>NW_028227262.1:84430000-85630000 GCF_978045245.1 Mus caroli | reverse complement strand
TATAGGGGACTTTTAGGATATCACTTGAAAGGTAAATGAAGAAAATATCTAATAAAAAACTAAAAAAAAAGAAAACAGATTAAATAGGAAAAAAATCTAAATAGCTTAATAGTGTACACATGTTTGTATAAAGTAATCCAAATTGACTATTGCTAGCGTGGGTAAGCATTTTCTTTTAATCTACATGATGTTGATGTTCAAGATCCCGATTTTTGTAACATTTTAATGGTATTTTGTTGTAAGAGATTTAATTCCTATTATGGGTTTTGTTTCTTATTTGTGTTATTTGTATTGTGTATAAGTCTCACATACAGTATATTGAATTCCATTTTCTTATATCACAGTATCTCTGATTTCACTGCAGTGACCTTGTGTGTCTATGTGTCAGTGTATGAGAAGGAATGCCTGGTATCCAGGCTGAGTCAATTGCTCCATTTAGTACAGTGGTGACTGGTAAAGACCTGACCTATGGAAAACTCTATCCTATACTAGAGAATCTCAGTACTCATCCTGGAACTTCAAAATGTGAACAAAGGTTTCCCCACTTACTGTAATGAGACTTTGTTAGGATGAGAAACCTAGACTTGTTGTAGCTGCCTTGGCTTCCTGCCTGGATACAAAGCCAGCATACAGAGTGAGCAGAACTGAGCCAAGAGAATCCGAGAGAAACAGAGCCAAGCCTTGATGGTATTGTGAACCACTGGATCAAATGGTGCCTGGAGCCTGCCCTTCCTCTAGACTTTTTACTATGTGAGCCAATAATTATTTCCTTTTTTTTAAAGGTTGATTTGTGTTTTCTGTTTTATTCCACTTTAAGTATCCTTCTTGGTATAGAAAATATTCAATAAATTTCTGTTTCCTGACTTCTTGACTTGCTGGTTACTGTGCCAGGAAGGGGCACATTTTATTACTTGACTTTGGTCAGCTTATTTGAACAAACATTATTCTAGGAAAATCTATACCTTTTATAACTCAAATTTCAATTACTTTGTAGGTTGATAGTCCTGAGGTGAGGTGAGGGTGACAGTTCACTGACACCCAACTCAAACAACATCAAAACCCAGATGTGGAGATCAGTCTGTTTCCTGCCCTGTTTTTCCACACTAGTTTTGCATCAACCAGTTTTTGACTCCATTTTGAGGATGGAGATGACTCTGAGCTTGTTAAAAACACAGCACCATGCGCCTGGCATCTCCTAGAAGGCAATGACTGATAAGTTGACATATTCCTAAAAAAGATGCTACTTCAATGATTTACTAAGTTGAATTTATGCTTTAGAAAAACATGGGTGAATAAATAATCAGACAACCCACATCCAAGAACTTATTGGATAAAGCAGAATGACAAAGGAGTGTAATGCCCTCACCTGGATTCCATGAAGAGGATACAACAGAGATGTCAATGATTACAATAATTTTCCACTCTCTCTGTAGCTTCAGCTAAACTAGGTCCCCAGTCTTGATGTATCCTACTCAAAGTACTGTCCATCCAGTATCTACAATGATATCCCTCTGGACCTATTGTCCACTCACACATCCTATCGTTCATTTGGAGCCAGGACTTTCCATTACCCAGAGATCCAGCCTCTGAGATGCTGCTGTTCTCTCTACAGTACAACAAAATGCTGATGAGATGATCAAGTGTGACTCAAACTGTGGATACAACAGTAGCAGCAGCAGCAGCATCTCTGGCAGATATCCAGCCTTATTTGCTGTCTTGCTCTCTGTGATCATTTGTGTATCCCTTTCAGCTTTTAGCTTTTGTTTCTCTAACTTGAAAATCCTTGTATTCTGCTGTGGATTTTTAAATTCTTTGTCTAAACATATATGTTTAGATATATGATATGATATGATATGATGCAGCACAGCATAGTATACCATAAGATATTGTAATATAAGCTAAATGAGTTAATATAAACAATTAAGAGGAATAAAAGAACCTATGATTTACCTTGGACACCTGTAGAGGGATAAGGAATACTTATTTTCTTTGGTACCAACAAAATCTCTGAAACTGGTGAATTTATTGCTATTCAGTAAATGCTGATATTGCTGAACGACACAACTGTGTTCCTCTTAATTTCTAAAATAGTATTCTCATGCTCAGCTTCTAGATACACTGGATGTAGGCTTTTCCTCAATGTGTATGAACACGTTGCTCATTTCCCCCAAATAATATGAAAGTTGTCCATTTTTCATATTCTTTTTAGCTAAGATAATCCCTACAATTCATTGAGCTTTGATCAGCACATAATGTGTAATCATGACTCATGAATCGTTATAGTTAATTTTGCTTTCAGTTTGATTTTTGCAAAGGGTGATATTTGGCAATAATTTAATCACAATTATGATTTTCAGGATAAGACAATGAAATAGAGTGAGGCAATCCATTCTTGAATTGAATAGAGGGAGGTTTTTGTCTTGTGTTTAAAGAAGGCTGAGGTGTACTATGAAGTGTTATTTGCATTTTAAACAATGAATCATTTCTGTGGAATGTTTTCTATAAAACAGAAAAGATGAGGCTTCACAGAGATATGGTTGAATGTCTAGGCTTAGATATTCATAAAAACTAAGTGCCAGATTTGTGTGTTTCAATCATCTTTAAGATGTAGAACTCATTCTGTATGAAGGATTGCTCCTTTCTTTTTTTTTTTTTTGCATGTGACAAGCCACAATTGAGTGCTTTCTGCTCTGTGCTCCTTCGCCTGAGAAGGATCACACTGTTAAATCCATTCTATGAAGACAAAAATATGTAGACATTGAAAAACATAACAAATAGGAAATGGCACAAAGGAGGTCTATTTATGGCTCTCTTATTCACTTATTAAGATGGATAAACTGCAACATATGTCTTCATATTTATTATACATAGATACACGCATTGCACCTGTGTCAAAGCCTGTATATTAACCAATTCTTTGACACCTCTACTCATTTACTTTAACACTTGTAAAAGAAAAATTCTTTGTCTCCCTTTGTCCTCTATACTTCATTACAGGATCTCTCTTAGTAGCAGCTTATATGATTTAAATGACTTGAAGAGGCTGGATTTGGTGGCTGGGTGGGGAAGCACCCTCTTAGAGGCAAAGCGAGGGGGGGAGGGGGCTGGGGATTTCACAGACATTTCTCTTTCTTTTTTTATATTTTAAATATTAGTTCTTTTTTAAAAATTCTTTTTAAAGCCCAGACTTTATCCCCCTCCAATCCACCCTCCACTTGTTCCATATCCCACACCTCCCTCCTTCTCCAAGAGGATGTCCCCCATCCTACTAGACTCCCCCTTTCACTGGGTCCCCAAGTCTCACAAGATTTAGTTGCATCTTTTCTGACTGAGTCCAGACAGGGCAGCCCTCTGCTTTATATATGTTGGGGACCTCATAAAAACTGGTATATGCTGCCTGGTTGCTGGCTCAGTGTCTGAGAGATCCTAGGGGTCCAGGTTAGTTGAGACTGCTGGTCTTCCTATGGGGTCACCCTCCTCCTCAGCGTCTTCTAGCTTTTCCCTAATTCAACCACAGGGTCATCAGCTTCTGTCCACTGATTGGGTGTAATTATCTGCATCTGACTCTTTCAGCTATTTGTTGGGCCTTTGGGGAGGGGCAGTCATGATAGGCCCCTGTTTGTAAGCATACCATAGCATCAGTAATAGTGTCAGTCCTTGGCATTTTTCCCTGAGATGGATCCCAACTTGAGCCTGTCACTAGACCTCCTTTTCCTCAGGCTCTTTTCCATTTTGTCACTGCAGTTCTTTCAGGCAGGATCAATTCTGGGTCAGAGCTTTTGGCTGTGGGATGCAACACCACAATTCCAGTTGATGCCCTGTCTTTCTACTGGAGGTAGGCTCTACAAATTCCCTCTCCTCATTATTGGACATTTCATCTAAGGTCCCTCTTTTTGAGTCCTGAGAGTCTCTCACCTCCCAGGTTTCTAGTACATTCTAGAGGGCACCCCCCCCCACACACACACACACCTCCTACCTCTGGAGGTTGCCTGTTTCTGTTCTTTCGTTCTTTCTGCTGGCTCTCAGGGCTTCAGTCCTGTTCCCCTCACCCCTCTCCATAAGTGATCATGTCCCCCTCTTTCCTTCCCTGTTAACCTTCCCATTCAGTTGCCTTCCTCCCTCCCCTGCTCCTGTGATTGCTTTCTTCCCCTCCCAAATGGGATTGAGGCATCATCAAGTGGGCCTTCGACTTGCTAAACTTCTTGAGTTTTGTGGATTGTAGCCTGACTATTCTCTCCTTTTTTTTTTTTTTTTTTTTTTTTTGGCTAATATCTATTTATTAGTGAGTACATAGTATGCATGTCCTTTTGAGTCTAAGTTACTTCACTCAGGATGATACTTTATAGTTCCATCCATTTGCCTGCGAAACTCATGTCTTTATTCTTAATAACTGAGTAGTATTCAGAAAAGTGACTCTCCCTTCTCAGTAGCTATCATTTGTCAATAGTTCCTCTGCCAGTGGTGGGATTTTGATCCTACCTTTCTCCCTCTATGCTGGGAATTTTGCATGGCTTGACGTCACCCATGTTCTGTACATCAGGTCACAATTTCTGTGAGTTAATAAGTGAAATATTCCTCTGTGTATGAAAACACCATCTCCTTGATGTTATCCATTGTTTCTCAATCTTACAATTTCTCTTGAACTTTTCCATAATGATGCCTGAACCTGTAGGGAAGGGGTTGGATATGTACGTTGCACTTAGGTTTGAGGACTTGCCATTTGTTATTCTTTGCTAATTAATGAGTTGAGAATCTTTGTCTTAACAGCCATCTACTAAAAAGAAATATGCCTCTGATACAGACTCAGAGATGATGTGAACTATAGACATAGCAATAGTACTGTAAATTATTGTAACACTATGTACATGGAGAAGATTGATAGTACTTTATGTTCCCATAGAATCTGACTGATCTAGGCATGGGGTTGACATTCATTTAATTTGTCAGATGGATTCCATGTCATAGGATAGGCCTTAGATGCGGTCAGAAATTAGTTGATCACTCACATAGCCTTTATTCCACTGTCACATCAATTGTAAAATCTTGTCACAGTTGTAGTTTGTAGGCTTTATGTCTGGGCGATATTTGCTTACTTACTCCCACAGTCATGTGCTAAGGTCCTATCCCATGAAAGCTAGTCTATAATAATGAATCTCCGGGAAAGGACCAGCGGCATCTTCTTGTTTTGTGATTCAAGTACATATAGTTTTCAGGAATAGGGTCTTTCTGTCAATTTCCAGAAGTTAGCCAATAGTATTGATAATAGCCTATAACTGGTAAGGGTCAATGTAACCTGACTGGCCAAAAGCTCCAAAGAAAATAGCCTTTTCCTTGTAATGGAGATTTTATTTGGTCACACCTAATGTTAGTATTGCTACTATTGTGTTATAAATATAGGAATAAACCTATTTAACCAAGACCTCATAGGTGGACCTTGAAAATTTTTTTTACTGTCTGTAATGATATGCACATTACAATAAAAACAGAGATTCCTGTAATAGATGGTCTTATGTTTTGAGTTCTCAAAAAAAAATCAACCTAAGGTGGGTATTTTAATGAAATACATCTAAACATGTACATTATCAGAACTGAAGGGAGATGGGCAAGAAGATAAAAAGGAGAAGAGGGCGAGGAAATGTGAAAAAGTCATGAAATCTTTGAGAACCACCCATATTGCAGTTGTTACCTGTACAAACCATGTACTTGGACCCAATTGGTCTTGTCTACGACCTCTATTCATGTTTGTGTATTCATTTGTGCATGTGTTGGGTGCAGAAGTGTGTGTTCAAAATGCTAGGCTATGAAGTATTCATGACATCTGGTACAAAGTTCTATTGAGATTGCATCAATGAGTTCTTGCTTTGGTGCTAAGTCTAGAACATGAAAGAATTCTGATATGTGTACGTACCCTAAGGACATTATATCATGAGAAAGAAGAGAGAGATTGAGAAAAGTGCTTGAAAGTGTATTTGCAAAAAGTGAGTGATTTTTGGTAAATAAAATAAAGACCTAGGTTCTTGGGGATTAGGTAATAAAGTGAATTGAACTTGACATCATTAAGTGGAGATTCAAGAGCTATAGAATGTTTATATTTTACTGGTTAATTATGAAGTTCAGATATGTGCAAACAAAAATATGCTTACTACGAAGACATAACATTTTGCCTTTCTCTACACTGTTAATTGAGTACTGTGTTAATTTTGGGAAGCACAAAATTGCATGAGGTTTCCTGGGTGTTGAGAAACTGCTGTGAACATACACATACACTCCCACACAATTAGATTTCCCCTCAGTCTTATATGTAGTAATGTATAGTTGAGAAAGCTAAAAACTGTATTTAAAAATTGTAAAACTTTCATGTAGAACTGAAACATGCTTTTAAAAGGAAATACAAGGAAATAAAAGCATTCTGAAATTTTGAAATTATATAAAATTTTAAGACGAAGAAAACCTGTCATTTTGAATTTTTGAGAAGTTGTTGCAATAAAACATTATTTCTAAACCTTTGTGTAACATTTAATTACTCCAGGTTTAATTTTTCCCAATGGTAAAATTATGTTTGGCACCTCCTTACCTTATGGGAGGGAGGCCATTGAAAATCTAATGAGTTAATGTTTATAGAGGCTTTTGGGCCTTTAGATGAAAGGTACAATATAAATCCAAAATATTAATGTTTAAGTGTGAAGTTCTCTAATTACTTCCCATTGCCTCAGGGACATTACTGCAGATTTATACCTTTCCCCTGAAATACCTGGCACAGTTGGTATATGAAGCAGCATAATTTTTGGCGAACCATTATAATTCTACAGTCATTACCATGTGTCAAAAGTAGTTTAAGTATGCACATTACATTTACATATTTTGCATCTTAATATTTACCTTGACTCATTTATCAATATAACAAGTATTAAGGTCATTTCTTATTATGCTCTCTTATTTGTGCTGCTGCAAGAAAAAGTATCTGATATACAGAAATAGAGAAATGAGATGACTTTTAAAGAAAGTGAAAGAAGAATTTGTTCATTGTTTTCATTTTAATACTACACCATATCAATAATCATTTGCCATCTTAGAATAGGAAAGGAAGAAAGTAAGTGTATTAGTTAGTGTTCTCTGAAGGAACAGGACTGAAAGACTGAAACTCTATCATCTATCCATCTATCTATCTATTTATCTATCTATCTATCTATCTATCTATCTATCATCTAGTTATCATCAAGGGGATTAATTAGACTTGGTTATAGGCCATGATCCAGCTAGTCCAACAGTGGCTGTCTATCAAGAACACACTAATTGTTCAATCCAGGAAACTGGATATCTTATCTGTTACTCATTAAAGGTTGGAATCCTAAAGAAGTCCATTCTTTGCAGTGAGAGGCAAGCAGACAAAGATAAAAAGCTTCTTTCTTCCATGGCTGCCACCAGAAGGTTTGGCCTAAATTAAAGGTGAATCAACCTACCTCAAAAAACATGGACTGGAGATGGGCATTACTACTTCTAATTATTTAATTAAGAAAAGTCTCTCCCTCACAGGTGTACCCAAATGCTTAGCTATTAGTTAATTCCATATGCAGTTAAGTTGACAACCAAAAAACTATCTGAGTAATGTTTGTAAGGAAAAAAAAAATCTCCTATTTATATAATTATTGCATTACTACATATTAACTATACATGCCTTTCAGACTTATATGTAATCATATATTACAGCCTCATAATATCCCTTTGAGTACTAAATGAGATTTTGGAACTCAGATTCTGAGAAAATACACAAAATCAGAAACTTAACTAGATCTAGGTCACAGCTTATTTAAACTAAATTGATGTGACTCATGTACTGTTTTAGTTCTTGTAGTATAATAATTCTACAAAATATTACCTTCCAATCTATTCTGCCTGTTTCCCTGTTTTGTGTCCTACCAAATTCAAGCTGAACAAGATAATCTTAATAACAAAATAATTATGAGTCGAATGTAGAAGGAATTCTCAATAGAAGCTATGTTCTTTTTTTTTTTTTTTTTTGGCTAGGGTTTTCTGTGTGAGCTGCTTATTTGGCTCCTTGCCAAATCAATAAGCATAAACACTGAAATTGCAAGGAGATGGATCTAAGACACAAAGCTCATTTTTGTTAGACGCGTGTTGAAAGCACATAGCTGAGGACTTTATGAAACTCGGTACAAGAACAGTGGCCTATGGATCTGCACTGAGTCCTGGAAACAGGGTTCTTCATCTGCATCTCCTCTCCGCCTAAGATTCTCTAGCAGACACATATAAATAACTAATAAATAATTCACATATGAAACTGTAAACTGAGGATATGCTTTGTAAACATTTGGAAAACTTGCTAGAAGTGATATCTCTTTTCATTTGCCTTTATTTCATCCTTCATGTCTATCCCATAAATAGGCCCAGTAACGATTCATATAAAGCAAAATTCTGTAATTTCCACTTCAACTCGACTCACCTTATGTTCAGCTCTAATAAACACATGGTAATGTTATTGGACATACTTAGAGGCATCAAAAAACATCTAAACTCTTTGTCCACAAGGCCCCTTCCTATTTTGCTGCCTGGTTAATTTTAGTCTTTGTGCTGGACCTCTTGTATGCTGTACAGCTTTGTGAATGTTATTCAGCACATTTGCATTGCAAATCTTTGTATTATATATTATTAACACATTAGATGTTCCAACTTAAAATAAGAAAACATGTTCCACTATGTTCATAGCAGCCTTCTTTATAATAGCCAGAAGCTGGAAAGAACCCAGATGTCCCTCAACAGAGGACAGAGGAACAGATACAGAAAATGTGGTACATTTACACAATGGAGTACTATTCAGCTATTAAAAAACAATGAATTTATGAAATTCTTAGACAAATGGATGGATCTGGAGGGTATCATCCTTAGTGAGGTAACCCAATCACAAAGGAACACACATGATATGCACTCACTGATAAGTGGATATTATCCCAGAAACTTAGACTACCCAAGATACAATTTGCAAAACACATGAAACTCAAGAAGAAGGAAGATGAAAATGTGGTTACTTCGTTCCTCCTTAGAATGGGGAACAAAATACCCATGAAAGGAATTACAGTTTGGAGCAGAGACTGAAGGAGTGACCATCCAGAGACTGTTCCACTTGGGGATCCATCCCATAAACAACCACCAAACCCAGACACTAGGCAAATGTCAAGAGCCTGCTGACAGGAGCCTGATATAGCTGTCTCCTGAGAGGCTCTGCCAGTCCCTGGCAAATACAGAAGCGGATGCTCACAATTATCCATTGGATGGAGCACAAGGTCCCCAGTGAAGGAGCCAGAGAAAGTACCCAGTGAGTTGAAGGGGTCTGAATCCCCACAGGAGGAACATCGATATGAACTAACCAGTACCTCCAGAGCTCCTTAGAACTATACCACCAATCAAAGAAACACATGGTGGAACTTATGGCTCTAGCCATAAGTAGCAGAGGATGGCCTAGTAGGTCATCAATGGGAGGAGAGGTCCTTGGTCCTAAGAATGCTCTATGCAGCAGTATAGGAGAATGGCAGGACCAGGAATGGGGGTGGGTGGGTTGGGGAGTAGGGGGAGGGGGGAGGAGATAGGGGATTTTCAGAGGGGAAACTAGGAAAGGGGATATTTGAAATGTAAATAAAGAAAATATTTAAAAAAAATAAATAAGGTATCAAAAAAAGGAAAAAAACAAACAAAACAAAACAAAACAAAACAAAACAAAACAAAACAAAACAAAACAAAACAAAACAAAATGATCTGTATATATGGCTTTCTTCCTCCCCATGGTGTGGTGCAAAGCCATTTATAAAGTTTGAAGCAACATTTTGGATTCAGGGTTTTCTGAATGCCACACAAGAGGGACAAATAAACATGTTAGATCATTTTTTCATGTGGAAGTTTTTATGAAACTTGCAGAAGGAGGTGTGAAGACCAGGAATTAGTGCACTTATGGTAGGCTGATGCTTCAACATGAGGTTCCTCCCTCCTTTGTTCCATTCTACTTTTTGGATTCCCTTCTTCAAATCAGATTGGAAAGACTTGTTAGTCCCTAACCACACTTCAGCTCCTAAAGCTCATTGCTTTAATAACTGCTTTATTATGCCACCCTTCAAAATGAGCCCACATGTTTGGGCATGCTCTGTTTTTATGGGAGCTCACTTGCTAGTTTAGATTTTTTATTGGAGGTCCTGATCATTCCAAGTTGATTCTCTAAGACTTCAGTCATTTATTTATTTATTTATTTATTTATTTATTTATTTATTAGTTTTTCTGAGACAGAGTCTCTCTGTATAGCCCTGGCTATCCTGGAACTCACTTTGTAGACCAGGCTGACCTCGAACTCAGAAATCTGCCCGCCTCTGCCTCCTGAGTACTGGGATTAAAGGCGTACGCCACCACACCCGGCCATTTTTCTAACTTTTAATCATATGCATAACAATTTCTATGAAAATGGATGCCACCAATAAATAGACTCTCTTCCACACCTATCCCCTGCCAGTGCTATAATTTACATTCCCAAGGTCATTACAACCTCTCCCTTGGATATATTTCAGGGACCTTGGAACTCTTGTCAACTTTAGACCACAATTTTAAAATTCTTTAATTAAAATACATTTTAATTCAAAATAGATTCTTCTATCATACAATATATCCCAATTACAGTTTCTTCTGCCTCCACTCCTTCTACCTGTCCCTTCCATATCTCAGGCAGATTCATTTTCCTCTCCTTTCCTCTTCAGAAAAATGGAGGCCTCCATGAGAAGACAGCCAAACAGGCCAAAGCAAGACACAATAAGACAAGATCAAAATCCTCATATTGAGGCTGAATAAGACATGCGAAGATGAGGAAGAGTCTCAGAAACTGGCAAAGGAGCCAGAGACACACCCATTCCTACTGTTAGGAGTTTCACAGGAACACCAAGCTAACAGTTGTAACATGTAAGCAGAGGACCTAGTGCAGACCTATGAAGGCCTTGTGGTTCTTGCTTCAGTCTGTGTGAGTCCATGAGAATCCTATTTAGTGGGTGATATTCTCTTGATATCCTCCATCTCCCCTATGGTCTTTCATCCCATTCTACTGAGGATTTTCCTGATCTCCAAAGGGAAAGATCTAGTGGAGGCGTCCAATTTAGATTCTCTTTCTATGTGTATCTGGCTGTGGGTCTCTACACCCTCTTCCATCTGCTGTGGGAGAAATTTTCTCTCATGATGACTGGACAAGGCTCCAATCTATGAGTATAGCAGAATATTATTAGGAATAATCTCATTATTTATAAAAATTTTACTTCCTCTTTCCCTCCCTCCCTGCTTTACTCTCTCTCTCTCTCTCTCTCTCTCTCTCTCTCTCTCTCTCTCTCTCTCTCTCCCTCTGTCTATCTCTGTCTATCTGTCTCTCTCTCTCTTTCTTTCTTTCTTTCCCAGTAAGGTTTGGTTCTACCCTAGGTCTCTGGGTTATCAATTCTTTGGTTTCTGGCTCTCCAAGCATTATAGGGCAAGCGCTCCCTTTCCTTGGAGCATGGACTTCAAGTTAAAACAGACATTTATTGGAAACTTCCATATGTTCTGTGCCACTGTTGCTCCAGCAATCTTTTAACCAGGACAGATTATAGATGGAGGAGTTTGTGACTGGGTTGGTGTCCAGGTTTCTCATCCATAGCCTGCAGAGTAGCTTTTCATGCCAAAAAGGCTAAAAAGTAGGGATTAAACCTTCAAGCCTATACCAGCTCAACCTCTCTACATTCAATAAATTGTGTGAATGTTGTCCTCAGAAACTGGGCCTTCCCATCAGTTTTGAAAAAGAGCCCAGAAGGGCTCTGCATGAACCTCTTCAGCCAAACTATTCAACTGAATGTAAGCTGATCCTACCACTGGAGGCCTTGCTTGACTATAAATGATGGCCAGTTCAGACTCTATCTTCCATTACTAGGAGTACTCACTTTGTCACCCTCATAGAGTCCAGAAAGCTTGCACTGCACTAGGCTTCCTCTCCACTCCCAGATGCCCTCAGTTCCAACTGTCTCTCCCTTCAATCTCTCCTTACATTCCCACATGTGATTCCTCCAGCTCTTCTCCCCAATTGCTCCCCCCAGTTCACTTGAAGAATCCATTGTATTCATCCTTTCTAAGGATGATTTTCCCATTTAACCCTTGCCTTTACCTAATTATAACTTTATAGCCACTTTGAAGTCTAGCTTCACAAATATAACAGGATTAAAAATCATCTGAAAGGGGTTCAATGCTCATCTTTTCCACTGAGAACAATTTTTTTTCTTGCCCTGTTAAATTTCTTCCTCTTGTTTGGTGATCATTTTTAATATATCAGAGACTCAGTAGAAGGTCAATTTTTTTTTATGACAAGAATAGGTCCAGTGAGACCCTTTTCCATTGCATAGGTGCATAACTAGCTGCATTTACAGTGACAAAGAAGATAATTCCCTGGTGACCAACTTTCCAGATTTTTGAAGATACATGCTGTTGAGACTGCCACTGCAAACTCTTTGACAGTATTTAGAACTCAGTAAATGATCACAGACAATGTAGAGAAAAAGAAAACAACTACATTTAAGTATATATTTCTAAAAAATAATATGGTTGTTAGTTCATAGCAAATAAGAGCCATCTAAATTTATTGTTGTACCTGTTATAGACACAGGTTACAGGATAATAATTATGGTTCATTTATTAGACTCTCATGTATAAATTGCTAATTTAGGTTAGTTTAAATCGAGGTTTACAGCTGCTTCAATGATATTAAATCAACTCTGTCAACTATTTCCCTAATGAAGTAATACCAAGTGTTTATTTGTTTTTTTGTCTATTTAATTTATAAGTATAATAATTTTGTAATTTGTGGTAGCAGAGGGAATTTAGAAACACAGATGATTAACCATAGACTTCGGCACCAACTTAGACTGAAAATATTAAAAAATGTTTGTGCACATACATTCCTGCATATATATTGATTTATGATAAAGTTATCATCAAGAAACTCAACATCATATTGAGGGGTAAAAATTTCTGAGATGTTGAAACAGATGCAATTCTGAGATGCAAATATAGTTCATTCAGTGATAAAATAAGACCACAAAAACACTGGTTTATGTTGCTTATATGAATTAAATGTGTGATGAGGAACTCAGAAAGTTGAACTGTCTTGTTGGAAAGGATCCTTGTAAGACATGAATTCTGAGCCAGAAGACATCCTATCTTAAGAGATCAGTGACTTTGTCAAATGAGCTTTTGAAAAAAGAATGTAGAAGCAACATTCTTGAAGTAGCACACTGGACATGTTAAGCAGTTTTGCTTATAAGCAATGGTCATCATTATGTAGACCTACAGGAAAGATAATTTATGAACAAAACCTGAAAAATGAAGTAAAATGAATGTGACTTTCATTCATAAATTTCCACCCAAGCACAGCTATGTTGGACAGAGTTTTCTGGAGCACAATAAAGTAAATGTATTGATTGTTACTGGAAAAGCAAAGTGTACAGATTTGCAGGCAATCTGTTCATTGATAGATGGCTTGAAAACTTTGAAAAGTGGCAGCTGTTTCCCAACATGGTAGTGCCAGTTACTGCATTATTTTTCATTCTTCTTCATTATAACCTCAAATGATATAAGCAACAGAGGGAGATCCCTGCAAGGTTTGCACTGTGTGTCATTGAGGAGGTTGTATACAAACAATGTGTGATCAAGTAGGGTTTTGTTGTGTGTCTTTTTTGCCATTCAAGTAGAAACTTTTGTATAATATTTTTTTCTAGTTATGGTAGGGTGATAGATGCTTTATTATAATATAAATAATTAAGTATAGCAGCTATTTAGCACTTTTTAAAATGGTGTACACTTATTCTTGTGGTACAACCAACTGATTTTGTTAATTTAACCTTTTCTTTTTCTAATTCACTTTACATCTCACTTACTGCCTCTCTCACCTTCTTCTCTGAGTAGGGTCCCCTGTGTATCCCCCCAAACCTGGTATTTCAAATCTATGTAAGGTTAGGTGCTTTCTCTCCCACTCAGGCCAGACAAGGCAGTTCAGCTAGAAGAACATAATCCACATACAGGCAAAAGCTTTGGGGATAATTCACATTCCAGTTGTTCAGGATCCATATAAAGACCAAGATGCACATATACTACATATGTTCTCTTTGACTGGTAGTTCAGACTCTGAGAACTCTAATGGTCCATGTTAGTTGATTCTGTTGGACTTCCTTTGGAGTTCCAATCCCCTTCTGGGCCAGCAATCCTTCCTCCAATTCTTCTGTAAGAGTTCCCAAGCTCCATCTACTGTTTGACTGTGGGTTTCTGCATCCCTCTGAGTCAGCTGTTGGGTGGAGCCTCTCAGAGGACAACACGCTCCTGTCTGGAAGCATAACAGATTTTCATTAATAGTGTTAGAGATTGGGGATGAATCTCAAGTTGGGCCTGTTATTGATTGGCTGTTCCCCCCAGCCTCTGCTCCATTCCCTAGACCTGTATTTCTTGTAGAAAGGATGAATTTGGGGTTGAGGGTTTTGTGGGCAAGACGGTGTCCCTAAAACTCTACTGGGGTTCCTGCCTGAGTATAGGAGGTGGCCCCTTTATGTTTCATACCCCCAATATTGTGAGTTACAGCAAAGTTCACCTCCACTGATTCTTGGGGGCTTCCTTTATCTCAGGTTTCTTTCATGTCCTGGAGATGTCTTCTCTACCTCCTTATCTCCCTCAGCAGGAGATTTCCATTCATTTTTATGGCCACCTAGTTATCTCTCCTGTCCTTCCCCACACCTGATCCTGAACCCCTCATTACCTTCCACATCTCCCCGTTCTCCCATTTCCCTCCTTTCATCTGCCCCTTATGACTATTTTCTGTCCCTTTCAGTGAGAGTCAAGCTTCCTTGCTTGGGCCTTCCTTGTTTAGCTTCTTTGGGTCTATGGAGTGCAGCATCGTACCTGTATTTTATTGCTAATATCAACTTATAAGTGAGTACATACCATGCAAGTCCTTTTGGGACTGTGCTCCCCCACTCAGGATGACCTACTCAAGTTCCATCCATTTACTTGAAAAAATCATGATTATCCTTTACATAACCATGAATAATATATAATATCTTGGTGAAACTCTAGTCAAGCAGGTGAAAGATCTGTATAACAAGAACTTCAAGTCCATGAAGAAGTTGAAGAAGATGGAAATATCTCCCATGCTCATGGATAGGTAAGACTAACAGTGAAAATGGCTATATTATCAGATACAATACAACCCACATCAAAACTGCAACATGGATTTTATAGACCATCAAAGACATATGGAAAAACAAACAAACAAACAAACAAACAAACAACCCAAGATAGTCAAAATAATCCTGAAATATAAATTTGGAAGGAATCACCATCCCTTACCTCAAGATGTACTACAAGAAATAGTGATAATAACTGCATAGTATTGGCACAGAGACAGACACGTTGATCAATCAAATCAAATCAAAGACCCAGAAATAAATCAACATACCTATAGACACTTGACTTTGATTAAGAAGCCAAAACCATACAACGGAAACATAAAAGCATCTTCAACAAATGATGCTGGTCTAACTGGATTTCTTTGTGCAGAAGAATGAAAATAGATGCATATTTATTATCCTGCCCCAAACTCAAGTCCAAGTGTATTAAGGACCCCAACATAAAATTGGATATACTAAATCTCTTAGAAGATAAAGTGGGAAATACCCTTGTACATATTGTTACAGGGGAAAATATTTCTTAAGCAGAACACCAATGGCTTATGCTCTAAGATCATCAATTGATAAGTGGGACCTCATTAAACTGCAAAGCTTATGTAAGGCAAAGGACACTATCAATAGAATAAATTGCAGCCCACAGACTGGGAAATGTTCTTCAACAATTCTACCTCTCACATAGGATAATATTCAAAATTTACAATGAACTCAAGATGGTTAGACACCATCAACCCACATAACCTAATTTAAAAAGTGATGCAGAGCTAAACAGAATTCTCAACAGAGGAATCTCCCATGGGCAAGAAGCACTTAAAGAAATGTTCAGTCCTTAGTTATCAGGGAAATGCAAATTAAAACAACTCAATGGTTCCATCTTACACATATTAGAATGGCTAAGATCAAAAACTCAAAACAGCATATTCTGGCAAGGATGAGAGGAAAGTGGAAGACTCCTTCATTGCTTGTGGGAGTGCAAACTTGTGCAACCATATCTGAAATCAGGTTGGCGATTTTGCAATAAACTGGGAATAGTTCTACCTCAAATCCCAACTATACCACTCCCAGACATATACTCCAAAGATGTTCCACCTTCCCCTAAGATACTGTTCAACTATGTTCATAGCTTTATTCATAACCCAGAAACTGGAAACAACCTACATATCCCTCAACTGAAGAATGAATAAAGAAAATGTGGTACATGTACACAATGGGTCAAATAGTTTTAAAAGGCAGGACACAAGCAAAGGCTTGTAAACTGAATATTGGGCTGCTCAGCGTTTCCTGTGTTATAGGGAACATGAGCACATCACCATGTGGAGTTATTAAAAGTTGCACACTTTTGTATGACATTTCTATGAGTCTGTTACACAATCTCATATTCTGCCTCGCTTGTACAATCTTTCTACATCATGCTCCTTATTTTTCCTTGACTTACTGATCAAGGGACTGTGGTATAGATGGATCTATTGGTGCTGGGCTAAAAATAATCTGTTGATCTCTACATTATATCCACTTGTGGTTTTTCTGATTGTCTTCATTGGTTATAATGAAGCTTCCTTGGGTACAATAAGGTTTAGAAGGTAGTTAATAATTATGATGATCCAGCAATGTAGCAATAATAGATTCTTTTCAAAAATCCATGAAGAATTAGCTGCCAGTGTTGCTTTTAATTTGCATTTCATTAACAGCTAAGGATGATGAACACTTTTTGAAGTGATTTTTCTGTACATTCTTATTTCTTCTATTGACAACATGTTTAAATACTTCATACTTTTTTTTTTAAACTTTGCCCATTTGTTTCCTTGCCACATTGTTTTTAAACTATTTTTATATTCTGGATATTGTCCTTTATCAGATGTATAGGTGATAAAAATGTTTTTCCTAGTCTGTGCTTTTTTTAATTGATTGTTTTCTTAGCTCCACTGAATATTTTGAGATTTGTAAAGCTTTAATTGTTTATCCTAATTCCTGGGTAAATTGAATCTTATTCAGAAAGTCCTCTCCTCCATCTGTATCTTGTAGGGGGCTGTTTATGTTTTTTTTTTTTTAGTACATTTTCCACTGTGCATTGGAGATTGAAGTCTTTGTTTCATGTGAGTCTAGTTTTGTACAAACTAACAGATATGTGTCAAATTTAATTACTCATGTGGACATCCAGTTTTCCAGCACCAGTTTTTGAAGATGCTGTATTTTCTAATGTTTGTTTTTATAAGTCATCTGTATCTATACATATACACATACACATATACATATTTGTGTCTTCTATTCTAGTGGTCTACAGGACTCTTTTTTTTTTTTGCTGGCACCATATTGTTTTTATTAATATAGTGCTACAATGTATCTTGATGTCTGGAATGCCAATCCCTTAATATAATTAAATAGTCATATAGAATATATAGGAAAATATAAACTATTTGTAAATTCTGGATATTGTCTCTTATTAGATGCATAGATGATCAAGATTCTCTTCCCATTCTATGTTTTTCCACGCATTTTTTCCCTGTATTTGTTAAGGTTTGTGTTGTATCCCAGCATTAAGTATACTTTAGAGAAACTTCCATGTAGAGAATGTGTGTGTGTCTGTCTTTTATATTATACAGATATCAGGTCTATTAAATGTAAGATCCCATTTAATCCTGAGGTTTCTATTTTAATTTTTTGTCCAGTTGGCCTATTAGAGAAAATGAGGTGTGAATTAACTCTTCTTGGGTTGGTGCTAAACTATGTCTTATTTATATAAGTAAAGTTTATACTTATTAGTATATGTTTGATGAAATAGTGTATCTAAGAGTTTGGTGCATATTTATTCTGTACTGTGATGTTTTCTTGAATAATTGATCCCATGATTAGTTTGAAGTGCCAATCTTTGTCTCTCTTGATTAGTTTAATTTGAAGTATATTTCAGCAGATATTAAGATGATAACACTTACTTCCTTCCTTATCTATGTTCCTTGGAATACTTTTTCCATATTTAAAGGGTTTAAAATTAGTGGCCATGTAGCATCAGAGAAAACATAGGAAGTCAGTCTTTAGTGCCATTGAAGGGCAACTTAGAATAATGACAGGAAAAAAAGGATTCATATTCAGCATTCTGCTTTCACTTGTTTCAAATAATTAAAATTTCAAAATACTGAATGATCAGTCATTTCATTATACATATTAAATAAAAAAAAAACCCAACTAAATGCTAGGGAATATTTATATTTCCATTGGATTGAATTTGTCTAATGAAAAAGTCAGAATTTGTAAGGAGATGTTCCCTTTGCCAGTGTACCTCCTGGTGAATAGTGATCACTCAGAGACTCTCTCATCTGTTCTTCCCTAGGAGATCTGAGTCAGCAATCTCTGGCCTTTGTCCCCAATGTTGCCATTATCAACAAAATGTGAATAATTGATTTAAAACATCCTGAGAGGAGCAGGTCAAAGAGACAAAGATCTAACTTCTGTTTGTCACTTTGATTCTGTGCTGAAACGAAATCCTAAAACATTGAAACAATAGTCTCTTGTTAATAATAAAAGAGAACAACAATAGATTTAGTTCAAGGTAAATCTGGTAAATGTTTTTAAGTTATGGGCCAAAACTTTGTGAGTAAGTAATGAGTTTGTTTTATATTAATATGTAATTAGATATATATGCAATTGTTGGAATAGTTCATTGTACAGAGCAGATGTATATTCCTTAAATATAGAAAGAGAATGAGGGCCGGGCAGTTGTAGCACATGCCTTTAATCCCAGCACTTGGGAGGCAGAGGTAAGCAGATTTTTTTGTTCAAGGCCAGCCTGGTCTACAGAGTGAGTTCCAGGACAGCCAGGGCTACATAGAGAAACCCTATCTCGAAAACCAAAAAATAAAAAGTAAAAATAAAAAAAAAAGAAAGAGAATTAGGACTTACAAATTATCTATCATCTACAAATGTGGGTATGTGAGTGTGTATGTGTGAGTATATATATCTGTCTGTGTGTGTGTGTTTTCCAAAAAGTTTGCTTCTATAATGTTTTGTGGGAAACACATCTCTCCTCATCAACCATACAGAAAAATTTAACAGCATTTTTTTTACTTGAACACACTTTTATAACTTAATATATATTAAGTTCTTGAATGAAATTTTGTTATGATGACCTACAGAAGGGTTGTATTAATCAGAGTTCTCTAGAGTCACAGAACTTATGAGTAGTCTCTATATAGTAAAGGAATTTGTTGATGACTTACAGTCTGCAGCCCAACTCCCAACAATGATCAGCAACAGCTGTGAATGGAAGTCCAAGGATCTAGCAGTTGCTCAGCCCCACAAGGCAAACAGGAAAAGGAGAGAAAGAGTGTACATCTTTTTTCTTCCAATGTCCTTACATAGGTCTCCATCAGAAGGTGTAGCCCAGATTAAAGGTGTGTGTCACCATGCCTTTAATCCCAGGTGACCTTGAACTCTCATTAAGTCCGAGAGAACCACTTGCGTGTAGGTATAATCATAAGCATTGAAAAACATTTAGAAATATTTCATATTAGCCAAGCAATAGTAGTCAGTGACCTCCTAAGACCTTAGGACTTAATGAGAGAAAGTCGTGGATATTTTGGCAGGGTTTTCGATACCAGATATGGATTCCTTCCTTTGGTACAGACTTCAAGCCAAATTCCAAAGTTCTGTTACTGTTGTACCAATGCTCACCTCTTGCCTGGATGGTTAACTTTGCTTTGTGTAATTGTCCTATAAAAATATGTCTAATGTGTAATAATTAAAATACTTTTTCAAATGTTTCTTTTAATAAGGATTATAGAGTTTATGCTTTTTAGAGGTAGAAGTCCTATAGTAGCAGAAACATTCATTGCTAATTGTTATGGCAACAATCAGTCCCCAGAATTCTAGAAACACAATTTTGATTATTAAAATTGTAGTTCTATAATGATCAAAAGTTAATTCTGCTTAATTATGACAGTGTTAGTGCTTCACTCCTGTTGGACTAAATGCACAAAGAAGGGGCAGAGTAATAGGAATATAAATAACAGCAAGCACAATTAACTATAATTTTAAGTAATATACTTCTAGAAGCAAATTTTAACAAAGTTTCACGCATTATAAAATGGTTTAGACATATTTTCTTAGCTACATGAATTTACGAGACACTGTCAAAGAAAACAACTAAATGCTGCAAATAAATATAATCTATAATTAGAAATTTAGTAGTATATGCTCCAATGTGACAAATCAAGAGGCCAACCAGATTCTCTGTTAAACTTACAATGGTGGAGACTGAAGGATATCTTGAAATATTAATTGATAGTTTGAGGAACTATCAAGTATTAAATGCCTTTTGGCTTATTGTTAGTGTCTAATGCATTGTGATATTTGGGGAAGTATTACTGATGACCATCAAGGGTTTATAGCATTACTGTTAGGCTTTTGGTATGCAATGCTATTTCTACTGACTTTTCAAACTACAAGTTGAGATTTAACCTCAAATACACTTAAGGGAAATGTGAAAATATGGAGCATGGCAGGTGATACAATTACTTGTTATATAGGTTAAGATAGTCAGTGAATTTCCACTAAAACATTTAAAATGGCTATCAGAAGGGGATTTTCATTATCACAGGATGTACCTTATTGTTTTACAGAGTGTGCATAGCACTCACCAACAGGCTGGGGCAATTGGTCAGAGGTGCAGTAGAGTACAGAATTGTGGCTCAGATGTCAGTATAACTTTTCCTAAGCAAATAACCTCTAATCTCCAGAAATTATAATTGGTGACTCAATCACAGAAGTAATTATTGACCATTACTAGTGAGTAATAGAAAATAAATAAATAAATTTGAGATTTTTTTTTACCATTCAATTGAAAGACTCCAAAACTCCCAAAGGGAGGCACTTACTCAAGCCTCGGGTCAGCCGCGCACCCAAGAAGACACTGAGACCGGTACTTAAGATGTATAGAGAGTAAGATTTAATACAGCAACGACAAGAAAGCACATAAAAGCACATAAACCAGATATCTGGGGTCGAATCTCATGCAGCCTGCAAGGTGCAGAGGGGATTCGGCAATTAGCCCAAACTTTTCACAAGCTTTTATAGGAAGGAGGCAAGGGGGGGAGCAGGGCAGGGAAAATACAGGTTTTACGTCACTAAGTGATTCAGCCAAGGGTTTTTCCAAAGTGCTTTTGCAACCGCGTCCCACACTTTGGCCATGTACTTGATTCATTGGAACTGAGGTTTTTACTCACACCCTTATCTCAAAAATGTCCCTGGCACAGTCCTTAGTTGGGAGGGGTTGGACTGGGTTCGTTCCAGGAGACCCTTATCTCAGAAATGTCCCCGGAACAGTTTTCATTTGAGAGGGGGTCTGACTCTGGTGTGAGAGTTCAGAATGTACTCTGGGGTGAGAAGTTCTGGTGGTCAGTAATTTTCCTCTTTCATTCCCCACTCCTTCTAGTGAGTAATTCTAATCTTAGAATTTCAGAAGTCTATATTTTTATGCGGAGAATACTGCATTTACTCTATTTTAACATGGGAACAAAAACAGAATAAGAAGCATTAGTAAACAGAACTAGGCAGGGGCCCTTTTAGCGAGGCTTGAGGGTCTGGGCATGATGTAGGTGCACGTAGATCAGATCTCTGGCTGGAACTGGTGAGATGTCCTTGGGGTACCCAGCTCGTTCACTGTCTCAGCTGTTGGGATCCCTGGCGCAATGTCGTCTGCGTACTCAGTCCAATTTTTCCCAGTTGTGACCAGACCACCTGCAAGCCTTTTAACTTAGCGTACAGATCATTATTATAACAACATAGGTTTAAACACATCATTTGAGACTATGATGGGCATAGGAGACTCGTAAAGGATTTTAAACAGAGTAAAACTGAATCAAGAGATAGGGCATAGGGAAGGAACACCAAGTCTGTGCCAGTCTCCACGATTAATTTTGTCAAGGTCTGTCATAGAGTTTTAAACTAATTTCTTTATCTGTCCTGAGCTCTGAGGTCTATACACACAATGTAATTTTTGACCTCTGAACACTTGGCCACACCCTGACTTACCTGGGCAACAAAGCAGGGCTATTATCTGACACTATTGCTTTTGGCACTCTGAACCTTGGAAAAATTTTCTTCAATAATCTTCTTGATGACTATGTGAGCAGTCTCATTTATCCATTTTGAGAACGTTTTTTCTCAGTAAAGTTTATTTCTCAGTTGATGTCAGGTCTGTCTTTTCAAGGGAGGACTAGTTTTCTTTTTTTCAGTTTTTACCATTTTATACAGGGTTTCTTTTACCAGTCTTAATTTGTCTATAACTTGATAGTCTTCAGACTGCCAGGATCATTGCTCTTTGGGATGCCTGTTTTTGGCGGTTAGATCTGCCATCTGATTTCTTTTGTTCACAGCATCTTAGGTCTTTTTCTGCAGATGTCAACAGCTTTCTTTGTCTGTATATTGTTCCATACAGTGGCAAAAGCATACCTGCTGTCAGTGTAGACTTTTCTTTCGTCATTTATAGAGCTTGTATTAAAGCCACAAGTTCAGCTTTTTGGGCTGAAGTCCCTTCAGGGAGGCTGCTGGCCTAGATCACTTGCTTTTTGTCCACCACTGCACTGCTGTCCCCGCCTTCCGCTTACCTTCAATCGTGAGGCTACTGCCGTCCGTGTACCAGTTCAAACTCTCAGGCCAAGGCTGATCTGATCTTTACTTGCCGAGGTAAGTAGCCCCCTCTGTTGGTAGATGGTCCCATGGATATGAGCTGCCTTCCATCTACTACTGCTGCTCCTGTGACAAAGCTGCTGCCATCTGTGTACCAGGCAGGCACACCTGGCCAAGGCTGATCAGTCAGATCTCTCCTTGTTCCAATTTTATCAGCACATTGATGTACAGGAGTGGAGTCATCCGCCAACGGGAGGTGGCAGGATTGAGGATGGCAGGTGGAGCAAAAGTTACTCAATCATTCAGCAACAAATTCTGGTAGTGGGTATAGTCACATGCTGACCCAGAGTAAGCTTGTCAGGGTCTTTTAACAAGCAGGGCCATTGCAGCTCATCAACATATAGGGTAAAAGGCTTAGTCAAATTTGGCAAAGCCAGGGCGGGGGCTGCAAGCAAGGCTGCCTTTATGCTGTCAAAGGCTTTTTGGTGTTTTTCAATCCAGGTGAATGGGACTTTTTCTCTCTGCAAAAGCCCGCCGTCCCCAGAAACTCACGTACTTGGCGCGGGGTGGTGGGGGTTGGGATCAGCATCACAGTCTTTTTCTTGGCTTCGGTGAGCCACCGCTTTCCTTCCCGGAGGGTGTACCCTAGGTAGGTCACCTCGGTGCGACATAGCTGAGCTTTACCCCAACTCACCCAGTCCATTCAGGAGCTTCTAGGAGGGCCAGAATTTCTTCTTTGTCTTTGATGTCTCTGCCTTTAGCCAACCGCAGGGCTTGGGTTAGTGCCAGGAGTTCAGCCTTCTGAGCCGAAGTTCCTTCCGCCTTTCCAGAGCATTAGTCAGCCATCGGTCAGGGGACTGAACCACACTTTTAGGGCATGTGCCAAGTTTTGTCTCAGAGTCAGTTTATCTGCGTCCTTGACCAGAAGCCACTATGTGCAGACAAGCAGGTCATCTTACAGTCACCAGGTCTAATTTTCACAAGTATGCCACCGTGGGTCTTTTTCAGGGTCCCAATTTCTGAGTAAGAACCTCTTTGGCAATACTTTTGTTCTCAGTCACATCTAGGAGTCCCAAAGTTAGGGACAACATTAGGGCAGTCTCAATAGCATCTAAGGCCATCCAAGGTTGTTCTTTATTTTTTATACGAAGGGCTGTTTATCTTTTTAATTCAGCAAAACCTGGAATCCACAGTCTGCAAAGGCCCGCAGTGTCCAGGAACCTTTTAAACTTGCTTTGCATTGGTCAGTGGAGGAATATGAAAACACAGTCTCTTTTTAGCTGCTTTTAACAGGTAGGCCACCGGTCTCTTTTAAGGACTCAGCTTCTGTGTTAGCACCCCTTCTGCTTTTTCTTTACTTTCAGCCACAAACAGGTGAAGGGTTTGGTCATGAGGGGGGGCTCCTCTTTTTTTTTTTTTTTTTTTAGGGCAGTCTCTCACTCAGTGCTCTTTTTCTTTAACAGATAACAGTAAACACTTTGATCTTCAGCCAAAAGCTTGCTTTTGTTGCCGGGTACTAAGTTTTCTAGCTTCCCTGACTTTTGTGGCCAGCATTTTTTTTTTTCTTATCCTTTTTTTAAAAAATTTTCTGGCTCCCTATTTTTTACAGATCATTCCTGAGTGCTAGCATTATTAGCAAGTGTCACTTTGCTAGGTTCTAGTCTTTGTCATTTATCTCTCTTTGCTCCTATTTCTTAACTGCAATGGAGATCTCATATAATGTCTCTCTTGTCTAAGATCCCTCCTGTTTTTTCTTTCTTCTGCCTCCCGCCTCTCTCTCTCTCACACACACTTTCTCTGCCTCTTTCACTAGATCACATAACTGTCTCCCTCTCTATCTATAAATATATCTTTTTGTTCTCTTTCCTTTGAATGTTATCTAATTATTACATCTATATTCTGTCACTTAACTTTTTTCATAGTTTACCTCTCTTTACTGTTAGGTCAGATTGTCGGGACATTAGTCCCACAGAGACGAGACCTCATCAGAGCCTGGCAGTTAGACCCATAGGTGCTCCTTACCTTGTATGTCTCCCTCACCGGAGCCCAGAACAGACTCACTGCCAACAACTCAGGGCAGTGCCTGAGAAGAGAAAACACATGGGGCAGGGAAGGGAGTGCAGTTCTCACATCAGACCACTGATATTTCAAAATGAACACAATTTTTTCTCTGTTAACAAGAGACAGGATACAGGGGGCAGGAGAATGAGCCTTTCTCCCACCCAAGAGGCAGGCAAAGGCTGAAAACAAATCCTTTGATGTGAAGAGCCCAGCGCCGAGTCTCCACCACGCGCCGGAATGCGGCGTAAACTCCTGGGAGTGGCAAACAAACGCTGGCAGGCAGAGGCAGCAATTTAACTATTTAACTACCTGATAGACACCCTGTGCTCTCTGCACTGTCTTTGGGGAGGGAGCACGCAGCCAGGCAGGCACAAGGGAGTGCGGGTTGACTCTGGGGGGGGGGACCAAAAGAGGGACGCTGTAGTCGGCCCCTCCCCAGCTGTGGCAGGCTTCACAGCCACTCCGGGACTGGCAGGCAGGGCCGGCAGGCCGCTGCACTCACTATCAGTATTTTACAACTCATTCGCAGGGCACAGACAGCCTCCTTTGCTGCTGTGTCTGCAGAACTCAGAACCTCAGCACCACTGCTGCAGCTCTGGATCTCAGAGCTCTTTTTAGCAGCCTGGGGAGGACTGGCCTGGTGGTTTTCTTTCCTTTTTTAAAACCATTTCTGACAAATTCTGTCCTGACGTCAGTCCAAGTCTACAGTCGACAAGGGGTTAACACACACACACACACACAGTCTTGTCACGTGGCCACAAACAAGCACACTCGTCCACGCCTGGACTTACACAACCAGCCAAACACTATTTTCTGACGGGGTCGGATTCCACATTGACTCCTTTTCCTGATAGGGGTGGGATTCCACATCCACTCCCGCTCTGGCAGAGAGAACACTCTCTCTCTCTTTTACTCTGCCAGGCAACAGCCAGGTCTTTTTGACTGTTCTGTACCCTGGGCACTCCTTCCAGGGTCTCCCTTGGAACATCTTTTTGGGGTGCAGATTGTGAGGCCATAGACAGTCGTCCTCTCACAGCCACTGCCAGAATAAACCCACAATCTCAGAATACACAAATGCAGCAGTTCCACACCTACACACCCAGCAGATTGTCCCATTTCTAGAATAATAGCAGACACGACAAAAGCAGACACGACAAAAGCAGACACAAGACTTGAGACACTACAGGCAACTTACAGAATCAGATGGCCTCTCCAAGACCGACAGATTGAGACCTTCCTGGTCTCCAGTGGGGTCCACCAAGCGTCCTTGGTCCTCCCCTATCCCACCTGGGACGTCTCCCAGGGGCAGATCGGACGGTGGGCACCTGAGCACGTCTACTCTTACCCACTTCGCATTCCCTCCCGGAGTGCGATCTCTGGTGCTCTTACTGAGCACAGAGCGTCACGCAAAACCAGAACAGCGATCGCTCATACAGAATGGCCTTCCTGGCCTTTCAGAAATTAACAGAACACAGACACCAGACCAAAGCAGAACAGTAAATCTTACTTCTGAGTGGGTCCAGGACTTCTGGGTGGTCGCGCTGATTCCCGGCCAACGCACCAAATGAAAGACTCCAAAACTCCCAAAGGGAGGCACTTACTCAAGCCTCGGGTCAGCCGCGCACCCAAGAAGACACTGAGACCGGTACTTAAGATGTATAGAGAGTAAGATTTAATACAGCAACGACAAGAAAGCACATAAAAGCACATAAACCAGATATCTGGGGTCGAATCTCATGCAGCCTGCAAGGTGCAGAGGGGATTCGGCAATTAGCCCAAACTTTTCACAAGCTTTTATAGGAAGGAGGCAAGGGGGGGAGCAGGGCAGGGAAAATACAGGTTTTACGTCACTAAGTGATTCAGCCAAGGGTTTTTCCAAAGTGCTTTTGCAACCGCGTCCCACACTTTGGCCATGTACTTGATTCATTGGAACTGAGGTTTTTACTCACACCCTTATCCCAAAAATGTCCCTGGCACAGTCCTTAGTTGGGAGGGGTTGGACTGGGTTCGTTCCAGGAGACCCTTATCTCAGAAATGTCCCCGGAACAGTTTTCATTTGAGAGGGGGTCTGACTCTGGTGTGAGAGTTCAGAATGTACTCTGGGGTGAGAAGTTCTGGTGGTCAGTAATTTTCCTCTTTCACAATTTTATTTATTTATTTTTTTATCACAATTTTTTTATCATGTATTTTCCTCAATTACATTTCCAATGCTATCCCAAAAGTTCCCCATACTCCCCCCCTCCACTTCCCTACCCACCCATTCCCATTCTTTTGGCCCTGGCATTCCCCTGTATTGGGGCATATAAAGTTTGCAAGTCCAATGGGCCTCTCTTTCCAGTGATGGCCGACTAGGCCATCTTTCGATATATATGCAGCTAGAGACAAGAGCTCCGGGGTACTGGTTAGTTCATAATGTTGTTCCAACTATAGGGTTGCAGATCCCTTTAGCTCCTTGGGTACTTTCTCTAGCTTCTCGATTGGGAGCCCTGTGATACATCCAATAGCTGACTGTGAGCATCCACTCCTGTGTTTGCTAGGCCCCTGCATAGTCTCACAAGAGACAGCTATCTTTGGGTCCTTTCAGCAAAATCTTGCTAGTGTATGCAATGGTGTCCGCGTTTAGAAGCTGATTATGGGATGGATCCCTGGATACGGCAGTCTCTAGATGGTCCATCCTGTCATCACAGCTCCAAGTTTTGTCTCTGTAACTCCTTCCATGGGTGTTTTGTTCCCAATTCTAAGAAGGGGCACAGTGTCCACATTTTGGTCTTCATTCTTCTTGAGTTTCATGCGTTTAGCAAATTGTATCTTATATCTTGGATATCCTAAGTTTTGGGCTAATATCCACTTATCAGTGAATACATATTGTGTGAGTTCCTTTGTGATTGTGTTACCTCACTCAAGATGATGCCCTCCAGGTCCATCCATTTGCCTAGGAATTTCATAAATTCATTCTTTTTAATAGCTGAGTAGTACTCCATTGTGTAGATGTACCATAATTTCTGTATCCATTCCTCTGTTGAGGGACATCTGGGTTCTTTCCAGCTTCTGGCTATTATAAATAGGGCTGCTATGAACATAGTGGAGCATGTGTCCTTCTTACCGGTTGGAATATCTTCTGGATATATGCCCAGGAGAGGTATTGCTGGATCCTCTGGTAGTACTATGTCCAATTTTCTGAGGAACCGCCAGACTGATTTCCAGAGTGGTTGTACAAGCTTGCAATCCCACCAACAATGGAGGAGTGTTCCTCTTTCTCCACATCCTCACCAGCATCTGCTGTCACCTGAATTTTTGATCTTAGCCATTCTGACTGGTGTGAGGTGGAATCTCAGGGTTGTTTTGATTTGCATTTCCCTGATGATTAAGGATGTTGAACATTTTTTCAGGTGCTTCTCTGCCATTTGGTATTCTTCAGGTGAGAATTCTTTGTTCAGTTCTGAGCCCCATTTTTTAATGGGGTTATTTGACTTTCTGGAGTCCACCTTCTTGAGTTCCTTATATATATTGGATATTAGTCCCCTATCTGATTTAGGATAGGTAAAGATCCTTTCCCAATCTGTTGGTGGTTTTTTTGTCTTATTGATGGTGTCTTTTGCCTTGCAGAAGCTTTGCAGTTTTATGAGGTCCCACTTGTCAATTCTCGATCTTACAGCACAAGCCATTGCTGTTCTATTCAAGAATTTTTCCCCTGTGCCCATATCTTCAAGGCTTTTCCCCACTTTCTCCTCTATAAGTTTCATTGTCTCTGGTTTTATGTGAAGTTCCTTGATCCACTTAGACTTGACCTTAGTACAAGGAGATAGGAATGGATTGATTCCCATTCTTCTACATGAAAACAACCAGTTGTGCCAGCACCATTTGTTGAAAATGCTGTCTTTCTTCCACTGGATGTTTTTAGCTCCCTTGTCGAAGATCAAGTGACCGTAGGTGTGTGGGTTCATATCTGGGTCTTCAATTCTATTCCATTGGTCTATTTGTCTGTCACTATACCAGTACCACGCCGTTTTTATCACAATTGCTCTGTAGTAAAGCTTTAGGTCCGGCATGGTGATTCCACCAGAGGTTCTTTTATCCTTGAGAAGAGTTTTTGCTATCCTAGGTTTTTTGTTATTCCAGATGAATTTGCAGATTGCACTTTCTAATTCGTTGAAGAATTGTGTTGGAATTTTGATGGGGATTGCATTGAATCTGTAGGTTGCTTTTGGCAAGATAGCCATTTTTACAATGTTGATCCTGCCAATCCATGAGCATGGGAGATCTTTCCATCTTCTGAGATCTTCTATAATTTCTTTCTTCAGAGACTTGAAGTTTTTATTATACAGATCTTTCACTTCCTTAGTTAGAGTCACGCCAAGATATTTTATAATATTTGTGACTTTTGAGAAGGGTGTTGTTTCCCTAATTTCTTTCTCAGCCTGTTTATTCTTTGTGTAGAGAAAGGCCATTGATTTGTTTGAGTTAATTTTATATCCAGCTACTTCACCGAAGCTGTTTATCAGGCTTAGGAGTTCTCTGGTGGAATTTTTAGGGTCACTTATATATACTATCATATCATCTGCAAAAAGTGATATTTTGACTTCATCTTTTCCAATTTGTATCCCTTTGATCTCCTTTTGTTGTCGAATTGCTCTGGCTAGGACTTCAAGTACTATGTTGAATAGGTATGGAGAAAGTGGACAGCCTTGTCTTGTCCCTGATTTTAGAGGGATTGCTTCAAGCTTCTCACCATTTACTTTGATGTTGGCTACTGGTTTGCTGTAGATTGCTTTTATCATGTTTAGGTATGGGCCTTGAATTCCTGATCTTTCCAAGACTTTTATCATGAATGGGTGTTGGATCTTGTCAAATGCTTTTTCCGCATCTAACGAGATGACCATGTGGTTTTTGTCTTTGAGTTTGTTTATATACTGGATTACGTTGATGGATTTCCATATATTGAACCATCCCTGCATCCCTGGGATGAAACCTACTTGGTCAGGATGGATGATTGTTTTGATGTGTTCTTGGATTCGGTTAGCAAGAACTTTATTGAGTATTTTTGCATCAATATTCATAAGGGATATTGGTCTGAAGTTTTCTATCTTTGTTGGGTCTTTTTGTGGTTTAGGTATCAGAGTAATTGTGGCTTCATAGAATGAGTTGGGTAGAGTACCTTCTGTTTCTATTTTGTGGAATAGTTTGTGTAGAACTGGGATTAGATCTTCTTTGAAGGTCTGATAGAACTCTGCACTAAACCCATCTGATCCTGGGCTTTTTTTGGTTGGGAGACTATTAATGACTGCTTCTATTTCTTTGGGGGATATAGGGCTGTTTAGATCATTAACCTGATCTTGGTTCAACTTTGGTACCTGGTACTTTTAGTCAATGTAATATCATCTTTTTGACACATTTTAAATACAGAGATTTTACTTAAAATTAGGCATGTCTTAAGATTAATTTCTCACTGCAATAAGCTACTTAGTTTGAAATCTTTTGTATAATATTTAAGGTAAACAGATTTTAAACTTTTCATTACAGTGCAAACATAGAAAAAGCAAGCAAGCACAAATACATAGTTTGAGAATTTAATGTAGGCAAAATACACTGAAGTTAAGAAACAGACCAGGACTATATAGAGATACTCTGTCTTGAAAAACAAAAACAAAAACAAACCAACAAATCAACCAACCAACCAAACAAACAAACAAAACAAATAAAACTAGACCTTTCCCTCCAAATCCGAAGCCCATCCATTTCTTCTCATCTCATACTTCTCATTGTTTCTTGTGCTACATGTTATGTCTGTATTGTGATAACTATATTTGTGTGGAAACTTTTTCCCTGGGAAGAGGAAGCATGTGTTTTCTCAACTCAGGAATCCCATGCCAGAACTAAGTATGGATACCAACGAAGTTCAATTTGGTGAACGAGTGAGTTTTATTGGGGTTACTAATAGGAAAATGTGTAAGTAGTGACTTAGAGAAGAAATAACTCAAAAACAGATATATCATCAAAGCTCCTACAAACATGGGTAAGAGCCCATGAAGGAAGGAACCTGGAGAACACCTAGCACAGATCACAGGCTCTTCATCAGTTTGGGGAGTGTCCTTTTCAGGTGACTCTTGTCTAAATTTCTTCCAGGCAGCTCAACGTCTTCCAATCAGATGGGATGATTTCAGAGTATTGAGTTTACTATGGCTGGAAGAGACCCAGTGAACCCAGTCAATTTCACTGACTTCCTGAAACTATTTTTTGAATTGTTTCCTTTCCAGATTAAAGAGCTTTTCTGAAAGGATGTTTCAATCATCAAGGAAACTGCTAGAGAACTTTCTCAGGCTTTAAATTCTTTCCTCTTGCAATGACTCCAGAGCACTGATGAAGGTGACTACTAATGTCCACCTATGACTATGTAATAGATGGTCAGGCCACAGTAGCAGGATCTTCACCAGTGGTTATGGATTAAGGCTGGTAACAACACTTATTGATCTATGGGCTGAAATACACGTTTACAAGACAGTTTGACAGGCACATCACATCCATCTTAAAAAGCAAAACAAAACAAAACAACAAAACAAACAAACAAAAATAAAACATACAAGTTGCCTGGGACTTATGACCTCTCTCACCACGGTCTTTTATTCTGGCTAACAGTTCCTAGCTTGACCTTCCTCTTGTAGAGTGAACCTTAAATCCAATAGGAATGTTGTTGGTCTTATCTATGGGGCAACCAAGCGCCATTGCACAGGCAAGCAATCCTTCTTAGAATGTTGGTGTTTTAGCATGCATGGTCCAGAGCCAAAGAGGAATGTTGCTGACAGTTCACCACTGTCAGCCTGCATGGCCTCCTCCTCTATCACTAAATAAGTAAACCAGCAGGGAGGGAATTAACAGTGTACTCCCACATTAACTTCTCCTTGTCCAGCAGCTAAAGCATTCATATGCAGTGCCTTCAGCAATAGAGTCTTATAGTCTAGTTCTGGCATACAGCTGACAGGAGTAGCAATAGGTTTCATGATTTGTGGGGCCTCAAGGCATTCCATGGCCAACAAAACACAGCCCATCCATAGCAGTGGAGTTATTTGATAAGCTTATAGCTTCTGATTCCTTTCTATCCATGTAGGGTACCTTTTGGACTCTTTTATTTATTTACATTTCAAATGTTACCCCCTTTTCTAGTTTCCCCTTCAGAAACCCCCTATTCCCATCTTCCTTCCTCCTGCTTCATTGAGGGTGCTCACCCACCCACTCCTGCCTCCCTGTCCTGGTATTCCTCTACACTGGCATGGAGCCTTCACAGGACCAAGGACTTCTCCTCCCATTGATGTCCAACAAGGCCATCCTCTCCTAAATATGTGGCTGGAGCCATTGGACCTTCCATGTGTATTCTTTAGTTGATGGTTTAGTTCCTGGGAGCTCTGGGGACTCTGGTTGGTTGATACTGTTCTTCTTCTCATGGGTTGCAAACCCCTTTAGCTCCTTCAGTCCTTTCTCTAATTCCTCCATTGGGACCCCATGCTCAGTCCAACAATTGACTACAAGCATCTGATTCTGTATTTGCCAAAAAAATTGAAAAAGCCTCTCAGGAGACAGCTATATCAGGCTCCTGCCAGCAAGCAGTTCTTGGATTATTATTATTATTATGATTATGATTTGTGGGGCCTCAAGGCATTCCATGGCCAACAAAACACAGCCCATCCATAGCAGTGGAGTTATTTGATAAGCTTATAGCTTCTGATTCCTTTCTATCCATGTAGGGTACCTTTTGGACTCTTTTATTTATTTACATTTCAAATGTTACCCCCTTTTCTAGTTTCCCCTTCAGAAACCCCCTATTCCCATCTTCCTTCCTCCTGCTTCATTGAGGAGCCCCAGAAGGCTTACAAGGTAGTTTAAGTACCATTGGTTGTCTCCCCAAATTTGCAAAACCAATTTATTAGTTATGTAAAAAACCATTTCCAGAGGATAGACAGGACAAGGCAACACCCCAAACCATCACCTCATGAAATAGGGGTTACAAACTCTGAAAGTCTGTTGTCATCTCTTCTCAGCAAATGTGATCCCAGAAGTTCAAAACTAAGAAGATAATTAAATCAAATATAAGCAAGGTCTAAAACAGCATGAAAATATTCCATCCATTTGTGTCAATTGCTTCCTCTATAGACCAAGGTTGTGTAGGGAGCAGGGCTAGCAGGTGATAACTTAATTAGCTCCCTTTAATCCTTAGTCATTCTCTCTGAGTCATTATGTTTCTGTACCTGGAGCTCTTCCTGATCCTCCTGACATTTCTCCATACTTGATAAACTCTATTGGTTCTGTCATCATCTGTTTCCACCTACTCAGGGCCAAAGGCAAATGTGGCCCTGTTTTCTCCTGCTACAAATGCTGGCTCCATGGGTCAAAGAGAACTAAGTTTGCAATGATGGCTGCAGCTTCCTTATACATCATACCTAGTTATTAGGGGTTTTCCTGACTGGGGAAACCATATTCATCTCTAGCATAAACTTTTACAGTAAGGAAATGTACTGTCCTTAGTCTGGGGGCAGATTACCCACCCATGAACACTCTTGATTATCTTCACTTTAATTGTTCTAGGCCAGATGTCTTCTGTGAACTGATCTTCAGGCTTTAAAGCCACACGGAAGTTCCTTAGAATAAAATTTGGCTTTCTATCATCTCCCCAAACTCCCACCTTCCCCTAGGAACTCCAGCTTGTCATAAATCCTGTCCCATCTGTCATTAATTAAATCCAGACAGATCTCCACCTCTGGTTTACCTTTTAGCTATATCCTCTGGGTGGCTCTTTTACTTTGTGGACAGTCTTCAGATGCTTGTCTAAGTCACTGAGATCCACCAAAGCCTTTCCTGGTTTAAAAAGATTTTGCCTCACCCATGATCTCAGCAAGGCACCCAATGCTCTATACCAGCCTTGAAGTCTTGCTGGATCAACATTTGTTTAACCCCTCTGTGAACACAGTTTTATCTGTCTCAGGGAATTGGGGTTCAAATCCAGATGCCCTTTGTCCTAGTTCCTTCAATAGCACCTGCCCCTCCTTTGATTCCTCATATATATGGGACCTCATCTGGAGATAACCAAGTGTTCCTTTGATTACCTTTGAGAAGACAGTCCAACAAGGACTGATTTTCCTCACAGGAAAATGTCTCAGAATATGTAGCCTTTGCCTTAAGAAGAGGCACTTTCCCCTCTCCACAGCAGACAGAATGATCACAACTGTTTCCTTGTCCCACAGCCTCACAATCCATAAAATGCAAGGTCCAAGGCCCTTCATCACTTTGCAAATGCCTTCCCTAATCCCAGTAGTTCAAGTGCTGAGTGTTTCCATACAATACTAAATATAAATATATAAATATACTGGAGCATTTAAAAGGCCCCCACATATATGTTAGAATCACACATTTCCCCTTTCTTCCTAAGGTTGGGCTTGATGGGTATTTTCTACTGCATTTACTACTGCTCTGTAATCTTCTCTTTTATTTATCTAATTTATTTTCCAAATCAGAGGCTAACAGGATGCCACCCACCTCTCCATATGATGTTGCAACTGCTCATTAATACAACAAGTTCCTGCATGGCTGCCAACTTAGCCTTAGATACATTTCTAACTATACGCAACAAAGGCCACAAAACTGCTTGCTGATAATCTTGACCATTGTGCACTAATCTTTTTTTTTAATTTTTTATTAGGTATTTTCATCATTTACATTTCCAATGCTATCCCAGAAGCCCCCCATACCCAACCCCCCCACTCCCCTACCCACCCACTCCCCCTTTTTGGCCCTGGCATTCCCCTGTACTGGAGCATATAAAGTTTGCAAGTCCAATGGGCCTCTCTTTCCAGTGATGACCAACTAGGCCATCTTTTGATACATATGCAGCTAGAGTCAAGAGCTCTGGGGTACTGATTAGTTCATATTGTTGTTCCACCTATAGGGTTGCAGTTCCCTTTAGTTCCTTGGGTGCTTTCTCTAGCTCCTCCATTGGGGGCCCTGTGATCCATTCAATAGCTGACTGTGAGCATCCACTTCTGTGTTTGCTAGGCCCCGGCATAGTCTCACAAGAGACAGCTATATGTGGGTCCTTTCAGCAAAATCTTGCTAGTGTATGCAATGGTGTCAGCGTTTGGAAGCTGATTATGGGATGGATCCCTGGATATGACACTAATCTTAAACACTAATTTTATTGATACCTTTTACTGTTTTTAGGACATCTCCATATTCACAGATCGAACCCTATTCATCAAGCAGATGTGTCACCCTTTATCGCATAGGTAAAGACTGTCATCTTAGGATTCCTCCCATAGACACATCTAATGTGGATGACTCAACCTTAATCACATATGTCATCACCCATAGCAAGAACTCTTCAACCTTTATCACATCACAAAGGCACAATAACATGGACGACACAGAAGAGGAAAACTCTACTAGGATTTCCTCCATGATTCTCAGGCTCTGTCACATGACATCCATAAGCAGGACTATGCTTCACTCTTTCCCAATTCATCATTGGTTCTGTCATGTTCCTGTCCAATTTTGCTGTGTGATAAAACATTTCCTGAGGAGGCACAATACACATATCTACTCACCCCATGTAGAGTAATTTTAATCCCACAACATGACTGCTCTGACAAGGGGCCACATCCAAAGATATGATGTTGCCAGAATGCAGACAAACTCTGGATTACAGTATTATCTGACTAAAATACAGATTTGCCGCTAGTGCACACTTTTAATCCTTAAAAATCAAGGTAAGTTTAGTTTGTAGAGGAAAGCAGTCATGTTTGAAAATGACATCTAATTGCAAGTCAGAAAAAGTAATGAATCAGAGAAAGATTAGACAGAATGAGTCAGAGATAGGATATGCCCAACTCAAAAGACCACAACAGAGGAAGAGAGGCTATTTAAGATCAGCATCGGTGACAGAAAAAGTTGTGTGGTCTCTGGTGTGTAATGTGTGGTATATGTTGTGTGCTGTGTGCTGTGTATATGGTAATTTTACCAGGACAGATTTACAGAGACAAGTTACAGAGAAGACAAGTTAGACACAAGAGAAAACAGAACTAGCTGGAGAGTGAGAGAAGCCAGAAAATTAGAACATATTACCAAAGTCAGTATGAGGCCAGGAATTCAGTCTTCCTGGCAGTTCAGCTGGTTTCTGCTTCTGGGAAACTCAGAATCTTTCTTTGCATCTTTGCTTTTCTTGAGTCTTCCAAGTAGCTCAGCTTCCTTTGTTTAGAAGAGGAAGACTCTCTGCTTTTATACTGACTCTGGCAGGGAGGGGCCAATGAATCTAGTCAGTTTCTGGGACTTCCTGAAGCTACTTTAGGTTGTTTACCTTCTTGTTTAAGGGCTTCCCAGCAGGAAGGTGTGTTTAAATTTTGGAGGAAACTGTTGTCCATTGCCCAATACAATGTAATGGAAGCAATTGGAATTTTGAGATGTATTTCTTCTTTTGTATCTTTTCTTGCTTCATGTTTCTATTGATTTTGAAAGGATGTATTTTTCTCAGTAAAAGATTGTTTATATAATGACTTAAATTATGTATTCCCCATTTGCTAATATTATGCATGCCTTCTTAGTTATGAGACATGCATATTACAAATAGAATCACACATGTATATATGTATATATCTATATATACATGCAATGTATATATAGATATGTGTGTATGTATATTAATAGTTGGATAAATATGTGTGCTATATACTTATGTATATGTGATACATTTCCTTATTGACATTCATGGATGCTGAGATGTATATTAATAAGTATGTGCAAATATGACTATCTTTCCCATTTGCTTGATCTATATTACTGAATTCTATCAATGCTCTTAGGTCTATAATTTTTATATCTGAAGTGGATATGCATATTTTATTTTCTATAATTATTCTCTATAATAATTTATGTAGTGTCTATACAGTATTTGGATTTTTAAAAAGTAAACTAGAGATTTAAAGTATATGGTATAATATGTACATATTGTGTAAATGTGTCCATTTTATGTACATTGGCTATATTTTGGTTACTGGGCATTCTGGGACCAAACCCTGCAGTACTTGATAATCATATATGTTTCTGTAGGCATATATTAAATACACTGACCGCAGAAGTGTGCTATGTCACTATGCTTTGCATACTTCAGAGACATTGTTTCTATAGTAACTAATGCATTGGTAAAATCAAATCTCAAGGGCTTGAAATTGTACAAAAAGCCAGTAAAAACACATTCTTAAATCATGAGCATGCACTTGTCTCTAGTCATACATTTTTCAAGTGGATAAAGTAGTATGAAATCATTACAGTGTAACAACAATATGAACCAGGCAACATTGGATCACTCTTTGTGTATTTGTAACCAGCAAATTAATTATCCGACCATTGTGGCTTTCAGAAATACACATACCCAGTCAGTCAAACCTTTGCAGCTATGTGCACAGCATTGTGTCTGTTTGACAGTACATTGTGTGAGAGGGTTCTCCTGCTGGACAGAGAAGCTTCACGGATATTGGCTTAAGTGTCAGCCTTAAAATGAGTCTTAAAAATTTATGTTGAAGAAAATTGTATTCATGTTTGCAATTTAAATTTTAAATGAATTAGTCCTCATAAAAGCAGAGAACGCCTAGGGACTAAGCCAATTTGTAGTTATTTCATACTGGTTTTAATTCAAAAAAGTATCACTGGGGAAAAATTAGAACATAAATGTTGGAAAACTTCACTTTTAAATCTATTATAATTAGAATTGAGTTTACCAAGACTAGAGTGCTTACATAAAGACAATATGCATAAGTCAAACAGAAAATCAAGTACTTTTGAGAATTTGAGGAGAAAGTGGGTAATTTCTGCTTTGAACTTTCTTAGGTAGGTAATCCATATTCTAAAACACTTTCATTTTTTTGTTAGCTAATAAAAGGATATGTAATTGTCAATGGGTTCCATCTACACAAATATTTCTATTATATGCACATATTTCAGTTATAGTCATCACTGTTATAATGATCAATAAATAAGTTAAAGTTGCTTGTTATATTTTCCTATTCTTAAGTAAATAAATATTTAGTAGAAGTATTTTCTGTTTGAAGTAATAGCCAGAGCTGAAATTTTTTCTTATAATAGACCTATTTATAATATATTTAAAAGCAACTCTCAATATTTAAATTTCTGGAGCTGGAACACAATATCTTTAAGTTTTAAGCTTTTCATGTATCTTAAAATATGCATTGATTCAGTAAATCTATACTGAACATGTCTAAGGAACATAACTTGTCTAGATCTAAGAAAAGAGCATTGATTTGTTGGGACACATTTGGAGATAAAATGTTCCTGAGTATATATGCAAGTTGACAAGTCTGAGGTATATATACAAGGGATAGATGAAAGACCCACCTGGTGAGTAAAGAAACTGAAGTTTAAAAGGGCATTGTGAATAGTCATAAATAAACTAAGAGAACGGATTTCATGTGGGAAGAGGAAGAAAAGGCCTGCTCAGGGAGGGTAGGTGGTCCATCCTGAACATAGGAAGCTGCTGTGTAACTAACCTGTGGGAGCCGATGGAAACTGGAAATGTTGGCCTTACTGCAGAGCCATGTCTACCTTTAATTTACTGTTACTTTACTGTGCATTACTGTGCATCACTTTACCGTTACTGTACAGAGCTGGCTTGGTGTGCAGTGCAGAACATGCACAAAAGTTCATTGACAGAAGGAGAATTTAAAGGCATAGAATAGAGGGGAGTATTAAGAAATGTTCAAGATGGATCGGTTACAATGCTGAGCGTTGATGGTCTTTCCTGGGAAGATAACAAGAACAGGAATTCTTGGGGACTATTAATGTTTCAGGAATTTGTAAAAGACAGAACAACTAAAGAAGATACAGTGGAAATAAATCTTGGTGGTACTGAAAAAAGACACCTAGTTGATATTTAATGAATGATGCATTTGGAATAGACTGCACTTGAAATTTCCCTATAGTTATAACTTCATATCAACTACTAGGTTTTAGGAGGGTTTTGCTCTTATTCTCCTTTATTACTACTCAGTTTATTTCTATTTCAACACACAGAAATATGTTTCATTTTATGACAGGAGAAGTCTTTTTACTTTAGAAGTTGAAAAAGTATATGTTTTAGAGTACATAATATATTTTAAATGTGTAACTCTTGACATACCACCCATAATTCCATTATATAAATCTGCAAGGCAACATCTGACTAAATATGCTGTGTGTGTGTTTATGTGTGTGTGTGTTTTTTAAAAATGTGTTGATAAATAAACTTAAAGGCCTCATGATAGAAGAAACATGAAACTTGACTTTGTAATTAATTTGTCTTATCTAGTGAATAACCAGATAAATCCTGTAGTTTTCCTTTGCCTTTGATTCTTATCTATTCTTTGAACATTTTATGCTAGTGTCTCCGACTAACAAACAATGTTCTTAGCTTCTTTCTGTTTTGTTTCTCTCAGAATCCAGCTTCTGTGGAGTGATCAATTGCAAGGCTCATGACACCTATACTGTTTTGAAATAAGAAGCAACAATTATAAACTGAATGCAACAGGTTGAAAGTGCCCTTCTAGCTTCACACTCCCTGACAAGGTCCACATTCAGCAAATTACTTGATTTTCATGAGCTAGAACAGTGTTTCTTTCTGTAAGTAAGATACATAGTGTTTGTTACGGGATTGACATGGAAACACCATGCATGGAAAAGGCACAGCACGGTGCCCAGAAGTTTGTAGTCATTAATCCTGGGTCACCCTATCCTTCTTCCTTGCCTTTCAGATGCTGGACCATGCTGATGGAGCAAAGGGTTTGAACACTATGAAATGCATTCTTGCTCCTTATCAGAGACTGCTGAGTGACAGTTAGGATGATGTCCCTGGAGAGGAAGCTTTCTGCCACTGAAATGCCACACCTGCTGTGCTTGCTTAGCAGGCCAGCATGGTCTACCTACTTGCCAACTCAATGAAAGGCTTTAAAAACTTGCCAAAACATTTTATCCTAGGCAGTTCCCTTTGGCTTCTAATTGCAAGTGACTTTTTAAATGTGTGACCTTTGATATTGACTATTTCTGGAGAAAATCTTTGTAAAAGGCTACCAGAGGCAGCAGGCCTGCGATGCTAAATCCCTTACTGGGCAAAGAATTCTCATCTATCTGAATTGTGTTTCTTTGTAAACTACCTTTAATGGTCTGGTTTGGGAAGCCTAATCTTTCTCTGCAGATAAGAAAGAAATTCTGTGAACACAGCAAGTATTTTAAGACAGGAAGGAGGAAAAGAAGAAAGATTTAATTAAACCAGAGCTTTACCTGGCCTTTCCCCGCTGTTATTTATAAGCAATGCTGCCTTTACACTTGCACATCTACAGTTCCATAATTTTCACCCGGATTCTAGCTTCCTTTTTCAATTGTGCACTAATCCAAGGTCTCAAATTGGTGCATTTGCCTCATGCCCTCTGCCACAGAATATGCCTTCACTGCCATGTTGTCTCTATAAATTCATTTTTATCCTGCTAGTATCCATCCAATATGCCACTGTGTCTGATTTATAATTTCATAAGTTCAAATAAAACTACAAACAGAAAAATAAAACATAAGCATCACTATATCAGATGCTGGGTATACAATAATGAGCAGGATGTGGCTCCTTCTCTGAAAAGGATCAGAATCTGGAAACACTTGTATATATCTAAAAAAAGTTAATGCAAAAAAAAGGCATGTGAAAACAGAGGAGTATTTAGCGATCTTTCGATATTGGTCATCTAAAAGGGACTCTATAAGTTCCAACTGCTCTAGTGGTATTATACCAGATGTAGGGGGCTTGGATGATGGAGCAGGGGTTGGGTAGGAAAAGAATTAATGTGGGAAAACAATGCTTTCCCTGAGCAATCAAGAAATAGAGCCTTGGTTTCCAGAAGAGTTCCCTGAGATCTTACCAAAACTAATCTCCACTGGAAACATTTCTGGAATTTCTTTCTAAATTTCTTATCAGTCTTTTTACGAAGTCAAACGATTAGCAATTACCGATGGCAAGATGGCTCATCACATAGAGGCACCATTCACCAAGACTTAATTTTGTCTTTGAAACTCACATGGTGGTATAAGATAACCAGCTCCCACCTGTTGTCCTCAGACCTCCACATGAGCTCTGGGACCCAGGCCTGAACATACATACTTATGCATTCACATATCCACATGTTCACGTACACATAAACAATTAATCTATAGGTAATCAGATTAGATATATATTCCTACTTTTGCTTGTCAAGCTGAATGACAACTGCAGAGTGAATGGATAATTTATTTAAAGTAACGAGAGTTACTGTGTGCTATAGATGGTCCCTGTAATGTTTGTCTCTAAGTCTTAACTTCCAACTCTAACACTTAGAAGCTAGTGTCTTAGTCAATGTTCTATTGGTGTGAAGACACACCAAGGAGAAGGAAATATTTATGAAGGAAAACATTTAACCAGAAATGCCTGAAGCTTTCGGAGGGGAAACCAGGAAAGAGGATTACATTTGAAATGTAAAGAAAGAAAATGTCTAATAAATAAAAAGATGTAGTCTATTATCATCATGGTGGGAAAGCATGGAGAAACTGGAGAAGCAGCTGAGAATTCTACACATGGACCCTTAGGCAGCAAGAAGAGAGAGATACTGGGTGAATCCTTTGAAACTTTAAATTCCAAGGAACACATTTCCTCCCACAAGGTGCTACCTACTTCAACACGGCTATGCTTCCTGATATTTCTCAAATAGTGTCACTCCCTGAAGACTAAGCATTCAAACATATGAACCTAGGAGGGGCATCTTATTCAAACCTCTAAGGGTAGATACTGCGAGTTCCTCTATCCACAGTAATATCAACCTCTACTTGATAGGATAGGATGGATTTCCTATTATGCACATTTAACTTTAAAGGTCTCTTGAGATTTTTGCATTAACCAATATGCCATTCTGTCTTTAAGGTCATTCCAGATGTGTTTGATAAACACTAAATGGAACTTCAAGCAATTGTTGAAATAAAAATCGAGATAGATTAATTGAAAAAGTCATTCATATATAAAAATATTGTTCTTAAATTCATAAAATAACTTTTGGATACTTTTATGCATTTGGAACATTTAAAAATATTTGAAAGATGACTTATCGTAGTATTATTGTATCTATTGTGCAAGTTAAGGACTTGCGAGTTCAGACTCTGAAGATGTATCTGCTATGGCCAATTATAAAAAAAAAAAAAAAAAAAAAAAAAAACAGTATATCTATAGCTGGAAAAATCAGAGGAATTAGGTATGAGGAGGAAGGTTGGGAATAATATTGAATATAATAAAGTTTTTCAACTCTATGGAGTAATATTCAGCTTTCCAAATTACTTCATTGGTAGCGTCTTGGCATAAATGGAAGATACTACAGAGTTCATTGTACTCATGATCAGGGATTCTGGTTCCACTGAGCAGCAAGTAATGTATCAATGTAATGTTTTGTGTAAGCATCTGCCTTTTAGTGTAGCGCTTTATTTTAATGCCATGATTAGAGAAGTGGGCAAGACCTAAAATGTCTGGCTATGCTGTAGAATTCTGTCATCTACACAGTGCCCTGGACATGAGTTAAGAAGAAAAAAAGCATGTCTCTTTTTCACTAAAACCCCCATCAAAACATACGAGCTGAGACACTTAGAGAACAACATTGATTGTACAATGCACTCAGACGGGTCTAATGGTGTGAATGTCATTTTCTTCATAAGCAGTTGTCAAAGGCAAATGCAGCCACCCTACTGTAGCTGCTCTGTTTATCTTCAGGTTTTATGGAATGTACTCAAAATAGCCCTAAGAAGTGGTGAGTCTTCAAACATAATAAGTTCTGTACTTGTCATTAGCAGAAGTAAGCGTGTGCCAAATTTGGTTAATAAAATTGGTTATCAAATCAAGAAGTAAAGTTGCTTGCCAAAAGCAAAGTAGATTACAAAAGAATGGAACATTATTTTTCTTCATATACTTTATAAACTGACTTCATTCAAAACATTTCTAAATGTAAGCTCATTTGTGCATTTGTGCATATATATATATATATATATATATATATATATGAGTTAATTGAATGAATTTATTCAGTGTTATTTATATATAAATCCTGTTTTTCATTTTAAATTGAGTCACATCCAATGTTTTATGGTTTTGTTGTTAAGCAATACTGCACATATTTTAAAACCTCATTTCATGTGGGCAGCATAGAGGAGGGAGTATGAAGGAGAATACCATTAAAGACTTGAAAATTCAATGTAGAAATCTCCTATTGTAGCAAATATTTATTTACTCGACCCGAATTCCATGACTGGCCAGGTCATAACCTCCTGTAGAGGAAAAGATAGTGCTATTTTTTTCTGCTAAGTGGGCAGAGTAATATGCTGTTTTTGAAAGTCTTAGCGTTATACATGTAGATATCTGTAACCCTCAGACCTCAGTAGATAAGCTTTATTTTGAAATAGATGATAAATATAGAAACAAATAACCAGTACTTACAGAGAATAAGAGACTGCAGAAGGCTCATCCTGAAATTGAACACCTATCAGTCTCCTTTCCTCAAAGCTCAGGAATAATTGTGGAAGATGAGTTAGAAGATAGTAAGAGACAGAAGGAGAGGTTGCTTGTATAAAACAGTATTTTTAGGACACAATAGTTCAGTTGCTCATGGCAACTCCTAATTCTTACATATTCTTTGTCTCAGTTTCTACAGCCAAACACATACCTTCAGATTTTTTGTTAGTTAGTTAGTTTGTTTGTTTTTGTGGCTTCTCTCCATGATGATATAGAACTTATGAGACAAATAAATACTTTCTCCCACAATTCAATTTTGGTCAGTGTTTTATTATAACAACTGAGAAACAAATGTAGGTGGGGATTTGGAGATAAAGAAATGGAGTTGTATAGGACCTAAATGCATTGTTAGTATGTATGAATATTCAGGTATGAAAAATACAACTTACAGATCTTAAACTATCTCTCACCAAAAGAAAGGTATTTCTAAGCAATAAGAACTTACAGGGCCCCCAATGGAGAAGCTAGAGAAAGTACCCAAGGAGCTAAAGGGATCTGCAACCCTATAGGTGGAACAACAATATGAACTAACCAGTACCCCAGAGCTCTTGACTCTAGCTGCATTTGTATCAAAAGATGGCCTAGTCGGCCATCACTGGAAAGAGAGGCCCATTGGACTTGCCAACTTTATATGCCCCAGTACAGGGGAATGCCAGGGCCAAGGGGTGGGGGTGGGTGGGTGGGGGACTGGGCGGGGGAGTGTAGTGGGGACTTTTTGGATAGCATTGGAAATGTAATTGAGGAAAATACCTAATAAAAACAAATAAAAAAAAAGAAAGAAAGAACTACCTTGGTATATATATATATATATATATATATATATATATATGCTTTAAAAGTAATTGTAGATATTTGTATATATAATTTAAATATATATATTTATAATTAAAAAATTATACACTATAAATGTTCTCAGTTAGAAGTCAAACTTCCTCTTGCACCCAGGGTTTGTGATCAACTTGAACATGGTTATATTGGTTCTCCCTAAGACAAGGAAGGAACATGCCTGAGGAAAAGAAGATTGAGTGCAAATTACTTATTAAGACACATTCTCATCAACAGATGAATGTGTCTAACAGGAAATTTCTCCTACGACCCGGTTACTCCAATTGTGTTCTCAAATGCTTTTTAGCACCTTGTTTTCTGGTGATGTTTGGTGTTGGGTACTACCCATACCTGGTATAATTAGTAGCAATGAACAATTGTTTTATCATGTACCTAAGTTGTCAATGAAGGCATTATGGCCAATGTAATTCCTGTAAAAAAATTAATAATGGATTTGCTTAGGATTAGTATATTGTCACATGATGGTGAGCATGGTGGAATGCAGGGAGACCGTGAAGTGGCTGAAAATTCTACATTCAGATGGATAAGCAGGTGAGGTGTGACTGGAACTGATGAAACCCTAAAGCTCACACCCTGTGACACACTTCCTCCAGCAAGGTCACACCTCATAACTTTTCTATTCCTTTCAAATCCCTGTTGATTTAGCATTGAAATATTTGAACTTATGGAGGACATATTTATTCAAACCATCACAGGTAGCCCTAGCTATCGGGCTCAGATTTATTTATTTATTTATTTTACCCCAGAGTACATTCCTGGGGTCATAATCTTATACATATATTCAAGGGGCCATCTGTTTTCAAAGGATTCCTCAGAAAGAAAGTGATGATACAGCTGAAATTTTGAGAACATATAGTAGATTTTCTTTCAAACAACAGGAGGATGAATGAGAAGGATTTGATCTGTGTCAAGAAAGGGTTTAGATTGCAGTATATGAACTAGAATTTCAGTATATAGGCATAGGTGGGAATGTGTCAGTTAACACTATCAACAGGACAAGATTTGGACTCACCTAGGAGATACTCCTCTAGGACTGGATTGAGGGATTGTCTAGATTTGGTAAATTGATGTGGGAATTCTTATTCTAAATGTCATACCATTTCATGAATTGGGTTCCTGGACTGAATGAGGAGGAAAAATAGAGCTGAACATGAGTATCAATCTTATTCTACTTCCTCTGTACTAACAAAGTGACCAGATTATGTCTCAAGCTTCTGTTGCCATGCTTTTAGTGCCATCATAGCCTGTACACTAAAACTTCTATCAGAAAGAAAACCATCCATTCACCCATCTTTCTTTCTTTCTTTCTTTCTTTCTTTCTTTCTTTCTTTCTTTCTTTCTTTCTTTCTTTCTTTCTTTCTTTCTTTCTTTCTTTCTTTCCTTTTTTCCTTCCTTCCTTCCTTCCTTCCTTCCTTCCTTCCTTCCTTCCTTCCTTCCTTCCTTCCTTCCTTCCAACCTCCTTTTGCCTTCCGTCTTTCCCATTTGCTTAGTTGTTATTGACAGGTATAATATCTCAGAAATTACATGTCACTAATTACTAAGGTAGGCAGAGAAGCACCAGATATGATTAAGGTAAAATAGGCCTGACTGAGCACTAAAAAGATGAGAGATATGGAGTTCGGTTTTCTTGTTGAAAGTCATTTAAGGATTTTTTTTTTTTTTTTTTTTTGAGACAGGGTTTCTCTGTGTAGCCCTGGCTGTCCTGGAACTCACTTTGTAGACCAGGCTGGCATCGAACTCAGAAATCTGCCTGCCTCTGCCTCCCAAGTGCTGGGATTAAAGGCATGTGCCACCACAGCCAGGCTTGTCATTTAAGGTGTTAAGCAGGTGAACACATTATCTTTCAAAATTTTTAGTTGCAAAGTGTTAGAATAAGTAAGAGACCATAGGTTGGGTCTGAGCTATATGACTGTTTAGCACAGTTGTTTGAGCTGTATTGGATTTGATAACAAGGAGCACAGTAATTGCCTGAGATCTGAGATGGTAAACAAGAAGACTCAGAAGCTTTGCAATAGAACCAAGAAGTAGTCCTGGGTAGCTATTGACTGAATCTGACAGTATGGATTGAGATTCTTTGTGATAACAGATGGAAGTATGACTGTAGTGACTGCTTCATAGATTATGTTTCCTCAGCATCTCTTCAAAGAGCACATGCAGGAGTTCAAAATGCAGGGCCTTAGAGCTACCCTTTATAGTGTGAGATCAGTAGTTGGACTTGAGAGCAGGAGAGAAGCAGGGAATAAACTAAACAAAGTCAATTGTTGGGAGATGTTGACCAAAACTTCACAGTTTTGGAACTTCTTGTTTTTTAAATTAAAGGATATATTTAATGGTGACATTCTGTGATGACTCATACTATAATATTAGCACTTAATGATCTAATAACACAAAAATAATGCATTTAAAGCTTTGATGAATACAGTGGACTGTGAATCGCAACACTTTTTTATTGTATTTATTATTTGCTTACAGCTTAGTTTTATATTTACTGTGAATTAATTTTTAAAGTTTTTCAATTTATGCGAAACCTCAACTTCCAGGGTTCATAAATAAACCCAAGAAGAGGCATTGTGTAATAGATTATTACATTTGGTTTAAGGTTGTATTAAATAACTCCCAAGGTGCTGTTGTACTTAAAGTACTTGATTTAATGATTCTAGCATTACTTTCTATCAAAGGGCAAGCCAGAAAAGCAAAGAGGGTTAAATGTGACCTGAAGCAAACTCAAGATCTCTAGTAAAAACATGTTTTGTAGGAGCAATTCAGCTTTTGATCTTGTGGGGAGCTGACAAGTTGTGTAGGTGCAGATTTGCAATGCTTTTAAAGGAATGCTTCACTTGAATGAATTCTTTGTAAAAAAAAAAAAGATAAAGAGACTATTCTGTGTCAGAGTTTGAAAAGACCACATGGGGTCTTAGTCCCTTATTTAACTCTACTCATTAAATGGCTTTGAAAAGTACCATTAAAATTTTAGCATGTTTAGAATGTTTTATAAATTACAGTAATACAGCATTCATTTCCTTCATAAAAATATAACAAATGACAACAAAGGCATGTTTTCTTTAAATAAGGGTACCTGCTTTGACTGACAGAACAAATAACAGATTTTATCAGAACACTGTAAAGATATATTCACTTTATAGTGATTCAAGTAATGATTGACTCATGGCTTCAATGTTTAAGGAGTTACTCCTTAGCTGTAGGAAAAAAAAATCACAAAATTGATTTACATGATGTCTTAACCAATCCACGTGTTAAATATTATAATAAAGTAAATACTGAGCCCCTCCCCTTTCTATTTTTATAAATTTTCAGAAGTGTTTTAATGTGATTATTTGACTAAGGGCCAAATTCACAGGCTTATCTCATTCCTTTACAATCATACCACACAGGTACTAGACGGTTACACTCTATGTCCTTTTGCTCAGTGTCTATCTAATCAGCTACAGAAAATAATTTATTCACAGCATATGTTCTAACAAATGTTCAGTGGATTTTCAGATGTTGGAATGTGTTACAATGCCAGAGAGACATGGACCCTTACATAGCACCACATAGGACAAAAGACGTCTGGGACAAAGAGTCTATCTTGCTCCAAAAGTGTGTGGAATATTCTCATTATCAGACTTTCTTCCAAAGAAAACTGCTACTCATAAACTTTTACCAATGCATGAACTTTATCTATAAATATATAATCTGGAACAGTATCTAGATTTCAATATTGAATATAAAACTACCTATAGTAAGAAATCAAACAATACAATTTGAAAGTAAATTCTGTCTTGTGCCCTATCAAATATGTACAAAAGAACAAAATTTCATTTTATTTATCTTCCAAGAAATGTTCAGAGGTTAAGTAAATAACCAATAGTATGTTATTGAGAAAATCCCAATTTGTGAATTTCTTTTTTTTTTCAGTGAAAAATGCCATATTATGCAGTGTTTCCCTCCGCCTGTCAGAAATAAATACACATTTGAAAGAGTTGGAGCTTCTGTCATATTACAGAGAGAGTTTACACAATGGAGGCATCTTGCTTATCTCATAAAGTATTAGAGTAGATTTATAAGACATATGGTTATATTAGATAAATGGGGGGGGGGAGAGAGGGACAGGTTCCCAGCAGTGAGTCTTCGCCCACATTAGATACTGTCAGACACATGGTAATTCAGCCCTGGCTTTCTTAACTGTTCCTACTGAAGCACGAGTTGTCTATAGGTCAGTCTTTCATAGATTATTGCTGGCTGTGTGGTCATTTTTACAGTCTCTACAACATGATCCTTTTCAGGTGCTCATTTGTAAGTAGATTCCATTTTTTTAATTAGGTATTTTCTTCATTTACATTTCCAATGCTATCCCAAAAGTCCCCCATACCCTCCCCCCCCCCCACTCCCCTGCCCACCCACTCCCACTTCTTGGCCCTGGCATTCCCCTGTACTGAGGCATATTAAGTTTGCAAGACCAAGGGGCCTCTCTTTCCACTGATGGCCGACTAGGCCATCTTCTGATACATATGCAGCTAGAGACACGAGCTCTGGGGGGTACTGGTTAGTTCATATTGTTGTTCCACCTTTAGGGTTGCAGATCCCTTTAGCTCCTTGGGTACTTTCTCTAGCTCCTCCATTGGGGGCCATGTGATCCATCCAATAGCTGACTGTGAGCATCCACATCTGTGTTTGCTAGGCCCCGGCAGAGTCTCACAAGAGACAGCTATATCAGGGTCCTTTCAGCAAAATCTTGCTTGTGTATGCAATGGTGTCAGCGTTTGGAGGCTGATTGTGGGATGGATCCCTGGATATGGCAGTTTCTAGATGTTCCACCCTTTCGTCTCAGCTCCAAACTTTGTAACTCCTTCCATGGGTGTTTTGTTCACAATTCTAAGAAGTGTGTGCACTTTGCCCCTTCTTAGAAGTAGATTCCATTTTTATGTATCCATTATAGTCACAATGGTTTGCAAACTCTGCTGATGGTATTCCTCAGAACTGCTTCTGATCAGTGAGACTCTACCATGTCCCAGCGGTGAGCAACACCACAACTGCTAACCACATGAAGAATGAAGGCCTCATTGGTAGGGCTTGGCCAGCTGTTGAACTTACTCATTTTCATATGTCCAATTGAATATTTCTTGATAAAATTTCACATGCAATATGATTATTTTCTGCTTTGTATTTCATATTCTATCTTTCCCTATTACTAGCCACCTCCACAGTCTTTGACCATTTTTAGTAGCTACATTCAACCTAATCCCTAACACCTACTGATCACGTAGGCAGCAATAAATCAATTTTTTTTTATATTTTGGCTATGATTATATGATTTTTATTATGTGAATATCTCTTTGAAAATACACAGAAACACTTTTATGTGACAGGATATATATCTCCCTGTGTGAACAAATAAGGAAATTATGAGCATAAGAGATCACAGAGCTATTAAATTTGCAATTGTGGTTTTCCTGCAGAATGTCTGGTTGCAGTTCTCATCCCATGATCACAGTGATGTGTCGTTTCATTTATAATTGTTGAAAACTTGATAATTAACTAAGGAATATTCTAAATATGCAAAATTATCCTAAATCCTAAGAGAAGAGGAGTACAAGTATTCATTTCAAACAGTTTTTTTTTCAATGTACCATCTTCCTGTTCTCTATAAATATGAGAGCTAATATAGAGTGGATTAATAGGATTAATCAATCATGGTGTATGTATAGATCGCTGAAATTTTAGTGATTACTATGAGGAATAGACAGAGCAGAATGTGTGGAACACTAAATCAGAAACTTATGAATGTAAGATGAACATATACCTTAAACCTGATATCAAACAGGGATATAAGCTTAACTAGACATGGCAGAATGCATAACTATCAGGTAAATGACCAAGACATGTTTTTCTTTTCCTTTAATTTTTTTTTTTTTTTTTTACTGAATCTGTAGGACTGTAGAATAAAAAGTTGTTGATCAGTTAAGTCTCAAAGTTGAAATGTTTTATTGACCCAAATTTGTGGAATTTAGTTTTGTATGTAGGTTCTAATGTTTAGTCATAAGACGGGAAGAGGATAAAGAACTGCCTTTCATGGAAGCATCTAAGTTTGGGGAAATTTTTCAGGTATAAAAAATTATTCTATTAATATTCATTGTTATGGCTAATGTGTGATGCCTTCTACAACCAAAAGCATTAGATGTTATACATTTTATATTCATTAAAGTAGTTGTTGATGCTGCAACATACTGGGCATTTATCTTAATTGTCTTTTGACTGAAATATACATATATAAAAGAGAATATAATTAGATAATGTATTTTTATGTCAGCAAACCATCATATTGAATATATATTACCTTTTGTTTATTATTCAGATATATTGGCAAGCCTCGGGTGTCACTACTCCACAATGCTTGCTTCACATTATCCATTCACATCTTGCCCTATATGAACTTGGATAGACACTTTGAAATCTAAAAGCATGCTGGAATTACACATTAATGTAATAAATGATGTCTGGAGACTGAAAGTATGCTTTTGTGTGGAAAAGTGGCTGACACCAAGCCAGATGACTTAAGTTTAATCGCTAAAACCTAGATGGTGGAAGGGAGCAACCTATTATGCAATTGTCCTTTGACTTTCTCCACATGCAAGCCTTGGCTTGTCTGACTAAACAGACACAGACACACAGACACACACACACATACAAATGGGGAGACAAAGTGAATCCTTTTAGATATTAGAAAAGGTCCTTGCACATGCTACACACATATTTTTACCTTCTTTCCCACCCAGAGAAATGTCCCTTAGTACTCGTGCTATGAATATAACCTAAGGACTGCTTGATGCACTCATGTATGTGTGAAAAGGAAAAAAATAAGTCCTTTTAACTTGCACTGCAAATTTTGGTGAAAATTACCTTCTTTTTACTTAATGAAATATAAATTAAAACATTCCATTTGCTTTCTGGTAATGCTGTGAATGATTTAACTCATATATACTACTGTTGATTTTTTAGTGTAGAATAAGACAATATTAATGGACAACATATTGCCATTACTGACTTAGACAAAAAAGAATATAAACACATAAACTGTATTAGCTACTTTTTCTGTTGTTATGATAGAAAACTAGCAAAATCAGTATGAGGAGGACTGGTATTTCATAGCTCATGTTTGAGAGCAGTCCATCACAGTGGGGAAGTTATAGTTGAAAGAATGTTAATGGGACCCACAGTGAGGATAGAAAGATATGAAGACTCATGCAGAACTCATTTTCTCCTGCACTCTTTCTTCAATCTAGAACAACAACACATTCATTAATAGCACTCAATTTTAATGGATCTTCCTTCCTTTGTAAATTATATCTGGAAATTTTCTCACAGACAGACCGAGTGATGTGTGATTACGTATACATTCTAGTTAACAATGAAAACTAACCATTATAATCCACTTTTTCTTTACTTGACAAGTAACACACCATTTTAAATTATTCTACCCCTGGTTCTTCAAGGCTCATGGTCATCTCATAAATCAAATTGTATTTAGTTCCTCTATAAGAAAAGTCCCACATATACAAACAGTTGCAACATGGTTCAAAAATATATCTATAATTTAAGGCTATCTCTCAGATATGAAAAAATAAAGAAATTATGTTAACTATATTCCATACACTGTGTCATAGAGTGAACTATTCCATTCCAAAACAGAACAGGAAGATAACAAGAAAAGATTGGCATACAATAAGTTGAAATGTCAAGGAAAAAAACTAAATTCTTCAACTCTAAGTTAAGAATCTTGTCCTTATTCTGGAGTTATCTGCTCTAATATCTTTGGATAGGTTCAGCCCTCCAAATATTCCATCTGCATCACTTGTAATTTCTCTCATGGGTCAACTTCTGTCCACAGTTACAAGTTTCCTTGATGGAAATTCAATAATCATGGCATCTTCAAACTTCTGGAGTTCCCATTGCTACTTGGGCTTCATCTTCACAGCCTTACTCAGGGTGTCCTAGGGAGCTCACATTGAAAGGAACATGTCCCACCACATTGCTTAGTGTCAGCTGCTTTCTCGAATCTTGGAGTAAGCCTCAATTATATCCCTACTTGTGTGTTCTCTAAAACTAGCACCGTGTAAACAGGATTGCTGAGTTCTCTTGCCATCAGGAGACAGGGTCTGGCTTCCTTCTGTCTTAGCCACTGTACCTGAAAAAAAAAAAAAAAAAAAAAAGATTCCCTTGACCTTTGTTTTTGAGAAAGTCACTTTTTTAACTGACTTGGTAATTTGGTCTCTCTCCCTGCGAATGAATTTCATTTTCATAAAGCTGGAAAGTGTTATGAGTAGAAGCATGCCCTCTAGGTAATTTTCCTGTTCTTTTAATTATGGTAAGAGTCTGTAACAATTAGAGTTGTATTCTAAATGTCCTCTTGTCTGAATGGCCTGTTAAGCTTTGCTTACAATATTATAGGATTCAGTAGCTCACAGCCTTTAATTCCTCCATATAATTTCTGAGAACCATTTCCAAAGGCTTCTGACCTACATAGTCGTGTTTACCACAGAAACTTTGCGACTCCTTGAAATCAGTATTTCACATTAGTTTATTTTACCAAAAATATGACAAGAAATTTGACAGAAGAATCTTAAGGAAGGATAGGTTTATGTTGCTTGTAGTTGAAGGGTCTTCCTCATCATGGTGTTCCCATCAGGCATGGATTTGAGAGTGGGAGGGGGCTGCTTACATTGTAGCTGAGGGCAGGGAGTAGGCCCTTTTGCTTTTTTTTTTTCTCCTCTTTATTCTAAGAACACAGAATCTGGGATATGCTGCCAACATCCATCTCTTCTTGCTCTTTTCTCCTCCATTAAATCTCTGCACACAGATGTTTATTGATATGCTCAGAGACGTGTTTCCTAGCTTATTGTTTTTAAAACAAAATCCCAAATGTTTGATTTACCAAATGAAGACAAATGACCCAGACACTGTGGTGAAAGCCTGCTAGCTTGGAGATGCAGAGAAAACACTCAGGAACTTCCTACTCCACCAAAGACCCAGAAGGAAACTATCCTTTCTCCTTATCCATGATGTCTTAAATACCCTTCAATTCAAAAGACCCTCCTATCTACTTTCTTATGTTCACTCCTTCTTAAGTGGTTGCTTGCTCTGCCTCTTTACCTATTGCTGACTTTATTACCTTTTATTTACAGAAAGCTCTTGGGTTAAAGGTGTGAACCACACCACAACAAGGTTTTTCCAATTCAACATCTTAGGATTCTCAATATGATCAAATATCCTGAAACTCTAAGGGATTTCTAATACTATATTTAAATTATTATGTTCATATTTAAAGAGAAGGGGCAGTGAAACACCATGTAAGACTCAGGCACTAACAATGAATGATATTTTGTCACCATGTGAGAATCCCTGACATATTGCTTTCTTTCATTTTATCATTAAACATGTATCATTTCCATGCAAAGATCTAATAAAATATTATTTATTCAATGTGCTATTTTGTTTATTGTTTATTTTCAAAAGCTCCTAAGGTTGACTATGCCAGGCAGTACTGGTAAAAATCCTATACTTATTGCTTTGGAAAAATAAATATTATAAAAGCAAGCTGATAAAGGTGATTTAAGTCTGAAAATTTACTCCTATAGAGCATTGATTCAAATATAATTTTATACGCACTGCATTATTGAAAGATTATAAGTTTTAAGAGAAACAGCACATCTATTTTAAACAATTTTTCTATGTCATTCTAAATGAAGTAAAAAAGATGCAGTTCCTTATACTATTTAATATTTCAAAGTTCTGAGATCTTTGTCAATTTCTTCAGAGACTTTTGGGAAAATGGAAAAGTTATTTGATGTCCTTAGCCTAAAGTTCATAATTACTTCATCTGTACCATAGATATTTTAGAAGGATTAATTGATACTTAGTATTAATTACACAAATATCCACTTACTTCTGGAGATCTGCCTTTAGATAGTTTGAAATTCATTGTATTTTCTCACATAATTGAAGCATAAATTGTAGCTTATACTGCATGCATATTTTGACCCCACGAGATATTTCTCTACAAAAAATTGATGCTTGCAGTTGGTAAAATTAGTTAATAATATAAGTCCCATTTTTTATAGAGTATAAGAACTGTAAAAATGTTAAAATGTGACCAATAGGTACTTCTTACTTATGACAGTGTTCATTTTTCAGGCTATGCCTTTTGATCCTAAATCTGCTATATTTCGATGTTTTAAAATTAAATATTTATCTCTCATTCTATATATCACATACATACATATATACTTTAGAACACAATTATTACTCCAAAAGATTCAACCAATCATATTATGAAACTTTTTGAGACATGTAACTGTCATGTCCGTACAAAAGTCATGCAAAATTTTTATGGTCATCTTTCCCTCAAAACACAATATAACCACTGTCTACACAGAATCCATGTTCTATGGTTTTGCAAAGCTTCTGAATATGATTTAGAGTATATGGGAAGAAGTATTTAGATTATTTGCAAGTATTACACTAGAAAATACACTCCAGGGATCCTGAATGATAACTGTGAATAAAGTATGGGTATAACAATTCTCCCCCTTGCACAGTCTCAATATTTGCTGCATTATAGTATTTGCAGCTTCAAAATGAAAAGGTGCTTTAGTCATTACTTTTAATTCCTAAATTTTGTTTCCTCCAAGTTTTTTTTCTCCAATACTGATCTGTGTTTTTTTGTTTGTTTGTTTTTTGTTTTTTGTTTTTTTTCTGGATACCATATGGAAAAGACACTTCAAGAGTTAGGTTATAGAAAGCATTACTTAAGTTCCTAAATGACACTTAATCTAATCATAGCAATAATATAAGGAATTTACTAACACTTTACCTTTAGATAGATGAAAAAATGTGTTAGTAAATTTATCATCGGTGGCTACTCAGTAACTCAGTAATTGAGGGAAGATTTAAAGCTAGAGGACCAAGTTTATTTTCTAGGTTGTTACCTAGTCACCTGTATCACTCTTGTCACTTACACTGAACACCACGAGCAGACAAGTAAGAGAAACGTCTACTTTTATTTTCCTGATGGTTGTGTTTCCTTAAATGGTAACATACTGCTTGCTGTCTTGAAAATACACCAGCAACTATATCGTTCTGGTGAGTTATTTCCATCATTTGAAAGATGTGTCTGTCTTGCAAAACCAATCCTTTGGAAGGTGCCCCACCATTCATTCTTCCCAGCAGCTCATGTTTTGACTACATGCTGAAGGTATATTTTTATTCTAAAGATGCCTTTCAAGTAGATTCACTACAGCTCTAGGTGGTACTTTGGAATTTAAGTACAACAGTGAACTACAAATGCATTGATTCTAAATTCTGAATGGAACTATGGGATGATTTTCTTTAAGGAAAATCATGTTGTCATTATGATCTCACAAATAAAAACATCGCATAGCTGGATTATGGTATCTACTCAATTCTTCCCCAGTCTAACATTTGTGTATCTCACAGGAGTTGCACACAGTTAGAACCACCATTCTGAAGCAATACAGTATTATGTAGGATTTTGACTTATTCTAAATTATATTTTCATGCACCTATCTATCACAGGAAAAAAATAACAGGATAGAGTTGAAATCCTTTATTAGCTCATTTGCTTACATTTTTACCTAATAATATGTTAGGTATAGATTCACTTTTCTTATGCAGTAGCCTTAAATGTTTCTTCTGTATTACTTTTGTGATTGACTATCCTACTTCGCTTTTAGTTAGACAATCAGAAGATAGAGAATTACAAGTAAGGTTGGTATCTACAGACCAGGAATTTCACTCATGACATTTTTATCTATTTTGTGATTTACCCAGTCAGTTGAGATTTAAATCTTTCAAAATATAATCATCACTCTCAATGATTTTGTATGTCAGTAAATATCCCAATAGTGTTATGAACGTACCCAATATTTTTAGATTATTGAGTTCTGCATATATTTATATTGTTTGAGATGATGCCAACGATCAAGAATTTGATTGGAATTTCTATTTTTCTATTGAATTTATGGAGTTGATTCCATTATATGATTTCCCAAGGTGGAAGATAATACATGTATTCATTTTCATGATTACAACAGCATAGCATCTATATGAAATGGGGTCTAGCTGTGCCAGATGGATAGCTACAAGAATAAGAGTGGAAGGAGGGAAAATTTGAGCTAAGACAATATTGTGATTTTCTAATGTATTTTATTTGACCATCAATAGAACTTTATAATGCTTGTTTTGATACTCTTATACCTATTTGTGATTTTAATGGAAACAAATATTGGGAATAATTTATGTATGGTATATACTTCATTGTGATTTTAATGTACAAGAATATTGGGAAAACATATATATATATATATATATATATATATATGGTACTATAATGTGTCACAGGGATTGTACTGCAATGATGAAGTGGTATTGGAAATTAAAAGGATAATAAGAAATGGCAAGCCTATATACAGCACCTATTAATGTATATGTCTAAGATTTAAAGTACAGAAAATATTGAGTAATTTTGTGTCTACTACAATAATAGTTTAGAAAGATATATTTATTTTGTAATAACTTTTATGTTTTCAACAAGAACAAGAAAGTGTGCATGCACCCCATACAAATTCAATGGTATGTTAGCATTCAAGCGGTAGAATTATGAACTTTCACACTGAGAGAATATGGAAAACTATGGCAAATCCTATCTAAAATCCAGTTAAAATTTCTCAAAAACATTTTCAATTTGTTGTAGAAATTCCTCCATAATTCTAAACTTAATCATTCAGCATCACATTCCGCATTACATCTTAACCTCGAAGTATGAGGATGCAAGCTACATGCCCAATTTAAATTAGCTTAAACATAAGAGAGCATCGTTAATACTGATGATAGCTACAATTTAAGCTTATGTGTGACTTTAGAATCCCACTTAGAGTAGATTTTTAAATCCTCCTGTATGAGGATCCTACAGAATTTGAAATCTGAAAAGGCTCAGTGAATAAAAGTGACTGTAATTTGATTCTCGGGACCTACAATGGAAGGAGAGAAATGACTATGGATAGTTGTCTTCTCATCTCCACATGCTTATCATGGCTTATATTGCCCTCACTTATACACAAACATCATAATGTGCATGTACACACACACACACACACACACAACCCTAAAATCAGATAAATGGAAAATTAAAAAGGAAATATCCCTCTATGTCTCTTTCTTTAATTTATTCCAAAGAATGATTACAGTATGTTAGTATTATAAGTGAGAGTGAATATTTATTGACTCTTGACTAATTTTTTCCTGGTAATTTCTCTTATCTTTTGTCTTCATTCCCTGTGCCTCCTCTGCTCCACATCTGCTTCTTTCCAAAAGTACTTGATATTTCATTAATTATTTAATGGCCTATTTGAATGTATCAAATTAAATTGTAGCTATCATTGGGTAATCATGTCATATATGCACTTTAAATCAGAGTTCATTTCATAATAGTTAGTTATATCTTGAGCTTAGAAATTATTCATGAAATTTGTTAAGTACTCTTATTCCAAAGCCAATATATTATTTATTTTAATACTGTTTTAGAGAGTAAGGTGATCTCTAGTTTTTTTTCCAAAGAAATGCCATATTTATGAGGAAATGAGACAAAGAAGGCTTATGTGTGACTTTAGAATCCCACTTAGAGTAGAATTTTAAATCCTCCTGTATGAGTATTTAGGAAAATTTTCACATTTGTATTCACTGTAATCTACTTAGGATAGAAATTTCCTCATAACAGACAAAATTATTTCTCAGTCCAAGTACCATGGGTAGGACCTGTGCAGACAGAAACTCTAAGAATATAGACTCATCTTTTTAGTCAGAGATGCTAAATCTCTGCCTTCCCCCAGTGACTAGTATCTTATACAGGATAATACAGTAGAAGAGTGAACCGAACACATGTTCACATATAGGACTATTATTACAAATATATTTTTACAGAATCCTCATGAAAATGCATATTTCTATGAAAATAAATTGGCTTGGTACTATACAATGCTTGAAATGATTCACCAGAAGACTTTTCATTGAGCAGAAGATAGATTAATCAACTAAGTGTCTAGTTCATGGTTACTGCTTTTAAAAAAAAAGCTTTCCAGATGAAATTTTTTCAGATATTCATAGGACACACTGAACATTCAAGTAGGATTTGATACACTCCCAATGTTCCTAAAAGCTGGTTCTTGGAGCCAAGGCTGACTCTCCGTTACAATCAAATTTCACCACATGCTAATTTTATTCATCTGCTGAAAATGAACTCAGTCATATATACCTTATAAAAATTTGAAACTACATATTCTTAAAAATAGGTGATATAAAGTATAGCTGTAAGTATTTAGTTTGTAAATCAGTTCTTTTGATTTTGCGAGTATAAACCTTTATTTTTGTGAATATTCAGGAAGCACATACATAGTCTAATTTTTTATAAAATATTTTTAAAATAAAATCCAACTTTCCCTAATCAATATACTACTTAATATCATTTGTATTTGATCAAATAATTGCCAGAACTTAGTTGCTAGTATTGTTTCATATTTAAATATTGTGAAAAAATTTTAAAGCCTTAATCAAGTTTTTTTATAGATATTTTGTTTTCAAAAGCATCGAATATACTCTAGATATAAAAAGAGTGAGAAAATTCTCTCTATATAGCTATATTGATGCCAAGTGAATTTACCATGCACAATACTGAGTACAGGGATGGCATCTGTAAAATACAGTGCTTTGCACAAAGGATTGTCTGCTGCACTAAAATCAAACTAAAGACCACATAACCTATAATAGCCTTAACAGTTTACTACATAGAGAGATGCTGAATAATTATAAATCTCTTAAAGGAAAGTAGAAAAGAATAGAAAGTACATTTACATATGTTGCTTATAAAAGAGGAACACTTATAAAATGAGGAACACTCCTCCATTGTTGGTGGGATTGCAAGCTTGTACAACCACTCTGGAAATCAGTCTGGCAGTTCCTTAGAAAATTGGACATAGAACTACCAGAGGATCCAGCAATACCTCTCCTGGGCATATATCCAGAAGATGTTCCAACCGGTAAGAAGGACACATGCTCCACTATGTTCATAGCAGCCTTATTTATAATCGTCAGAAGCTGGAAAGAACCCAGATGCCCCTCAACAAAGGAATGGATACAGAAAATGTGGTACATTTACACAATGGAGTACTACTCAGCTATTAAAAAGAATGAATTTATGAAATTCCTAGGCAAATGGATGGACCTGGAGGGCATCATCCTGAGTGAGGTAGCACAATCACAAAGGAACTCACACAATATGTACTCACTGATAAGTGGATATTAGCCCAAAACTTAGGATACCCAAGATATATAATACAATCTGCTAAGCACATGAAACTCAAGAAGAATGAAGACCAAAGTGGGGTCACTGTACCCCTTCTTAGAATTGGGAACAAAACATCCATGAAAGGAGTTACAGAAACAAAGATTGGAGCTGTGATGAAAGGATGGACCATCTAGAGACTGCCATACCCAGGGATCCATCCCATAATCAGCTTCCAAATGCTGACACCATTGCATACACTAGCAAGACTTTGCTGAAAGGACCCTGATATAGCTGTCTCTTGTGAGACTATGCCGGGGCCTAGCAAACACAGAAGTGGATGCTCACAGTCAGCTAGTGGATGGATCACAGGGCTCCCAATGGAGGAGCTGGAGAAAGTACCCAAGGAGCTAAAGGGACCTGCAACCCTATAGGTGGTACAACATTATGAACTAACCAGTACCCCGGAGATCTTGACTCTAGCTGCATATGCATCAAAAGATGGCCTAGTCGGCCATCACTGGAAAGAGAGGCCCATTGGACACACAAACTTTATATGCCCCAGTACAGGGGAACGCCAGGGCCAAAAAAAAAAAAAAAAAAAAAAAAAAGGGAATGGGTGGGTAGGGTAATGGGGGAGAGGAGGGAGAGTATGGGGGACTTTTGGGATAACATTGGAAATGTAATTGAGGAAAATACATAATAAAATATATTAAAAAAAGAATGAAAAGTAGAAAAGAATAGAAAGTACATTTACATATGTTGCTTATAAATTTATATATCTACATCTGTTTTTAGACTATAAGTTATCTGGAGTTAAACACAAAAATTAAACACAAATTTTAATATATATATAAATGTATATCTTCATATATATAAATACATATATATATACATACAAACTTGAAAACAAATTTTTATATATATACACATTTTATATATTCATATGCTTAAATATGTACATGTATGTAAATATACACTACCACATATATATGTATACACATATACACACATATTTACACATAAATACATACACACATATATGTAGGGAAAGATTGCTAATTAACTCTTTACAGAAGTCCTTCAAGAGATATCATCCCCTCATTATAGTTGAATTGTTTACTTTGTGGCCTGATAATTAGGCTCCTGTTTATGATGCTGCATTTATTGTTATACTCCACTAAATGATCCAGTACTATTATGCTCTACATGAGGTAGGATACCCTTAGAACTGGAGGCTGTGCCCAGTGCACTGATATTGACAGATTATAATATGCTAACCAAAGTGATTCACATGCAATATATAAAAAAGTATCTTCCTTGGGTATAAACTAGAAATTTAGTATAAATTTAAATTCCTAATGTCAGAGTATTAAAAATTAAACTGTCAACATTTTCCAGTGTCAAATTTTAGCAGTGACAAAGATATGGTATTAAAATAAACAGAAATTAATTTTAAATTAATTTTAATTAATATTTGAAACATTACAAGCAAAAGTAAATTATTTAGGGTTAATTCAGATAGTACCATAAAGCAAGAATGAATACAAAGTAGAAGATGTTTATTTGAGGCTCAATGTTACATATTGAAACCGTCATAAAGAAATGATAAATTCTGTATCAAAACATTGACTGTGCTAAATGAAATAAATAATAAAATTGTTAATAAGCAATATGTGTGAAAATAAACTTTTAATTTTTATAATAGTCGTTGAATAATTTTGTTCTTCTTCAGGGTATTCATTACTAACTTTCTGTGCCATAGTATGTGAAACTGATACAGCATATTAGAACAGTGAAGAAATTTGGAATGTTTAGAAATATGGTGAAGTGAAATGGGAAGTGTTTGCTTGTGCTCACTTGCTTCTCACGGATACCTAGAGTGCAGAGGAGACTTTACAACAGCTGTTTGTCTGAACGGGAGCGCTATTAGTGGGATACGATAATCTCTATCAGTGTTACGGGATTCCAGTTTCATCTAGCTGCATATGTATCAGAAGATGGCCTAGTCGGCCATCAGTGGAAAGAGAGGCCCATTGGTCTTGCAAACTTTATATGCCTCAGTACAGGGGAACACCAGGGCCAAGAAGTGGGAGTAGATGGGTGGGGGAGTGGCTGGGGGAGCGTGTGGGGGACTTTTGGGATAACATTGGAAATGTAAATGAAATAAATACCTAATAAAAAAAGAAAGTTAAAAATAATACTTTTTTTCATGGTTCTAGGAACATTTCTATGCCAAGAATAAAGATGTTATAGAGACTGGAAAATAAGATAAAAAATAATCTCAAAGTGCTAAATTTTTTTCCTTGGTTATTTCCTTGGTATTTCTTTCCTTGGTTAGTAATTTATATATTTCCTTGTATATTCTCCATTTTGTTGTACGACATTCTCTTAAATTCAAATGAATGAATGAATAGGTGAACAAAAACAGAAAGCAGATTTGTGGAGTATGAGATTTGTGGAGGGTCCAAACCTAAATCCTTATTCAACAAAATTTCTGGTGCTGAACATCATCTCTAGAACAAAGATGGCACACCAGTGTTCATGAGGACATTTACAGTGTGAAAGGTCCCTCTTTACATCTTCTGTTCTTCATCTTTAGTAAAACCAGAATATCTCCTCATATTTTACAGCTCAACATTCTTCTTCCTTTGTCATCAGGGCCTTTGCTCAAAACAGCTGAAATTCTACAGTCACTCAGAGAGGAAAGCACATGTTAGATCAGTAAGAAAGGACTGGAATTTCAGAGATAAAATGTCCTCCAGGAAAACAGTGTTTCCTTCCCTGCTTTCATCCTTGTACTAACTTGGTCTTTTCAGGTGTAACCTGCTTGCTGAGTTTCCCTCCTTTCCCTGGAGGAGTTCAAACATTATAGCAGTTGAGTTGCCACAGGCAGCTTTGCTATAAAAGACACACACCCTCCCATCTCAGTGCTATCTTGCTTTTGTGAAGTCTCCTACAATGATATCTGCTGCTAAAATTGATTCTGGAAGAACCATTTTAACAAATGACCCTCCTCCAGGCCATGGCTGCTGTGCCACAGCGTCTTCGTCTTTACCTTGCTTTCAAAAACTCTACGTTTTGTCTGAAAACCATTTTTGGCCTTATGAAAGGATATTACTGACAGCTACCATGGGGACTCTGCCTGTCTGTGGCCAGTGAAGCTTCACAATGATGACCAAAAGTGCCATGCAATTACCTAGGCAGAGCCTTAATCATCAGCAAAAAATAGGCATGCCGGTCTTCCAAATCAAAGCCCATCATCACTATTTACCAAAGTAAGAAACTATGTATTGACTCAATACTATTTGCTAAAATACCGTGCTTGTCCACAATGGAAAAACACTACATTCTCTACACTCCTGTTAGGAAAACAGTAACTTTAATAAGCAAATTTGTTAATAGAAATATATCTACTCTCCAAAGCAGAAATTGTAGTCTTAGAAATAATGTTGTGTGTGTGTGTGTGTGTGTGTGTGTGTGTGTGTGTGTGTGTGTGAATTTCCAGTCAGAAATGGCAAAATTAAAAGTTTTCTTGATGTGAATCAATTAGCTTTGTAAAGACTCTCAATTAGCTGGCCATTAGTTTGTGTAGAATTTTTATGCTAAGGCTCAGTGATTCCCAGGGAGATCCTAGTTAGGTCATCACTCCCATTTTCCGGTGTTAGAACTGGCACTAGGCTGGGCACCTTCACAGAAATGATCTGTGTGGTTACTACTGAAAGAAATTTGAATGCACTGGTTCAACCAGCTGTTTCCACAGGAGCCAGTCAGAGCCCACTGGTTCAAAGGGTGGCCTGAGTGAGCTAGACGCTGCTGGCCTCTATAGCTGCTGCTTCTAGATTGATTCACTACATCAGTACATGCGTGCCTCCTTTTAATCTGTTTCTGTTTTGGTGGCTCACTAGCACTTTATTGGTATTTGCAGCAATATTAATAACCATCTGACATTCTACAGCTTTCAAGTTGTCATTCCTCAGTTTATATCAGTGCCTATCTGGATCTGTTTTACCTCACTAGTGATCTTACGAATGTCTATTTATAGTGCTTTTTTTTTTTTTTTTTCCAAAGCAGTAGGTCTGTACTGGCAGTATGTAGAACTCGTTAATTTTAGAGAAAACTGTGCTGACCAGGACTGGACTGACTAATCCCCAGAATGAGATCAGTCATTATATATGAACTCTACAGATATGCCCTCTGAGAGGCTGAGCCTCTTGTATGGCCAGGGCTGACTTTGACATCTGCAGTTTGATGATTGTAATACGTGTGAAGCTCTCTAGTGATGTTTCACCTAAATAATTTTAAAACTTTGGATTTAGTCTGTAATAGAGGTCCATAGAAAATATTTAAAAATTGATTTAGCTTGAGTATATATGACACTGTGCCCCTTCTTAGAATTGGGAAAAAAACACCCATGGAAGGAGTTACAGAGACAAAGTTTGGAGCTGTGATGAAATAATGGACCATCTAGAGACTACCATATCTGGGGATCCATCCCATAATCAGCCTGCAAACGATGACACCATTGCATACACTAGCAAGATTTTGCTGAAAGGTCCCAGATATAGCTGTCTCTTGTGAGACTATGCTGGGGCCTAGCAAACACAGAAGTGGATGCTCACAGTCAGCTATTGGATGTATCACAGGGCCCCCAAAGGAGGAGCTAGAGAAAGTACCCAAGGAGCTAGAGGGGTCTGCAACCCTATAGGTGGAACAACAATATGAACTAACCAGTAAACCCCCAGAACAATCTAGCTGCATATGAATCAGAAGATGACCTAGTAGGCCATCAGTGGAAAGAGAGGCCCATGGGTCGTGCAAACTTTATATGCCTCAGTACAGGGGAATGCCATGGCCAAAAAGTGGGAATGGGTGGGTAGGGGTGCGGGTGGGGGGGAGGGTATGGGGGACTTTTGGGTTAGCATTGGAAATGTAAATGAAGATAATACCTAATTTTAAAAAAAATTAAAAATTCAAAAAAATGTTTTAACTTTTACATTCAATAATGGATTGTTTTTATTCTTAAAATTTATGCAGTATCTCTAAATCTAACTGGAAGAGATTACTGCTGTTTTCTTTAATTATATGTACTTTCAGTAAATATTTATTTTGATTTGAACATAATTACCATCTGCAAGTTTTTAATTGAAATATACTTATTTAAATCATTGTATCTCTTTACTAACATGCACTTTTTAACACCCATACTACTATAAAATTTAATTTTTTTCTCTAAGCATTTTTTTCTATTTTCATTTGTCTTTCATTCTTCAGTTACTCACTGTTACACTATTCTGGTTTAATTTTAACATAGGGTTTATCTACGCATTCTGGCCTGGCTTCAGTCTCTAAAAGAGTCCTCATGCCTCTACCTCTGTGCTACTAGGATTAATTTCATTTGTTTAGACACAGAGTAATATTCCATTTTGTAAATGCACCACATTTCTTTACTCATTCCTTTGCTGAAGGACAACTAGGTTGTGTCTCATTTCAATGAGCAAATTTAACAAGTATCCTAGTGGTAGAATAAAGCATCCTACTGGGTATATACTCAAGAGTGATATAGCTGGATCATGAGTTAGATCGATTCCCATATTCTTGAGGAACCAACAAAGTGATTTGCATAGTGAATGTACAAGTTTTCACTCTCACCTGCAATGCATGAGACTTCCTCTTCCTGGACATCCTTGCAGCATGACTTGTGGTGATTCCCCTGTGTGTTTTACACTGAGTAGGGAAAAAATGATCAGAGAAGGTTAAGAATGAAACTCGGCTCAGGTGGATTTTATTGTAAATAGCACTGGACCGAGACTTCTACTTTCTGGCCCAGATCAGTTTAACCATATTTAAGCACAGCACAATTTTGAAAAAATTCTGTAGGCTCCTGCTTTGTTTTGAATGATAGTGTCCTTTGCCATGAACAATACTTTCATTTTTATGAATCATGTTTATTAATTGTTGATCTTGAAATTTTATCATATAAAATTTTCTCCAACTTGTTGATCTAGTTGATGAACTCTATCACCCCAAGATATTTTATATTATTTCAGGCTATTGTGAAATAGTTTTTTTTTCCTCTGATCTATTTGTTACTCAGTTTTTCCTTTGTAAATAGAAGGGCTACTGATTTTTGTGAGTTAAAATTGTATCCAAAAGCGGTTTGCATTAAGATGTTATCAGCTGTGGAAGCTTTATATTGCATTTTTGGTGGTGGGGGCAGTTACTAATGTTTCTTGTTGGCATGTTTTCACTCACTTATGTATGCTATTATATATATCACCTGCAAATAAAAATACTATAACTTCCTCCTTTCTAAATTACATTCTTGCACCCCTTCAGTTGTCCTATTACTCTAGCCAATAATTCAAGTTTTCTTTTGAGTAAATATGGTGGGAATGGACATCCTTGTCTTGTTCCTGATTTTAGTGGAAGTGTTTTAAGATTCGTTCCATTTAAGTGAATGTTGGCTATGGGCTTAGAATAAAATGCCTTTATTGTTTAGAGATGTTTTCCCTTGTATCCCCATTCTTCCCAGAACTTTATAAAGAAAGGGCTGTGGATTTTTGTCAAATTCCTTTTCTGTACCTAAAGAGATGGTGATCTGGTTTTTGTCATTCAGTTTACTTATTTGATAGGTTACATTTATCAGTTTAAGTATGTTAGACTATCTTTGCATCTCTGGGATGCAGCCTACTAGATCATGGTGGGTGATGTTTTCAATGTGTTCTGGTATGTTTGCAAGTATTTTATTGAGAATTTTTGCATCTGTGTTCATAAGGGAAATTATTTTTTATTTCTATTTCTTTGTTGGGTATTTATGTTGTTTGAGTGTCAGGGTAATTATTTCCTTCTAAAAATTACTAGGCAGTGTTCCTTTTGTTTCTGTTTTGTGGAATAATTTGAGGTGTATTAGCATTCACTTTTTTTTGAAAGTGTGATATATTTCTGCACAAAAATGTTCTGACTGAGGGCTGTTTTTGATTGGAAGATTTAACTTCCACTTCTATTTAGCTAGGAATTATAGGTCTCTTTAAATTATTTATTTGATTTAACTTTAACTTTGACATAAGTGATATGTTTTGAGATATTTATCCAGTTTTTTTTTTAAGATTTTCTAATTTGATGAAACTCGACTTTTTATTTTTAAGTACATTTTTATTAAATATTTTTTCATTTACATTTCAAATGTTGCCCCCAAAGCCCCCTTTACCCTCCCCTACTCTGCTCCCCAACCCACCCACTCCCTCTTCCTGGCCTGGGCATTCCTCTGTACTGGGACATATGATCTTCGCAAGACCAAGCGCCTCTCCTCCCATTGATGGCCAACTAGGCCACCCTCCCTTACATATGCAACTAGAGACACAGTTCTGTGGGGTACTGGTTAGTTCATATTGTTGATCCTCCTATAGGGTTGCCGACCCCTTTAGCTCCTTGGTTACTTTCTCTAGATCCTTCTTTAGGAGCCCTGAGTTCCATCCAATAGATGACTGTGAGGTTCCACTTCTGTATTTGCCATAACATCACCAGAGAGGAAGCTCGCCTTTTTAAAGTGTGTCCTTATGACTCCTTGAAATAGTTGTCTGTTCATTTTGTCCTCCTTTTCTTTCTTATTATGTTAATTTATGTATTATCGTTGGGCCTTTTAGTTAATTCTCATATGAATTTGTCAGTATTATTGATTTTCTCCAAGATCCAACCACCTCTTTGTTTCTCTGGCAACATGTTGTTTCTCTATTTTATTTATTTTGACTCATATTTTGATTATTTCTTGTGATTTACTCTTTTTGGTAGTCATTTCTTACTGTTTCAGAACTTTCACAGTAGGTATTATGAGACCTCTCCTCTTTCTTTTCTTTTCTTTTCTTTTCTTTTCTTTTCTTTTCTTTTCTTTACTTTTCTTTTCTTTTCTTTTCTTTTTCTTTTTCTCTTCTTTTGTAGCCACTTAGGGCTATGAGTTTACCTCTTAGAAACAACTTCATTGTTGTGTATTCATTTCCATTCAATCCTGACATTTCCCCATCCAGCTCTACATAGGTCCCTCAGCATGCCTGGTCTCAGATTAATCTTCTGTCTTGTTTTATTCAATAAAATATGAAGCCTTCCTAGAGATGGCCATATGCACATGGGTATAGGGCCATCAACTGGAATATGCAAAAACCTAGTGGCCACTGCCATAGAAAAGATTCTCCTCCTACCATGGGTGTTGATGGTGGCACAAGGTCCTGCATTCAGTCTCCAGTCTTGAGTTCCATGTGAGGCCATGTGAACTTCACAGCAGCTGGAAGTTTTTGAGTGACAGTTAGGTCATGTCCATAAGGCAGCATTCCTTTCCATCTCTTACCCCTCATGTTCTTCCTACCTCCTCTTCCGGGGTTATTCACTTTGCATTTGCCGGGAGCTTAGTGAAGATGTGCCACACTTTAATTCTAATAGCTCTCCTTAAATTAATGGAAGAGAAATGCTTTCTCTTTAGTTTGAGAAGAATATCATAGGCAGAAAAAAAGAAAAAAAAAAAAAAAGAAAAACAAGCAAGTAAAATGGTGCTTTTCTTAACCAAGTACTGCAGTTTGCCAAAAGTAGAGTCTGTAAATGTAAATAAGGGTGTATGGCTGGTTAAGACTAATTAATAATTAGGCAGAAAAGCAGAAGTGAGGTTGATTTCTGTTATATGTTTAGTGAAAGAAAACTAAGAGAAATGGGTAAAGCCTATTATCACAATTTGTGTTCAAGTTTATGTGGTCTTGGAAGCAGGAGATCCACCCTTGTATTGCATATCACTACAAGGGCTTTAGAACATGAGGTAGTGAGCTGAAAAGCTTCAGGTAGTGAAGCATTTGTCCTGCAGCCATTGAGGGTCTGACTTCAGAACCTTAGCATCTGTGTAGAAGCCAAGCATGATGGTCTTGGCATGAGAACTCTGCACTCCAGGGATGGGACAGAGGCAGATGGCTCCCCATGGATTATAGGCCAGACTACCAAGAGAGTGGCCACCTTCAGTATCAGTGAGAGACTCTGTCTCAGAAACATGGTGGAAATTGAGTGAGGATGATCCCCATCATCTATTACGAATCACTTGCCAACACTTGTGAAAATGTACAAGTGCATCCACATAGGAAGAGTAAAAAGAAAATATACAATGTGAGGGCACATCTAAATGTAATGCCAGTCCTTGCTGATCATGCTGTAAGGACATACACAAAGTATCTCTCAACATTCATTTGCACTATCCTTTTAAGTGGTCAATTTTGTAAAAGTATAAATTTAGGTAATGATTTCATTTTGTAATTTTATTGGATAGAATAAAGGCAACTAGTTGAGTATATACCATATAAATATAGAATATATACAATATTGTGAGTATGCATGATGAGTGAAGGACTAGTTGTGGAGATTGTTCGCCTAGTAATATTGTAGCAGGCACAAAGTCCTGGATTCAGTCCCCAGTAGCACAAACCAAATTTAATTTTCTTACATGGGCAGGCTTTGGTAGCTCATATCTGGAATGCCATCACTCAGTAGGCTCAGATAGGAAGATCACCCGTGAATTGGAGATGATACAGAGCTACCAAATTAGGTCTTATCAAACAAAAATTACATGTGTTGGTATGCATAATTTTAAAATTTTCAATATGTCAACTGTATTATCTCATTGTGATTACAATTTCAGAACTGGAAAATGCAATGCTCTCTTAATATGGTCATTTTCTCATGATGGAAAATAAAACACACACACACGCATGCACACACACACACACACACAAAACATTTTGTAATAGTGCAAAATGAATAAACAGATATAATTATTGTAGGTAACAATTTGGCTTAGTTATATTTTCAGTAACAGATATGTTGAGGTATAACTTACATATCTTAATGTTACCTACATATTTAAGCACCCTTAAAGTATTCTCTGAATATTTTATGGATGTATACAGAGTATCTAAATCATATACCCTTTCTTCACATCCAATTCCCACATCACCTTCCATAATATCTCCCTCTCAACACTATGCCTTTTATTTACTTATTTACTCTCCAAGTTCAATTAGGTCTAACTATATGTGCTTCACTATGTTGTCATCCACGGTGTTAAGCAATGAGTCACCAATTCTCCAAAGAAAAGTGGGTATTCCTGTGCCAGTAGCCACGAGCTGCCATTAATTCCTCTGTAAGAGTGGGGTTTTGGAGCCTCTCCCTGATCCATGCAGGATCTTTAACTGGCTGACCTTATGCAGCTCTTGTATAGTTAAACTGTCTGCTGTAAGATCATCAGGGCACTGTGGTACAGCCATTAGCTTGGCTATCATTTCACCTTAGAGCTAATCCAGAGAGTCAGACTACTATATTGACTTGTAGGCATTTATTTATGATTTTAATACGCTGTTTTGCAAAGAAGTCATTTGTAACTTAGAGATAAAATGACAGGCAAAGAAATAGATACATAAGAGGTTACAGTATATAGATTGTGTAGTAAATTTACTTTCATGAGTCTAACAATTTTCTGTTGGATACCAGAATTTGAAAAATGCATAGTTTTAACCATGGATACTTATATATAGTCAGTCATACAAAATATTTTAAACAAATTTATTAAAAGATCATTGCAACACATATACTCTCTGTGTGCATGTGTCTATCTATCTATCTATCTATCTATCTATCTATCTATCTATCTATCTATCTATCTATCTATGTTGTCAAGTAGATTTTCCAGCTTACTGAGCTATGGCAATAGTGTTTAGTCAAAGATTTTTGTGTCTGTAACCCTGAGCTCACTGGAGACAGCTGACACAGAATTGACAGCTGCCTTTAGACTGTTTAGCAATTAGACTTTAGAGTAGTTAATTATCCTCTCTCTCCTATTAGGTTTAGTATAAATAGAAGTAGTAATTATTGTTTAGAACTATTAGGAGATTTCAACAAGATAATATGACTAAAGTATTAAAAACTATTCCAGGAATGTTACTAATGTCCACAAATATTAGTTATAAATATTGATTACTATAAATCTGCTCTCATAAACTGGCATTCTATTAGAGACTGACATTCATCTAATGGCTACATAAATAATTGCTTAATTAAAGATTTTGATAAGATCCATATAAAGGAAAATCTATATAACAGAAAATGAATGTAATTGGCTAGTTCAGGCATTGAGGTGTTTCATTTTTCTTCTTTGCTATGATGGATAATTAATTTTCATGTTTTCTGTCTTAGAACAGTGGGTGATATTTTATTTTTTTAATACATATAGATTTTCCACATTCATAGGAGGAATGTCCCGATTATGATAAAAATAGCCTGACTCTTAGCTTAAAAATAGGTCAGAACCTTATTTAGAAATAGAAAAAGTAATGAAAGTGCAAACAATTTCAGGAGATCATACATATATTAATTTTAGTATTATGATTTCAAATTATTAAAGAAAGTGGTATAAAAGATATCTTACTAAATAGTATTTGATAATTTAGAAATAAAAGTAGCGTATGTACTCTTATAAATATGAGAACTTTAGTTTAAGAAGTGCTGGAACTAAAACTGAAACTAAAAAAAAACTCAGGCAAATATCCTCATCAAACTCTTATAATTTTAAAATGAACAGGTTCTAGAACAATTTTGCTTTACACACATGGATGGTCTGAGATGAAGATGAGAACAAGACATGAACTTGAAGGAGATTGTGGCTCCTTATGAATTTGAAGGTGCATCTGATCTCTTACCTCCTGAGCACTCCAGATTTAAACTTCCTTTTGTGAAACAAGTGAAGAGAAGAATAGTCTTCTATAATTAAGTAGTTTTCCAAGTCAATTATCAAGAATTATATGAATTGAAATGACAATTTCCATATTTGACTGATAATATAAATTATCAAGACTTATCATTGAGAAATTATTGCATCTTGTTGATTTTAAAATTAACACACTGTTTTTCATGCTCTCCACAGCCAGGCACATCTGATGGGTTGTTGATACTGGAAATAGTAGCTAACTGGTTGGAAAGGAAACTAGTAATTTGGAGAATGGTTTCAGGAATAGAAGACACCAGAAGCTATGCACAGCCAGGAACTTGTTTGTAGTCTATTATTAAAATTCTCTTTGGCCTTAGATCCAGCAGGAACATTCTAGAGGCAGATGAAAGTGTATCTACATGCTACTATGTGTTACTATGTGTCTGTATGTTTAAACAGAAATGATTAGGACTAATGAATATGTGAGTAGCTTGCATTGGTTTATGCCCATTGGAAGATAAAGTTTGAGTAAACTCCGGGTCAGTACCAAAGGCATAAGTATTATCAATCTAATGCTCAATATTCAAACAGACAGAGAATATGAAGACAGTTTTTTTTTTCCCAAAACAAATGGAAAGTGTCTTTAAATAAGTATAAAATTCTTTTTTTTCCAATTTTCTTTTTTTTTAATTAGGTATTTTCCTCAATTACATTTCCAATGCTATCCAAAAAGTCCCCAATACACTCCCCCCCCAGTCCCCCACCCACCCACCCCCACCCCAAGTATAAAATCTTACCTCTATATTCTTGAAACAGCACCCTCTGCTTGCCTCTTTCCTAACTCCATCACCAACATGTGTATCTTTAGCATTTCATTTAAAAATATTTAACCTTCTGATATCCCATTTCACTCAATTTAAAATATAAGGTGTTTCACATACATCTACAACTCTTAAGATATATTTATCCATGACCAATTTCTTCCTTTAATATTTAAAATTTAATACTATTGAGTGTTTTGAAAGTTGCACTTTAACCCATGATAGATACATTGAAATATACACTGTGAAATACATGAACTTAGTCTGATAATTTATTTAAATGAATATAAATTTCTTCCTACATGTTCATGTTTAAACTGCTGCACATATCTTGGGAAGAGGAGAGACTGACAAGTGCCATAGGTAGACTTTGTTCCAGAAGGTCCATACTGTTTACAATAGTTACTGTTCTTTTTCTGGTTCTTTTCTTGAAAGGCTCTGGCCTTTTCTGTTCTGATGAAGAGAGAAGATCTGGGCAGAGACTCATTCATGAGAGTGGTCAGAATCACTTAATGAAAACATAAATGACATACTCGTGCCTGAGGCAGCTCGTTAGTCCATTCACAAACTACAGTGATTACAACCATATTCTTCACAAAACCATTAGGTTTTGTGTGGTGATTTTCTGGAAAGAGGTTTTTATTCTTGAACATGCTTCGGATTTTCTGTGTAAGATGTGACCTGAACTTCCACATGATTATTTAAGCTCCCTCTGTCACAATAAATATTTAGTGTTGCAATCTTTGTTAGTATCAAAGGACATAATTAACTATCAGCACAGAATGACATCCATGCTAAAAGCTGTAATTTCAATACCCCACAAGGCATTATCTTGCAAACATTTCTGAGGGTCCAATCCATCCATTTGTGGACATGTATTACACATTTATTTGTATATAATAAATCATCTGGGTGCCATTCTAGATATGAATGACTCAAAATTGAACTACAGATAAGATTTCTGGTTTCAAAAAAATGGATATTCTACTAGAGGTAAACATTTTAGAGTGGAGGCAATATACATAATGGGTTAAAGTGACAACTAATTTATGTCTTAGCACATATTGGTGTGTGCTGAGTGTTTATTTATTATCAAGTTATACTTGAATTTAGCCATATTTTCAACACATTTGAGATGTGTGAGTTTGATTCTCTGACAGCCTTGATAAGATGAACTTCAAAACACAAGTTAAAGATACTTCTAAACTTCTTAGATCAGATGAGCTTCTCACAGATACAAACCTACACATCTTTATGATATGTAAAAATGGTAAGTGTCATAGAGCCAGTGGCTACTGGGATGAAATGTGTTGCCAATCATCTTCAAAGGAAGGAGTGAAGATCACTTCCATTTCTGTTTAGTCAGTTTTTACCTCCATAAAAGGGTTTTAGAACTAAGATTATAAAAGAAGAAATAACAAAAGCAGCCTGTCATTTTTATTATGTATTTGGATTTCAGAATTACAACTATGAGTTTCTGGATCTAGAGTCCCTCTGCTTTTAGGGTTGTAATGTGGAACACGATTTATGACTTCTCAGCAAAGAGTTGGATATGTGGTGAATGCTTATATATTATTCATATCAAAATTGCCCTGGCTTTTCCTTTAGGAGGTAAAATAATTATTATTGACTCTGCCATTCTAGGGGAAAATCATATACTTGAACTCTTTTCATTTGACACTGAAATTTGCTTCAGACTTACAAAAGGGCCTTCAGGATTTTGCTGTGGAAATATTCTGAAACACAGACCCTTGCAGCATGCTGCCTTATCTACTCTACATTCACATCTGTGCCATACCTCTTATGGTTCTCTTGCACTAACTTCTAGGAAGCCAGGGAGATTGAAGCTGCTCTCCAGCAAAGAAGCCTTCTCCCACAAACCTGTTTCACACTTTTCTTAATTTTCTTTTATTATCACCACCTTCCCAATAATCAATAAATTTTCTTTTACAGATTTTAAGTTTTCCAAAAAATGTTATTTTTCTGATTTTATTCATTATTTATCTCATTGCTGTGATACAATACTTTTATATTAGTTACTTTATTTACATCCCAAATTTTGCCCCTCCAGTTCACTCTTGCAGAGTTCTCCCCCCTCCATCCCTGTCCCTTTCACCTCTCAGATGGTGCCCAATCCCGGACAGTCACCCTCCCTGGGGCATCAAGTCTCTACAGGATTAGGCACATCCTCTTTCACTGAGGCCAGACAAGGCTGGCCTACACATGTTCAGGGACTCTCTAACCAGCCTATGTATGTTTTTTGGTTGGTGGCTTAGTCTCTAGGATTGGAGACCAGGTTAGTTATTTTTTGTTTTTATTGATTGCTCTTGCTCTTTGCAATTTATACATGTCTATAACGAGTTCTGGTTATTATGTTCCAGTCTTCATCTCCTTCTTATCTCTGTCAACCCCCTACAACCCTATCTGTCTTTCTCACAATTTCATGACTTTTGTGTTTTGATCCACGTATTTTAATCTGTGTGATCTGGGTAGCTACTAGACTGGGACAGTACTCTGACAGCTTCTGACATCCTGATAGCTGTTCACATTCCTATACAGACCCAATGCATGCATCTGCCATGAGTTGCTGGGCAGATTCTTGTGCAGACCCAACACACTGGCATTCACTATACATTTGTGTTTGGAATCGGTTTATTTTGCCCACAAGATTGCATTTTGAAGCCCTCTTACCTCTTTTCCTGCTTTTATGTTTCTTCTCTCCCCCTTTTATGCACTGTTTTTGATCCCTATTGTGATTAATTGTATATGACCAAGCAGTCATTTTCCACTTTGTGTGGGTGACATTCTGCATCCACTGTCTCTTATTGTAATAGAGGCTTCTTTTACTAAAACTTAAGAGTACCATTTGTTTCTATCTATAAACACAAATATTTAACAGACCACTCAACACAGTGCAATTTAGCTAATCAACAGTTATTCTAATACTTACTAGTGCATATCACTTTCAAGACCATGGGTTTCTGATCAGGTTTAAAGTACCACTAATTTTTTCCCGGTGAATTGAGCCTCAAATGCAGAGCTATTGGTTACCACTTTAACATTTGTACTAGTATTGTACAAGTGGGAATGCTTTTCCTAGAAGTTTGATCTTGTATGTTGTAGAATTCACATCTGTAAGAGACCACTGATTCCTTTTCCCTCATGCAGCCTCCATAATTGCTTTAGGGACAGTGTAAGCTAATGCAAATAGGGGAGTCTTCCGACTCAGTTACAGCATCATTTCTCTATATGATGTGAAGATGGAATGTACTGTCTTTAGCAATAGGGACTTTTCATCTTATGACCAGCAACTACAGGAAGGGGCAAGAGCAGGTGTTATTTTGTGGATTCTGATCCATTCATGTCTAAGATCTTTAAAGAGCTGTTTCACTCATGGCATTTAAATTTTCACTTAAGAACTTGTGACTTATGAGAGCAACATTTACTAGCCATGCCTGATTTCTCTCTCTAAATTCTGCTTAATACCAGGTGTGAAATGGTTTAAACAGAAGTGGAGGAGGGAGAAAGAAGAGATTGTAGGGTACAGCAAGGGTTAACAAAATGTAAGGAATATAAATATTCCATAATGAAAATCACTATCATCTGAGCTAGCTTGCTTGCTTGCTTTCTTTCTTTCTTTCTTTCTTTCTTTCTTTCTTTCTTTCTTTCTTTCTTTCTTTCTTTCTTTCTTTCTTTCTTTCCTCTCTCTCTCTCTCTCTCTCTCTCTCTCTCTCTCTCTCTCTCTCTCTCTCTCTCTCTCTCTCTCTCCTCTCTCCTCTTTTAAGAATCTCTCTAGCAGGACATCATACATTCAATATTTTAAAATTATATACATGCAGTGCATACATTTGATATTTTTATGTCCTTTGTCTTTCTATCCCATTATAGTTTTAAATTATGTGGAAATGGAACACATATAGTTTAGATGAAAATGTTTTTTTTATGGCAAATATATCTTACTTTTGTGTGTTGCTGTGTATGTGTTAAACTGACATATGTGAGTTACTGCTACTAAGAGTAGCACTGCCTTAATTTTGGGAAATTGTGGGTCCTCTCTTTTCTCTGGGGCCTGCTAGACAGCTGCATGTGGTCCAAAGGGAGCAGAAGCTGGGGGTGGGGGCAGGGTTCTAATGGCAAGGGTGAGTAAGGACAGAATAATTCTTGCATCAACCTCAGTGCAGCAGATAAAGTTTATGCAGGGTGAACAAGGACTATATAGATCTTGGGTAGTAGATAGGGGTTTTCAGAGTGAGTATATATTATTGATTAGGACAGCTTGCATGTGGGCAAAAAAACAAAAACACAACAATATGAATACATGTTAGTAGCTGTTCAGATGAAATAACCCAAAAGACGAATCAAGAGAATCACAGGTTTTGTAGGACATAATGGAGGGATGAAGCATCAAGAAGTCTGAAGAGATGGGGAGTAAGTGAGACTTGATACTAAGTTTACCATTTTTTCTGTTGGCCAGTGGTTCTGATGAATGTTGCCTCCATTGGTTCTGGTAATAACCTCCTGTTTATTGACAGGCTCTATATGGATATAGAAGTGCAGTCAGAATTTATCCTGGGCATTCTCTCTCTGGACATGTTGATTGATACTAGATGAATTGAAACTTTTCCACATATTTAGCTTCTTTCAGTATTGTTGCAATCTATAATTATTTAAATTGTTAACAAAGAATTGTTTTTCCCTATGGGAAAAAGTATTACATAGTGGAAAACTATAACAAATGCCATACTTTTCCATTAGATTTAAATGTTAGTTAAAATCCCAGGTATTGTTTGCATTGCCATAGAGTGTGGAGGAAAGTGTTGTTTGTGTTTATTTTTGGAAATTCAAGATGAGAAACTTGTGAGTCTAGTCTCGCTATGAGAAGGAATAAGATAAATTGAGTGAGTCATCCTTAACCTATATTATTAAAACATTTCACAACTGCTTAAAAATGAAGAGTATTCTCTGACTCAGTAGCCTCCTCATCGAAAGGTTTATTGCTATGAGTCATTACTATTGTTTTCTACCAAATATCCTTGACAACATTAGCAATAACTCACATTCCTACAACATTTTTGCTAGCTAATTACTCCTACATCCAATTATTTCATGTGCACTAAATTACATTAAACTTTATAGCTAAAAAAGATAGTTGTGGTGCTCGGAACTGTGACAAAATAATCCTCAAGGTTATATTAGCAACATTATAGTTCATGAAGTTGTCTTTTGGTAAGAGAGATGTATAATGATTATACTTTTAGCAGTAAAATATTCAGTATGTTTATAGAAATTGTAAGTATAAATGTAGGTAATAAAGCATTTAAAACTGAAATCTAAGGCTATGCATAGTCCCCAAGAAATAGCTCTAGGAGCTTTCTGTTTTGCATTTCTATTATTTATTGATTTCACATAAAGAAATGGTCATAGAAATAAGACTAGTAAAAGGTTCATTTAAAACTATGAAATATATCCATATTAATCAGTCACTTGAAAGCTTTGAATGAAGTATAAGATTAAATGTTAGGTAGGAATATGGAGAAACAGTTGCTAAGAAAATAATTCAGAAAATCCATACAGTTTTAACAGTTATTCATGAGGAGGTAGCTTAGTACATTCATCTGTACATTAGATGACAGAAGAGACTGAGGTGGGGTGAGTAAGCTTTAAGAAACGATGGTGCTTGCTTAAGGAAGCAAAGCCAAAGCTGAAACAGACAGGACTAGAAAGCAGAATGAATTTCCAGAATTCATCAGAAAGAGTGAAAGCCAAGTGTCCAAAAGGGAAAGCAAGATTAAATATAAAGGGATCGGAAGCCTAGGGCAGTTGAAAGGCAGAGTGTAGGATTCTTGAGCTTATGTATTTGGGTACTCAAAGTAAGGGGCATGACAGGCAGAGATCAGAGCAATGATCAGAATCAGTTGATTCTGATTTGTCATTTTTAAATATAGATCTTGATACAGTGTAGTTTAGAGGATAGAAGGATATTGGTAGTGTAAGTTGGAACCTGGCAAGGAGAACGATGATGATGGTTTGACCTAAAAGCAACATGGGCAGATTAAAAGTATGAATGTGAGATAAAAGTAGATGAGAATTGTGAAAGATTTTGTAGTATCACTTACTAAACTTGATTCTAGTCTCCTTCCTCAGCCTAGAAAAAAGGCACAATCATTAAGAGAACTAAATGGTAACTAGAGTCTTCTAGTGGGAAGTGACACCAGTCACTAATTCCTTTGGACAAGGATCTTCCAGAAACTGAGTACAAGTACTTCCACTTTGGATATAAGTTAGATGATGTAAATTAGTATTTTATAATACAAAATTCATACTTTTATTTTTCCCCACATTGCCTTTCCCTCTCCCTCCCAGGCTCAAGTAAGTCTGGAATATTATTTATTTATTTATTTATTTATTTATTTATTTATTTATTTATTTATTTATTTACAGAGCATAAGAGATCTAAATATCTACAACACAGCTAAAAGTTTAGAAACTTTTTCTCTCTATGGTCAATCTGGACATGCCAGTTTTCTGGTCTAGTATGTTGCATGCCCAACTTTGGATATTTACTATAACTTGTCTTTCTGTAGCAGATAAAAACAAGTCAACCTTCCACTTGTCTTTTTTTTTTTTTAATGTGACTGTCTCATAATAATCTTTTAACTTTTGAGGGGAAAGGTGTGCTATTTAGATCAACTCACAATGGTATATATAGTTCAAAAATGAGTCGTGGGCTTTAAGTAATTAAAGCTGAGATATGAAATAGACTTGGGAATGGATTCTTAAGAAATAAATAATTAGAAATAATCATGATCATGGAATGATAACACTGTTAGATTATAATAAGGACTAACATTCAAAATCTAGTTTAATAACATGAACACCATGTTTGTGATTTTTAAGCAAAGGGCATAAGGGTCAGGACACAGATAAAAGTAGAATGTAATAGGCCTGGTCTATTTGAAAATAATGGCAGCTTCAACTATAAACGATTTATAATTTGCTTCTTAACACTGAGTAAGTTAGGAAAGGAAACAGCACATAAAAAGAGACATTTGCAGCAGATTGTTAAAACTATCTCTTTCTTTTTTCTGTATAAGTTCATCTGAAGGACAAATATATTTTATAACCAATATAAAGATTATAGGTTTTACCCAGAACCATGTAAAGGTATTCAATATAAAAATTATTTGTATATTCAACTGTACAAATCACTTAAATATATTCTTAAATAATTTAAAAAATATACTTTAATTTCTCAATTAGCCCAAATACCAACCCTCTTTTTTTCTCTGAAAATATGAACCAAGAATTTCATCACACTTTCTTAGTTTTCCTTGTACAGTATGAACTGCTTCAAATATAAAACCGTGGGATGAAACTTATTGAGGTTTACAGTAATGACTGCACTGAAGAGGGTTTAGCTCGACTTAGAAGAATCAGTTGCACAGGAGTCATCCAACTGGAAAACTCATTTCCCTGTGGATTCTGAGGTGACTACAAACTCATCCTTGACAAGGTTCACTATAGCCTTACTTGGCATAAGCAATATTAAACTGTGGCATTAATGTTATTGGATTGATTCATTTATGAGCTTTTTTAAAAAAATTTGATGTTACTACCATAAACACATAAACAATAACATCTAACTCCTAGTAAGGAACTACTGAGGATACAGCAATTGTTTCTAAATGTTAGAGTGTATGAATTTGATGACACTTGTGATTGTATCATTGCCAAGTAAAAAATATTGAAATTTTTACAACCAAGCGTGAATACACTTGTTGTTAAATACAAGTATTGTATTTAATGCTAAGTCATGGGAAGAATAGCAAAATAATTAAGCAGAGTAGTAACAGAGACTTATGTTTCCTTGCACTGCAAAGTAGGGGCTTTATGAATGCTATTTTGTTTTGTTTTTAGTAAGGTCATTTGGAGATTCAGAAGTACATTCATTTAGCTGTGTGAAACATTCAGTTACCTAGGGAATTTTAGGCAGGAATACAGAATACATGGGACATGAAGCTGTCTTCTTGGGTTTCATAGAAACACCAGATAGACTATTTCAGGTAGAGTGGGACAGGTGTACACTTTTAGGAGCAACATTTAGAGACCTCGACAAAAACACATTCATTAAGGACATTGCAAATCTGAAATGATTTTGTACATTGAGAAAAATCCAAAAGAAAGTTCTAAGTAGAGCTGAAAAGCAATTGACTATTCATCTTGTAGAGTAACGATAGCCCACAGGGAATAGCCATGAACCTGAGAATGTGGAGCCAGGTGATGGAGGATTTTTGTGGAAGGTTTACATACAATTTCTAGGATTTAGCTGACCTGTTGGGGAGAAATTGTATCATCTTAGTCTCATTCACTGGCATAATTGTGTAGTCCTGCTTGCTTACAGACTATTATGTTTTAAATTTTATATGTATGAGTGGTCCTTTGTCTCAACTTACATCTGTGCAGAGGGCCTGTGGAGGCCAAGAGAGAGCATCAGATCTCCTATAACTTAAGGTAAAGATGGTTGTGAGCTACCATGACTACTGTGAATAAAACCTGAGTCCATGTTTTAAAACACTGAACCATTTCTCAAGCCTACAGACATTTAGTTTTAAAGAATAAAATAAAATTTGCTTAATAAGTTAGAGTGAATGAGCATACCTTGTCAGGATTTGCAGATGAAGAACAGAGAATAAATGATCTTAGGAGAAACCTAATTATCTGTTAGGAACAAGAGACTTCTTGTTCCTATGTGGCAGTGCACAATAGTTACTTAGCTCAGGGGGATGTGAATCTCTAGCTATACATATTTTTAGCTGATTCTTAGGCTATATGTAATTACAAACCTGCTACTTGACAGGTTAATGGGGAAGCTAACTTAGAGATAAAAGGAAGATGACATGTCCAGAGGAAGAGAGTATATGAAGTTTAATAAAAGAGGGACTACATGGTGATGGCCCATGCATTACAGAAAATAATAGTAATGATGCATAAATTTATTTATATACTATTTGCCTTTACCAAAGGTCTTAAATTTTCATATCATAATTATTTGATAGACTTTAACTATAGAACAATTGAGTCGAAGAGGAATTGTATAGTTAATCTTATAACACTCAGTCATGAACTTAATCAAGATATTAATAAAAAGGAGATGTTGTTCAGCATTTATGCAAAATGACTAGTTGAAAACAGTATTTATCAACCTCTTGGTTGAGACTCCTTCAGAGGTCAAAGGACCCTTTCATAGAGGTCACCTAAAGCCATAAAATGCAGATATTTATATTATGATTTTTAAGAGTAGCAAAATTGCAGTTATGAAGTAACAACAAAAATAATGTTATGCCTTGGGGTGGGGGTGGCTACATCATTAGGAACTGAATTAAGGTTTATAGCATTAAAAAGATTGAGAATGGGTTTTCTAGATGATCTCAGTAATCATAAATTAAAACAATGGAGAAGAAAGAAGAAAAAGAAAAATCATCCTTGAGAATGTTGTGGTTTTCTATGGCAGTCAACAAAATGTTGTCTACTTTGTTTTGATTGCCTATGGTAATATTACAAAACAGGATAGATAGCTTTTGGAATTTCCTATGGAATCTCATTACTTATAAGGAATTTAATACAAATAATTTTACAGGATCTTAAACAGTGTAATAGAAGTTCCTATATTTCATACAATCTGCCTGGATCCAAGATGGAAACTTATTTATTTGAAGTTATCATCCAGAAAATTCTCTCACACCAGAAGCATAACATGATTGAAAATGGTGCTCAAGATAACTCTTTCTGCAATTGACCTATAATCATGTCTTTGCATGTTATCAACAGATGACACTATACTATACTATACTATACTATACTATACTATACTATACTATACTATACTATGTTTTCTGTGTTTAAGATCTTATATAAAGAATTAGACAACACACTAAGTGTCTGCACCACAAGTATGATCTGGTCTTTTATGAAGTAAAATATACCTTTAAATTATTTCTAAATTTTGTTAGTAAGAATGTTTCTTACTTCTCTTATGCTCTCCAAATGCCTCCTCTCATCTAGCTCTCTCCTCATCCATCTCCATTTCTCTTCTCTTTCTTTCTCCATCCTCCCCTCTCACCCTCTTTTTCTCCCTCCCCTTTTTCTTGTTTCTTCCTTCCATCCTTTGTTCACTTTTTTCTTCTTCTCTCTTCTTTTTTTATTTGATATTTTCTTGTTATTCCCCTTCTTAATTCCCCCTCCAAAAATTCCCTCTCCCCTCTCCCCTCCCCCTGCTCCCCAACCAACCAACTCCCATTCCTTGTCCTGGCATTCCCCTATACTGGGGCATAGAACCTTCACAGGACCAAGGGCCTCTCCTCTCACTGATGACCAACTAGGCAATTCTCTACTACATATACAGCTAGAGCCATGAGTCTCACCATTTGTTTTCTTTGATTGGTGGTTTAATCCCAGGGAGTTCTGGAAGTACTGGTTAGTTCATGTTGTTGTTCCTCCTATGGGGCTGCAAACCCCTTCTGTTCCTTGGGTACTTTCTCTAGGTTCTTCATTGGGGACCCTGTGCTCCATTCAGTGATGGCTGTGAGCATCCACGTCTGTATTTGTTAGGCACTGGCAGAGCCTCTCAGAAGACAGCTATATCAGGCTCCTGTCAGCAAGCTCTTATTTTCAATTGCAATAGTGTCTGGATTTTGTGGTTGTTTATGGGATGGATCCCCAGGTGGGGCAATCTCTGGATGGTCATTCCTTCAGTCTCTGCTCTGAACTTTGGCTCTGTAACTCATTCCATGGGTATTTTGTTCCCCCTTCTAAGAAGGATTGAAGTATCCACACTTTGGTCTTTCTTCTTGAGTTTCATGTGTTTTGCAACTTGTATCTTGGGTATTCTAAGCTTTGGGCTAATATCCACTTATCAGTGAGTGCATATCATGTGAGTTCTTTTGTGATTGGGTTACCTCACTTAGGATGATATCCTCCATCCATTTGTCTAAAAATTTCATAAGTTCATTGCTTTTAATAGCTGTGTAGTGCTCCATTGTGGAAATGTATCACATTTTCTGTATCCATTCCTCTGTCGATGGACATCTGGGTTCTTTCTAGCTTCTGGCTATTATAAATAAGGCTGCTATGAACGTAGTGGAGCATGTGACCTTATTGCAAGTTGTAACATGATCTGGGTATATGCCCAGGAGTGGTATTGCTGGATCTTCTGATAGTGCTATGTCCAATTTTCTAAGGAACCACCAACCTGTTTTCCATGGTGGTTGTATCAGTTTGCAATCCCACCAAAAATGGATGAATGTTCCTCTTCTCCACATCCTTGCCAGCATCTTTTGTCCCCTGAGTTTTTCATCTTAAGTATTCTGACTGGTGTGAGTTGGAATCTCAGGGTTGACAGGATTAATAAAAATTGCTATCTTGCTAAAAGCAATCTACAGATACAAGGCAATTCAAAATTCCAACTCCATTCTTCACAGTTTAAAAAGGCAATTTGCAAATTTATCTGAAATAATAGAAAACCTAGGATAGCTATTCTCAACAATAATACAACCTCTGGTGGAATCACTATCCCTGACCTCAAGTTGTACTACAGAGCAATTGTGATAAATACTCCATCATACTTGTACAGTGACAGACAGGTAAGATCAATGGAAAAAAATTGAAGACCCAGAAATGAACCCACACACCTATGGTCACTTGATCTTTGATGAAAGAGCTTAAACCACCCAGTGGAAAAAGAGAGCATTTTCAACGAGTGGTATTGGATCTACTGGCAGTTAGCATGTAGAGGAATGCAAATTGATTCATTCTTATCTCCTAGTACAAAGCTCAAATCTACGTGGATCAAGGAACTCCATCTAAAACCAGAGACACTGAAATTTATAGAGAGGAAAGTGGGGAAGAGCCTAGAAGGTATGGGCACAGAAGGAAAATTCCTGAACAGAACAGCAGTGGCTTATGCTGTAAGATCAATAATCAACAAATGGAACATCACAAAAATTGCAAAGCTTCTGTAAGGCAAAGGACACTATCAATAAGACAAAAAGGCAACCAACAGATTTGGAAAAGATTTTTACTAATCCTAAGTCTGATGGGGGCTAATATCAAATATATACAAAGAACTCAAGAAGTTAGACTCCAAAAAACCAAATAATCCTTATTAAAAAGAATGGGTACAGAGCTAAACAAAGAATTCTCTACTAAGGAATACCAAATGCCCGAGAAGCATACAAAAATGTTCAACATCTTAATCATCAGGGAAATGCAAATCCAAACAACCGTGAAATTCCATCTCTTTCTTCTTGAACAATATCTCAGTATATTTTAAGTCTGACTTTATTGTGCTACAAATCCTCCTATCTTGGACTGCTGGAATTATGTTTGTGTATTACTACTACAACTCTTGAGAAAGGTTTGACTATTCAGGATAGAGCACCATGATGACAAGAGTGATAATCTGGATTTCTATGAATCATAATAGTTGTTCCCTATGCTGTATAGTAATTGATAATTCCTATACTAGATAGTACCTTTAATTATGTAATTATTGTTTAGTGGAATATGAATTAGCTTAAGAATCTTAATCACTCAACTGCTTCTGTGTAATAACATATCCTTTGGGACTGGGAATACATACAATATGTTATAGTTCCATCTGTACTATAAACAAAAGGAAAAAAAATCCACTTAACTTCCGTAGTTTCAGCAACACAAGGACTACCCTTCATGACACTGTTTTGCCAGGAACAAATACAGCTAATAAAAATTATATGTTTGCTAGGGATTAAAGGATATAATGATTCAAAATAAAACATAGCACCAATAGTGTATTTTAATGAACAAATTAAATCTTAAATAGTTATTACATATTTTAGTTTTAAATATTCAGTTGTTCTCAATCTTTCAATCAAACTCCTATATTAGAAATTGAATTTGCATGACTACCCAGGTATGCTGGATATTTATGTGTTAACTTGACACAAGCTAGATTCTTTTAGAAGAGGGAACCCCAATTGAGAAAATGCTCCAAGCAAATGGAACTAATTGTATATTTTCTTGATTGATGATTGATGTGCATAGAGCCAGCTTTCTGTAGATGGTACCACCCAAGAACTGGACCTCCTGGGTGTTATAAAAAAGTATATTGAACAAGCCATAGGGTGCAAACAGTAAGCAGCACTCCTCAATGACTTCTGTGTCAATACCTGCTTCTAGATTTCTGCCCTGCTTGAGTGCCTGCCTGACTTTCTTTGTGATGGATTATGATGTGGAAAATAAACTAAATAAATCATTTCCTCACATGTTATTTTTGGTCTTGGTGGCTTTATCACAGGAGCAATAGAAAAATAAAATATCCTACACCAGATAGTTAAAGTATATTCTTATGTAGAAAAATAAGCAAGATGAGTTTCTGACATGAGTAGGATTGTTAAATTGGACACACTAAGTTAAACAATAACAAAACAATCCATCTTTGCAGTGTGCTGAACTTCGATATAGCAATCATCTTTATATTATTTGTATTATAGGGACAGAACATACTAATCAGAGATGATACCTACTGGATTAGTAAGACATTCATAAATGCCAAACACTAGAAACCAAACAAACAAAAGCCAGTTCCATAAAAATAAAGATCCTAGTTAGAGAGCGAAATCAGACAATAAAACTTGAACTTGTTTCCATGCTGTAATTTCCATGCTTTCACTGTGTTTCATGGATCAGAATTTTCTCCCAAGGTTGTTTCAGAAGAGTCTTTCAGAAAACATAGTGATCTGTGGTGTGTGATGTTTTCATCCTCCACAATCTTTGTTTCATACATCTGTGGGGTTTCTTCTCTAAACTCAACTGACTACTTCCCACATAGACTGAGCAGCCATAGCTGAATGCAAAATAGACTGGTATGGTTATACTGCCTACTTTAAATCCTGGGCTGCATCATGTCCAACTGTTTGTTATAAGAGAAATTAATTAACTTCTCTGTACTTTCCTTCATAATGACAACATGGGATTAATGTTACCTAACTTACACAGTTGTTACAAGAATTCATATGTGAATTCAAGTGATTTCTAACTATATAGTCTGTCAGCTATTATTTCAGCTGATCTTACAGTTCAACGGTGCAGAGGTACACTCTACATGCTATTTCTGTCCTTTTTATATATTCCTTAGCTTGTGAGATGTGACCTACATCCATCCTATTTAATCCTTTAGTGCTTAAATTCAACACTTATTCTGCTGCTGGGCTTTTATTACAGTATGGTGAACACTTCATGACCTATACATATAGCTCTGACTTTGTAAGAACTTGGATCTGATACATCTCTTGCCTGGGATTTTACATTTGTTCCACTTTTTATATTCAAAACTAGTGTTAATTACCAATGTGTATTTATCTACACTACTGGGGCTTTCCCTGCACTGAAACCTATAGAGAAAGGCAAGCATCACCTACTTTTGGGTGCAGAGACTATCTGAGAAACTGATTCCCAGAGAGTTCTCTAGATGATGCAAATAAATGTGTGCCTAGTTTAAAGATATGAAGAAACAATTTCACTCTTTCTCAAATAACAGATAATAAAGAATTGCAGAGGTCCATATAATGTGGAAGCAGCAAACAGCTGGAAGTATTTGAAATGGAATTTTGAATATAGTGATGTTTTCAAGTACATGTTATCAAGTATTCACACACACATGCACATGCACACACATGCATACACACACACACAAACACACACACATTCACAGAAATACACACGCAATGTGCAAAGGCAGATATGTTTGGGAGAGTAGAATACTGGAAATTCAGTATTAAGATCTCAGTAGAGGAGAGAATCCTTTTCAAAAAGGAACAATCGTAGAAAATGCAATGACATTTTCTGTCATATTGGCTGGCATAATACCTTCTTCATGCCCAGGACACTCTGGTGACGTGCTGTGGGTAGTGGCTGCACTTCATATTGTTTGTACTCTGAGGAAGAACTATATGTACAGTGCTCCAGGACATTTCCTGCCTTTACTTTTCAAATAAATTCTATATTTTCACAAAGCATAAGTAATTCTGAAATTACTTGAACAAGAAATTGGTAATTTAACTTTTGAAGTTACAGACTTTGTGCCTTTCCCTGCTAATCTTATGTAATGTCTCAGTTCCAGTTTTACTCCCATGATTAGATACCATGACCGGGGCAACATATAAAAATCAAGTGTTTATTTTTGGTTCATATTTAGAGTCTGAATAGACTGTGACCATCACTCTGCGGGTAGATGCGAGGAGGTCGGCAAGCATGGTGTTGGAGAAGTATTTGATATGTCATAGCTTTAGTCACAAACTGGAGGCAGAGAGGGGAGGGAGGGAGGAAGAGAGAGAGAGAGAGAGAGAGAGAGAGAGAGAGAGAGAGAGAGAGAGAGAGAGAGAGAGAGAGTTAGAATGTTGAGTCACTTTTAGCCTCAATTCCCATACTTCCATTCTCATTGGCATAGCTCCTCTAAGAAGCTACACTTGCTAATCTTTCCTAAATAGATGCACTAACCCACTAACTGTGGTACAAGTTGGGATCAGTGAGCCAGTTGGGATCATTCTCGTTCTAAACATCACACTTCCAAAATCTCAGTTCATAATGAGTTAGTTATTAAGGTACACGCGTTTAGACCTATATGTGTTTGACCTATTACTAATTGATTATTAAAGTATTTAATTCTCTTCTGACTTACTGATGCTCCAAACACCACACTTCATTCTTATTTCATATTTTCTTTTCTCCAATATCAGTTCTATTGATTTAATGTCTTCCACCTTACTGGATCCTCTAATGCTGAATGCCATATTATGTTGCTTAATTTGTTCCAAGACACAGTATAAAAATTTCCATGAATTAATGAATAAATGGGTGAAAGAGCACCATGACAGTGAAAAGGATAAGGCATATACTGCACCAAGATTTGATGAATTGCAGGTGAATCATGGTATTCATTCTTCAAAGATGAAACTTTCCATGTGATTGCAAATACTTTGTTTTAATGTTCTTTGGGGGACATCGCTTGGAAAGATAAGCAAAGAAAAGCCAATGCCCCAATAGTCAGCAAACGTGTAATTTCCTTCCGGCCCATCCTTGGACTGTTCCATATCACATAATTCCTTCCTGAACCCTCCTGTCTCCACAGAGAATGACCCCACCCCAACCTCCACCGCACCAGACCTCTAAACCCCCTTGAGCCTCCATTCTTTTGAGGGTTAGTTACATCTATTCTTACTGAACACAGACCTAGCAGTCTTCTGTTATGTATGTGTTGCCGGCCTCATATCAGTTGGTGTATACTGCCTGGTTGGTGCTCCAGTGTCTGAGAGATCTTGGGGGTCCAGGTTAACTGAGACTGCTGGTCCTCCTACAGGGTCACCCTCCTCCTCAGCCTCTTTCAGCTTTTCCCAAATTTAACCACAGGGGTTAGCCGCTTTTATACACTGGTTGGGTGCAAATAACTGCATCTGACTGTTTCAGCTGCTTGTTGGATCTTTCAGAAGGCAGTCATGATAGATTCCTCTTTGTGAGTGCTCCATAGCCTCAATAGTGTCAGGCCTTTGGAACTGCCCTTGAGCTGGTTACCACTTTGCACCTGTCACTAGACCTTCTTTTCCTTAGGTTCCTCTCCATTACCATCCCTGCAATTCTTTCAGACAGGAACAATTATGGGTCTGAGGTTTGACTGTGGGATAGCAACTTCATCTCGCACTTGATGCCCTGTCTTTCTGCTGGAAGTGGGCTCTACAAGTTCCCTCTCCCCACTGTAGGGCATTTCATCTAAGATCATTCCATTTGAGTCCCGTGAGTCTCTCACGTCCCAGGTGTCTGGCATATTCTAGAGGATCCCACCAACCTCCTACCTTCTGAGGTTGCCTGTTTCCATTCTTTCTGCTGGCCCTCAGGACTTAAGTCCTTTTCCACCACCTAATTCCAGATCATGTTCCGGTCCTCCCCCCACCCCTGTCTCCATTTCCTCCCAGGTCCCTCCCTTCCTCCTACCATGTGATTGCTTTCTTCCCACTCCCAAGCTGGAATAAGGAGTTCCTCACTTGGGCCCTTCAGCTTGTTGACCTTTTTGAGTTCTGTGGACTGTATCTTGGATATTCTGTACATTTTTTTTTGGCTAATATCCACTTATTCATGAGTACATACCATGTATGTCCTTTTTGGTCTGACTTATGTCATGCAGTATGATATTTTCTAGTTCCATCCAATTGCCTGCAAAACTCAGAATGTCCTTGTTCTTAATAGCTGAGTAGTATTCCATTATGTAAACGAACCCTATTTTCTGTATCCATTTTTCTGTCTTGGGACATCAGGGTTATTTCTAGCTTCTGGTTATTACAAACAAGGCTTTTATGAATATTGTGGATCTGTGCCACTGTGGCATGGAGGGGCATCTTTTGGGTATATTCCCTAGAGTGCTATTGCTGGGTTTTCAGGTAGATCTATTTCCAATTTTCTGTGGAACCTCCAGGATCTCCACAGTGGATGTACCAGTTTACAATCCCACCAGCAATGGAGGGGAAATAAAATCTGGAGTGTAAATAAACAAATAAAAATATCTAGATTAACTATAACTTTATATTGTAACAGTTTTATGATATGTATCCAAATGCATACATTTTATAAAATGATTAAACTGAAGATATAAATTTCATTTATTTTTTAGTTCTTTCTTATTTTTTTAAGTTGATATAAGCTAGGTTCATCTAGGAAGTAGCAATGCTGGTTGAGAATCAGATCCTATCAGATAGGCTTGTTAGTATCTGTATAGGATATTTTCTTGTGGTGGATGTTGAAAGGTTCAACCCTCAGTATGCAGTGCCATATTCCAGGATAATATAAAAAGGCAGAATGAGCCTAGCCTTTAACAACTGAGCCTCAAAGACCTCAATATAAAACAAAGCACACTGAACCTGATAGAAGAGAAAGTTGGGAAGACCTTTGAATACAATGACACAGGAGACAGTTTCCTAAACAGAATACCGAGAGTGTAGGTGTTATATCAACATTCAATAAATGGGACCTCATGAAACTGAAAAAGTCTTAAAAGGCAAACAATACCATCAATAGGACAAAATGCCAGCTTACAAAATAGGAAAATATATTTACCAATTCCATATCTGATATAGTTCTAAGATCCAAAATATACTGAGAATTCAAGAAACTAGATATCAAAAATAACAAATAATCCAATTTAAAAATGGGATACAGAACTATACAGAGGTTTTTTTTTTTTTTTTTTTTTTTTTTTTTTTTTTTTTTTTTTTTTACTAGAGGAATTTCAAATGGCTAAGAATTCTTTAAAAAATGTTCACCATCCTTAGCTGTCAGGGGAATGTAAATGAGTGTCTGAGAAATTAGCTGTGCTTAAAAGACTGGCATCACCATGGTTGAATCTTTCAGGAGCACTTTCTCAAATATTAAACTTAGTAATGTATAAGCATATCCCATTTGTTATTGCTTTTGGTGGAATGAAAGCTTCAGGATTGAATGGTGCCATGGAGACCACCTGAGGCTTGACAGTGTATGGTAAGAATGGAATTTGAAGCTGCAGCCTCTGGTTCAGTAGACATGTTAGTATATTTTAGATGCCTGAACTGTGGGATGACCAGTAAGTATAGTGGCAGTTTTGTAGCAGAGGCAGCTTGACACTATCAGATAACCTGTTTGTGCTATGAGTAACAGAGCCAGGAAAGTGGAACTGGACAGATCCTCTATAGAACAAGTCCAGATACTGGACACAAAGTCATATACACTGCTAGAGTTGACTTTGCTTTAATTTGACTGTGTCTATTTCTTGGTTCTTCCATTTTGGAATAAGAGAATACATAATTTGTTTTTTCTTTTGCAGGATTGCACAGATGAAAGACTCTGTCATTTTAAAGAAACTTTGAATGGTCACAGACAATTTGGACTTTTAAGTGTTGATACCTTAAAAGATTGTGGGTAATGTGTATTTAGGCTTTGATTCTTGCTCTAAACCTGATTGTATGCTACTTGGAATTTGAATCAGGAGCACTAAAATCTCTCCTCCATAGCTGACATATTGTATTAATAAAGTTCAACAACCAATTCTTTTCCATAGTAAAAAAAAAAAAAAAAAGATTGTGGGACTCTTCAAAGGTGGAGTTTTATATTGTAATATCAATATATTTAGAGGAGATCTGGAGGCAAAAAGAAAAGTTTACAATTTAGTAATGATGTGTTTGTATGTCAAATTGACATGTGTCTAATTGTGTTAGCTAGTTTTTGATCTTCTTGACACAGTGTAGTCATCTAGGAATGGACATCTGTTGCCATCATCAGTCTGGCCTGAAGACAAGATTACTTGGAAGGCTTTTTGTTTGTTGTTGTAGTTTTGTTTTGTTTTTCAATGATTGATGTGGGAGGACCCAAGTTACTCCCTGTAGTGTTACTCCTAGGCAGATTGTCCTGTGTTGTATATAAATCAAAACTTGGCAGACACCATGCACTAAGAGCTGCAATGGATATGTGAACTTCTTGGAGATAGTCCACTATTTTTTCAACTGCAATAGTTATACTCTTGAGATGCACAGCCCAGAGGCTTTGTCCAAGATTTGCTTCTTGTTACGATGTGCTTTCTCATGTTGGTCATTGCTACATTCCTCATATATCCAGCATGGTGTGATTGGCCATGGGAAAACCCTCACTGCCTGTAGCCTGGCATGATTACTTTCTGGGTAGTGGCATACTCTGTTGGGGAAGTTTCTTACAGATCAACATGATATAATGCAGTTTAGAGGAAAAATTATTTTAAGGAATTTCCGATTTTATTTAATTAGGTTTAGTATTTATTTTGATTTAAACAATTTTTGTAAGTTAGGGTAGTTGATAAAAGCCTTGAAGTTAGAATCAAGAATAGAGTGTGCCCCTTCTTTATAGAAGGGCAAAGGCAACCTATTTTAGAAAAGGAGTACAGTGAGCTTTCATGACTTAAAAGCAGGTAATTGTAGTACCAAGAGAAGCAGGCTTAAAACAAGTTAATTCTCAAAGAAAACATTCATTCTAGGTTGGACCTGAATTAGTTGATGTGATGATCTAGACTTGTGGTCACAGGTTAGGTGTGCACCATGAAAAGAAAGGTTATTAACAAAGATTAGGTGATTTCATTATGCATGTAAGAACCTAGATCTAATGATTAGACAATTTAGCTGAAAAAGACTTCAGATATAAGATGTATGATAAATGATATTAAGGTTCTTTGTAAATAAAAAGTGTCATTGGTAGACATAGGAAAAAACTTACTATAGACTAGCTTGCTTACACTTTGTTAATCAACAACAAAAGAATTATTGCTCTGGGTTACGTTGAACTTGTGGAGAGGAAGAGTAAAGGGAAATGTTTAGTACATAATCAACAAGCATGTTGTGATTTCTTTTTGTGCAATGATATTAATCTGTTTCTGTAGTAATTGCTTTTAGAGAATATGCAATTTGTGGCTTTAGGTAACCCTTTTCTTACATTGAGAACGTTGTTTTAGATGGTATAAAAAGGTTAAGAGAAAAAGAAAATCAAATTGTTGGAGTCAACTCATTGGAGTTTGCTCTGTCCACCAAATATGTGTGTGTGTGTGTGTGTGTATGTGTGTATGTGAGAGAGAGAGAGAGAGAGAAGAAAGAGAGAGAGAGAGAGAGAGAGAAGAAAGAGAGAGAGAGAGAGAGGAGAGAGAGAGAGAGAGAGAGAGAGAGAGAGAGAGAGAGAGAGAGAGAGAGAGAGAGAGAGAGAGAGAGAGAGAGAGATATTTTTCCTTTATTTCACTGGGCCTAGAGAATTAAGTTTTGCTCCCTCAGAATAAGTCTGCTAAGTGGCTAATTCCGAACTCCACACCCTGCACTCCTTGGTTTATCATGTTGTGTCAAAGTTGGTTTTTGACAAAAAAAAAAAAAAAAACAAAGATAAAATCAAACAACAACAAAACCATGCTAAGCAAACCACATAGAGCAAGCCAGTAAATAGTACTCCATGCCCCCTCCTTTACTACCTGCCTTCAGGAACCTGTTAGAATTCCTGCCTTGGTTTTCCTTAACATTGAACTGTATATAACCTGTAACCATGTAAACATTTTTCTGGCCAATTTTCTCATGGTCATGTCTTATCTAATAAATTGAAAGAGCAAATAAGGGCATTTTTACATTTTAACTACCTATAATTGATGCCAATCTTTCAATAATAAAAGTACATGGACTTTATACTTTATATTTTTTATTAGATATTTTCTTTATTTAAATTTCAAGTGTTATCCCCTTTCCTGGTTTCCCCTCTGAAAACACCTATGGCCTCCCTGCTTCCCCTGCTGACAAACCCACCCACTCCTGCTTCCAGGCCTTGGCATTCCCCTACACTGGGCTTAGAGCCTTGCCAGGACCAAGAACTTCTTCTATTGATGACCAAATAGGCCATCCTCTGCTAACATTTTAAAGCATTGTTAGTAAAAGTTTGATTAGTTGTGCAACAGAAAAGCATTTAAGTTGCTGATGTGATTTTTTTTGTATTTTATATGTTGATTAACATTATACAGATCCCAATAAAATCAATACATGACATTTATTAAAACATACTGAACAAATTTGTCTAATCCCACCCTTCATTTTGCTTCTCTCTGTCCTGTTGTCTGGGAAGACTGAGGTTTCATTCATCTGAACTGCTTGTGCTCAAGGCAAGGTAGCGCCTTTAGTTTTGTAGGACATTATCCCCCAGCTTCTCGGGGTTGCCTTCTGTTTCTTGCGCTTGATTATTTATTTCACTATCCTGCTTCCTTTTATCTTTTCTTAATACTACTTGTTGAGTTGAACTATAGTCACATGCTTTGAAACTCACTTTCCAACTTGATTCATTTGACCACTTTTGAAATAGCATAAAATTGACATTATTAACTTCTTGGTCTAACAACATTAAACAAAATTTGTGTGTGTGTGTGTGTGTGTGTCTGTGTGTTTTATACATCGTTCTGTGTTGTTCTCCCTTACTCTTCTCAGGTAAACCTTCCTATAAAGGGGAACAGTATAGAACTTGTATACCATTCTTTTTTCACTTTTGTGAGCAATTTTCCTCTGGCTAAATGTAAGTGGGATGAACAAACACTTGAGGGCAATGTATAGAGTACTTATGTATGCATGAATGCCTACTACCACTCAAGTTTTATAATATTTCTTTTTTTTTTTTTGAGGTCTTTTTTTTTTAAATAGGTATTTTCCTCAATTACATTTCCAATGCTATCCAAAAAGTCCCCAATACACTCCCCGCTCACAGTCCCCCACCAACCCACCCCCACCCCTTGGCCCTGGCATTCCCCTGTACTGGGGCATATAAAGTTGGCAAGTCCAATGGGCCTCTCTTTCCAGTGATGGCCGACTAGGCCATCTTTTGATACAAATACAGCTAGAGTCAAGAGCTCTGGGGTACTGGTTAGTTCATAATAATGATCCACCTATGGGGTTGCAGTTCCCTTTAGCTCCTTGGGTACTTTCTCTAGCTCCTCCATTGGGGGCCCTGTGATCCATCCAATAGCTGACTGTGAGCATCCACTTCTGTGTTTGCTAGGCCCCGGCATTGTCTCACAAGAGACAGCTATATCTGGGTCCTTTCAGCAAAATCTTGCTAGTGTATGCAATGGTGTCAGCTTTTGGAAGCTGATTATGGGATGGATCCCTGGATATGGCAGTCTATAGATGGTCCATCCTTTCTTCACAGCTCCAACATTATCTCTGTAACTCTTTCCATGGGTGTTTTGTTCCCAATTCCAAGAAGGGGCACAGTGTCCACACTTTGGTCTTCGTTCTTCTTGAGTTTCATGCGTTTAACAAATTGTATCTTATATCTTGGGTATCCTAAGTTTTTGGGATAATATCCACTTATCAGTGAGTACATATTGTGTGAGTTCCTTTGTGAATATGTTACCTCACTCAGGATGATGCCCTCCAGATCCATCCATTTGCCTAGGAATTTCATAAATTCATTCCTTTTAATAGCTGAGTAGTACTCCATTGTGTAAATGTACCACATTTTCTGTATCCATTCCTCTGTTGAGGGGCATCTGGGTTCTTTCCAGCTTCTGGCTATTATAAATAAGGCTGCTATGAACATAGTGGAGCATGTGTCCTTCTTACTGGTTGGAACATTTTCTGGATATATGCCCAGGAGAGGTATTGCTGGATCCTCTGGTAGTATTATATCCAATTTTTTGAGGAACTGCCAAACTGATTTCCACAGTGGTTGTACCAGCTTGCAATCCCACCAACAATGAAGGAGTGTTCCTCTTTCTCCACATCCTCGCCAGCATCTGCTGTCACCTGAATTTTTGATCTTAGCCATTCTGACTGGTGTGAGGTGGAAGCTCAGGGTTGTTTTGAGTTGCATTTCCCTGATGATTAAGGATGTTGAAAATTTTTTTCAGGTGCTTCTCTGCCATTCGGTATTCCTCAGGTAAGAATTCTTTGTTCAGTTCTGAGCCCCATTTTTTAACGGGGTTATTTGATTTTCTGGAGACCACCTTCTTGAGTTCCTTATATATATTGGATATTAGTCCCCTATCTGATTTAGGATAGGTAAAGATCCTTTCCCAATCTGTTGGTGGTCTTTTTGTCTTATTGACGGTGTCTTTTGCCTTGCAGAAGCTTTGCAACGTTATGAGGTCCCATTTGTTGATTCTCGATCTTACAGCGCAAGCCTTTGCTGTTCTATTCAGGAATTTTTCCCCTGTACCCATATCTTCGAGGCTTTTCCCTACTTTCTCCTCTATAAGTTTCAGTGTCTCTGGTTTTATGTGGAGTTCCTTAATCCACTTAGATTTGACCTTGGTACAAGGAGATAGGAATGGATCAATTCGCATTCTTCTACATGATAACTGCCAGTTGTGCCAGCACCATTTGTTGAAAATGCTGTCTTTTTTCCATTGGATGGTTTTTGCTCCCTTGTCAAAGATCAAGTGACCATAGGTATGTGGGTTGATCTCAGGGTCTTCAATTCTGTTCCATTGGTCTACTTGTCTGTCTTTATACCAGTACCATGCAGTTTTTATCATAATTGCTCTGTAGTACAGCTTTAGGTCAGGCATGGTGATTCCACCAGAGGTTCTTTTATCCTTGAGAAGAGTTTTTGCTATCCTAGGTTTTTTGTTGTTCCAGATGAATTTGCAGATTGCCTTTTCTAATTCGTTGAAGAATTGAGTTGGAATTTTGATGGGGATTGCATTGAATCTGTAGATTGCTTTTGGTAAGATAGCCATTTTTACAATGTTGATCCTGCCAATCCATGAGCATGGGAGGTTTTTCCATCTTCTGAGATCTTCTTTAATTTCTTTCTTCAGGGACTTGAAGTTCTTGTCATACAGATCTTTCACTTCCTTAGTTAGAGTCACGCCAAAGTATTTTATATTGTTTGTGACTATTGAGAAGTGTGTTGTTTCCCTAATTTCCTTCTCTGCTTGTTTATCCTTTGTGTACAGAAAGGCCATTGACTTGCTTGAGTTAATTTTATATCCAGCTACTTCACCGAAGCTATTTATCAGGCTTAGGAGTTCTCTGGTGGAATTTTTAGGGTCACTTATGTATACTATCATATCATCTGCAAAAAGCGATGTTTTGACTTCTTCTTTTCTGATTTGTATACCCTTGATCTCCTTTTGTTGTCTAATTGCTCTGGCTAGGATTTCAAGTACAATCTTGAATAGTTAGGGAGAGAGTGGGCAGCCTTGTCTAGTCCCTGATTTTAGTGGGATTGCTTCCAGCTTCTCACCATTTACTTTGATGTTGGCTACTGGTTTGCTGTATATTGCTTTTATCATGGTTAGGTATGGGCCTTGAATTCCTGATCTTTCCAAGACTTTTATCATGAATGGGTGTTGGATTTTGTAAAATGCTTTTTCAGCATCTAACGAGATGATCATGTGGTTTTTGTCTTTCAGTTTGTTTATATAATGGATTACATTGATGGATTTTCGTATATTGAACCATCCTTGCATCCCTGGGATGAAACCTTCTTGGTCAGGATGGATGATTGTTTTGATGTGTTCTTGAATTCGGTTAGCAAGAACTTTATTGAGGATTTTTGCATCAATATTCATAAGGGAAATTGGTCTGAAGTTCTCTATTTTTGTTGGGTCTTTATGTGGTTTAGGTATCAGAGTAATTGTGGTTCATAGAATGAGTTGGGTAGAGTACCTTCTGATTCTATTTTGTGGAATACTTTGTGAAGAACTGGGATTAGTTCTTCTTTGAAGGTTTGATAGAACTCTGCACTAAACCCATCTGGTCCTGGGCTTTTCTTGGTTGGGAGACTATTAATGACTACTTCTATTTCTTTAGGGGATATGGGATTGTTTAGATCATTAACCTGACCTTGATTTAACTTTGGTACCTGGTATCTGTCTAGAAACTTGTCCATTTCATCCAGGTTCTCCAGTTTTGTTGAGTATAGCCTCTTGTAGAAGGATCTGATGGTGTTTTGGATTTCTTCAGGGTCTGTTGTTATTTCTCCCTCTTCATTTCTGATTTTGTTAATTAGAGTACTTTCCCTATGCCCTCTATTGAGTCTGGCTAAGGGTTTATCTATCTTGTTGATTTTCTCAAAGAACCAGCTCCTTGATTGGTTGATTCTTTGAATTGTTTTTCTTGTTTCCACTTGGTTGATTTCACCCCTGAGTTTGATTATTTCTTGCCGCCTACTCCTCTTGGGTGAATTTGCTTCCTTTCATTCTAGAGCTTTTAGGTGTGTTGTCAAGCTGCTAATGTGTGCTCTCTCTAGTTCCTTTTTGTAGGCACTCAGAGCTATGAATTTTCCCTTTAGAAATGCTTTCAATGTGTCCCATAAGTTTGGGTATGTTGTGGCTTCATTTTCATTAAACTCCAGAAAGTCCTTAATTTCTTTCTTTATTCCTTCCTTGACCAAGGTATCATTGAGAAGAGTGTTGTTTAGTTTCCACGTGTGTGTTGGCTTTCTATTATTTATTTTGTTATTGAAGATCAGTCTTAGTCCATGGTGATCTGATAGGGTGCATGGGACAATTTCAATATTTTTGTATATATTGAGAGTTGTTTTGTGACCAATTATGTGGTCAATTTTGGAGAAGGTACCATGAGGTGCTGAGAAGAAGGTATATCCTTTCGTTTTAGGATAAAATGTTCTGTAGATATCTGTCAGATCCATTTGTTTCATAACCTCTGTTAGTTTCTCTGTGTCCCTGTTTAGTTTCTGTTTCCATGATCTGTCCATTGGTGAAAGTGGTGTGTTGAAGTCTCCCACTATTATTGTGTGAGGTGCAATGTGTGCTTTGAGCTTTACTAAAGTATCTTTAATGAATGAGGCTGCCCTTGTATTTGGAGCATAGATATTTAGAATTGATAGTTCCTCTTGGAGGATTTTACCTTTGATGAGAACGAAGTGCCTTTCCTTGTCTTTTTTGATGACTTTGGGTTGGAAGTCAATCTTATCAGATATTATAATGGATACTCCAGCTTGTTTCTTCCTACCATTTGCTTGGAAAAATGTTTTCCAGCCTTTCATTCTGAAGTAGTGTCTATCTTTTTCTCTGAGATGAGTTTCCTGTAAGCAGCAAAATGTTGGGTCCTGTTTCTGTAGCCAGCCTGTTAGTCTATGTCTTTTTATTGGGGAGTTGAGTCCATTGATATTAAGAGATATTAGGGAGAAGTAATTGTTGCTTCCTTTTATTTTTGTTTTTAGAGTTGGTGTTCTCTTTTTGTGGCTGTCTTCTTTTAGGTTTGTTGAGGGATTACCTTCTTGCTTTTTCTAGGACGTGGTTTCCGTCCTTGTATTGGTTTTTTTTCTGTTATTATCCTTTGAAGTGCTGGATTCATGGAAAGATAATGTGTGAATTTGGTTTTGTCATGGAATACTTTGGTTTCTCCATCTATGGTAATTGAGAGTTTGGCTGGGTATAGTAGCCTGGGCTGGAAATTGTGTTCTCTTAGTTTCTGTATAACATCTGTCCAGGCCCTTCTGGCTTTCATAGTCTCTGGTGAAAAATCCGGTGTAATTCTGATAGGCTTGCCTTTATATGTTACTTGCCCTTTTTCTCTTACTGCTTTTAGTATTCTATCTTTATTTAGTGCATTTGTTGTTCTGATTATTATGTGTCGGAAGGAATTTCTTTTCTGGTCCAGTCTATTTGGTCTGTAAGCTTCTTGTATGTTCATGGGCATCTCTTTCTTTAGGTTTGGGAAGTTTTCTTCTGTAATTTTGTTGACGATATTTGCTGGTCCTTTGAGTTGAAAATCTTCATTCTCATCAATTCCTATTATCCGTAGGTTTAGTTTTCTCATTTTGTCCTGGATTTCCTGGATATTTTGAGTTAGGATCTTTTTGGATTTTGTATTTTCTTTGTTTGTTGTGCCGATGTTCTCTATGGAGTCTTCTGCACCTGAGATTCTCTCTTCCATCTCTTGTATTCTGTTGCTGATGTTCACATCTATCATTCCAGATTTCTTTCCTAGGGTTTCTATCTCCAGTGTTGCCTCAATTTGGGTTTTCTTTATTGTCTCTACTTCCCTTTTTAGGTCTTGGATGGTTTTATTCAATTCCATCACCTGTTTGGTCTGGTTTTCCTGCAATTCTTTAATGGATTTTTGTGCTTCCTCTTTAATGTCTTCTACCTGTTTAGCAGTGTTCTCCTGCAATTCTTTAAGGGATTTTTGTGCTTCCTCTTTAATGTCTTCTACCTGTTTAGCAGTGTTCTCCTGCAATTCTTTAAGGGACTTTTGTTCTTCCTCTTTAATGTATTCTATCTGTTTACCAGTGTTCTTTTGTATTTCTTTAAGTGTGTTATTAAAGTCCTTCTTGATGTCCTCTACCATCATCATGAGATATGCTTTTAGATCCAGGTCTAGCTTTTCCGGTGTGTTGGGGTGCCCTGGACTGGGCGAAGTGGGAATGCTGGGTTCTGATGATGGTGAGTGGTCTTGGTTTCTGTTAGTAAGATTCTTATGTTTACCTTTCGTCATCTGGTAATCTCTGGGGTTAGTTGTTATTGTTGTCACTGTTTAAAGATTGGAACAGACTCTGTGTTCCACTCACCAGAAGTCTCAAAATCCTGTGGAGGGCGTCGTGGGTAGCTGGCGGGTGTCAGCTGACCCTGTGCTCTAGCTACCCAGGTGCTATTCAGACCGGAAGAGGCTTGTGGCCCTACTCAGGCTGGATTTCTGCCTCCCCAACCAAAGCAGTCTCAGGTCCCGTGCGATTGGACTGGAGCAGAAGCTGTGTTCCACTCACCAGAAGTCTCAAGATCCTGTGGCGGGTGTTGTGGGTAGCTGGCGGGTGTCAGCCGACCCTGCGCCCTGGCTACCCAGGTGCTGGTCTCTATAATATTTCTTAATACATTTGAAGCAATCCAGAAGTTTAGATTTTTGCCCCTTTTGTCCCATCCATTTTTATCAGCTTCTCGAATTTTTCCAGATTAAAACTTGAGGATATTTTAGTTTTAAAGTATTCCCCAGAGTTCAGATGGATTACCTTATTTACAATCACAAGGTTTTATGTTTTATTTACTTGTATAAAATAAGGTATTTCTGAGAGCTGAAGAAGTAATTCATTGTTTAAGAATATGTTTTATTCTTGCAGAGGGCCTGAGTTCCATCCCAGGGAACATATTAGGGGCCTCACAACTCTGCCTTTGGGTTAAGTGATGCCCTCTTCTGGTGGTGATGGGTACCCTCACTCATATGCACACAAAAATACATACATACAATTAAAAAATAAATCATTAAAACAAATGATTTTATAATTGATATAATATATTTAGTATTGTAGAGAAACTGTAAACAAAATGTGTAAATATCAATATCAAGTGTTTGTAAATATATAATGTGTGTGATGTTAGTTTGCTTCTTTTGATTGACATGTTGCTGCAAATGTTTAAAAATACACTGACTTTGTGGATTTGGTTTCTTTCTATGACTAAATCAAAAGATCCAATGAAATAAAGGTTTAAGATTCCTTAGAGAACAAAAGAAAATAAAACTATCATTAGAAATGCTAGTAATATCTCCTATGGCAAACTGTTGGCGGGCCATCCATGTGCATCTGAGTGTGTGAAGATGAGCTGGAGGGTGACAAGTGCTCTTATGAGTCACACTGGAGTCCCTTTTTACTTACTTTCAAATCAAGCAGGCGTTCCATATTGTCCTGTTGTTTCCTCCTTTTTACCTTATAATAGCTGGCTCTTAGAATACTTAAATTTCTTTTAGTGCATTGGGGGACGTTATTAAAAGTATCATTTCCCAGGTAACTTATTTCAGTGTTGTGGAACTTGAGAAGTCCAAGATGTAGGTACTAGAAGATTTATCATCTGCTAATGCTTTTCATTTTGGTCACAGACATATCCTTTTGGCTAGATCCTTCTATGGAGGAGGAAGTGGATTCCCCAGGCTACTGTAAGGGCACTGACCCTTATAGAAACTATAGTCTAATAATCTAGTCTAATGATTCACCTCCCTGAGCTATATCCATGATACTGTCATCACTGCAGTTAGGAAACTGAGCAGAGGAGTTGAGGGGTGCAGAGGGTAGAAGCATCAAGACACCTGCAGTTGTTAATAACTACCAGAAGATAAGGGATTCTGCACATATGCCCATAAAGAGGTTTATGTGATTGTTTTCAAATATGTTTTGAGAAAGTTATGCTTTGATTACAGAAGATTAACTGTTTAAGTTTTGAGTTGAAAAATGTGAAGTTGCTTTACATGGCTTGTGTACATTACCTGCTAACTAGGTACACCAATGTCCAGTTCACAAACTCTTAAATATTGTTGGTAATCAATTTTAAATATGCAAAACAGGTGAAAATTATACATCAGTATTTCTTAGTTTTGTATAGATTACAAATCCGTGGATTGATAGAGTTGGAATCTGTGGGATTAGTAAGAGTTGAAAGTGTTTTAAGTCTGTGAGAAATCCATTTGCATGTGTTCTGCCAGCAATATTTAGCTGAATTTCTCACATTATTGACTTACAACCAACGTTTTGTAGGAATTTTTATAAGCTATTTATATGATAATAACCATTTGTCTGTCATCACAGTAGCACTTCATGTTTATACTGTGGGATTATGTTGCAGTTTTTAAGTGCATTGTGATTAATTCTCTTATTGTTAAAGTATGTGACGTGTTAGGTTCATTTGCATTTCACCCTTGTGAGTAATTTTTAGAAGCTTCACTAACTCTTTCCTCCTACTGTATTTAATTGTATGTCATAACTTCAACACTGAAGATAGTGTCTGAGAACTTTAGTCAGTATAAAATCCAACTCCTTGTTGAAGGGGTTTGCAACCTTATAGGAAGTACAACAATATCAACCAACCAGACCCCCTAGAGCTCCCAGGGACTAAACCATCAACAAAGGAGTACACATGGCTCCAGCTCCATATGTAGCACAGGATGGCCTTGTCATGCATCAATGGGAGTAGAGGTTCTTGGTCCTATGAATGCTTGACAGATGTCACAGTGTAGAGGAATCAAGGATGGAGAGGTGGCAGTGGGTGGGTGGATGTTGAAACACCCTCATAGAAGGAGGGGAGGGAGAATGGGATAGGGGGTTCCCAGGAGGGTGTAAACCAGTAAAGGGAATAACATTTAAAATGTACATAAAGAAAATATCCAATGAAAAAGGAAAAATAAATACCAACTCCTGTGAGAAAGCATCTCTACTATAGCAGTTCATTGAAAGCAAGCTTCAAGACTTAGGAAACAAAGTTAGATTAAAAGAAAATTGTAATCATGGCTGAAAGTGAAAGCAGGTAACATATAACTCATACCAACTCAGATTTTCTAATAACCAATTGTTAGATTGGTATTTATTACACATTACAAATATGATTTCGGCACTGTGGATGCTTTCTTAGAAGCATGAGTTGTCTTCATGAGAGAAAATAAAATAGTTTCATAGGTAATTTAAAATGTAAGACTTAAACGCTGTTAGTGCCATATTGCTACTTATTATTTGTTCTTCTATCATGCCTGTCTTGATCCCTACAAATAATGGGTGGTACAGTTACATGATTACAAAATGCATGGTTTATTTCCTGCTGGAGAATATTGGAAGTCATTAAGGATGCCCTCTTGATACTTATAGCACTTCTGAAGGATTTACCAGGAGCAGAAAAAGAAACAGAAAATGATATGATTTCAGAGGTACAGAGAAACACAACTCAATGAGCAGTAAAAATCAATGAAAGCAAAAACGGTCCATTTTCACCTCATCCATTTTCACAGATGGACCAGTTCTTCCTCATTGATTTTGGGGGACCATTGAATTGTGTTCTTTTCTTTAGATTTGCCCTTTTCTTGCTCATTTCACATCCATTTTTCTTTTTTTTATTTCATAGTGTGTTTGTTTTAATATAGAAATTACAGCTCAATGATGTTATTTCTCGTGGTTTTTCTCAGGCAGAATGTTTGCCTTTTAAGAAATTTTAGGCTGCTTTTCTTAAGAATTTATTCTATGTCTGATATTTATTTACAGTGACTTGTTAAACAGATTTCGTATATGGTATATTATTATGAAGCTGAAAGTGGAAACCTAAATGACATTATCAATATAGTAGTATGATCATATTGGATAAAAATATTTCCATTATTTCCATACACAAAGAAAAATTAATGAAAAGTTGACCATCACTGCAATTACTAGATTTATTGTTAACTTGACAAACTCTAGACTCAGTGGAATGGAAGGTGTCAATTATTGGTGTCGTTCTCATTGTTATTTGATGGATAAATTCATGAAATAATTTTTAATAATATATGAATAAATGCATTGCACACTTTATGGGAAAAGAACAAGCATAGCATCTCACAAGTTTCCAAACTTGCTTTCTACCTCTAAAAATGGCAAATTTGTTAGTGAACTGGATTTTTTAAAGTAAATTTCTTTATGATTGTTATTGGTAATATTTTATATGTATAATTATTTTTTATATATGTGCATTATAGCTGCATAAAGTTAGTTTGGAGAAGGTTTCGGGTAGTGTAGGTTTAAAATCATCAAATTTAACAAATAAGAAATATGTATTTTTTGACAAAGTAATTACATTTTTTCAACTTACAGGAAGTCAGTGCTGTGACTCATTTACTCATAGTTTTATAAGCATTCTTGCTTCTGTGGAAAAGTAATTGTAATGCCTGCATTCCCCCAAGAGATCCAATGAGGAATCGTGATTGTACTGCAAAGAGAAAGAGTTTAGAAAGAAGTCTGGTGTGTAATCTGGTATGTAATCTTAGCTGAGTGTTGGCCTGTAGAGATTCAGAGTGGGTGATAGCAAGGCTGAAGTCTGAAGAATCAGGAGTAAGGAGCCAGCACCAGTGTGGGGAGAGACAAGCCAGGGACTCAATAACATAAGAAGCAAACATTCAGGCAAATGGAGCAGAACTTTGTGATTATGTGAGCTATGTAAGCATAACCAAGGTGGTTGGAAATTGGGCTGAAAAGAAAAGAGGCATCTTTTGGGAAGTATACATCCATAGTCATCTTGCAAAAGCTTTTGTTTTATGTCTGGATGGTTTAACTAAATTTGATTACAGTTTGACACTAGCATGCAATGGAATATGGTATGAACTGCTTGTCTGGTATCATAGTGAGTAAATCACAGAGATTCCTGTTCTTAACCAAATTTGCCATGCTATGTAGTCCACTCAAACATTAAACACTGTAATTTTTATATACATTTCACATTTCATTTACATGTAAATCAAGTTGTAGGATAATGTACCAAACTGAACACTTTCTTCTTTGTTTTTAAGTTTCTAGGGTACACTGTAGTGAAAAGTTTTCTAACTAATAGAGGTATTTCTGATTGAAAGTTACCAAACAAATGTTTTGGCATCTTTCCCAGAAAAGAAAATTATCCCTATGACGCTTTGCAAGTAAGTAGGGAAATTATAAATAATCTAAAACTCATATTAGAAGGTTTATAAGAAATATACAGTATGTGTGGAGAGCTAATTTTCCCCATAATCCATTTAGGATTTTGTGGTTCTATCAGAAAGGGAAAATGAACTCTCAGGAGAAATTCCCCATTAACATTTCATTCTGCACTTCAAAGATCGTGACTGGTCACATAGAACAGTTTGAAACCTATTTGAAATGTAAGAGCTGATGAGTGAGAAAGAAGTGCAGTTTGATGATAGGTAGGAGATCTGGCCCCTTGACTACATTGAAACCTACAGGACTGGTGTCCTCTGAATACATTACATAGTAGCAACAGGACTTGTAGGAAAGTGCTCTCATTGTCAGTGGACATAGTGAGAAAGAAACATGCGAAGCTGGCTTTGAAGCCAATGATCTGACTTGGCTCTTATTTCTGGGATATAAGTTGTATCCTCAGTTGCTTTTTGCAAAAGTAACTATAAGAATGCATTATAGCAACATCAACTTCTCCTTAGTAAGGGATGCAGCTTTGGCTCCTTAGTTTCTCTGATTTGGTTTACCCTAGCCCTGTCAATAGATGTAAAATGTTTGTATTATTTTCTTACCAATATTAGACAACATTCACTATCCTTCTTAATTACAGCCTGACCCTCTGTGACATTCAAAAATTCTATTTGAAAATATGAAGAATAAATAAAGTGTTCTGTGTTCACCCTAACACTGTATACTTATTTTCCATTTTTTTTTTTACAGTTGGCCTGACCCTCTTATAGCCTCTGTACATTTGTTGGTATTTACCTTAAGTTAAAAACATAATTTGAAGTCATTGTCTCTTTCCTGTGCTTACTTTTCTCTCACATCAATTTGACTCTTCTTTAATTTAAATGACTTGGGCTCATAACACTTTCATTATTCATAACGAAAGTGTCTAGACTACTCACCCAGGAATTCTCTGTAATCATCTTCCATGCTGCTTATTAGAACTGTTCATGCTTCCACTGCCTGTTCTTTATGCCTATCCACTAGACTATACAGAACTTGAAAACAGTGTTATACCTGAGTCATTTAGCTCAGTGTCTTCCACAGTGAATATTCAGAGACTGAATAAATAGGTAAAGTAGAAAAATATCTTACTTTCACATGCATCAAGATAATGTAAACTTCACTTCATGTAAATATGAGCTTGCATACTTAACTGACTTAAATGAGAAATACCCCAATATGGATCAGAGTATAATCATCATTAATTTATGTATCGCGTTTTCAAAGTACCAGGCTGTAATAATTTATTCGCTATTAACTATGGTCTGAGAATGTCACAGGAGTGCCTTATGGAACTCAAAACTAATTTGATTGATATGATAATGTGGGTTTTTTTTAAACTATGCATTCAATAGCAAACACAAACAACAAGAGAATGAAAGGTATTTAAAGTCATGCCATTAAGTCAGACAAATCTCTATTGAATAATGTCAGACAAACTTGCAGTTTCTCCCTAACTGATTATTTCCACTACATTTTTCATTGATTTGAAATAAAAAATAACTTCTTCCATTCTAACATATTTGCTTTCATAATAATTTCACCACCTTAGAAAATGAGTCTATTTCCTTTCTTTTAAACATTTTTATTAGATATTTTCTTCATTTACATTTCAAAAGCTATCCTGAAAGTCCCCTATACATTCCCCACACCCTGCTCCCCAACCCAGCTACTCCCACTTCCTGGCCCTGGCATTCCCCTGTAATGGGTCATATAATCTTTGTAAGAACAAGGGCCTCTCCTCCCAATGATGGTCTACTCGGCCATCTTCGGCTACATATGAAACTAGAGACAGGAGTTCTGGGGGTACTGGTTAGTTCATATTGTTGGAGCTGAAGGGTCTGCATCCCAATAGGAGGAACAACAATGTGAGTCTATTTCTTGTGAGTTTATGTATTATGGGAAAATTTATAAAACCACTAAGAACTACAGTGAGAAGAACATAGAGAGATTTTCTTTACAACAATTGACATATATCAGCTAAAAGACCAGTTTTTAAGCAAGCGACCACAATGATCCATGCATTTTAATTTTATTATCCAAATAAAAATATAAGAGTCTAAAATTGTATAAATGCCTGTGGACAAAGATGACACAGTGGTACTGAGGACCCTAGGTCTGTCTGTGCTAGCCACAGGGTTAAATCTGTAACTCCATTCATATAAACATTTTCTACTTCAAAGGTATTATTCTCAAAGTTTAGGGATTCTTTTAAAATAGTAACTTCTAAAGTGTTCGTTGTACAAAAGAGAGACCCATTGGGTCCCTGTAGGAGCTGCCAGCCATAAAGAAGCTTAATGTACTATGAACTAGTATTTTTAACAAAACTTTTTCAAATTACCTTTATAACCTTTTATGTCAGAAATAATGCAAAAAATGAAAAATAAAAAAAAAATGGCTCTATGGTCCCAATTTTCACTTCCTTTTGGAGTGTGGTTATTAATAGTTGAGTGGACTGTTTCTTCCATGATTCATTCAATCACCACACATTTACTGAGATATTCCTATACATCAAGCTTGGTCAGTGTTATGGAAATTGAAAGGTGATGGAATTCAGAATCTACCAGGGTCGACCCATACATATCTGAGATAAAAAGCCATGACATAGGATTTATGCCATAAATGTGAGTATAGATCCTTCACAGTGTTCAGGCAGAGACGTCACCCTTCATACACTAAAAGATATATGCCCACAGTAGTCTGCAGAGTAATGCTAATTTTATTTCTGATAAGTTCAAGCCCAGATCTGAAATCTCTGCACTTGTTATTTTAGTATCTTTGCTTAAAAGTATATGCCTCAGGAAGAATTGCCTTTGAAAATACTGTTTGGAAAAATCACCATCACTCATGTATTAATTATTACAGCATCCCTTTTTACCCCACACAGAAACTAGTTATAAATACCAAAGCTTAGGTGACATGTTTATGAAGATAGAAACTTCTCAAATGTATTATTTTCACAGTTTTGTCCCAATCAATATGGTGCTTAATGGTACCTTTTAATCTGTCCATATACGTACTTCTTAAAATCTACTAATATTTCAATGATGATAACAACAGATTTATTCAAATAAAAAATTAAATATCTATTCAAGATATTATGTGTGGACAAAGATGTAAAAGAATAAATAAATTGCATAAAAATATATGTAACTATAAAAAATCTACCAATAATATTGCATTGTGACACCTCAACTTTAAATATATAATTGTGGAAAAATCTCTTTGTGTTATTTTCTGGATCCTTGGATTTTGTTTTATTATTTATGACAGTTAATTCATTCCATTTTTAACTGTTAATCTTTTTTCTGTGATGGTATTTTTAAAAGACAAGACTGGAGTATATCATCAAATATTTAATAAATCTAGTGGTTATTTATGAGATACTTTTCCAGGTACCTGAAAGTCTAAGTAAGCTGCTGACTCCCATTGGCAAATAGATTCTGAGTGGGAATAGATTTTCTCTCCACACATAGCTCTTGGCTCTGTCTCTTGCCTGCTGGTCGCACCAACAGGCTTTGAATTTCCCAAAGCTCTACCATGCAGTGAACACATTGTTAAAGAAAATCTGACTACATAAATCCATCTTGTTGGCTCTGCTTCTGTAGTTTATTCTGGTGAATAAATGTTTGAGGGGCTGCATGCTGTGATGACTCACAATAGTATAAACCAAAAAATTTAGTCCAAGTGAGACAAGTTACTCAGTATGCATATGACTGAAAGGAAAACAGTGGAAGCAAACTGCCAGGAGTAGCTTTCCTGTGAGCAGCAGGGGACACTGGTGGGAATCTGCCTGCAGTTAAGTCCTCCTTAACTGTGCTTTCATAGACTTCAATGTATACTTCAGTGCTTCAGTTCTCAATGACTCCCTTTTCCTACCCTTTACTTAGTTCCATGCAGAAAGCTTTGGTTATCTGTGCAATGGTTCCAGACATGTTTGGTGGGCACTCAAACATATTTTCTTTATAATGATGGTAGTCAGGCTTCTTGAACAACAACTACAGCAATAAATTTTAGTATTGATAAGTTATCATTTAGCTCTCAGTTTTATAATACCTTTATTTGTTGTCTTTTTAGAAATTCTAATGGTAATGCAGTTACTATCAGTAAGGTAATAAATAATTAAGCATGGACATTGTTTTGAGGTTCTAATCTCGAAATTGAAATATATTTAGTTGAAGCTTTTCTGAATATGGTAAAATTAGATATTAACTCAGTGTTTTATTACCTAATAGAACTTATATTTTACATTTTATAACAAAGGGACATATAAAATGAAAAATAATCAAGGAGTAAAGTGCATTTTTCACACTGTGGTAATTTGAATGAGAAATGCCCAACATAGGCTCAGGTATTTGACTGCTTTGCTCCCAGCTGGTTGTCCTGATATGAAACCATTACTAAGACAGAACCTGCTAGAGGAAGGACACCAGTGGGGTTGGGCTTTGTGAGTTTACAATCTTACTCCACTTACAGTGTGTCTGTGGGTGAAGATAGCTTTAAGCTTCTTGCTCTGGACAACTGCTGCCCTGTTCCCAAACAACCTCTCCAACCGTTATGAATGATCTCTTTGATCCGTGAGCTCAGATCAACTCTTGTTGCATCAACTTTTTTTCATGGATTTTTATTGAAGCAATAGAAGAGCACATAATACAAATCTCTTTAGTGATGTGAAAGATTCACTTGAACCATGGGGTTAACATCATCACACCCTAACAGTTTTTCTTCTTGTTTTCCTTTACAGCTTTTATGATCACTGTATCTTTCCACCAGTTTATCAAATAATCTTTTCATTGAAAATGTTTAAATAACTATTATATATATGCAATTTCATAAACACCTTTTACAGTTAATTTTATACTATCTGCCATTAATTAAAAACATAGGTAGATTTTGAGTATTTCCATTGCAAGTGGTTGATTCAGTGACAAAGCTTTTATCTGTGCATACATTTTGGTCATTTATTTGTTCATTTAGAAACAGCTTACAGTCTTCTATCATATTCTCTATATTCATATTCATTATAACATTGTAGTGAGTTTGAAATTTTGTGACTAGTAGATAAATTTAAATGACATTTTGTATAAGTTTCTGTTAAATATATAAAATAATCCACATTGCTGCACAATGCTAGTGCCCCAACTAGAAGGTACAAGCTTTTGTTTCTATACTTGTTCATATTTCATGGGTTGGCTTTGAATATAGTTTAATGATGTAACTCTCTTTAGTCTCAGCTAAGTGGCCAGTATTAAGTAAGACAAAATGACAACTCACAGATTGGCAAATATCTTTACCATCCCTACATCCAATAGAAAGTTAATATTCAAATTACATAGAGAATTCAAGAAGTTAGACTCCAGAGAACCAAATAAACCTACTAAAATTGGGTACAGAGCCAAACAAATAATTATCAACTGAGGGATATAGAATGTCCAAGAAGCACCTAAAGAAATGTTCAATGTCCTTAGTCATCAGGGAAATGCAAATCAAATGACCAAAATATAACAAGGACATATGCATCACTATGCTCATAGCAGCCTTATTTAAAATAGTCTAAAGCTGGAAACAAGCCAGATGTCCCTCAACAGAAGAATGGATTCAGAAAATGTGGTACATTTACACAATGGAGTACTACTCAGCTATTAAAAATAATGACTTCATGAAATTCACAGACAAATGGATGTAACTAGAAAATATTCTCCTGAGTGAGGTAAGAAAGACACAGAAAGCACATGGTATGTACTCAGTGATAAGTGGATATTAGCCTAAAAGCTGAGAATACCCATGATACAATCCACATACCATATGGAGCTTCAGAAGAAGGAAGATCAAAGTGTAGATACTTTTATGATACATAGAATCAGAAACAACATATTCACGGGAGGAATGATCTGGGAAGGAGAGGGGAGAAGGGGAGGAAAAAAGGGGGACAGGAATGGGTATTAGAAGAGACAGCAGAGAATTAAAGAGGGCCAGAAAATTGAATAGAAACACGTAGCTGTGGGTATGGGAAACTAGGGGTAGACACTGGAAAGCTCCAGGGAAGCATGAGGCTCCCAGGAGCCAGTGACAATGATTTTAGCTAAAATACCCAACAAAGGGGGGATACAACCTGTAGACACTCCCTCCATAAGAAAGACAAGATCCCCAGTCCCCAGTTGAGGGATAGTGCCACCCATGCAGCTCGAAAATTTTAACCCAGAAATGATCCTGTCTGAAGGAAAGACTGTTGAAAAAAAAAAAAAAAAAGGAACAGAGCATCCAGAAACCGTCCCACTTAGGGATTATCCCATGTACAGATGGAAACCCCCTACAATAGTGCTTGCTGACAAACGCCTGGTATGGCTGGTCCCTGAGAGTCTGACCAACACAGAAGCAGATATTCACAGACACACATGCAACTGAGTTCAGGGACCCCTGGAGAGCTAGGAAAAGGACTGATGGAGCTAAAGGGGATTGCAGCATCATAAGACAAACGGTATCAACCAACTGGACCACCCTGAGCTCCCAGGGACTAAAACACCAACCAAAGAGAACATATGGAAGGGACCATGATTCCAGCTAGATAAGTAGCAGAGGATGACCTTGTCTGACATCAATGGGAGTGAAGGGACACTTGATGCCCCAGCATAGTGGGGTGCTAGAGGGGTGAGGCTGGAGTGGGTGACTGGGTGGAGGAGTACCCTCATAGAGGCAAAGAGGAGGGAGGAGAAGGGAGGTGGGATGGGGGATTTCTGGAGGGGTAACCGGGAAGGAGGATATCATTTGAAATGTAAATGAATAAAACAATTAATAAAGAAAAAAGAAAGGAAGAAAAACCTCCACACACTAGGTAATATAGGATAATAAAAAGTTATTCAAATTAAATCACTAAACCATGCTGCCATATAAACCATCAGTTATCCTCAAATCCTTGCCATTTTTTTCTAGATAAAAAGAGTCAAGAAAATTAAAATGAAATCCATTCCTTGCATCTTCCACGTGTCTTCCCAGTGTACATTTTTCTGTGCCTGGTACATTAAAATGGTGGATTATTTAGAGGAATTAGTCAAAATGAACATTGTATCTCTATGTCCTAAACTTACTTTAATTCTTTTTCTCTTCTCTGATATGATTTGACGTTGCACATTTTTAAAAACCTACTTGATGAGATATGGTCACAAGTGTTGAATGGTAGTTAATCATCATTTAATCTTCTACAGAATCTTGAGTATATTATACAGTTAACATTTTCCAAGGGAGATGTTTTCAAATGATGTTAGAAGGAATTATACATGTATTTTTCTCACAACTAATATCCTCATTAGCCTAGAAAGGCCTAATCCAACTCGCCGGGATTTTACAATCATATCATTTTGTCCTCCAGAGACTTTCTGCTACATCTTCTCTAGATAAAATTCTGTGCACAGCAATCTCTCTTACTATTCTGAGCTGTTATTTCTGGACTATTGCCAACTATTTAAAAAGATTATGTATTCAAACAGTAATAGATCCACTCCCAAATGTACCAGTTAGTTTTCAGACAAGTAGTACCTTTGGGGCTCCTGACCAGGGTTTTTAAAAACATTAAAAAATATTTTAGTTTTCCTTTTGAACAGCTCCACTAATGGATAATTTCAAATCACCAGAAGAGATGTGTGCTAAAGGCTTATGTCAGAATCAGGAATTTCCTAATTTCTCAGTGTGTCGAGAAGAAGCAACTTTAAGGCTATGCAATCTGTGATATACCATTGATTGTACCAACAAAGAGATCTTGGTTTTATAATTATAGAACCTACTGATGGCTGCAGCTCATCAGAGAAAGTCAGCTTATTACTCTATGCTATTGCTTAGAAATATCATAAAACAGGAGGAGGTATTTTAGTGACTTTGATTTTATCCCCAAATATAGTTTTAAGTGATTATTCATTTCCAAACTAAACCATTGCATTTTCTCATTAAAGAAACAAAAATACATGTAAAGGCTTTCCTGTTGAGACTCAAAAATCAATGTTAATGTGCTAACATTGTTTAAACACAAATAACAAATTAATAATCAATCACAAATAAGGTAATTTGCACTGGACAGAGCTCTCCTTAAAGAAATAGGTTAGTCTTAATTATGAAAAATACATTCTTATGCGGGTAAAATTTGGGTGGCTTTAATTTATTGAATGATTGGATTGTTCTGGTATTTAGTTTTAGTTATTCTTTGTAGATTCTAGATATTTATCCTCTATCAGTCCATGATTTCTTCTCTAATCCTGGAAGCTCTCTTTGCCCTGCTGACTCTTATGTTTGCTTTGTAATTTATCTTATCCAATTTTATTTTATAATGTTTAGTTTTATATTCTTGAAGCCTATTCTTTTTGAAAGAGAGACAGAAGAGATAGAAAGGGAGTAGACCTAGATGTGAGGGTAGTTGGGAAGGAATTGTAAGGAGTAGACGGAGGGGAAACTATAATCAGGATATATTGTGCAGAGAGAGAGGAAGAGCCCGACAGAGGCAGACAGACAGAGAGACAGAGAGACAGAGGGAGAGAGAGAGAGAGAGAGAGAGAGAGAGAGAGAGAGAGAGAGAGAGAGAGAGAGAGAGAGAGAGAGAGACAGAGAGAGACAATATGTTTCAATAAACGGAAAACAAATATCAAAAAAAAGGAAAACAAATATCAAACCAAAACAACAACAATAAAACTTTCCACCTTCATACAGTTCTATTTTTCAAAGCATGCTGTTATTTTCTAGGCTTCTGAAGCCTTGTTCAGAAAGCTGCACTATGAAGTGGTTCACATGCAGTAGTTTCAGATATATCTTTGACACAATTTTAATTTTGATTTCTTGTAGAAATCCAGTTTTCTCATCATTGATTCCTAGTAAAGCTATCATTTATTTAATATATATTTTGGTAACTTTGTCAAAATACTAATAGATGGGGCTGAAGAGATGCCTCAGCACTTAAGAGTACTGTCTGTTCTTCCAGAAGTCCTGAGTTCAATTCCCAGCATGTGAAATTTTAACCGCATGGTGGGTAAAAACCATCTATATTGAGACCTGATGTCCTCTTATGTCATGCAGGTGTACATGCTAATAGAGTACTCATACGCAGAAATAAATCTATAAAAACATGAATAGATTTTGTTTTTTAACACTATTCTGTGCTCATATGCTCTAATTTAAAACATATATCGTGTTTCTTCCAGAATTATCATTTCCAATATATGTATTTTTAAATAAACATTAACTTTTTTGGAGGATCAATGACGTATTATTTATGGAAAGGTCAGATAATGACTCTCAAGAATTAGCTCTTGAGCTGATATGAGCAATGAACTCACATTGTCAGCTCTATGGATTTGAGATTGATTCCTTGAATTGTAAATATTGTCTTTGGAAATTTGATGGAGATAAAAGTATATGTATAGACTTGTTCCTGTATTATTACTTCATCACAGTATTAACCTTCAGAACTTTCTGTTTTGTAATTCTCTTTTATTTAAGGTTTGTTGAAGTTTATTCTGACATAAATGGAAATATGAAAGTCCTTTAGATGCAAATATAATAAAGTTTAAAATGCTGTTTTATTGCAAATGAATTTCACCATTGGTAGATTTAGTCCTAATATCTGTGAAGCTATTGTGAATGTGATGGGTTTAATAATTTTATCCTTAGCATTACTTTAAATATGTGAAATACCATGAAAATGTTACTTGATTTTGTATGTTGATTTATATTATGCTGCTTTCATGAATTTTTTGTCAGATTAAAGGCAATTGAGGTGTTTTCTGAATTTTTAGTATAGAATTTTATCTCATTAGGTATTTTAATGTAGAATCATATTTTCCTCAAACAAAAATAGTTCAACTTCTTCCTTTCCTATAAGTATTTCCTTTATTTTTCTCTTGCATTTCTTACTGTAACTTTCTTCCAGCACTTTATGGACTAGGTGCATTGAATTCAGAATTGTGTCTAATTTCTCATTTCAGAAATAATATTCTCAGGTTTTCTTCATTTTCTGTATATTTGTCTTCAAGTTATAGCTTTATGGCCACAAATAGCCTTTTTTTTTTTAATGTTCAAGAATATTCCACCTCTTCAGGGCTTTTGTCATAAAGGGGAACTGAATTATATCAAAGGATTTGTTTGCATGCATTAAAAAATGACATGGTTATTTGATGTATTCTGCTACATTTATTTTCTGGTGTGTGTTGAACTATCCTTTCTTTCCTGCAATGAAACTATTGATTGTAGTGTAGGCTATAATTAGTTAATCTAAATCTCACAGCTATTATCTCTCCTGTGAAATTGACTCTTAGTCTATCTCAAAGCATCTGCTATATTGTTTGTATATCCTTACTGTGAGATCTATTTTAATTTTATTTATTCAGCACATGTGTTGAGCATGAGTCTGAAGAGGCCAAGAGAGGTCCATGCTCAAAGCCCTTAGAACTGAGTTATTATTGGAGTTTATGAGCTACTCTTGGGAGCTGGGAACCAAACTTTGATCCTTTCAGGGCCATAAATGCTTTTAACATCTGATCCATTTCTCTAACTCCTATTGGCTGCATTTTCATTTGGCTCTCAAAAACAATTAATTTCCTCCTAATTTTTTCAAGCATTAATGATCACTTAGACATGTGCTATTTAGTCTCCTCCTTCACACCATGTGAATTATTTGACTTGAAATATACAATAAATAAACAATGTGCTTCTGCTTGTTGTTAAATTCTGTCTGGCTTTCACATCATGTTCCATCTTCATTGTAGTCTTGATATATCTTTGAATCTGTGCAGTTTCCTATATTTTCTTCTCTGCCTTTGTGTTTATCCATGCCTTTTTAGATGCCTTCTCCTCTCTTATTTATCACCAATACTTCATCCTTTTCTTCTCTGAATATATTCTCTTCTTTGTTACCCTACATCTTTTCATGTATGACCCCATACAAGAAACATTGCTTCTGCCATCGTAGCACACTATAGTGCATATTTAATTTACCAACAAATATACTTTCACTGAACTTAAGAAGATAGAATAAAGGCTATTGTTAATTAGTGTATTTGTTTTATCTTAATTTTGTCCCATATCACTGTGACCACACTTTAAAATTGTTTAGGTCCTGATTTTCATCAGTCAGATATCTTTTAGAAAGACAAACAACATGTTTTCCCCATATTTATGAATTTAGAAGCAGTTTATAAAAACTCTTGACTTGAAAGTGTAATTAAGAGTCTGAAAATTTGAGTAATCAAACCTCAAGTCTCGTATGCAGTTCAGTGAATTTTTGAGCAATTATTTTAAGAGATAAGCAGTTTGCTCTTCATTTTCTCACTTCTTTATGGGTTGCTTTTATTTGATGCCAGCCAGACCTCTCACACATGATTTTGGGTGAAATGCCACTTACTTTTAATCATATTGATATTTGATTCTTGCTGTTGATATTCCCTTGAAGATGGTTTTCACTCGTAGTCAATGCTTATTCCATAGTATGACAAAGAATGTCAGAATTAGAAGAATTGGTCTATGGAAATTACAACGTCGAGAATCCTATCATCTTCCAAATTATATGCTTTAAGATGTTTCTTTTACATTTTTAAAATGCAAGTTCTCAAAATTTCCTACATTTTAATTTAAATAGCTCCTTTAAATCTCTTGATTCAAAAAATCATGTAATTCTGTAAGATATGTTTTGCATTTCAGCACACATTCTCTTTTTGCTCATTTCCAGTTTTGCTTCCTGGACTATCAAATACATTGGTATTTTTGTAAATTCATTAAAAATTGAGAGTGTATTAGGAAACACTAAAGAGAAATGAAAATAGCAACAACAAAACAAAAATAACAGCGTGGGTTTAGTATATTTGGGGAAATGGTTTCTACCTTGTCAATTATTAACCTTTCCCCATCACAGTATCTAATGTATTGTGTGCCTTCTTCACTTTACCCAGTGACTTCGTGACAGATCAAGGCATCAAACTATCTTGTTCCACTAAAAGAAACACTGCCAATTTAATTTTAATGTAAGGTATAGACTTTCATGTGGATTTCCATGTGCATGTGTTCATGTTCTTATGTTTATACATAGTATACGCTTGCCTATGGAGTCCAGAGATTGCAATTGCATGCTTTCTGTGATTGTTCTCACCTTATATAATGAGAATCAGGCTTTCTCACTTGCAACCATAACTCCCTGATTCAGCCAGTTTAGTTAGCCAACTTGATCCTGAGATCCCAAATTTCTGCTTCCTGAGATCTAGCATTACATTCAGGCTGTGATATCTGCTAGATTTTTACATCAGTACAAGGCATTCAAACTCTAGTCATCATGTTTTTAAAGCAAGTACTTTTCCCACTGAGGCATTTCCTCACTCCAATGAGAGGGTTAATAAACATGTTAACATTTGTAGCTCAATTTCCTCTTTTCCTTTAGTTTGATTTTAGAGCATATATGTATATGACTTTTCTTCTCAGAAAGTTATATGATTCCTGCTGGTACTTCAGATGATTTTTAAGAATATCAGAAATTCTTAAAAAGACAATATAGCATTTGATAGCATGGGTCATATAGACGAGAGAAGCAAAGTTTAAAAAAGCAAAGATTCATTGACCTTAAGTGGTGTGGTGGTGTGCTTTCCATTAGAACAGCTATAAGAGGAAAAACATAATTATAAGAGGATTAATTGATTGTAAAACAACATAATGTTTAAAGCAGAACAATAATACTGAAGAGCATATGTTCATTACAGACTATGCAGGGAATTATTGATTGACCCATGTAAGTCATAATTGCTGAGAGGAATTTGGAAGATGAGTGCGAATGTTTCCAGGACTGTGGCAAAAAGATTTTTTAGACACCAAGATTGCAAAAATGTCAAGAAGATATTATAAATTTAATAATCTACATTGACTTCACTAAAGACCACAGTGAAATGAGACCTCAACTTTGTAAAATCCAGAAAAAAGCTTTTGAGTATAAGGTATGGGTTAGGAGTCATTAGTTTATCTTCATGCTGATGTTGTTGAGACTGTTAAATTTATTGGTCTAGTGCTGTAGTTTGCAGCTATACACTAGAACAGCAGGAGCAAGAGCACTAGTGGCCTTAAGAGTGAGACTGGCACTGATTTGCACCTTTGTTAAAATCTTCATTGATGAAAATGTCTTATCACATATTCTGTTTAAACATTTTCAATCAAATACTCACTTGCTGTTCCTAAAAATGGAACCCTTCCTTCTGTTTAGTGTAGGCATTAAAGCCAATACATCACAATAGTCATGAGATTGCAAGTAGTTCCCAGTTCCCTTTTCCATTTTATTCAGAATGGGAAAAATCAACTAATATGTTAAATAATAACACAAATATTCTAGTTAAGTGATGCACATTATTAAATGTATATCCATTGGACAAAAGAAAGGAATAAATGAAGAATCATGTACAAGCAGATGTTGAAAGAGTCTTCCTAAGTCTCTTTATTGGGTAGAGAAGTAGATTAGTGGTTAAGAATCCATGTTGCTCCTCAAGGGGTCCTAGGTTCAATTCACAGAAGGAACACACCGGTTCACAACCATCTGTAACTCCAGTTACAAGGAATCTGCTGTCTTCCCGTGGCCTCACAAGCACTAGGCATGTTCAAAATAGCCAGATGTATATGCAAGCAGAACACACATACAAGATTGGAAAGTCTTTCTCTATTTTATTATTTAATATTTTAAAATTTTATATTTTTAATTGGATATTTTCTTTATTTACATTTCAAATGTTTTCCCCTTTCCAGGTCTCCCCTTCGGAATCCCCCATCCCATCCACCCTCCACCTACCTCTATGAGTGTTCTCTCGCACTTTCCCACCTACTCCTGTCTTCCCACCCTGGCATTTCCCTACACTGGAGCATGTACATCCTCAGGCACAACGGACACTCTTCCCACTGATGTCCAACAAGGCCATCCTCTGCCACATATATGGCCAGAGTCATGAGTCCTTCCATGTGTACTCTTAGTTGGGTGGTCCAGTTCCCAGGAGTTCCAGGGCCTCTGGCTGGTTGACACTGTTGCAAATCCCCTCAGCTCCTTCAGTCCCTTCTCCAACTCCTCCATATAAGGCTCCTGTCAGCAAGCATTTCCTGGCATCCACAATAGTGTCCATGTTTGGTGACTGCATATGAGATGGATCCCCAGGTGCGGCAGTCTCTGGATGGCCTTTCTTTCAGTCCCTGCTCCACACTTCTCCCTTCTCCCTCTCCCAGTCCTTTCTCCCTTTCCCTTTCCTTTCTCCCTTCCCCCTCTCCCTCTCCCCTCTCCTTCTCCCTCTCCCTTCTCCCTTTCCTTTCTCCCTCTCCCTCTCCTTTCTTTTTCTTCCTCTCCCTCTCCCTCTCCCTTCTCCCTCTCCCTTCTCCCTCTCCCTCTTCCCTTCTCCTCCCTCTTTCTCTCCCTCTCCCCTCCCCCTCCCTTTTTCTCTCCCTTTTTCCCACTCCTTCTCCCTCTTTTTCTCTCCTTTTCCCTCTTCCCCTCTTTCTTAGCAGTCATCAGCTGTCTGTAGTTTGTTTTTCAGGATTGAGACCCAGTGAAATTTACCCTTCCACATTAGCATGTCTATATTACTGTCATTGCTTAGGTCTTGTTTCTGTAGCCATTTCTATCAAAGACTCTTTTTAGTAGAAATCCTGTTATTTGTACTCTTATAATTCTCTACATCCTTTTTCTTAGTGTTTCTTGAACCTTACATGCAGAAATTGTGATATAGCTATATGCATTTGTTCTTGGCTTCCCATAGACTTTTATCTCTCTATTGCATCCAGCTGTGATTTTCTTTTATGGTCTACATTTGCTGTAAAGAGCAAGTTCATTGATGAATGGTGGGTTTATAAGGATAAGCTTTAGAGTGTTGTTAGGCATTATGCTGGTCTAGCAAAGAGGGTGGAGTACATTATCTTCTAATACCAGGCCTGATTCTGTCCTGTTGAATGGGCCTTCAATTCAATTAAACACCTGTTGATTACCACCAACATGTAAGTATGTTTAGTGGTCATTGTTGTTTTTCATAGACTTCCTAGCTGGGTAAGCAAATTAATTGTTTTTCTTCTTGAATCTTGCATATTATTTTCTAGAACCATGAAAGCTAGACTATAGGAGGAGGCTTTTAGATTAGGGAACACTCAAATTTTCTTGAGTTGCATGTCTTAAGTGTGTAGCATCTTCAACAATAAGGAATTATCTTCAGTCTCTGAAAGTGATCCAAGGACAACAGCAAACATCAATTTTTATTGTTTTGGGAATCATTTGGACCATACTGACCATCCATTCCAAAAGAGATTTCTTATGAATGATCCTTGGGGTTTTGTTAGTCTGAGAGTTTTGTAGTGATCCCTATATTATTCTTTCAAATCTGGTTTTGAGCTATACTAATTAGTCTGTTGATCCTCATAGAAGCAGGGTAGGGGGACGGGATGGGGTAGGGGGTTTCTGGAGGGGAAAAAACTGGGAAAGGGGATAACATTTGAAATGTAAATAAATAAAATATCCAATAAAGAAAAAGAAAGAAGGAAAGTGAATTGAGTCCTGGTGAGAAGAATGCCTGAGGCTCTGAGAGAGGCAGTTCATATACAGGAGACTGGGAGAAGACTAGTGTATGGTGAGAGGAACCAAGGATTCATGACCCAATATACTCCTAAATGGAGTTAAAGCATTTAGCCCTATCTTCATTTCTAAACAGTAACAGTTCTTTGAGAGACACTTGCCACTCCCAGTCTTTTGGGTTATCTCTTTTCTGTTATGTGTGAAGACATTTGCCTAATGTACTTGAGAAAATTTAAAACATTTGATTCTATATTACGCCTTCATAATCAGTTCAGGAAACTAATAATCAAAGAGACTCTCCATTTGATGAAAGCATTTGTTTTAACATGATTTTGTATTCTGTCTCTGACAACCATTTATATTTATAAATGCCTATAAAAGTCATTTTAATTAAATGAAACCATATGACTTCTCTTGTATTGGCTTTGATTTATAAGAGGGAAAGTTGGAACATTAGGTATTGGATCAGAGGGACCTTTCAGATATGATAACTTGCCAACCAACTTATGGGATCTTCCTGGCTCCTGCACTCTCAGACTGCGGTGCTGGCATCATAGGTGTGTTCCATACATGGTTTATTTATCTGTGTCAGAGATCTAGACTAAGATCCTCATGCTTGCCCAGCAGGCACATTACTCAATGAGCTGTCTTTTTTCAGCCAAGCTTTCAAGAATATTTTAACCATATTAGGGCCTTTCTTGTTACAAACCAAATTTAGGATTTTGCTTTTCTATTTTCACAAAAAAAAAAAAAAGGTCACTAGAACTTTTTTTTTGAATTAATTTTTTATTAGGTATTTTCCTCATTTACAATTCCAATGCTATCCAAAAAGTCCCCAATACACTCCGTCCCCCACTCCCCTACCCACCCACTCCCACATTTTGGCCCTGGCATTCCCCTGTATTGGGGCATATAAATTTTGCAAGTCCTATGGGCCTCTCTTTCCAGTGATGACCTACTAGGCCATCTTTTGATACATATACAGCTAGAGTCAAGAGCTCTGGGGTACTGGTTAGTTCATAATGTTGTTCCACCTATAGGGTTGCAGATCCCTTTAGCTCCTTGGGTACTTTCGCTAGCTCCTCCATTGGGGGCCCTGTGATCCATTCAATAGCTGACTGTGAGCATCCACTTCTGGGTTTGCTAGGCCCCAGCATTGTCTCGAAAGAGACAGCTATATCTGGGTCCTTTCAGCAAAATCTTGCTAGTGTATGCAATGGTGTCAGCATTTGGAAGCTGATTATGGGATGGATCCCTGGATATGGCAGTCTTTAGATGGTCCATCCTTTTGTCACAGCTCCAAACTTTATCTCTGTAACTCTTTCCAAGGGTGTTTTGTTCCCAATTCTAAGAAGGGGCACAGTGTCCACACTTTGGTATTCGTTCTTCTTGAGTTTCATGTGTTTAACAAATTGTATCTTATATCTTGGGTATCCTAAGTTTTTGGGCTAATATCCACTTATCAGTGAGTACATATTCTGTGAGTTCCTTTGTGGTTGTGCTACATCACTCAGGATGATGCCCTCCAGGTCCAAACATTGGCCTAGAAATTTCGTAAATTCATTCCTTTTAATAGCTGAATAGTACTCCATTGTGTAAATGAACCACATTTTCTGTATCCGTTCCTCTGTTGAGGGCATCTGGGCTCTTTCCAGCTTCTGGCTATTATAAATAGGGCTGCTATGAACATAGTGGAGCATGTGTCCTTCTTACCGGTTGGGACATCTTCTGGATATATGCCTAGAAGAGGTATTGCTGGATCCTCTGGTAGTACTATGTCCAATTTTCTAAGGAGCCACCAGACTGATTTCCAGAGTGGGTGTACAAGCTTGCAATCCCACCAACAATGGAGGAGTGTTCCTCTTTCTCCACATCCTCGCCAGCATCTGCTGTCACCTGAATTTTTAATCTTAGCCATTCTGACTGGTGTGAGGTGGAATCTCAGGGTTGTTTTGATTTGCATTTCCCTGATGATTAATGATGTTGAACATTTTTTCAGGTGCTTCTCTGCCATTCGGTATTCCTCAGGTGAGAATTCTTTGTTCAGTTCTAAGCCTCATTTTTTAATGGGGTTATTTGATTTTATGGAGTCCACCTTCTTGAGTTCTTTATATATATTGGATATCAGTCCACTATCTGATTTAGGATAGGTAAAGATCCTTTCCAAATCTCTTGGTGGTCTTTTTGTCTTATTGACGGTGTCTTTTGCCTTGCAGAAGCTTTGCAACTTTATGAGGTCCCATTTATCGATTCTCGATCTTACAGTACAAGCCTTTGTTGTTCTATTCAGGAATTTTTCTCCTGTACCCATATCTTCGAGGCTTTTCCCTAATTTATCCTCTATAAGTTTCAGTGTCTCTGGTTTTATGTGGAGTTCCTTAATCCACTTAGATTTGACCTTAGTACAAGGAGATAGGAATGGATCAATTCGCATTCTTCTACATGATAACCGCCAGTTGTGTCAGCACCATTTGTTGAAAATGCTGTCTTTTTTCCACTGGATGGTTTTAGCTCCCTTGTAGAAGATCAAGTGACCATTGTTGTGTGAGTTCATCTCAGGGTCTTCATTTCTGTTCCACTGGTCTACTTGTCTGTCATTATACCAGTACCATGCAGTTTTTATCACAATTGCTCTGTAGTACAGCTTTAGGTCAGGCATGGTGATTCCACCAGAGGATCTTTTATCCTTGAGAAGAGTTTTTGCTATCCTAGGTTTTTTGTTGTTCCAGATGAATTTGCAGATTGCCCTTTCTAATTCCTTGAAGAATTGAGTTGGAATTTTGATGGGGATTGCATTCAATCTGTAGATTGCTTTTGGTAAGATAGCCATTTTTACAATGTTGATCCTGCCAATCCATGAGCATGGGAGGTCTTTCCATCTTCTGAGCTCTTCTTTAATTTCTTTCTTCAGAGACTTGCCGTTCTTGTCATATAGATCTTTCACTTCCTTAGTTAGAGTCACGCCAAGGTATTTTATATTGTTTGTGACTATTGAGAAGGGTGTTGTTTCTCTAATTTCTTTCTCAGCTGTTTATCCTTTGTGTACAGAAAGGCCATTGACTTGCTTGAGTTAATTTTATATCCAGCTACTTCATTGAAGCTGTTTATCAGGCTTAGGAGTTTTCTGGTGGAATTTTTAGGGTCACCTATGTATACTATCATATCATCTGCAAAGAGTGATATTTTGACTTCTTCTTTTCCAATTTGTATCCCCTTGATCTCCTTTTGTTGTCTAATTGCTCTGGCTAGGACATCAAGTACAATTTTGAATAGGTAGGGAGAGAGTGGACAGCCTTGTCTAGTCCCTGATTTTAGTGGGATTTCTTCCAGCTTCTCAACATTTACTTTGATGTTGGCTACTGGTTTGCTGTAGATTGCTTTTATCATGTTTAGGTATGGGCCTTGAATTATTGATCTTTCCAAGACTTTTATCATGAAAGGGTTTTGAATTTTGTCAAAGGCATCTAACGAGACGATCATGTGGTTTTTGTCTTTGAGTTTGTTTATGTAGGATTACACTGATGGATTTCCGTATATTGAACCATCCTTGCATCCCTGGGATGAATCCTACTTGGTCAGGATGATTGATTGTTTTGATATATTCTTGGATTCGGTTAGGAGAACATTATTGAGAATTTTTGCATCGATATTCATAAGGTAATTTGGTCTGAAGTTCTCTATCTTTGTTGGGTCTTTTTGTGGTTTATGTATCAGAGTAATTGAGGCTTCATAGAATGAGTTGGGTAGAGTACCTTCTGTTTCTATTTTGTGGAATAGTTTGTGAAGAACTGGGATTAGATCTTCTTTAATGGTCTGATAAAACTCTGCACTAAACCCATGTGGTCCTGGGCTTTTTTTGGTTGGGAGACTATTAATGACTGCTTCTATTTCTTTAGGGGATATGGGACTGTTTAGATCATTAACCTGATTTTGATTTAACTTTGGTACCTAGTATACGTCTAGAAACTTGTCAATTTCATCCAGGATCTCCAGTTTTGTTGAGTATAGGCTTTTGTAGAAGGATCTGATGGTGTTTTGGATTTCTTCAGGATCTGTTGTTATGTCTCCCTTTTCATTTCTGATTTTGTTAATTAGAATACTTTCTCTATGCTCTCTAGTGAGTCTGGCTAAGGGTTTATCTATCTTGTTGATTTTCTCAAAGAACCAGCTCCTCGATTGGTTGATTCTTTGAATAGTTCTTCTTGTTTCCACTTGGTTGATTTCACCCCTGAGTTTGATTATTTCCTGCCGTCTACTCCTCTTGGGTGAATTTGCTTCCTTTCGTTCTAGAGCTTTTAGGTGTGTTTTCAAGCTGCTAATGTGTGCTCTCTCTAGTTTCTTTTTGGAGACACTCAGAGCTATGAGTTTTCCTCTTAGAAATGCTTTCATTGTGTCCCATAAGTTTGGGTATGCTGTGGCTTCATTTTCATTAAACTCCAAAAAGTCCTTAATTTCTTTCTTTATTCCTTCGTTGACCAAGGTATCATTGAGAAGTATGTTGTTTAGTTTCCTCGTGTGTGTTGGCTTTCTATTATTTATTTTGTTACTGAAGATAAGCCTTAGTCCATGGTGATCTGATAGGGTGCATGGGACAATTTCAATATTTTTGTATATGTTGAGGCTTGTTTTGTGACCAATTATGTGGTCAATTTTGGAGAAGGTACCATGAGGTGCTGAGAAGAAAGTATATCCTTTTTAGGATAAAATGTTCTGTAGATATCTGTCAGATCCATTTGTTTCATAACCTCTGTTAGTTTCACTGTGTCTCTGTTTAGTTTCTGCTTCCATGATATGTCCATTGGTGAAAGTGGTGTGTTGAAGTCTCCCACTATTATTGTGTGAGGTGCAATGTGTGCTTTGAGCTTTACTAAAGTATCTTTAATGAATGTGGCTGCCCTTGTATTTGGAGCATAGATATTTAGAATTGATAGCTCCTTTTGGAGGATTTTACCTTTGATGAGTATGAAGTGCCCTTCCTTGTCTTTTTTCATGATTTTGGGTTGGAAGTCGATTTTATTAGATATTAGGATGGCTACTCCAGCTTGTTTCTTCAGACCTTTGCTTGGAAAATTGTTTTCCAGCCTTTCATTCTGAGGTAGTGTCTATCATTTTCTCTGATATGAGTTTCCTGTAAGCAGCAAAATGTTGGGTCCTGTTTGTGTAGCCTTCTGTTACTCTATGTCTTTTTATTGGGGAGTGGAGTCCATTGATATTAAGAGATATTAGGGAGAAGTAATTGTTGCTTCCTTTTATTTTTGCTGTTAGAGTTGGCATTCTTTTCTTGTGGCTGTCTTCTTTTAGGTTTGTTGAGGGATTACCTTCTTGCTTTTTCTAGGACGTGGTTTCAGTACTTGTATTGGTTTTTTTCTGTTATTATCCTTTGAAGTGCTGGATTCGTGGAAAGATAATGTGTGAATTAGGTTTTGTCGTGGAATACTTTGGTTTCTCCATCTATGGTAATTGAGAGTTTGGCTGGGTATAGTAGCCTGGGCTGGAATTTGTGTTCTCTTAGTTTCTGTATAACATCTCTCCAGGCCCTTCTGGCTTTCATAGTCTCTGGTGAAAAATCTGATGTAATTCTGATAGGCTTGCCTTTATAAGTTACTTGACCTTTTTCCCTTACTGCTTTTAGTATTCTATCTTTATTTAGTGCATTTGTTGTTCTGATTATTATGTGTCGGGAGGAATTTCTTTTCTGGTCCAGTCTATTTGGAGTTATGTAGGCTTCTTGATGTTCATGGGCATCTCTTTCTTTAGGTTTGGGAAGTTTTCTTCTATGATTTTGTGGAAGATATTTGCTGGTTCTTTGAGTTGGAAATCTTCATTCTCATCAACTCCTATTATCCGTAGGTTTGGTCTTCTCATTGTGTCCTGGATTTCCTGGATGTTTTGAGTTAGGATCTTTTTGGATTTTGTATTTTCTTTGTTTGTTGTGCAGATGTTCTCTATGGAGTCTTCTGCATCTGAGATTCTCTCTTCCATCTCTTGTATTCTGTTGCTGATGCTAGCATCTATGGTTCCAGATTTCTTTCCTAGGGTTTCTATCTCCAGTGTTTCCTCAATTTGGGTTTTCTTTATTGTGTCTACTTCCCTTTTTAGGTCTTGGATGGTTTTATTCAATTCCATCACCTGTTTGGTCTGGTTTTCCTGCAATTCTTTAAGGGATTTTGTGCTTCCTCTTTAATGTCTTCTACCTGTTTAGCAGTGTTCTTCTGTATTTCTTAAAGTGGGTTATTAAAGTCCTTCTTGATGTCCTCTACCATCATCATGAGATATGCTTTTAGATCCGGGTCTAGCTTTTCTGGTGTGTTGGGGTGCCCTGGAATGGGCGAAGTGGGAGTGCTGGGTTCTGATGATGGTGAGTGGTCTTGGTTTCTGTTAGTAAGGTTATTACGTTTACCTTTCGCCATCTGGTAATCTCTGGAGTTAGTTGTTATAGTTGTCTCTATTTAGAGATTGGAGCAGATGCTGTGTTCCACTCACCAGAAGTCTTAAGATCCCGTGGTGGGTGTATCTGTGCCCTAGATACCCTGGTGCTGGTTTGACCGGAAGGGGCTTGTGCCCCTACTCAGGCCAGTTTTCTGCTTCCCTTGTCACTAGAACTTTTATAGGCTGGCATGGAATCTATAGGTCTGTGGGTAATATTGACACCTTAACAATATTAATTCTTTGGAGCGGTAGCTATTACAGATAGAAACGTTCTTTTGATTATTTACTTGAATTTTTGTTAACATATAATTGTGCCAGGTTTAAGAAAGTGAGGAATTCCATATAGTAAATATGTTATTATTCTAAAATATTTATATATCTTATTTAAACATTAAAACAACTCAGTGCTTTTCCTGTTTTAGATGATGAAACTGTGACACTCAAAGATTGAAAAGGGAACTTTCAGTCATACAGATGTTGATGTCCTGAAGTATTTCGAAATAATATTTCTGATCTAGCCTGCTTCAATTCTTAAGAAAATAAAAAGAAAGATCATTTTCTGATTGAAAAATCAAGTATATCCTAACATATGTATAACATTTAAACTTAGGAAACAAATCAAAATACTTTTCTAAATATAGTATTTGAAATTGTGTGTGTGTATGTGCATGCTTGCACATACATGTGCACTTGTGCATTTGGGTTTGATACAGGTGTCACACAGCACATGCTCGTCTCAAACTATGTAGCCAAAACTGGGTTGTTAGATTTGGGCTAAGGTCTCATGCAGCCCAGGTCTCCCACAAACTTAACTGTGAAGCTGAGGGTAACCAAGGAAGGTAAATTACAGATAGATGTCTCCATGCCAGGCTTTTATTGTTATTGTTATTGTTGTTGTTGTTATTGCTGTTGTTGCTGTTGTTGTTAGTGTTAGTGAATAAAATTAATTCCTGTTCCTTTATCACAGATTGTCTCAGTAGAAATAAACAAACAAATAAACATACAAACAAAACCAAATTCTGATCCGTCAGCTTCTACATTCAGACTGCTATACCTGCACATGTGTGTCACAACATCCCCACTATCAAACCATGGTTTTAGATTATTAAAACAGTCGCATAATGTATTTGCTTAATTGGATTCAAATATGGATGCTCAAATGTAATATGAAATGGGGAAATCTTAATAATACATTGATAAGAATCTTTGAAATGGAAACACTTTTTTCCGTTTTTAATTTGTTAGGCTAACAAAGTTTATATAATATTTTCTATTTGAAGATGGCGTGTTATTAATCAATCTAAATGAAAGACATTGTGGAAGAAAACATTGTGGAAGAAAGCATACATAGATCTACTCTGAACTGAATCAGGAGAGTGTGGTGTGCATTCTGTTCATTGTTAGTTAATCTATAATAATATACTTTTAGACATTAAAAATGTTTCCTCATTCTAGGTTATATTTTATCATTGCGATTTGTGAAAGAAGTTTGTACAAATTTCACGTAAACCTTACATCAGTTTTTACAATAGTAGTATTTATAATTACTTAACATTTAGCAATGACACATAATATCATTAATGTGTTAGCAGGTTAGTACGTCATGGAATATAAATGCAGTGGATCACTTCAGCCATAAAAACCAAGAACAAACAATTTAAATTAAAAGTTGGCTAAATCTCAAGCATGTCACAGGTAAATAATATAACATTTCGAAACTTTATCTTCTATATCATTGTTTATATAAATCAGAAAAAACACAAAAATGTAGAAACTAAACACAAATAAATGACCTTTGGAAGACACATGCAGAGTATGTGTGACTGTTAATGGTGACTATATCAGATGTTTTCATGGTTTGGCCTCTTACCCAAAGACATGAAAATCAGGGCTCATATAGATAAGCAAAAGACAGAAGACAACTTGATTTGGAGTGTAACTTAAATAGTATTTCTGGTAATGATCAACGTTGTTTTAATTGGATATTTATTTACATTTCAAATGTTATCCCTGTTCCTTGCTTCATCCCAGAAATTCAGGGATGATTCAATATACGGAAATCCATCAACATAATCCACTATATAAACAAACTCAAAGAAAAAAAGACACATGATTATCTCACTAGATGCTGAGAAAGCTTTTGACAAAATCCAACACTCCTTCATGATAAAAGTCTTGGAAAGATCAGAAATTAAAGGCTCTTAACTAAACGTAGTAAAAGCAATATACAGCAAACCCATAGCCTCTCAAACTAAATGTAGAGAAATTGGAAACAATCCCACTAAAATCAGGGACTATTCAAGGCTGCCCACTCTCTCCCTACCTATTCAATATAGTGCTTGAAGTCCTAGCCAGAGCAAATAGACAACAAAAGGAGATCAAAGTGATACGAATTGGAAAGGAAGAAGTCAAAATACCACTACTTGCAGATGATATGATAGATACTTAGTGATCCCAAAAATTCCACCAGAGAACTCCTAAACCTGATAAACAGCTTCAGCGCAGTAGCCGGATATAAAATTAACTAAAAAAAAAAAAAAAAAAAAAAAAAAAAAAAAAAAAATCAGTGGCTTTTCTCTACACAAAGGATAAATGAGGTAAGCCAATCACAAAAGAACTCCCATGATATGTACTCACTGATATGAGGATATTAGCCCAGAAACTTAGAATACCCAAGATACAATTTGCAAAACACATGAAAGTCAAGAAGAATGAAGACCAAAGTGTGGATACTTCACCCCTTCTTAGAATTGGGAACACAACACCCATGGAAGGAGTTAAAGAGACAAAGTTTGGAACTGAGATGAAAGGATGGACCATCTAGAGACTGCTGCACCTGGGCATCCATCCCACAATCAACCTCCAAACACAGACACCATTGCATATGCCAACAAGTTTTTGCTGAAAGGACCCCGATATAGCTGTCTCTTTTGAGGCTATGCCGGTGTCTGGCAAACACATAAGTAGATGCTCACAGTCAGCTATTGGGTGGAACACAGGGCCCCCAATGGAAGAGCTAGAGAAAGTACCCAAGGAGCTAAAGGGGTAGTTGGAACAACAATATGAACTAACCATACCCCCCAGAGCTCATGTCTCTAGCTGCATATGTAGCAGAAGATGGCCTAGTCGGCCATCATTGGGGAGAGAGGCCCCTTGGTCTTGCAAACTTTATATGTCCCAGAACATGGGAACACCAGAGCCAAGAAGTGGGAGTGGGTGGGTAGGAAAGTGGGGTGGGGAAGGGTATGGGGGACTTTAGCATTTGAAATGTAAATGAAGAAAGTACCTAATAAAAAATGGGAAATAAAAGAAATTAGAGAAACAACATCCTTCACAATCATCACAAATAATATAAAATACCTTGGTGTGACTCTAACTAAGCAAGTGAAAGATCTTTATGATAAGAACTTCAAGTCTCTGAAGAAAAAAATCAATTGAAGAAGATCTCAGAAGATGGAAAGATAGCCCATGCTTATGGATTGGCATGATTAATATAGTAAAAGTTGCCATCTTGCCAAAAGCAATCTACAGATTCAATGCAAGCCCCATCAAAATTCCAATAGATTTAGAAAGAGCAGTTTCCAGATTTTTCTGGAATAACAAAAAACAAAACAAAACAACAACAAAAACAGGATAGCAAAACTATTCTCAACAACAAAAGAATCTCTGGTGGAATCACCATCCCTGACCTCAAGTTGTGCTACAGAGTAATTGTGATAAAAACTGCATGGTACTGGTACAGTGAAAGGCAGGTAGATCAGTGGAATAGAATTGAAGACCCAGAAATGAACCCACACACCTATGGTGACTTGATCGTTGACAAAGAAGCTAAAACCATCCAGTGGAAATAAAGAAGACAGCATTTTCTTTCTTTCTTTCTTTCTTTCTTTCTTTCTTTCTTTCTTTCTTTCTTTCTTTCTTTCTTTCTTCCTTCCTTCCTTCCTTCCTTCCTTCCTTCCTTCCTTCTTTCTTTCTTTCTTTCTTTCTTATTAGATATTTTCTTCATTTTCATTTCAAATGCTATCCAGAAAGTCTCCTATACTCCCCTCCTCGCCCTACTCTGCAACCCACCCACTCCAGTTTCCTGGCCCTAGTTTTCCCCTGTACTGGGGCATATAATCTTCGCAAGACCAAGGGCCTCTCCACCCATTGATGGCCTAGTAGGCCATTCTCTGCTACATAGCCAAGAAACTTAGATTACCTAAGATACAATTTGCAAAACACATAAAACTCTAGAAGAAGGAAGACCAAAGTGGGGATACTTCATTCCTTCTTAGAATGGGGAAGAAAATACTCATGGAAGGAGTTACAGAAACAAAGTTTGGAGCTGAGACAGAAGGAAGGACCATCCAGAGACTGCCCCACCTGGGGATCCATCCCATAAACAACCACCAAACCCAGACACTATTGCATATACCAGCAAGATTTTGTTGACAGGACCCTGAGATAGCTGTCTCTTGTGAGACTATGCCAGTGTCTGGCAAATACAGAAGTGGATGCTCATAGTCATCTATTGGATGGAACACAGGGCCTCCAGTGAAGGATCTAGAAAATGTACCCAAAGAGCTAAAGGGGTCTGCTAAAAGGAACAACAATATGAACTAACCCGTACTTTCCAGAGCTTGTGTCTCTAGTTGAATATGTAGCAAAAGATAACATTTTCAACAAATGGTGCTGACTCAACTGGTGATTAGCATGTAGACGAATGCAAATCAATCCATTCTTTTTTTAATTAGGTATTTTCTTCATTTACTTTTCCAATGCTATCCCAAAAGTCCCCCATGACACCCCCCCCCCAACTCCCCTATCCACCCACTCCCACTTCTTGGACCTGGCATACCCCTGTACTGAGGCATATAAAGTTTGCAAGACCAATGGGCCTCTTCTTGTACAAATCTCAAGTCCAAGTGGACCTCTACATAAAACTAGATACACTGAAACTTATAGAGAAGAAAGTGGGGAAGAGCCTTGAAGATATGGGCACAGGGGAAAAATTCCTGAACAGAACAGCAATGGCTTGTGCTGTAAGATCAAGAATCAACAAATAGAACCTCATAAAATTGCAAAGCTTCTGTAAGGCAAAGGACACTGTCAATTGGACAAAAAGGCAACCAACAGATTGGGAAAAGTTCTTTACCAATCCTACATGTCATAGAGGGCTAATATCCAAAATTTACAAAGAACTAAGGAGTTAGCCTCCAGAAAAACAAATAACCCTATTAAAATGGGGTACAGAGCTAAACAAAGAATTCTCAACTGAGGAATACTAAATGGCTGAGAAGCACCTAAAAATGTTCAACACCCTTCATTAGTCATCAGGGAAATGCAAATCAAAACAACCCTAAGATTCTACCTCACACCAGTCATAATGGCTAAGATAAAAAACTCAGGTGACAGCAGATGCTGGCGGGGATGTGGAGAAAGAGGAACTCTCATTCATTGCTGGTGGGATTACAAGCTGATACAATCACTCTGGAAATCACTATGGTGATTCCTCAGAACATTAGACATAATAGTGATCAACTTTTAATGCTTTCTGTTCAAAGCCTTGTCAACTCTACTCACTAATACAGTTTTAGGAATAGAAGTTTCAATCTGGTCTGAACTGGTTTGTGAAGCCCTTTTTAATAAAGCAAAACTCAGTTCTCAAGTAGTCTAATAACACACCTTTCTGAAGAATCCCTATTTACCATCTCATGCCTGTGCATAATTGGGAACATATATGATGAAAATTAAATGCAATTTAGAAAGTGTTATTTGCAATAGAGAAATTATTATGTAACAATTTCCTAACCAAAATAGAGTTACCAAACTCTACCCTTTCTCGCCAGCCTCTCCTTCTTTTAAGTCCATTAAAAATGCCACAGGATAGCCTGAGCCCCTTGAGAACTCTTACTAATGTGGTTTTCTCTCATCCTTATAAAATTTTTGTTAATAGTACCTTAGACAATAGAAAAAACTTCAGCATAGAACATTTGATTTGTTAAGCTGTAATTTTTGGTTTGTTTTCATTTTTGTTTTTGTTTTTGTTTTTTAATATGGCACTACATTTCCAATGCAAGGTTTCCTAGCATTTCAATTGCTAACCTTTCTAAACATCACTGTCTGCAACATTATAATCTAAATATAAAATCAAGTTATTTCATTTCAAATAGCTCCACAGACATATCTTTGAAATATAAAGATTCAGTTTCCAGTGACCTAGTTTTAGCGTATCACTGTCTGGCTCACTGTAGCTTTTCCAAATCCTATTCCTGTGCTTACTGAGGCAGAGACAGTATGCTTGATTGTGTCAGTTCATAGCTGAATACGTTTAATATGGGAATCCATGCATTCTACTCACCGTTTATCTCCCTTTCTTCCTCTGAGGCAGATGAGCATAATGTACATATCTATTTTAGCTATTCCTTAGGTGTCATAGTCCCTTGAGCCACCTTCTGATTTCAATATATATTATAATTATTTTAGAAGAAAACTGAAAATTGTAGTTCTCAAGAAATCGTTTTAAAATGAAAGTAAGTGCATTAGCATTTATATAAATATACCATATATGTCAATATAGATTTGAATATGAATAAAATTGTATATTATGATTTGACTTATTCTCTAATAAGAATATATACTTGAAATAGTATGTTCTGAATAAATATATGCTGATCATGAAATCTACCTGATGAAGAATCAATTTAACAATTAATCTCAATGAAATGCGATCAACTACTGCCTTCCATCAAGTTCCACAGGGACAGGTTCCTATGGTACTCCACTTGCAACACCTCTAGTTTATATGTTAGTCACCTGTTATTCAGACAGTTCTCATATCCTCAGCTGCTTTGTCTTCCATGAGCTATATAAGCATCCACTAAATCATAATATGTAAATTATTTATTAGTGTAGAGCCAAAAAGTTTTTCAGTGGAGCTTTTGGAAATATTAATGGCTTTATTCATCTAACGGGTAGATTTTCATATCTAAGCTTATTCCTAAAAAGCAAGTTGGCATCCTTCCCACTTATCACTGTATTATACAATGCTGAAATGTTCCAATGGCATGAATAGCAAATCTTAATGAATGACTCATACATGTATTGATCAGAGGAAACTTGATCTGTGCTTTAGATATCATTATACACCTGGCCAGTGACTTGACTTGAAACTTTCTTGAATAGCATAAGATTATATGATCATATTCCCATTAGAGATTCTTTGGTTGACAACACTTTGCATATCACCTTAATAGTTAATCTGAATATGTTCCTTAGGAGCAGGATTTCCAGGGGGAAAGCATCAAAAGGTTTTTGCTTGCAAGCTGTAGTCACACATCCATTATATTATTAATGGAATGGCATACTTGGACACATTTCAAAGAATGAATTTAACTCAAGTTTTACCCACTTCTTTATTTCTGTGTCACCTTCACAGGTATTTTCTTACTTTCTTCTTAACTACCAAACAGAGTTCCAGATTTGGAACTTACATCTGTCATCTTCTCCTTACTGGAATTTGCTGGTGATGCTAACTCTGGGAGAAAGCACCTACAACAGTATTATCTAAGGCTATGCTCCTAGTCTTGAAAGTTTCTTTGTGCAAGAATTCCCATTTTGTGTCAGAAATCATAAAGAAGAGATCAGATGTTGTATGAATCAGGGGAAAGGTCATGCAATATAGAATATATATAATTATTATTGATCAATACTGATTTTAGAGGAGGTGGGATTCAAGTATATTGCTTGGATTATGTTCATGGTTAGTGAGCCAGTTGTAACTTAATGTATGCACGCTATGGAAACAAATTTATATGGGTTAAGAAATCTAAAGGTGACAGAGGCCGTGCTATTATTCTATCTTCTAAAGTGTATCAGTATACACTAAACCATACAGTTAATGGTAAAATTTCTTTCTTCAGAGGAAGGCATCCAAATAAATATGTATATGTTTTTAAGTCATGATGTATTAGCTAGATTAGCCAGTTAATACATATGTAGTGTACATTTATAATATATAAATTTTTGTCTTATTTTGATTACTATATAGATATTACAAAATAGGTGGAATTATATTCATTATTTCACTTTTGATAAAGCTGAGGCAGTGGCCTGTCATAAGTTCACAGAAAATCTGAGGCAGATTTCGAATAGTTAGAGCTAAGGTGTCTAATGTGTTGCTTTTTCAAGGAGTGCTTGATGGCCTTTTATAATTGTAACTGTTGAAATAGGGGTTACTCTGCTAATTGACAAGTGATACAAATTAATTAACTCAGAATGGTAGTTCTGTGCCTGCAAGTGTGCAGATCAAGTTTCAGAATATAGGGGACTTACCTTGATCTTTGCAGATCTAGAGATGTGGGAGTTAGGCATACCTGACTGAGGTGAAAGAGCATACTTAGAAAAATATAAAATATAAAGTTTAATAAATTCAACTTACTGGATAGTCCATATTCTTTGAAAATCTATAGGTTGTAGTGTGGTATTTTCCATTTGATTTTGATTATTACTTTTTTAAATATAGGGATATATTTTCTTTCTTTGAGTTTTTTCTCTTTTTCCAGAGAAAATTAGTATTTTTAGTATTTTAAAAAAGTACATCCATCCATTAGATTTCATAAAGCACAGGTTTACTGCTATGAACTTTTTTTTTATTTTATATTTTATTCATTTACATTTCAAATGCTATCCCCAAATCCCCCTATACCCTCCCCCTGCCCCACTCCCCAACCCATCCACTCCTGCTTCCTGGCCCTGGCATTTCCCTGTGTTGGGGCATATAATCTTCCCAAGACCAGGGGCCTCTCCGACAATTGATGGATGACTAGGCCATCCTCTGCTACATATGCAACTAGAGACACAGTTCTGGGGAAGGGGGGTAATGGTTAGTTCATATTTTTGTTCCTCCAATAGAGTTTCAGACCTGTTTAGCTCAGTGGGTACGTTCTCTAGCTCCTTCATTGGGGCCCTGTGTTGCATCCAGTAGATGACTGTGAGCATCCACTTCTGTATTTGCCAGGCATTGGCATAACCTCACAGAGAGCGCTATATCAGGGTCCTGTCAGCAAAATCTTTCTGACATATGCAATAGTGTCTGGGTTTGGTGGTTGTATATAGAATGGATCCCAGGTGGGGCAGTCTCTGAATGGTCTTTCCTTCTGTCTTAGCTCCGAACTTTGTCTCTGTAACTCCTTTCATGGGTATTTTGTTCCCCATTCTAAGAAGGAACTAAGTATCCATACTTTGGTCTTCCTTCTTTTGAGTTTCATGTGTTTTCAAATTGTATCTTGGATATTCTAAGTTTCTGGGCTAATATTAATATCTGCTTATCAGTGAGTGCATACCATGTGTGTTCTTTTGTGATTGGGTTATCTCACTCAGGATGATATCCTCCAAATGTATCCATTTGCCTATGAATTTATTAATGTATAATGAGTTATATAATTAATATCTGTCAAAAGCAAATGGAGGGAGAACTAGTCAGTGAGGATTCTATAAAAATGTTTTGGTTTAAAGAAATGCCAGTGCTTATGACAGTCTCAAATACTCACGTATAACATTTTTATTTTCATAAGTTGCTATAGATTGTGTGAATAGATTTTAAATCAATATATCATGACTATATTAAACTGTTTTAATGATTCCTTCTTTAGTAGGAAAAAAAAAAACTATCCAAAACTGGGGATCATAGTCATTATCAAGAAATCAGGAGGGCCAGGATATATTTGTTGAATGAAGGGTTTGCCATGCAATCTTGAGACTACAGTTCAGATCCATAGATCATAAGTATTACTGAAGATTGAATCTAGGGCCCAGTTATTCTAGGCAAGTACTGTACCACTTAGTCATACTCCTAGCCTCTCATAGAACCGAAGTAAAAGAAGTGTTATGGAAATTGTGAAACTCCAAAGCTCAGTAGGAAATGACAGAGAATTCTGGGCTAATCTAGCTAGCTAGGCTAGCTGACACTGGCTAGTTTTCAGTTTAGTGAAAGACCCTGACTTCAGTAAAGTGGATAGCAGTAAGGAGTTAAGGAAGCCACAGGCAGTTAGTCTCCAGGTTCTTGGACAATTATTCACATAGACACATACATTTTCACCCACCTTGGCTGACTTGCACGCTAATTCCTGCCTTTATGAACACACACACCAATCCAACCAGCCAGCCAATGAACCAAACAAACAACCAATAAATATACAAAACCAGAAAACTAGGAAATATACATTTGGTACTAAGTGTTTGTTTTCTGATGTTGGCATGACAGTTACCATAAACAGATCTCCAGCTAATACTTTCCATGTGTACTTGACCAGGTATCCTTATGGGAGTGTTTGCCAGAATCATATCAGGCTTTGCCCTGCATTCCCTTGCTCAGATGATACCCGGTGACTAGTAGCCCTTGTTGCTCACTCAGTTCTTGATGCTGTGGTTAGGTAGTCTCCATTTTTCTTTTTATCTCAAATTCTGTCTTCAGTGTGACTATTTGTGGATGGACTTAGGATGGGTCTCCTCTCTAGATTCTTGCTGTGATTACATCTATGGGCATCTTTTTTTGTTTTTTTTTTGTAGGTCAAGTAACACTCACAGTTTTTAGAAAGTAGGATGCAGTGAAATCTTTGGGATAGTATTCAATCCATTTTAGTCCTCTTCTGACTCAAACCTTTATAGTATTTTACTTTCTACCTATGTAAAAATATTGCTTCTTTAATAACACGTTTTACTCCACAAATTTTAGGAAATTGTCAATTCTCTCTATTTTAAATTTTCTCCATATTTGAAGGATCTGATTTATTTATTTCTGTTAGCATCTCATTTTTCTGAGCTCTCAAGGCTTTATTTTCTGACAAGACTAGTAGGTAAAACTTCAGTGCAGCATAGAAATCACTAAAATCTTATACTTTGGAGTAAGCAGGAAATGACTGGATACTTTAATTATCAAATGCAGAATAAACAGAATTAATACATTGATTATTAATGAGATACACAAAATGTGAACATTAATTAACTCAAATTATGAGGAAACTTTTTCACTCTTTCATTCATGCCCCTTTAGAATCTTCTTTTATAAAATGTTATTTGTAGTACTAAGTTTTCCAGAAAAAGAAAAGCAATTAAACAAATTATAAGATGAAGAAATACAAATAACGTCTCTCATATTTACTCCGTTATACTCATTTATTAAATGCATGATGACAGGAAATGTATGTGCATCATAAAGGTTTGAAATAATTCTTCTATTTTCACAGCTTTTCTGCAGCCTAAAAAGATATTGTAGAGTTCGTTACAAGTCTACCTGAATAGCTGACACCATTGAGTTATGATAACTCTTCTGGATAACAGAGTGAGCAGCTCTATGTTTGAAATGCACATTCCTTAACACAATGGAAAATCTGAGGCAAATTAAAAGCTTTAATTTCTAGGGTTTTTTTTTTTTTTTTGTTTGTTTTTTTGTTTTTTTATAGAGTCTAACCATATCCTAAGGAAGACTATAGCCAATTCTGTCATATACTACATCTGTCACGTGGCAAAAATAACTGGTGACACAGTAAGAATATAAAGAAGTGTCTGGTTTGGGGGCACATCTGCAATACAGAAAGGCTAGCATGACTTCTGTGAAAGCATGACACAATTTGGTGAAGACTAGCATATTAAAAGTAAAAAGAAACTGAAAGGAAGGAACTATGTCGTAATTAACTCTTTTCTAAAATGTGAGAGTTAGTGTACTACGTTGCAATATTATTTTTATTATTAATGTTATTTCTATTTGCCATCACAATTATTTTGGGATATTTGCTTTTGGTTTTAATAATAAAATAAAAGTTAAATCTAGTCATAGTGGCTTATGCCTATAATCCTGGTACGTGAGAGACTTATACCGGAGGACTGCTACAGGATTGAGGCCAGCCTGTGTATAGAGGTTTCTCCTTTATCACATATAGGGTTCCAGGCAGTCTGACTAAACAGTGAGAAATTGTCTCAAAAATCCCAAATAATTAATCAAATAAATAAGGAAAATGCCTGGCCAGAGGTCTTGTATTACTCCATGGACTGTCTTGAAAATCTTCCTTATATCTGTGTCTGTGCAACACGTACTGCCCAATTGACATGGCTAGTCCAAAATCTGAGCCTAACAGTGGTGAAGAAATTTTGGGTTTAAACAAAGTGTTGATTGAATGTTTTGAGTCAGACTTCCTCTTTAAAGAGACATACTTATGCTTAATCAAATTAGTATAAGACTTATTTTATGTTTGAGAAGGCCATCGAGATAATTTTGCTAAAAAGTTGTAGTTGGTTGATCAAAGCTAAAGTTAATTCTGGTCCATAACACTAGTCCCCAAATGGAGGAAAAAAAAAAAAACAGAAAAATAAATGAGATTCCCATGATGCCATGAGACTTCTAGAGACTATAGGTAGACCAGACAAATATGTGAAGTGAGTATATTGCTAAAGTGCAGTGAAAGCGGAGTAAGTCATACTTTGAGTAACTAAAGTAACTTTGGATGAGCCTTTGCAGGTTCCTGCAGAGATAAAGGTGTGCTAGGAAGAGTTTCCTTGCTGTGACAATTACCCGAGAGAAGCAATTTGAAGAAGAAAGATTAATTTGGGGTCCTGGCTTTAGAAACTTTAGTGTGGAGTCTTTCGACAGTTTATTCTGGGATAAAAGTGATTGGGAACAATACAGCTATAGTAGATTATCCATAAGACGCACGTAAAGGACTGACTGAAGGTGAATGAATTACAAATTTAGACAAGAAGAGAAAGTAAGTATATTCTTACAGCTCAGAAGTGCTGGGTATCATCTACAGCCATGATGTGTAGGCATCTCCACTTTGAAGGGTAACTTGTTCAGTAGAGTTTCTTTGTGTTAACTTTCCTGGCAAGGGAAAGAAGACTGCCCAGGTTAGCCTGTGTGTAGTTTTGAGTCTCTCTTAGAGTGAGTATCTCTTCAGGCAGTGTCTTTGACATTCAAATAAAAACTAAGCAAATGAAGACAGTTCTGTCTACCACAGTTTAGTTCTGGTCAAAGACTTGGGGCACAGGGTAACAGTGTTAGATGGCTGGATAGTTCTGTCATGTTAGAATACTCTTGAGTCAGCAGATTGGGATTTCTTAAGTTTCCCAGAGGTGGATTCAATCATTTTAAATTACTTATGAATGGCTGTAACTCCTCAATAATTGAGGCAAACTTTGAATGACAAGCTGCTTGCTTCAGACTCCTAAGAAGCAGTGAGCCATAGGAAGTGCTAATGGTAAGACTGTGCCTTTCTTATTTTTCCACCTGATTCTCAACATTTCTGATATTCCATATTTGGGAAGTTCTTCCTTCTTAATGAATGGAACCTTGTAACACCTCAAAGACAAACTTTTTGAAATCTTTTAGAGGTCTCTTGAACAGAGGTGGAAACCTAGCAACAGAAAAGAAATGGCACCACAGGATGCTAAGCTACAAATTGCCTTATGTGTATTTCCTGACATGCAAGACAGTGTTCTACAGTAGCAAAAATAGTTTTGAGTGATTCGAAGTCTGGCAAATTGCATGAAAGAATAATTACTGGATCATAGGTTAGTTTAGTTAACATTATAGATGTGGAAAATGCACATAATAAATATGTCAGTTAAGAAAGGACATATTTTCTTTCTTCCCATAGGAACTACCAAAATTCTAAGTGTCTGCATTATTTTCAGGTTTTTATTGAAAATGAAATGACATGATAAGTGTATAGGAAGAGAAATTCACAAAATTTTATAGAACATTTTGATTGATAATCATTCTAATAGTCAGTGTTTTCAATTATGTATACTAATCATAGTCATGAGTTTTTAATTTATGCTAGTTTGTATAAAGTTTTGCATAGATTTTGTCTCATTAGTTAATCTCTGGAGATAAAACATTGTGATTTTCTCTGATACAGAAGTGATTCCAAGATGCAATTCAAGATGAATCTTAGCAGTAAAACCCAGTTCACAGGTGTAGGAACTGATACAGTGAGATTTGGAATTCCTCAAAGGAGCCAAAGTAAGGAAGAGAGATGCCTTCTGCAGAATTCATAGGAATTCCTTTTCTAGCTAGTACATATAGTATAAATAAATATTATTCTGACCTCTAGAATTTCAAGTATGAATCCATTTTATTAAGTGCTGCAGCTGAAACAAATAAACCAAGGATTCTCTATACTAAAACACAACATGAAGCTTACTCAAAGAAAATTTTTTGGAACATTGGAAACTGCATGTTGATTCTAAATAATAAGACTTTAGAAGGTAGAGAGGAAAAATCAATTTTTAAACAAAGCCAGAGATGGAAAACAGCAGTTGATTGGAGTTAGTATTCAAGATAAGAAGAGACAGAACATTACAATCAAGATTTAGTAAAGTTTAAATTTCTAGATCAAGGTTAGCAGCTTTGAGATACTAGAGATTATAAAGAAGAACATGTAATGAGCATAGTGCCTCCTTGGCCTTTGAGCTTTGGGTGCATACTTCTTTTATAGAAATTACTCCTCTGCTAATTAAGACTTGCAATTTTAATTCTACCTGTGGCTTATTTTTATTTCATATAAATTCATATTACTTAAAAATTCTTTCTTTAATCACATCTCATGGAGTAGCATGTGGAGATGTCATTGAGGAACTGGTCAACCATTTAGGAATTTTCTCCCGACACAATATTCTCTTTCTAATTTGACTTGGTGAACTAACAAATATAGGTTTCATGATGTTTCATGATATACTCATATGTATATATATGAGTTAGTTAGGCTGGCAGGTAAGTAGAATTAATTAGAAATTTGTACAAATGAAGAATGAGGAAAAAAAGCCCCAACAAATTCTGGGTGTCTTCATTGGTGGTCTATTGCATTTCTGAAGCTGTACCCTACATTTGGGTAGACCTTCCTTTCTTGGATAGAAGCTTTGATGACACCTCAGAGAAAGACTTTTAAAAATCTAGAAGTTTCTCAAGCAAAACATAGTCAAACAAAAGAAATACCGTAGAGGGCTAAGTTGCACATTGGCCCAGGGTCTTTCTTAATCTGAATAAGAAGTGGTCGTATTCTTTATTTTAAACGAGTAGTTTTCATTAAGATTTATTGTACATTTGCCATTGTGACTATATGTGCTTTCCTGAAGAAGTGTGGAATAGATATTATCAGAAGTTATCATTTACAAAGGAAAATGCTGATTTCGAATTTGCAACATGTAAAGACCTCATGGCACTGCTCCTTCTCAACATGAGACTGATTGCATAAATCATAATCATAGTTCACTGTACCTGCTCCAGTATTTCCAAAGAAAGCTGAAGCCCTTGATGGCATCTTTGTGTTTCCTAATTTCTCAATATCGTTAAGTAGGAATGGAAACATTCAAAGTATAAGTAATGGTACCGGCTTTGCATCATCTTACTGTGCAGTAGGAAAAACATCACTCCAAGGAGGCTGAAGTAGAAAGCACATATTCTATCCAACAGTAAAACACTAAGAGAATACGGTGGGGGAGACTGGTGGCAAATATTTGGCTAGTAGAATCTTAGTCCTTTTTTCCTCCTGGTGTCTTTCCTCCTCCCTAGGAAATAAAGACTTATGCAGCCACCGAGCCTGCATTTTATAAAACTGTACATGATTATAGCCCAGAAATGCATCATCCTCCTGGTACAGTCACCCATGAATATTTTTGTTGAATCATAGCTGATAATAATAAGAAACATGTGAATAAACATCTGACTGAGTCATCAGAAACATTTATTTGTAAATTGACAGATAACAGTTAATGAGAAAGGAGGCCATGGACTTGAAAGAGAGTAAAGATGGCGTGTGGGAGGGCTTGGAGATAGGAAAGAAAAGGAAGAAATAATGTAATTATATATCAAAAGTAAAACACATTAAGTAAGTTATATTTTGAGTAAATGCCATCCACGCATGTACATACAGATGACTTGAAGTGGGTTAGGTAATTAACTTTAATTTCCATCTCTGTAGCTTCCACAGCTCAAGCCCTGTTTTCTCTAGACTGAGCTTTCATTTTCTGTGTTGAATGCAACACCTCAAACCTTCCTGTGTTACATTTCCATTACCTTTAGCTTAGCTTTGTCTCTTTTCACATAGGATTGGCTTGCAGGATCTATGGACTGATCCTGGTGACAGCATTAGCATTTTCTTTCCTGTTTTTCCTTTGCTTTTAATTTAAATTAATGACGTGAGAACCTCTTCACTGAGGTTAATTCCTTATAGTGTTTTTGAATGCCTTCTGTTTGCTCTGTTTATATAACAGAGTTGTGAAGTATTTTTATGGCCATATATTTAATGCTCTCCTGTCATCCACTCTGTTTTGTACTGTGTCTTACATTAGGATTCTTTGGAAGAACACAATCTTAGCTAGATTCCCCCCCCCCCTTTTTTTTTTTTTTTGGTATAATGACAGAATTTTTTTTTTAAAGGTATCAACCTTTTTTATTTTAACCTCAGAATATACTACAGATCCATAGTAACAAAACCTGTAAAATACTAGAACAAAAACACAAGTGTCAGTCAGAGGAATGTAACAGAAAAACAGAGACAAACCCACTTAACAATGGACATATATTCCTTTACAGTTGGGTAAACATGTGCACTCAACACAGAGAGTCTATTTAATGAATGATACTGACAAAATTATAGATCTGGCATCAGAAGGATCTAGATCCATGTCACCTAGGCAGCACAAAATAAATTCAAACTATATCAAAGACCTTAAGTGTTTGCCCAAGGACTTATGGTAAATGAAAGCATAAGAAATGGAGAAGCTTTTACACAGCTGTAAAAAAAAAAAAAAAATCAACAGAGTGAATAGACGACCTACACAATGTCAGAAAGTCTGTCCTGGCTTTACTTCAGACATGGGGTTTATACCTGGAATGCATAACACACTGTAAAAATAAACACCAATATAGTAAAACTACTGAATAATAAATGGTCTAATGAATTGAAAAGACAGTTCTCAATAGAAGAAATACAAGTGATCAATAAAATGTTTAATAAGCATTCAATATCATTAGCTATAACTTAAATACTAATTAAAACTACTTTGTGATTCTGTATTACTCTAGTCAACATGCATGCTATCAAAGGACAATAAATGTTGGTAAGGATATTGAGAAAGGGCAACCGTTATTCACTGTTAATGTGGTGGTAAACCATTGTGGAAATCAAAGTGGAGGCTTCTCCAAAATCTAAAACCTGAATTATCTTTTTTTTTTTTTTATATATTTTTATTACATATTTTCCTCAATTACATTTCCAATACTATCCCAAAAGTCCCCCATAGCGCCCCCCACTTCCCTACCCACCCATTCCCATTCTTTTGGCCCTGGCATTCCCCTATATTGGGGCATATAAAGTTTGCAAGTCCAATGGGCCTCTCTTTCCATTGATGGCTGACTAGGCCATCTTTCGATACATATGCAGCTAGAGACAAGAGCTCCGGGGTTCTAGTTTGTACATCATGTTGTTCCAACAATAGGGTTGCAGATCCCTTTAGCTCCTTGGGTACTTACTCTAGCTTCTCCATTGGGAGCCCTGTGATACATCCAATAGCTGACTGTGAACATCCACTCCTGTGTTTGCTAGGCCCCGGCATCGTCTCACAAGAGACAGCTATATTTGGGTCCTTTCAGCAAAATCTTGCTAGTGTATGCAATGGTGTCAGCGTTTAGAAGTTGATTATGGGATGGATCCCTGGATACAGCAGTCTCTAAATGGTCCATCCTTTCATCACCGCTACGAACTTTGTCTCTGTAACTCCTTCCCTGGGTGTTTTGTTCCCAATTCTGAGAAGGTGCACAGTGTCCACACTTTGGTCTTCATTCTTCTTGAGTTTCATGCGTTTAGCAAATTGTATCTTAAATCTTGGGTATCCTAAGTTTTGGGCTAATATCCACTTATCAGTGAATACATATTGTGTGAGTTCTTTTGTGATTGTGTTACTTCACTCAAGATGATGCCCTCCAGGTCCATCCATTTGGCTAGGAATTTCATAAATTTATTCTTTTTAATAGCTGAGTAGTACTCCATTGTGTAAATGTACCATAATTTCTGTATCCATTCCTCTGTTGAGGGACATCTGGGTTCTTTCCAGCTTCTGGCTATTATAAATAGGGCTGCTATGAACATAGTGGAACATGTGTCCTTTTTACCGGTTGGGACATCTTCTGGATATATGCCCAGGAGAGGTATTGCTGGATCCTCCGGTAGTACTATGTCCAATTTTCTGAGGAACCGCCAGACTGATTTCCAGAGTGGTTGTACAAGCTTGCAATCCCACCAACAATGGAGGAGTGTTCCTCTTTCTCCACATCCTCACCAGCAACTGCTGTCACCTGAATTTTTGATCTTAGCCATTCTGACTGGTGTGAGGTGGAATCTCAGGGTTGTTTTGATTTGCATTTCCCTGATGATTAAGGATGTTGAACATTTTTTCAGGTGTTTCTCTGCCATTCGGAATTCCTCAGGCGAGAATTCTTTGTTCAGTTCTGAGTCCCATTTTTTAATGGGGTTATTTGACTTTCTGGAGTCCACCTTCTTGAGTTCTTTATATATATTGGATATTAGTCCCTTATCTGATTTAGGATAGGTGAAGATCCTTTCCCAATCTGTTGGTGGTTTTTTTGTCTTATTGATGGTGTCTTTAGCCTTGCAGAAGCTTTGTAGTTTCATGAGGTCCCACTTGTCAATTCTCGATCTTACAGCACAAGCCATTACTGTTCTATTCAGGAATTTTTCCCCTGTGCCCATATCTTCAAGGCTTTTCCCCACTTTCTCCTCTATAAGTTTCAGTGTCTCTGGTTTTATGTGAAGTTCCTTGATCCACTTAGACTTGACCTTAGTACAAGGAGATAGGAATGGATCGATTCGCATTCTTCTACATGTTAACAACCAGTTGTGCCAGCACCATTTGTTGAAAATGCTGTCTTTCTTCCACTGGATGTTTTTAGCTCCCTTGTCGAAGATCAAGTGACCGTAGGTGTGTGGGTTCATTTCTGGGTCTTCAATTCTATTCCATTGGTCTATTTGTCTGTCACTATACCAGTACCATGCAGTTTTTATCACAATTGCTCTGTAGTAGAGCTTTAGGTCCGGCATGGTGATTCCACCAGAGGTTCTTTTATCCTTGAGAAGAGTTTTTGCTATCCTAGGTTTTTTGTTATTCCAGATGAATTTGCAGATTGCACTTTCTAATTCGTTGAAGAATTGAGTTGGAATTTTGATGGGGATTGCATTGAATCTGTAGATTGCTTTTGGCAAGATAGCCATTTTTACAATGTTGATCCTGCCAATCCATGAGCATGGGAGATCTTTCCATCTTCTGAGATCTTCTATAATTTCTTTCTTCAGAGACTTGAAGTTTTTATTATACAGATCTTTCACTTCCTTAGTTAGAGTCACGCCAAGATATTTTATATTATTTGTGACTATTGAGAAGGGTGTTGTTTCCCTAATTTCTTTCTCAGCCTGTTTATTCTTTGTGTAGAGAAAGGCCATTGATTTGTTTGAGTTAATTTTATATCCAGCTACTTCACCGAAGCTGTTTATCAGGCTTAGGAGTTCTCTGGTGGAATTTTTAGGGTCACTTATATATACTATCATATCATCTGCAAAAAGTGATATTTTGACTTCATCTTTTCCAATTTGTATCCCTTTGATCTCCTTTTGTTGTCGAATTGCTCTGGCTAGGACTTCAAGTACAATGTTGAATAGGTATGGAGAAAGTGGACAGACTTGTCTAGTCCCTGATTTTAGAGGGATTGCTTCAAGCTTCTCACCATTTACTTTGATGTTGGCTACTGGTTTGCTGTAGATTGCTTTTATCATGTTTAGGTATGGGCCTTGAATTCCTGATCTTTCCAAGACTTTTATCATGAATGGGTGTTGGATCTTGTCAAATGCTTTTTCCGCATCTAACGAGATGACCATGTGGTTTTTGTCTTTGAGTTATGTTTATATACTGGATTACGTTGATGGATTTCCATATATTGAACCATCCCTGCATCCCTGGGATGAAACCTACTTGGTCAGGATGGATGATTGTTTTGATGTGTTCTTGGATTCGGTTAGCAAGAATTTTATTGAGGATTTTTGCATCAATATTCATAAGGGATATTGGTCTGAAGTTTTCTATCTTTGTTGGTTCTTTTTGTGGTTTAGGTATCAGAGTAATTGTGGCTTCATAGAATGAGTTGGGTAGAGTACCTTCTGTTTCTATTTTGTGGAATAGTTTGTGAAGAACTGGGATTAGATCTTCTTTGAAGGTCTGATAGAACTCTGCACTAAACCCATCTGGTCCTGGGCTTTTTTTGGTTGGGAGACTATTAATGACTGCTTCTATTTCTTTGGGGGATATAGGGCTGTTTAGATCATTAACCTGATCTTGATTCAACTTTGGTACCTGGTATCTGTCTAGGAACTTCTCCATTTCATCCAGGTTCTCCAGTTTTGTTGAGTATAGCCTTTGGTAGAAGGATCTGATGGTGTTTTGGATGTCTTCAGGATCTTTTGTTATGTCTCCTTTTTCATTTCTGATTTTGTTAATTAGGATGCTTTCCCTGTGCCCTCTAGTGAGTCTGGCTAAGGGTTTATCTATCTTGTTGATTTTCTCAAAGAACCAGCTCCTTGATTGGTTGATTCTTTGAATAGTTTTTCTTGTTTCCACTTGGTTGATTTCACCCCTGAGTTTGATTATTTCCTGCGGTCTACTCCTCTTGGGTGAATTTGCTTCCTTTTGTTCTAGTGCTTTTAGGTGTGTTGTCAAGCTGCTAATGTGTGCTCTTTCTAGTTTCCTTTTGGAGGCACTCAGAGCTATGAGTTTTCCTCTTAGAAATGCTTTCATTGCGTCCCATAAGTTTGGGTATGTTGTGGCTTCATTTTCATTGAACTCTAAAAAGTCCTTAATTTCTTTCTTTATTCCTTCCTTGACCAAGGTATCATTGAGAAGAGTGTTGTTCAGTTTCCACGTGAAGGTTGGCTTTCTATTATTTATTTTGTTATTGAAGATCAGCCTTAGTCCATGGTGATCTGATAGGATGCATGGGACAATTTCAATGTTTTTGTATCTGTTGAGTCCTGTTTTGTGCCCAATTACGTGGTCAATTTTGGAGAAGGTACCATGAGGTGCTGAGAAGAAGGTGTATCCTTTTGTTTTAGGGTAAAATGTTCTGTAGATATCTGCCAGATCCATTTGATCCATAACTTCTGTTAGTTTCACTGTGTCCCTGTTTAGTTTCTGTTTCCATGATCTGTCCATTGGTGAAAGTGGTGTGTTGAAGTCTCCCACTATTATTGTATGAGGTGCAATGTGTGCTTTGAGATTTACTAAAGTTTCTTTAATGAATGAGGCTGCCTTTGTATTTGGAGCATAGATATTCAGGATTGATAGTTCCTCTTGGAGGATTTTACCTTTGATGAGTATGAAGTGCCCCTCCCTGTCTTTTTTGATGACTTTGGGTTGGAAGTCAATCTTATCTGATATTAGAATGGCTACTCCAGCTTGTTTCTTCAGACCATTTGCTTGGAAAATTGTTTTCCAGCCTTTCATTCTGAGGTAGTGTCTATCTTTTTCTCTGAGATGAGTTTCTTGTAAGCAGCAAAATGTTGGGTCTTGTTTGTGTAGCCAGTTTGTTAGTCTATGTCTTTTTATTGGGGAGTTGAGTCCATTGATATTAAGAGATATTAAGGAAAAGTAATTGTTGTTTCTGTTGTTATTTTTCTTGTTGTTGTTATGTTTCTGTTGTAATTGTTATTTTTGTTGTTAAAGTTGGCATTCTGTTCTTGTGGCTGTCTTCTTTTAGGTTTGTTGAGGGATTACCTTCTTGTTGTTTCTAGGGCGTGGTTCCTGTCCTTGTATTGGTTTTTTTCTGTTATTATCCTTTGAAGGGCTGGATTCGTGGAGAGATAATGTGTGAATTTGGCTTTGTCGTGGAATACTTTGGTTTCTCCATCTATGTTAATTGAGAGTTTGGCTGGGTATAGTAGCTTGGGCTGGAATTTGTGTTCTTTTAGTGTCTGTATAACATCTGTCCAGGATCTTCTAGCTTTCATAGTCTCTGGTGAAAAATCTGGTGTAATTCTGATAGGCTTGCCTTTATATGTTACTTGGCCTTTTTCTCTTACTGCTTTTAGTATTCTATCTTTATTTAGTGCATTTGTTGTTCTGATTATTATGTGTCGGGAGGTATTTCTTTTCTGGTCCAGCCTATTTGGAGTTCTGAAGGCTTCTTGTATGTTCATGGGCATCTCTTTCTTTAGATTTGGGAAGTTTTCTTCTATAATTTTGTTGAAGATGTTTGCTGGTCCTTTGAGTTGAAAATCTTCATTCTCATCCACTCCTATTATCCGTAGGTTTGGTCTTCTCATTGTGTCCTGTATTTCCTGGATGTTTTGAGTTAGGATCTTTTTGCATTTTCCATTTTCCTTGATTGTTGTGCCCATGTTCTCTATGGAATCTTCTGCACCTGAGATTCTCTCTTCCATCTCTTGTATTCTGTTGCTGATGCTTGCATCTATGGTTCCAGATTTCTTTCCTAGGGTTTCTATCTCCAGTGTTGCCTCATTTTGGGTTTTCTTTATTGTGTCTACTTCCCTTTTTAGGTCTAGTATGGTTTTGTTCATTTCCATCATCTGATTGGATGTGTTTTCCTGTTTCTCTTTAAGGACTTCTACCAGTTTGGTTGTGTTTTCCTGTTTTTCTTTAAGGACTTGTAACTCTTTAGCCATGTTCTCCTGTAGTTCTTTAAAGTCCTTCTTGATGTCCTCTACCATCATCATGAGATATGCTTTTAAATCCAGGTCTAGTTTTTCAGGTGTGTTGGGGTGCCCTGGACTGGGCGAAGTGGGAGTGCTGGGTCCTGATGATGGTGAGTGGTCTTGGTTTCTGTTAGTAAGATTCTTACCTTTACCTCTCGCCATCTGGTAATCTCTGGAGTTGTTATAGTTGTCTCTGTTCAGAGGTTGTTCTTCTGGGGATTCTGAGTATCCTCTGTCAGCAGACCTGTACAGACTAAGTTCGGCGGAGTCCCGGAGCCAAGATGGCGTTCCCTGCAGGGCAGGTCACTGTCCTCCGACTGGGAGGGTGCCGGATGTCTGCAGCCCCAAAAGGGTGCTGCCTCAGCGGCTCTGTGGCTCCCGCCTGTCCCAGAAGCTGTCTGCCTCTGTGGTCCTCACTCTAACCTGTAGACTAAGTTCGGCGGAGTCCCGGAGCCAAGATGGCACTCTCTGCAGGGCAGGTCTCTGTCCTCCGGCTGGGAGGGTGCCGGAAGTCTGCGGCCCCAAAAGGGTGCTGCCTCAGTGGCTCTGTGTCTAATGACAGAATTTTGAATAATACAGAAAGACTGGAGTCATTCATGGTATATAGTAAAACCATTAAGACAGCTATGGGTGGCAATACACATTTACATGCTGCTTCTGAGAGTCGGAACACGAGGAGCCATCTCTCTCTCTTTCTTTCTCTTTCTTTCTTTCTTTCTTTCTTTCTTTCTTTCTTTCTTTCTTTCTTTCTTTTTTTTGTCATAATATTTTTATTGGCTATTCAATGTTTTTATTATATATTTTCTTCATTTACATTTCAAATGCTATCCCCAAAGCCCCCTATACCCTCCCCCCACCCTGCTCCCCAACCCACTCACTCATGCTTCCTGGCCCTGGCATTCCCCTGTACTGGGGCATATGATCTTCACAAGACCAAGGGCCTCTCCTCCCATTGATGGCCGACTAGGCCATCCTCTGCTACATATGCAACTAGAGACACAGCTCTGGGGTACTGGTTACTTCATATTGTTGTTCCTCCTAGAGGGTTAAGGATCCCTTTAGCTCCTTGGGTACTTTCTCTAGCTTCTTCATTACAGGGCCTGTGTTCCATCCAATAGATGACAAATGGTTCAAAACATCAAGTCTTTACTTACAGCACTGAAGCCTGACCCTTTTTGATGGGTTTCTCTTTTCTTCCGTAGTGCGTTGTGTGTGTGTTTGCATAATGTGTTTCCGTGTATATGTGTCTCTCTGGGTGTAAATGTATGTGGGTATGTATATCAGTGTATTATATGGATATGACTGTATGTGTTTTAGTACACACTTTAATCCACGTGTTTCTGAATGTTGAAATGTGTGGAGGTAGTGAGAATGTTGAAAGAGGAAAGCATTTGATCTCAACATACTACATTTACATTAGAGATCAAAAGAGGTGTTTATTAATTATTGAATAGTTTCTTCAATTGATGTGAAATATTTTTAGTATTTCTTTGTATCATTTTATTATGTAAATCAGTTTTTGGATATTTGAGTTAGACAACATCATTGGCTTTCTTTTTCCAAATTATAGATTGAATTTTTTCTTAAATTATAATAATCATCATATCAACATAAATGAAGAGTTTTGTGTTTGTTTCTTGTTTTTTTACATGAAAGGGCTTTCTATAGGCCATCTTATTTCAGAATCTAAATTTTTAGATTGTTTTAAACTCCAATATAGAAAGATAATTTATTATTTCTGATGATTTGCAATAAGTATATTCTAGAAAGCATGAGTAAATGTTGTTTTGAAAAAATGTATTTGTTAAATTTTTAAATATTTAACCATGTTTATTCTTAGTATAGATCATATACTTGCATTAATATATACCAGTACATATTAAGGAATGTTTAGGCAAGAATTACATCTCAGTGCTGCTAGATAGCATCTCCATCCTCAGAGCATTCTTTCATATATATATAACAGAACCATATTTTATATCATCTAATTCTCTGTGTAGTGCCCATCATTTCATTTGTGATTAGAAGTGCTGCATGTATCTCTGGTGACTCTGTAAATAATGCCTCTGTCGATCTAGAATGTACCATAAAAACCCTCTCAAAATGATCCTCAGTGATATAAGGCATATCAAAGGAAGCCGTACATGCAGTATTCTGACTTACTTAAGTTTGGTAAAGATTTACATCAGGTATCTGTGATAACTGTAATGACAATGTTTGGGTCAAAATTGAATATACTTTTAAATATTAATGCTACTATTTCCCTTTGGTTGAAAATAATTTTTCTGTAGCCTAACAACTCATTTTCAACAGGATGTTCAGAACCTACCCTAAAGCATTATGGAAGGCAAAGTTCTGGAGTCCATGAACTCAGGTGTGCTTTGTATTTATTTTCATCATGTTAGATGTCTTTACTGGGTTACCTCATCATCATTTATTTAGTGGTATTGGATGAGTTGTCAATGTATTGAACAAAGCAGAGAAAGCTTGAAATACTACTGCTCTCCATATGAACTGACTTTTGTATTAATGATAGAACTTTCCAGCTGATCAGAAGGGCTTGATTCAGTCTTGTGCATCCTTTACACCCATTTACATTGTGAGACAGATTTAAAGAGATACAGGTCCTCTAGGAATCTGAATAAAGTGAACCCATCTTTTAAACTACTTATTGCTACTACACCTGAAATGTATAAGTATAATAATATCAAAGTCTGTATAATTAGTAAAATGCAACATTCAAGTGGAGAATATTTTATGGAATGCTTGTTTCCTGCCCCAGATCTTTCTTCCAGGTGCTTAAGTTGTGCAAGAAATGTTAGGTTACGTTTTATATTGCTGAAAAGGTCTGAACAGACTTTAATTCTCAACTATGCAATGACAACTACATAGTTTTATGATCTTATTTATGTTATTTCCTTGAGAAATTTATGTGTTTTAATCATATTCCCCTTGCCAACTCTTCCCAGATCCACCCTCTTTCCATTCCCAACCCACATTGTTTCTTTTTTTTCCTCCAACAAGGCCAATATTTCCTGCAAATATTGTGTGGTACAGGTCCTTCTCTCTGAACATGTTAACTTCACAAGAGCTGCACTCATATAGAAAGCTGACTCCTGTCTTCTCATCAGCAAAGAATTGTCAATAGCTCTCCAACTCAGGATGCATGTATCTAGAAGCTAACATTATGACATGAAGGGTTTAAAACACTTTTTAACTTAAAATATATGGAAAAATTTATGTCTTCAAAACTGAGAGAAAACAGTATGAACAAAAATCATTTTGAAGAGAATGTGTATTCTTCCCACTTGCTGAAAATTACTATATGTATATCATTCATATTAATGTTTAATGTTTTGAAAATAATCATTAACATGCACTTCCAATTTTTATTAATTTTCTCAACAAAAAATGTTTATGTTAACTTTATAAAGATTGTGCTAATGCTTTGTTAACTCTGAAGACAGTGCCTTCTGCACATTAGCTATGGTTTCTGCTGCCCCATGCCCACCTTTCTAGTTATATTTTTTAATGAAAACACATTAGTCAAAAAGAATTTGAAAAGCACAAAGAAAACAGTCTTGTTGCTTAGACCTTGTGCAAATCATTGGTACAAATGGGCAGAAAGAGGGTGAAGGAGACCTTGCCATAAGCAATGAGCTTCATTCATCTGATTCTAGTAAAAGTATGAAAACCATCAATGAAGCTATAAATGATATTCATGTTCCACATAAGACAAACATTAATTTAGGTCCTACACTATTCTTTCCTCATATAGATCCCCGGTGTGTTTATTTATTAGAAAAATAGGTTTTGGGCTATAGTTTCTTGTCAAGGGAACATCTGATAATAGGAGATAGCAAACACTGGCAGGTTTCTATTGTGAGAATGAACTAGAAGGCAGATAAAAATTAGGGATATATAAATGAACACAGATTCACTGTTACTTTCCCTGGTTATTATGTACATGTGGTCATTCTGTCTGAGTGCTTCAAATATATTAGCTTTTTCATTAACCTTTTTCAAATTATAAAAGCTTTACCATCAGCTCTGCAGATATTTGTCTTTATTAGTTCATTGGGAAGTAAATAATTAACATCAAATTCCTCTCTTTGGTCTTCTGCCTAAGGAAGTAATAAATCCTTTCATAAGCTTTTGCTTGCAGTTTCATTTTAATCTTTTAACGAATAAAAACAATAGATATAGGGAGTTGATTGTTTTTGTTTGTTTGCTATTTCCATTGGGGAAAAAAATCATTGAGTCTTGGTTAAGCACCTTGATGCTTCAAAACAATTTTCAGGCTGTAAAAAATGCTCTTTTGATTTTTTTCCTTGGGAATGCCACTTAGTAGGTGCCAAACCATATTTAGCAGGTGGAAGCTAATTTTCATTTTAATGAAGCTAATCTTGTCAGAGGAGCATAACATAAGGTTTCACCATCTGTGTGTATACTGTTTAGTTTATCCAGGTTGGAGAAGCTAAAGGAAGGTCCCTGGAACAAAAAAGCTAGATGTTGTTCAACACCAGCCTTAGCTATATGAAAGCACATATTCATATATATATATGTATATATATTGTATATATCATATATTAACATATGAATAATATGAATATATCTAAAATCACATATATATTTACAATCTTAGATTGAATATTTTGTACACACACACAGAAGGAAACACAGAGGGTTTGTATGATACATGTTGCTAATATATTAATATATATTAATACATAGCATACAATTAATAAGATATCACACAACTGCTTTCCTCAAATTACAGATTTATAATTCACTCCAGAAAACATTGTCAATATTACTTTATTATGACATCTTAAATTTTAGCTGAGATTTTTTGTTAAAGGAAAAAGGTTTTATCAAGTCTGCAGTAAGGACACTTCTCCCTCCTCTTATTTTTGTTGTGCATGACCATGGATGCTCTCTAGAGAGTTTTCTTTCCTGTTTTTCGTTTTGATTAACTCTGGAAGCTTCCCATTAGATTCTGTTACATTGCATTCAAAGTTGAAGCATTTTTTCCATATATATTCAGTATTTAAATTTAGTATAGACATTTAGCACATTTGATAATTATGGGAGAGAATTCTGACATGCAAAATTGTCATTTTTTCAGAGAATGAGAAATTTTTATCGCCTCTCCAGTCACTTCTTAAAACGTATGCAGGAAACATGAATAAAAACATTTACTGCATGCCTGAATTTAAGAAGACTTCAGATTAACACAAGTTCAATGAGGATAAAAATATAACTTTATAGAAGAAACTGAGGCAGGTAAGAAGAGGAGAGAGACAAGGAAGGGATGGAGGAGAAGAAGGAAGAACCCCACATCAGCCTGGACATAGTAGCTACATTTGTTGTCTTTGAAACGACATACAAGGATAATGATGGAAATTAAAATAATCACTACAGAATGAATTCAGTATCAGTTTACAGCAGAATTTCAAAGTATCGTGAAGTTTGGAAGCTCATATATAGGAAAGCAACATTTTATTGGTAAAAAGAGAGAACTTTGGACATTAGAGCAGCTAACTAAAACTACATATATATTTACCAAATAGGCATATGAAACAAAGGACAAGGGATGGATTTTGTGATGATAAAATGTTAAATGCATAGAAAGTTTAAGATTATCAACAAAACCAGTTTCTTTGGTTTTGTTAGGATAGTCATTTTCATAATATTAATTCTAGAAGTATATAAGCATAAATGTCAGTTCATTTTCTACGGTCTTCCTCAATTTTTTTCTTCAAAGCTTCCATTATGTAGGTCTTTGCCTCCTCCATTACATTTATTCTAATATATTTTATTGTTTTTCATGTTGTTTTACCAGGAACTGAATAATAATAATATAAATAGATATACTAACATAGAAGCAAAAACAAAGTTCAAGTTGGAATATATCCCACACATAAATATAGACTATATGCATCTAATAATTGCTAGAAGAGGGAGAATTAACATCTCCTAGGCATGAACTCCTAATTTGTTATAATCAAAAGGTCAGCTTTGTAACTATATACACACAAATGTAACAAAAATAAATTCACTGTTTTTTAAACACACACATGTATATGCATGCTATATATAAAAATAGATTGAATTTGAGAATAAAGGGGTCATTGGGAAGCTTGGATGGAGGACATAGAGGATGGAATCTGATAAGGAAGAAGAAGGGGGTCAATTTTAAAATGTTTTCAAAATAATATAAATAAAATAAAATTGAACACATGCAAATAAATTTGTCCAAATCATAAAAACTCCTCTTTGCAGAAAAAATTTTTCTGAATATTTCATTTAAAACATGTTTTGATTGGTTTTAGTGGGCAAAATAGACATAAATCAATAAGACGTAACAAAATTGAAAATCTAAAGTGTAGTATTATAGTAAACCTTTGAATGATCAGAGAGTACAATGGAAGCTGATTGGGAGGCTCCATTCAGTTATACAACTTTTGATGATACCAGTGAGTTCTATAAATGAACAAGACACATTTTCTCAGTAGTCATATCCAATATGTGTATATTCTTTTTTATCATGCACACATAATTATTTTCATGTAGTGTGAGCAGTATGGGGTATAAAATTAACATTAGGCTTAAAATCAGTGAAAACCGTGAGCACACAATTATCTCTTGGAACTTAATTAGAAGAGTGAACCTGGAAACCAAATCTAAGGTCCACTGTAGTGGGATTTTGATTTTCTGACACAAGACAATGAAGTTTGAAGAACTAAGATATAATGAACATATGTGGCTATCATGTTTACTTAATTATTTTCCCTTTTAATAATGGGTGGGTGAACTCTGCTGTGAGATCTCATGAAGAGAAGTTGTGTCTACAAGGGGCAATTGACTGATCAGAATGTCAGTAATGTGGAAAAGTTGGACTGTTATAGGAACATAGCCTAACACCTTACCTCAGGCTTACTTTAGCCCCATGAAAAGCTATTCCTTCCCCATGTCTATGTCAGAACTAAAAACTAGTGAATACAAAATAAGAATTTGTGAAATCTGTAAACTTAGCAATCACCAAATTCCACCAATGCAAACACTAAGAATGTCAATCAGATAGCCTCTTGGTTGATAGAAAAGCCTTCCCATCTCGGTGCACCTGCCTCTCATGTACTCACCAGTGTATTTTAAACTTGCTCTGACTACCTTTGTTTTCAATATTCACAACTATGAGACTGGTTTCACATTGGAACATGAAATTGGGAGTAATTTAAATCTGTGTTTCTGGGCCATTGTTACTCATGTATTCACTAGAATAAAATATCTATTTTAAATCGTTGAGGAAAGATCTATGGCTTTCAGTGACATTAAAACAATGTTACTACTTACTACATCATTTGGGGGATATTACCCATCACCTTCTCCTTTTCTGACTCATGGCCTGTCCATTCTGCTGTTTTAGAAGAAGTGAGAAATTGCCCTCTGTGCTGCCATATACCTAGTTCTTCACACCTGCTCAGGCACGTGTGTGTTACACATGGCATTTCTCTTCAGAGTTTACTATGCAATTTTTGTTCTTAATTTCTATATACTTATGTCTTAATAAAAAGATGTTACTTCTCTTAAAGGTGATTCGTAGGCTTTTCTGTTACAGTTTCTTCTATTTCAAGAAGTATCATTCCATTATTTAACACAAATTAAGTGATTTTGGTGGAAGCTTTTATTCTGTATATTTAAAACTATGGTGAGAAGTTTATAAAAAATATGAATGGTTGCAGAGGTTCTGATACTCCTATTGAATAGTGTTGATTGACTCAGGGTTACACAGTTCAGCACCTGTCTTCCTTTCTCACCTCTTACTCTTTGCCCTTCCCTTTATCTTTCCCAATTGATGGGAGTTAATATTATTTCATTAATAATTTAAAGTTCTTGTACTCTACTGGGTTTGCTTAACTGCCCAGTAGTCTTATGTTTTGGACACAAATAATTAGTGATAATTTTCCATCTAAAACAAGGTATTTGCCATATATTTTTTCCTTATGCTTTTTTTTTGGCTTGTTTGGTTCTGTATATTAGTATACTTCAGTTTGCCTATCTATACAATATTTAGGGTGTATATGGCAATATATTTTGTATACTATGTTTAAATTGCATTTCAAAACTAGATACATATGTAGATATGTAAAGATATATAAATTATAAGTAAATATACATTCTTTTTAATTGAAGGTTAGTAATGTTTTTCTGAATCCTTAGTCTCCATTCACAATGTCACCTGTGCGTTTGAGATTCTGTAACATTTTCATCTGACAATCCTTTTGCATCTTTCCTGTCTTTTACTCTTACTTTGTTTCCTAACTTCCTCTTGTCTGGTTATTGATCTATTATAACCACTGAGTCTTGTGACTGTGAACAGTAAACACTGACTTTTATGAAGAATCTTCTGGCATGCAATACCTTACCCTTAAAAGGAAAATGAATCCTAATTGAGTCCTGATTTTGTTCATCTTGAAAGTTACAGCTCTTCTGGCCTCAAGAATACTCAAGAACATCAACATTGCTTGATACAATGGCTTTTCTGGGACCAGGAAATTCACAGGACCATCTTTATAACTATTTTTCAAAGTCAGTGTTCATTCAGTGTAATGCTTCAGGGCCTGTCAAGATTATTTGATTATAAGAATTTTATGTTTTGTCTTTTGTTCTACACTGCCCACCAACATCTATAATTTGGGGTACTTATTCTCTTATTGTGGAAATACATTGCCTAATACTTTTTTTGTAAATAGCATAGGAAACGTTAATACTATCAGATGCCTTAGCCCTGTCATGATCCCTTAAATTCTTTGCACAAACAGGATGACTTTTAGTTGACTTGAGAGGGAAAGACAATAGGAATACATTAAGGGGCTCCCAATGATATGCTTGTAGTATTTAAATTATAATTGATATTCACTGCTGTTGTTAGCAGTAACTGATTGATGCAGAGCTAGTCTAGTATCTCATTGCAAGGAATAAAACAAGTGTGGGCCAGAACATATGGTAGGAAGGAAATGGTGCCAAAAGGTTAATTCCATTAGCATTCAATACACATTTGTTGAACATTTGAAAGATATTCTAGGCACTGTGTCAAGCTGGACTGTTAAACAATCTCGTAAACAAGACAAGGATACAGCTTTGAATATGCTCATAAGCCAAGATTTGGCACAAGACGCTTTGGAACAAAGGTGAGAAGGTCAGTTTCAGCAAGATACAGCTGTGTAGGATTCTCTACAAAAAAATGAATGCAGAGAAAGAGGGCCATGGTACACAAGCACTGCCCCTCCCCCCATTCCTTCTTTCATAGTAGCTCATGCCTCCAATGTCTTCAGTATCCTATTGAAGCAGAATTATATGTAAATAATATCCCCAAAACATCTATTCTGTATAGTCATCAGGCTGTGCAGCACAGAACACCAGCAACATTGAGGATGGTGCATTATTTCTGTCATATGTATAGATGCTATTGCCGATTATTCCTAGTCCCTTCAGCCAAAGAAAGATGGTTTCAGCACATGTGTGCTTGTGAAAATAAAAATCACAAAGCAGGCAGCATTCTCATGATTTTCTTTAACATTCAGGCATAAATTATTTTCATGGGTTTCATTTTAAAACTCATGTTTATCCTCAAGCGATGCTACAATTCTTGTTTCTCTTTTTTTTTCTTGATTTCAAAGCAAAAGAGCTGAACAAATTACACACCACACACACATACACACACGAAAAGTCCAGTTTATACATTAACTAATATTTCTTTGATAAGCCAGTTACATAAGAGCAAAGTGAAAATGGTATTTCCTGAAACCAAGAAAGTGTTTAATGGGTCCTTTTGGTGTGTAGTGCATGCATGCCCCTTCATGGGAATGAGAAAGCAAGAGAAGTGCCTCCTGAGTTTTCTTCTGTCACTGTGTATTGACTCAAGGTATTGACTGGATCAGAAGTTGGTCTGATAGCCCATATGAGCTCCTGAGATCTGACCTCCAGGGCTGGGTTTACCATTATGGGCACAAATTATTCCATTCTGTCTTACATGGATGTTGTATATTATTACTCAGGTCCTCACACTTTCAAATCAAGCAGCACTCTCATTCAACTAACTCTCCAACTTAATATAAAACATGGTATAAATTCCTTAGTTACTTTTTTGTTGCTATGGAGAAATACCATAGCCAGGCAACTTATAAAAGAAAAAACTTAATTGTCGACTTGCCTACAGTTTAAGTGGTTGAGTTCATGACAATCGTGGTGGGGAGCAAGTCAGCAGGCAGTCATCTTGGACCTGGAACTAAGAGCTTATGGAGGAAAAACTTAAGAGATCTTTGGAAGTCAGTTGTATTGGACGATATTTTGGTGGGGAAAACATTTGAAGATTGTTTTACTGAAGTGGACACAGGTGAAGTCTAAGGCAGACTAATGAAGGAATGTTTCACTGAAGCAGAATTAGGAGAAAGAATGTTCTGCTAAAGCAAGCATGTGAAAGGACACATGATGAAGAATTGTTCCTAATGATACTCATGTATTGCTCTGCCTTACATTTCATAGTTGATTCCATTTGCCAGGACTCCATTGAGAGAAACACAGCAAAAAAAACATTTACTGGAGTGCTGCAGTTTCTTGATGCTTCCTCAGACTCTGGATGATTGCAAGAGTGATGTCAGCTGAGACAGATGCACATGCTGAGGGAAGACATGTGCTGAGACAAGACTGACTGAAGACACATGATGTTTGGAGGGAGTATAAAGATGGACAGTGACAATGGACAGTGACAGAGGCTGAGCTAGGCTTGCTTATAGATCTAGTTGTGCAATGCTTCTTGGTCTCCTTGTCTTCACTCATCTTTGCTTGCTAATCATAACTTCTCTGAGAGAGGCACAGCTGAGAACTTCTCCTGGTATTCTCTTTTAATATTCATAGCCAGTAGTTTATTCACCATGAACCCATTAAAATATCACATTCTTTTTAATGTGTATGTATCAAGTTGTACACAGATATGTGTCTGTCCATTGATGTATCACACATTTTACCTATAATCAGTCAAGAAAATACTAACTCATGTTCTATAATAAATGCTGTATTATATTTAATGAACAAATATCAAGTTTTCTCATCTTCTTCAAACTATTTAAATGCTTTTGATAAATTTATTCTTGCTGGTCGCTCCTGCTAATTTGTACCAAGACTGAGGCCTGGCTGTTTCTGCTATGTAGTGCCATAGCTGCTGATTCATGATTGCTATCCCAACCCTACAGAACTGGAGAGTGTATCTGTAAAATGTTTGCAAAAGAATCTGAGCTGATGGTGTGGGCCTGTGAACTAACTTGCTGACTTCCAGATAATACAGACAGGAGTTGCTCCAAGGAACCATTTTTAAATAGAACCATTTCGACTTCCACCATGTCCTTGCTTTTCCCTACCTTTGGTGAGTGGTGGTATAAAAGGGAGGTTAAAGCGTTTAAGAACCATCATTAAAAATAGGTTTTGAAAAAAATTAAATTTACACGTTTACTTTATGGTATACAAAGTAGAAGTGTATAGAGAGAGACAGAAATAGATACACACACAGAGACAAAAACAAAGACAGAGAGAGAGGGAGATATGAAGATAGAGATATCCACACAGAGAAAAAGAGAGATGGGAGAAGGAGAAATCGATCAGGTATGGGCTTTTAAAACCTCAAAGACAAGCCTCAATGGAAGTTCCTAAACCATGCCTTATCCCCACTATTAAGGTTTCTATAGATGTGAAGAAACACCATGACTAAAGCAATTTCAATAAAAGAAACTATTTTATTGAGGGTTTGCTTACAGTTTCAGAGTGTTAGTGCATTATCATCCCTGTGGCAAGAAGGCAGTCATGGCATTACAGCAGTAGCTAATAGATTTAGATAATGATCTGTGGGCAACAGAGAAAGAGAGGCCAGGGTCATGGGAGATTGGGTCTTTCATGGGCTCTGTAGAACCATAAAGCCCATCCCCAGTGATGTACCTTTCACAACAAGGCCATACTTCCTAATCCTTCCCAACAATCTAGAACTGGGAAACAAGCAACCAAATGTATGAGACAATCAGGACCATTCTAAATCACAACAATAAAGAATATTTTTAGAATAATATTTCTGCCTTATGTATTCATTATTATAAGATATAACATTTCATGTTTATATTCCTTTAAAAATCACAGGAAAACTAAAATCTATATTCAAACATGTAATTTATTAAAACTAACATGAAATATTCCAAAATTATTAGAAGTCAGAAAGGAATTTGTATTGAAAACAATAAAGGCTTTTAACTTGAGACAGAGATGAGCAAATATGAGAAATTTGTGAGAAACAAAACTTATTTTAATGTATCAAGACAGTTTTACTAAGTTTAAAATATACTAATTTATATGTATGAGAGAGTAAAAAGAAATGTCTTAAATAAGAAGTCAGTTTGCAATCAACATTTTAAATGAGAATCTCACTTTGGTATAAAGATAATACTATTCCACCCAGGGTGTTAGACATATATCAACCAAACCAGAGAGAATGGTTTTTATCTTTTAAATATTAGTGATAGTACAGTGTATTTTGAATTTCAAGAATGTAAGAAACCAGGACTTTTATTAATGCTATTACAGATGGTTCTGTAATTAGTTTTTTGAAAGTGAATATGTGTATTCTAGTTGTATTTATACAGTTTCTCTACTAAATGTCTAGAAGCCCATATATTAATTGTGTATATTTTATAATACCTGAACATGGCAGTAGGCACAGCTCACTAAGTTTAAGCACTAAACTGAAAATAAGTTTTTCATATTATATTTCAGTAATTTTAATTAAGATAAGTCTTTTCTGCATTATGTATCTTGTCTATGTTATATAAACTACATTTATTACGATTATGTAGAATTATTAATTAAACATATGAAATGATGGCATCCTAGCTTCACAGACTCCACTTTTCCCAGAAAGATGGAATAAACCATTCAATTTAGGGGAGGATTTATGCTCCTATCTAATTTGTGGAGTTCACAAGTAATTAAAAAATGAAGTACAGAGCTAAATAAAGGATTCTCTAATGAGGAATATCAAATGACTGGGAATCACCTAAAGAAATGTTCAACATTCTTAGTCATCATGGAAATGCAAATCAAAACAACCCTGAGATTCCACCTCATACCAGTCAGAATGTCTAAGATCAAAAGCTCAGGTGACAGCAGATGGTGGCAAGGATATGAAGAAATAGGAACACTCCTCCATTGTTGGTGGGATTACAAGCTGGTACAACTAGTATGGAAATCAATTTGGTGATTCCTCAGAAAATTGGACTTAGTACTACCTGAGGACTGAGAAATTCCACTCCTGGGCATATACCCAGATGATGCTCCAACATGTAGTAAGGACACATGATCCACAATGTTCCTATTACCCTTACTTATAATAGCCAGAAGCTAGAAAAAAAAAAAAAAAAAAAAAAAAAAACAGATGTCCCTCAACATAGGAATGGATACAGAAAATGTGGTACATTTACACAATGGAGTACTACTCAGCTATGACTTTGTTGGGCATGGTGGCACACGCCTTTAATCCCAGCACTCAGGAGGCAGAAGCAGGCAGACTTCTGAGTTCAAGGTCAGCCTGGTCTACAAAGTGAGTTACAGGAGAGCCAGGGCTATACAGAGAAACCCTGTCCTGAACCCCCCCCCCGCCTCCCAAAAATAACAATGACTTCATGAAATTCTTAGACAAATGGATGGAATTATAAAATATCATCCTGACTGAGGTAACCCAATCAGAAAAGAACACACATGGTATGTATTCACTGAAAAGTGGTTATTATGCCAGAAGCTTGAGATACCCAAGATAAAATACACAGAACACATGAAATTGAAGAAGAAAGACCAAAGTGTAGATACCTTGGTCCTTCTTAGAAGGTGGAACAAATTACCCATGGGAGGAGATACAGAGACAAAGTATGGAGCAGAGACTGAAGGAAAGGCCATCCAGAGATTGCCCCACCTGGGGAGTCAATCAATATACAGTTACCAAATCCAGACACTGTTGTGGATGCCAACAAGTGCTTGCTCACAGAAACCTGATATATCTCCTGAGAGCCTCTGCCAGTGTTTGACATATTTAGAGGTGTATACTCACAACCATTGGAGTGAGCACAAGGTCACCAATGAAGGAGCTAGACAAAGGACCAACGGAGCTAAAAGGGTTCTCAGGCCACAGGAGGAAAAACAAAATTAACCAACCTGTACCTCCAGAGCTCCCAGGGGTTAAACAACCAACCAAAGAGTACACATGGGAGGGACCTATGGCTCCAGCCACATATCAATGGGAGGAGAGGCCCTTAGTCCTGTGAAGGCTCTATGCCCTAGTATAGGGGAATTCCAGGACAGGGAAGCAGGAGTGGGTGGTTTGGTGAGCAGGTGGTAGGGGAAATGGGATGGCTGTTTTGGAGGGGAAACCAGAAAAGGGGATAGCATTTGAAATGTAAATATAGAAAATATCTAATAGAGAAAAAAAAAAAAAAACAAGGAAAAAACCACTCCTTTCAAAGAATTTCCAATGTCATTTGAAGTATTTGACAATACCTCCCAAGTATACTTAGAACAATGGAGAAAGAAAATCCTTTGCCAATAGACTACTGTAAAAAAATCAGCAATAGGTAGTTTATTGATGTATGAAAATTAATACCATGAAATAAAATTTATTTTAAAAATATATGCTTTATTTTTGTGTGCATGTGTGTGTGTGTGTGTGTGTGTGTGTGTGTGTGTGTGTTATTTGCTTCTGTGGAATTCTAAGTGGCAAGTTAGGTGGCTCCTATTCCTACTGGCTCTGAGGGATCAAACTCAAGTAGTCAAGCTTAAGACAGATACCTTTATTCCCTAAGATATTGCAACAGAACAAGGTGAGATTTTTAAGAGAGATGACATGAGAACTAAAGAGAAAAATAAATAACAAAACTCACCTTATAGGGGATTTTAACATTAGAGGGAGGGGTAAGAGTCAGAGATGTATGATATTTATTTATTTATTTATTTATTTATTTATTTATTTATGTTTTTCCACACAGGGTTTCTCTGCATAGGTCAGGCTGTCCTGGAACTCACTCTGTAGACCAGGCTGGCCTCAAACACAGAAATCCACCTGTCTCTGCCTCCCAAGTGCTGGGATTAAAGGCCTGCGCCACCACTGCCCGGGTGGGATGTATGTTATTTAATTACGCCTTCTTATAGGAACCTTGATGGTGGTATTGAGAAGACCATCCTTCAAGCTCAAGTGTAGATTCTTTAGGAATATTAGAGATCATGTCAGGAGATAATGATTTACTTGTAATTAAAGTGTCTATGCCTAAATACCAACATCACTGAACCATGGCAGAGGTAGAACTTGTCTTTAGTCTGTTTAGTGAACATTGATAAGATGATATTTTGCTGCTATTGACTTTAAACTCTGGACCTGTCAAACAAGCCTCATTATAATGTGGCTTTTAGTAGATTTTGAGTGTTTGGCTGGAGGTTTGACAAAATTTTGTCAGGGTCAAAAACATATTGAAATACTTACTGTTGAAACTCATTGGTAACTTATTGATTTGACTTTTTATGTTGTCATCTGAGGAGACAAATTAAAAATCTGGTAGAAGCAGTAGAAATGTTCATCTTTATGAACCTATGAGAAGCAGGAGAATAACACCAGAGCTTCCACAGATCACCTAGCCGATTTGAAACAGTCCATAGAATGTCTGTCCTATTGCCCAGAGCCTTGAGATCACTGACAGCCCATTGGAATCTTTCTTCAAGCTTATAGGAATCTCATACTTCTGCTCTTAGCTTTTGGTAGGATGAAGTAGCCAAGTCATCAAGAATCTAAGGAAAATCTCTGATACAGAGTGAGTTTCAGATCAGCTTCGATAACAAACAAAACCTCAAAACAACAAGAAAAATAAAAGTATATTCATGTCTGAATACCAAAATACTTCTTTCCATGGGGTTCAGGAGAGATATAGTTCAGTGTTTTAGAAGATGAATTGCTCTTCTAGAGGCTGAGAATTAGGTTCCCAGCATCCATGTTGCATGTTTACACCTTCTTGCAACTCATTTTAGAAGTACTATACCTGGATTTCTCTTTTTTATGCTCTAGATTAAATGTTGTACAAGTGGCAAATTGCCATCAAAACCAGAGTATCATATTATAAGCCTTACCTTTGAATATGGTTGTCAACCCTATTTCTTGCTTCCTCCCTTTCTCTCTATATTTTTTCCATCAAACTTGTCAAACCACATGACAAACCTTATTTTCCCTATTCCCAGAACAGTGACGCAATGGCGCTCTGGTGACAGACATGATAGTAGATAGCTGTGTCTTTTTGTCACTGTAGTTCTTTACCTTGCATGCTGCCTGTGCTGACTCTCTGCAAGAGTTCAGAGAAAAGTAAGAATAATTGAGAGGGTATTTGAGGTTACAAAGGGGAACTTAAACAGAGCTTTTACTTATATCTATCTCAGACACTAATCAAAAGAGAGAGGAGGGTGGTTGCAGCAGTCACACAATAAAGAGTATCTCCAAATATAATATGTAGTTTTTAACTCTTAACATAAGTGGTATATCCTCCTAAGATGGTAGTTCTCAACCTCCAATCAGTTCCTTATGGAACAGATAACCCTAGCTCTCACCCCTTATCAAATATGTTTCTTTGTGCAGCAGATGAAGACTATTAGAGATCCACAATTGATCAAATGAAAATAATACATTTCCATTAGTTGCCTAACCTCAATTGGAACGTCTACAATGTAGCGGGAATGTCCTATACCTATGGACTCTGAGAACAATGAGGAAGAACGGACAGAAAGATTGCAACGGGCAGCAGAACACTGTACCTACTGGCATGCAGTGTCTTTAAAGAAGCACTATGAATTCTCAACAATGAGGTTGTCTGAACAAGACTTGTATAATGACCAACCCTATTGGTATGACAGCATGGACATGGGAAATTTCTTAAGGCCCCACTCCTAGAAAGCTGTAAGTTATAAATGGTTTCTGATAGAGAGAATCAGTCTTCTTCGATGATGAGTTCATATGATAGGATATCCAATCCCAAATGTTTAGTTCTAGACACACTGTTGAGTGACAGACTTTTGCTGGGGAAATCAAACACACACACACACACACACACACACACACACACACACACACACAGCTACTCACTACAGAAAGGTGGGCCTAGACAGACTGAGGTAATGATTGCACCAACATTTCATTAAGTGAAACAATGAGACTTATTTCATTGGGGTTACTAACATGAGTATGGTAAGGATTTATTACAAGGAACAGGGATAACTCCAAAGCAGCTTTACCACTGGAAATCCCATGCAGGATTGGTAAAGGCTCTTGAAAACTGTAACCTGGGGATCTCTACCCAGCTTACTGGCAACTCAACAGACTAAATACCTTTCTACATTGTCTGGCCTGAATCTCTATCCTCAGCAATTGTTTCTTCTTTTTATACTGCTTGGTTAATGTTTACAAGAGTCTTAAATTTCTGTTCTACCAGACATCAGATCTTTTCTTTGCCTCCTGAGCATTAACAGCCTCTTCTCTTTTTGAAGAAAATGTTTCAATATGTAAGAAATTCTGCAATACAAAAAAAAAAAATAACATCCTCTAATTCACATGCAGATGTTGCCATTGAGTCACAATCTAGCAACTGAAGCTTAGTCCTCTGGGATAATTTCAAAGACTGCTGTCCTATAAAGACCTTCTCTAGTACAGACTATCTAAAATTTTTTTCTAATGCTGTTTCATGATAAATATACTAAGGGTCATATTTGCTTTATTTTGTTCTTGCCAATCATAGTGATGCTGACTCACTTCATTCCAGCTACATTTTTTTGTGACTTGTGACAACATACATGTACTTAAGAGCAATGGTAAATGGATAATGGATTCATGTGTGAGTGTGTGTGTGTGTGTGTGTGTGTGTGTGTGTGTTTGAGATAGAGAGAGATCTTTAAATAAAGGGTTGTGAATATGAGAAAATAATGGATCTTGGGAATTGGGATATGGATAGGGAAAGGAAGGGAGTGAAATAAGGTAAATGTATAAATGGAACTCAACCAAGAAACATCTGCTGGCATCATTAACATTGTATGTTCACTTAACAAACAAGGAGAGTGTGCTAGTAAATAAGCCAGAAATGTCTTTATTTGCAATAGTGGTCCTTGTGTGGGCATTTTATGCTCTATTATCACAAATACTCCATAGTGTGTAAGTTCACAATCAACCTGTCATTCACATGCTTATTTTATGGTGTCAAAAACCAGGAGCCAATAGTTAGATGTTGTAAGGAAAAACAAAAATTATTTTATTAGGAGAAACAGCCTCAAACAAAGGTAGCAAGACATTTATAACCAACCAAGACAATGATTGGCAGTTAGTGGTTAGTAATATTTATGATTATGAGGAAAGAACATGTTGTAGGTTTATGATCAGTCAAATGGAAACATTTATGATGTGCAAATCACAATAATATAAAGGAAGCATGAGTTAACAACGAGTTGTCCCTTAACTTAACCTTCAGTTTTGGGAATGATTCAAGTAAACACCATAAGAAATAGTACAGAAATCAATCAACATTTGCCTAAAGCAAACATGGGTCCAGCTGTTCCTTAACACTTACAGGCACTAAAGCTACATTCTGATACACCATAAAGTAGTTAAGGTCACAATAAGCAGAGCTGTACAGATACCTAGCACAGTCCCTGCTTCAATTGTTAGAAGAATAAAATATTTTTGTTTTGGTTATTGTTGAGCATTACATATGTTTTGACATATTTACTCCTCTTCTCAAACTCTTCCAGTGTTTAGCTCCCCTTCCATGCTCATCTAACTTTGTGTCCTTTAAAACAAACAAAAACAAAACAACCAAAACCCCAGACATCTTCTAACCACAAGTGTTCTTTAAAATGACCCACAGGTGTTCTAACGCTTTTGTAGGATTTCTTATTTCTGTTAGCAAGTGCAGTATCTGAAATGGAGATGAATGATCAGAATCCATGTCTACAAAGTTGCTTCAGATATTGAGGGCCCCACTCCAAAAGAAGAGGCATTGTAAACTCACAGGACAGTCGACACCCTGTGGTGTTTGGCATGAGGCTCCCATCCACTCAAACCTGTTCACTTTCCAAAGAGTTCCCAATTTTCCAGCCAGTCCTATGTGTCCTTGCTTGTCTTCCTTCATTAAAGGTAATGTTCTTTTATGTATAATACATTTTATACCAAAAAAAGAAGAAAAAATTACAAATTTTTGTAGTAATCAGTTAAGAGCAATGATATTGGACTTAAGAACTGGAAGGTCCTAGATAGACAAAGGAATTCCCTATATATTTGATCATTAAGCATCAAGATTATGGTTAAATAAGCCTGAAAGTTAGTATTCTATCTCATTATCATGTATCTTAATAGCTCTTGTAGACATATTGATAGCAAATTGTATCTTATTAGAAAGAAAAATGAAACCATGTGAACTGTGTGACTCATTAGAGATTAACCGTGCCATTGTCAATATCTATGTATTTTATTATAATTAATTTACTTAGGTTGTCTGTCATATTTAGAGGAAATATAGTCTTCCCAATTGTTCTAATTTACTTTTTATTGTTTTGCACATAAGCACCATGACTCTTGAAAGCTGAGGATTTCCGGAGTGACTGAGAAGGAGTAGACAAAAGCATGAATGACTGTGTATTATTGGTATTATTGAAAAAAAAATCAATGCTTCACATGGGAATTAGCAAAGACTTTCTCCTGGGGAGACATAGAAGAAATATTAGAAGCCTTCCTCTGGCCCACATGCAGATGTTGACATTTTATACAAAATTTAGCAACTGCAGCTTCCTCCTCTGGTATGATTGCAATCAGAGTCTGTTCCCCTACAGAGACCTCCTCCAACAGAGACTAGATAACACCCCCTTCTGATACTATTTCATAATAAATGCCCTGAGGTTCAGGCTTACTGTATAGTTGTTGCCATTCAGAGAGAGCCCAACGTACCTGATCCCAGCCACATTTCTGTATCCACTGCAAGTCTTTAATGTGTGTTTGATGCACATGTGAAGCTATGCTCATACAAATCGCTTGTTTGTATTTCAGTTTGTTTTGCCTCTTTTTATTTTATTCTCTCTTCAGTCTGACTCAGTGGCCACTTCCTTCCAGTTTCCAGTATTATTGGTTATATTCCAAAGCATGGTATGAATCACTGAGGAAACAACAGTTTATCACAAACACCTGGCATCTTGAAATTATTCAGGACCAGGTGTCCTTATTCTAGACAAGGAAAATAATGGCCACAGTTTGTCCAAGCTACATACCTGGCTGTGCTTATTTCTGGAAACTTGATTCATATTGACAGGTGAAAATTTGAGTTTCTGGAACATTTCATGAGCTTGTCTCTTTTTGCACTCAGGGCTGCCTTACCTTTGAAAGAGCACTTTCTCTCTGTCTCTAGAATATTCAAAGATATCCTAAGGAAGTTAATATACTAAATCAGTTCTCTTTTCATATGATGTCATAGCTAAATATACCACTATTCCCTAGTCGATATAACTTTGTATTTTTTCTACTTTTATGTGATTTACTAAATATGTCCTCTCCTCCAGATATGTCTCTCCTCCTCCTCCTCCTCCTCCTCCTCCTCCTCCTCCTCCTCCTCCTCCTCCTCCTCCTCCTCTTCTTCTTCTTCTTCTTCTTCTTCTTCTTCTTCTTCTTCTTCTTCTTCTTCTTCTTCTATGAATTAATTATTTATTTTATGTATATGAGTGCACCGTAGCTGTCTTAAGACATACCAATACACTCTGGTACACTCTCATTAAGGGACCTTTCTGACTTCTCTCTTTGCTTTGTCCTTTTGCCTTCATAGTGAACACCTCTATTTTATGGTTGATGCCTAAAATAATTAGATAACATTGCCTAGTGTTTGTCTCTACAATAGATATTTAAAAATACTCAAGATCGTAAAGATTTTACCTCTAATGTAGCTACCTAAATACTAAGTCAGCATTGCATGCTATGTGTCTCTACAATAGATACCTGAAAAGAATCAGCATTACATAATATGTGCCTCTACAGTAAAAAAAAAAAAAAGCAATTTTAGAACTGCATAAGTTATGCTTGTAGAGTAGACACTTAAAGCATTTTGTTAGCATTAATTTCATGGGGATAAATATTTTTGTCTATGTCAACAATTTGAAATGAAATATGGAACTCTGGGATATTGTAAGCCCAGTGTTGTTCAGGATTTTCCCAGGAGAAAGCTAAAAACACAAATCATAGATGCAGCATTATTTCATTTTTAAATAGCTTTTATGGGCCAACTAATGCTCATTACTCACAAAGACATAAGTTTCACATACCCAGTACTCTATTAATTTGACATGTTATAGTCTGACTTTCTTAGGATTAACCCTTAAAGGTAAAACAATTGGACAGTATACTTTACATCATAAGCAAATGGGTTATATTAAGGTACTGATTATAAATTTTCTAGTGGTGTAATAACTTTTGAGAACTTTTAGATCCTAGGTACTGTAAGTGTAATTTATAAGTAGTATTCCATTTTACTATTTTTATTTATTGCTTGAACAATATAAAGACCTGGAGTATACTTATGCTATATGCTACAGTTTTGTATATTTTTGTCTACAATGCATGGGTTAAGTGTTATGATTATTGCTGCTGTCATTTCCTAGTGGAATTCCCATGCTTCATAATGAAGAATGCACATATTAAATTTTTATATAATTCTTTGTAAAGATGGCAGATTTATATTCATGGTTATTCACACAGACCATGTGACTAAAGAGCATATATTGTTCAATAGCTGTTCTCTGTATTTAAGTTCAGCTAATGCTTGTATTAAGCAACATGTCTGTTTTGTCATGAAGTTCCCTAAATTCCATTATGTATTTGTGATTCTGTACATTGAACATGGCACATGTGGAAAGCCACTTTCCTCTTTAGAAGGGACAATGAGCGAGTTTACCTGTGTCTGACACCACACAGCCCTCCTACAAGATAGCAATATAAGTTTTGACTTTTTTTTATTCCCAATGGTTAGTTCAGTATGCTTTAGTTCTATTTGCCATTCTTGGGTAACTAGTTGGCTAGATTGTTCGTTTGACACTGATCACCACCTTACTTTTGTTAATGATCATAAAGATAGAACCTTGGTGTTCATTTCATTTTAAAAATGTGACTATTAATCACCATGGCATGGAAGTATTGGTTGTTTAGGTAAATAAAATTAAAACTTAGGCAATAAATGTCCAGATCAGTTACCTTCTAAAATAGTTTATGCATTTGTGTCTTAATTAGTATATGAATAGAGATCAATTTGTTAACAATCTGGTGCCTTTTCTTTGTTAAAGATGCCTTCCTATCTTCTTAAGTTAAAGTAAGAAAGCACTTCATAGTGTCCACTTTTTACCACTATCTCAAACCTAAACTTACCACAGGAATACTCAAGAATGGGACATTTCCTCCCTAGAGCATAGAAAGTAAATTTATAGCAAATCTACATAAAGCAGATCTGAAGACTCCTTAACAAGGAACAATACATGGCAAGACTGGATTTGCTCTCTATTCCAGGTTGGCCTCAGGCTCATAATCCTCCTGCCTTGACTCTCAAGTTTTAGAAAAATAGTCATATATCATCCAACCTGGAGTCCTTGGAACTCCGAGACATTTTCTTGATGATTTACTGATACAATGCATTATTGTTTTCTCTCTCAGAAAGGAATAATTTCTTTATCATTTTTATGCAATGATTCAGGGAAGCTGGTAGACAAAGAAGGTGTTGGCTTTACTTTCATTCACATGGCATATTGTAAGTGGAATCCTGGATTTAAAATATTTGTATAGCATTCTGCTACTTTGGGCAGGAATTATCTACCAATCACATCAGGCTTACATCTCTTGTTTACTTATACACAGAAACAAAGCAATCACAAGCATGTAAGATAGATATGGGTGGGACTATCTCATACACACCAAGCATATAGCAGTATCATTTGCCTTCCAGCTCTAGTAGTCCATAAATAAGATGACAGTCTCCAAACATATACTCACTAATCTTTCTCCCTCCTTCTCATCCATCTCCACCTTTTCTCTTGTTTTGGTGATATTCTTAAATAAATATGAACTATTCAGTGGATTTTATTTTTGGTAGATAATACTCCAAGTCAGACATTAGAATAAAAGTGTATCTCAATCTTTGCTGCATGTTAAATTCAGGTCCTAGTTCTGCCAAAATACACAAGTGCAGATCTCCTCTGTGGCAAGAACCACCATGCTGTGCTCAGAATAAATGTCATAAAGAGGCTCTAAAACAGAATATAGTTGGTTGCACACTAGGGCTGATTAGTGAGGTAGTTTAAGAAACCTCTAAGCCTTAGACACCAAGAAAGAAGGACAAAACCTTCATTGTCAGACTTAAATAAATTATCTATGGTAATCATGTTCATACATAGTACAACAGTGTTTGCAGAAGACAGATAATGGGGAATAATGAGTTCATAGCTGTTTAATACCTGTAGTGTATCAATTTTCTAAGATGCAGTGTTCTTTGGTTTGGTTTTTGGAACAATTTAAATATACTTAGCACTATTGGACTATGCATACACTCAAAACAGTTGAGAAGCTGTTAAGTGATATGGCAATAAAAATTAAATAAAATCAATTAAATAATTGAAGATATAGAAATGTACATGAAACAACCTGACCTTCAAGAATGACTATTAAAGGGAATTATGTTAGGTACACTCATTTTTCTTAATACCAGCCAACTTTTCCATTCTGTTAATCATGTTGTTATAATGTTTATCATTCATGTTTCATGATACAAGGCTTAAAGGAAAAGCTGTTGGAATAAGGTATAGATTTTTCTTATGTCTATATGAATTGGTAAACACTGAATATTTTTATGTGGAATCTTTGGAATCAACTTAGAATACAGAGGCTAACAAGACCTCAAGTATAAGATAAACTATGACAATAAAGCTTGATTAGGCTAAGAAAGAAGGTAAGTAGTGTACACATTGAAAGATATTTATTAAATATAACCTGGTATTTTTTGATTTAGTAAAAAATATTTTAACTGCAGATATTAGCCCTCTGAAAATATCATCCAACTTACTTTTATCTTATTCATCCTTTCTTCCCCAACTCATTCCAGGTTCAGTAGTATTTCCTCAAACAGTCAAAACTTTGTATCCTTTCAATTTGTTGTCAGTTTGTGCTGACCAAATATTCTTATATGAACCCCAGACTATACCTTTTCTCTTCTAACAAATATAAATTGCCAGTAGTCCTATGTTTCAGGTTAGAACTTTGCATCCATATTCCCTCTCCATATTTTGTCTGACTTGAGCTCGAGGAGTCATTAAACATTCTTTTACAACACTTTTAATTTCAAATTTACATGTGACCTAATGTGTCCAGAATATTTTTTTTTTGTAACTATGTACTTCTTCCTGGATCATACAGTTCCTAAGCCTGCTCTTCTTCAGTGACCCTTTAGCTCAAAGAGGAGTGGGTATAATAGATATGTTCTATTTAGGAATGAACATTTTCAGTCTCTTAATCTCTACATTTCAGCTAGTTGTGGATTTCTTTTATTTGCCACCAGGTACTTCCAAAGTTTCTCTGAAAGGGGTTGAGATGTGAGTTAATCGATGGGTATAACAACAAGGCATTAGGACAGTTTAATATTGGATCCATTTAGCAGAATATGAGTAGCTGGCTTTCTCCTGGGATTACTGAATTGTTTAGCCATAAGTTCTTGTTCCAATAATTCTGCCAAGTGTGCATTTCATCTTGCAGAGTGAAGCTTAATTCCAATCAAAAAATGGTTCCTTAATCTCTTTTGTGCTAGTACTTAACTAGTGGGACGCCTTGTCAGAGCAATCACTGTTTCTCACAGAGTTCATAACTCTCTAAGATGGATGATTATTTTTATCCTATGGTAGCATTCATAGCACCTTCCATCACAATGAAATCTAGACAATAGGGATGAAGCTTTCATGAGTACCAGATATCCCTTTGACTCATTCATGCATCAGCTTCAGGAGTAGGGTCTTACTAAGGGGTATTGTTAAGTTCTGATAACCTGTAATAATTGTGAATTTTAGGAACGTCACTGAGCACCAACTCCAAAAAATAACCAGTTCCAAGGACAGTGTTTTAATCTTAGGGTATGGTACCTATTTGTGGTGTCGTTGCCCTGTTACAGGAAAACGGCATTTACATTTTAACTTTTCTTTTCTCTGCCTGTGCATGTTTTGGGAACTTTTGCAGTAGTTGTTATTGTAGGGAAGTAGTTCTGATGCTTTGATTTAGTTGGGAATCTGTTTGTAATGATGCCGAAGGTCCTTGTGCCTAATTGATTTTTGATAGATCAATAAAGATGCCAGCAGACAATGGTTGGGAAAAAGGAGACAGAGTAGGACGCTTAGAGCTGCAAAGGCTAAGGTTCAGGGGGAGATAGGACATTGATAGACTTGGGGAGAGAGATGGAACAGACTCAATGCTTCATGCGAGATCAACCAAAATGTAGGCAGAGAGGGAAAGTGGCCCAGGGAAGGACAGCCTGGAAGCATCTTTTCTTGGGCAGCAAAGACCAATGGGGATAACAGAAGGTAATGGGGCAGTGAAGTTACAGGTAGATTTGGAAAGTGTTTAGCCAAGAATATCAGAGGGAAGGGCAAGCAAGCTGAAGGAGGCTTAGAATTGCACATCCACTGAGCCAGTAATGCATGTTGAAGTTAAGCTCATGTTTGAGTGTCTTTCATCCACCGATACAAAAATTCCATGGGCAAATTGCTGGAAGTATGGCTTACCAAAGCTTAAAGTGGGGTAGCTAAAAATGTAGCTACCGGTTTTTCTGACTTTAAAAACAATCATAAGCGTTATATATCACACTCCATATTCCTTCTTCTTTGTTTCCTTCTACTATCCTATCCCTGTTTAACCCTTCTTCTTCCAAAATTCCTTTTTAAACCTTTATATTGGAGAGTTATGTCTCACTTCCCTGAAATGTCAGTCTCGATTTCATAGCAATTTCTTGACCTCTGAGGTTATTCCAAATAAACACACATAACTGTAGATTTAAATCTAATATCTATGAATGAAAGTTGAGTTTTCTTTCTGGACCTTGGTTAGTGCACTCGGAATGATTATTTCTGTCCGTTTACCTGTGAGTTTTATAATATCATCTTCCTTAATCATGGTAGAATTCATCTGATAAGGAGTTATCCCAGGCAGCAGCCCAGTTCAGGGATGTCTGCATGACCACAGAATCAGACATGGTCTCCTCAACAGCAACACCAGCCAGGATCTTACAATGGTCTCAGGTAGCAGGGCAGGCTACTCAAATCAGGCTTTCCCTCAACACCTTAGGTTGTCCAGTTCAGCCTCTCTTCTTTGTCCACACATGCTTCTTTCCCCCCCATCTTTCCATTACCTACTTTTTCACTTTATTGGTGTGGGCAGGGGTTCTCTGGGTATCCTCTACTCTGCCTACTCACCATGTAAATATTTATTCGTTATTATTATTATTCTATGTCTTCTAGATAAAGTAGAACAAGTAGTATATTTTGCAAACATATAAGCTAGTCTATATACTAGTTTACATGCAACTACACACACATACACAAACTTATCTATATATTAGTTTGCATACACATATTTATGTGGACATACACATGACTCACAGTATACATGTGTATAAGATTATTAAAATATACTCTTAACAATTATAGTAGATGGTACCAACTTATCAAATGCTATACATAGAGCTCCATGATGTCTTTGTCCTGCTGTGTTTTCATCCTTGGTTTTTATCAATGTTCTCTATGGTCTTAATTTTCTGTTAGAATGGCAATGTTAATTCTATTCAACTATTTATAAGAGGTACATAACATTTAAAAATTTTATTGGGTCTCATAGTAAAGAGAATGCCTTGAGTCTCATGTGAGAGTATTGCTTCTATTTTGAAATATCCTTACCACTCTTAAAGAAATAATAAGGATCGTGGAGAATTTGGAAGTTATAATGAATGCACTTTGAATTATAAAATGGTCATGTACCTATAGGAAAATAAGTATAACAACATGACTAAAGAGGGTTTGGGTATCAAATTGTCAAGCGGTGGAGGTATCATGTTCGGTTTTGATTGTTAAGTTGAAAGGATTTAAGATCACCATGGCAATAAATCTCTGACCACATTTATGAGAAACTGTCCCAATATAGGGGAATGCCAGGGCCAAAAGAATGGGAATGGGTGGGTAGGGAAGTGGGGGGCGCTATGGGGGACTTTTGGGATAGCATTGGAAATGTAATTGAGGAAAATATGTAATAAAAAATATTAAAAATTAAAAAAAAGAGAGAAACTGTCTACTATTTAGATTAAATGAGTTAGAACAACCCAACCTAAATGAATGCTCAGTCCCATGGGTTGGCATCTGAATTAAAAAAAAAAAAAAAAAAGCAATCTTGATCCATCTTTTAACACTATACTTCCTGAATATGGGTATAGTGTGACCATTTGGTCATTCCACCAAACTTTATGTTCATTTATACAATTCTTCTTGCTGAAACTATCAGTGTAAACAAAACTGTGTCAGGATTTGTTTAACATTAAGTGGTGTAGTTATTGCTTTGGAAAAGGCTGGGATGTCTTTTACAAAGTCATGGAATCCTTGTTTTGGAATATCACTTGAAGTATCATTTTAAAAACTTTCCAAGGATGGCACTGTTTGGGGCCATTGAAAAACCATAAGAAAGTCAGTAAGGAAAACAGGGAAAGGAAAAAAAAACAGAAGTGATTTCTATGTTTTGCCCGTCCACAGTTTAAATCCCAGCACTCAGGAGGCAGATAAAAGCAGCTCTATGTTATCTCAAAGTCAGCTTGGTCAACAGAATGAGTTCCAGGACAGCCAGGGCTAAAAAGAGAAAGCCTGTCTCAAATAACAATCAAACAAATGTGAAATAAAAGCTGAAAGGAAGGGACATTGAACAGAACCAAGGCAGGATGGACGAGAGAGGAGGGAGAGGAAAAGATGAGGGAAAAGACGAAGGAGCATAAGAGAAAGGAGACAGACCAAAGGTGCAATAAGAGGAGAAAGGAAGGGGAGCAGAGGTAAAAGAAGAAGATGGACAAAGGGAAAACAAATTAAACTACCAAAGATTCATAAAGAAGCACTGTAAAACCCTTAGCTAAATTCCCATTGATATAAGAGGGAACTTGTCATTAAATACAACATAATCATTGATAAAAACCTGTTCTCCACTAAGGAATCAAACATTAAACTTTTCTGGATGTTTATTAAGTATATTAAGTTATAAGCAGAAGTAGATGCTCACAGTCATCTATTGGATGGAACACAGAGTCCCTAATGAAGGAGCTACAGAGAGAACCCAAGGAGCTGAAGGGGTGTGCAGCCCTATAGATGGAACAACAATATGAACTAACCAATACCCCCAGAGCTCATGTCTCTAGCTGCATATGTAGCAGAGGATGGCCTAGCTGGCCATCATTGGGAGGAGAGGCCCTTGGTCTTGCAAAGATTCTATGCCCCAGTATAGGGGAATGCCAGGGCCAGGAAGTGGAAGTGGGTGGGCAGGCTTGGGTACAGGGGGAGGGGGAGGGTATAGGGGACTTTCTGAGAGAAAACTAAATGTAAATGAAGAATACATCAAATAAAAAAAAAGAAAAAGGGAAAATGTTATAAACTCTTAGCCAAATTTTACTTATGCTAACTTAAGTAGAAATATTTCATCTTAAGCAAATTATTCTCTTGAGATTATCAGGGTTTTTTGTTTGTTTATATTTTGTTTTGTTTGTTTTTCCCCTATATTCTACATAATAATTTCTTAAAACTGGAACCAAATGTTGGGTTTTTGTGGAAAAGTTGATAAGACACACAGTATTATAGAAATTCCTGTGAAGAAGAACTTTTGCTTCTCCCTTGTGGTGGCAGTCCTTCAATCCCTGGAGCTCCATACAGTCAGAAAAGGAGAAGGAAGTGGCTTTCATATTCATCACTTTGGACAAATGGGTGCACCCGTAATGTGCAAACTTAGAAATTAAGCAATGATTTCACCAGATGTGGTAGTAAATTATGAATTATCTGGACTCAGTGGGTATTTTGAAAAGATAATTATAATATGACATTTAGTGTGTGGTGTATATATGAACTCAAGATAGCTTGAATGTATTAAAATGTTTTTTTTTAAATCCTTTTGGAAGACATAGCAGGATGAAGACATGTTATTACAGACTATCATAGAAGATATGGCACTAGACTTACTGAAGCATTAAATGAATATTTCCAATTACATGAAAAAGGCAGAGAATTTTTAACAACTGCTGTTTGTAATGAGTACTGTGGCCAGTATTATAAGATTTTATGGATTATATATATATATATATATATATATATATATATATATATATATATATATATATGATAGATAGATAGATAGATAGATAGATAGATAGATAGATAGATAGATGATACACTGATATATAGAAATATAGATGTGTGTGTGTGTTTGTGTGTGTGTGTGTGTATGTGTGTGTAGGATTGAAATCAGAAGCCACGGGAGCCCAAATGGAAGACTAAGGAAAAACTAAATAGTTGACTTATTGGTTGAGACCATGACTAAATTGTGAATCTCTCAGTAGGAATGTTATAAGGTAGCTAAATTGGTATAATGATTGCTACACCTTAACTCTAGCATGGGGAGGTCATAACAACGTTTTGCTAGTGAGTCTAGAATGGTGAGCTCCAGGTTCAGTGAGAAACCTGTTTTCAAAAATTAGGAGGAAAGTGATTTTGGAACATATCCAATATTTATCTGTGACCTGCACAATTACATAACACACATACATGTGTGCACACACACATGCACACATTAACACAAACGTGTGATCACAGAAAACAAACAAATAGAAAACAATAACACAAAAGAAACCTGATAGACTGGAAGCATGAATTTTATACCACGAGTTAAAAATGGAGAAGACCAAAAAATGAATACGTCATTGAAGTGAGTATCAGGCATTTATATTGCCTTTACAGCATGGATTGCTGTTTTATTTTTCTTTTTAATAATGTTGGGAAATTGACATCTGTAAATGGTTTCAACATTTCAACAAATACATGGGTAGGGTAGTATTATAAAAATCATCATGCTCAGTCCATTATAAAATGAGAAATACAGGTGCTGGTCCTCAGTGGATGACGTAATTAGAGAAGAACTTACAGAAATTTTTACAAGCTAGCCATCTGGTTTTCACCCCTCATCTGAAAAGTAGGTTTATCTATCCTAAACTAATGTTATGAGGTCCAGTAGGGAATATACAGTGCTGTAATTGATTTATTCCTATGCACAGTGACCCCAATATTGTGGATGAGATCTAATTATAAATTTAAGAGTAATATTGATAGTAGTAAAAAAATGTCAACCACAATGATCTCCCACCAATAGGTGATCAAAGCAATATTTCTGGAAAAAGTGATAGTATACAGAGAAATATTTGACATGGTCCTTATTTGAAGTTAGGGTTGTAATTTTTTTTTTTATAAAATCTGGAAATTTGTCTCTAAACTTTGTTTTGCACCCATTATGAGGGATATGCTTAATTTTCTTGTTTATATTTGAAAATATATATATGTCTAAATGAAATATATAAAGCATAGAATTTAAATTAAGGTTAAAGGAAACAAAGAAAAATAAATCTTATAGAACAGATATAATTTGACTGTTAACAATTGTTAGATGTATTACCTATTATTGGATTAGGGATTTATGGCCACTATAGCATTCTCTGCCTTCTAACATTTAAATTTTTCTTCTCCTGGAAAGACTGGAAAATAGTTTACTTTTAAGAAGCCTTAATTGATGATGTGATTAAATATTCCAGCATAGATTTTTCTAGACACTAAAGCAAATATACTTTTTATATTTGTTCATAATAGCATATACACTAGAGCAGATAATAAGTAGTCCTTCAAGTATGTAGTTAACAGATTAATCACCTCCTGAAAGCCCCATCTATGAACCTCATTGCTTGATGACGTTTTAACCATCTTAATGTCTCACAAAAGGGAGCAGATATCAGCACAGGGTTGAGACAAGGAACCATCTCATATTCAAACTAAAGGCATTCAGTTCATGGAGATGGAAGCATTTAGAGATGGCAGAATAAAAATTAATAGAAAGCACAAAACATCAACAGCATGTCATAGATGTTACACAAAGGAAAATTATTAAAAAATAATTTTCCTCTGGAAATCATAGGTGTAACTGGTGGTTATACTTAGGGAAATTCTGTAGAGATCATGAAAAATAGAAAAGAATGGATAAAAAACAAACAAGATTGGGTTCACATGGGAACTGGAAGACCAGATGTTAATTTCTTTTATTCCTTCGAGATAAGCTATGATCTATTTCTCTAAAATGATATTCACTTTGGGATTGAGTAGCTCCATTGGTAAATCATGTGTCTAAAATGTGTGAAACCCTTGTTCTTTCCACAGCCATGCAGAAACCCAAATGTAGTGACACATACCTGTGCCTTAGAACTGTAGATATGGGGACAGGAGCATCAGAGATTGAAGGCCACCCTCTTCTGCATATGAAGTCTGAGACTAACTACATGTAACCCTTTCAAAAATTATAAGACATTCTTTTCTTTTCTTTTGTAACATTAATAAAAATGAACTATTTCCATTTTTACTTGCTTTCCTATGTTATTGCATATTCACATAACCTCATGTGTACATGAATATGCAATATAATCATGTGGATATTTACAATTTTTGTCAGTTCAGTTTTGTTCATTTAAAAGTAATTTTGTTCATAATTTTTAACTTTATATGATTCCACATTTCATTTCAGTTTCATGTGTTCCACTAAATTCTCTCCAAAATATGTCAGTGTAGTAAGTGGTTGTTAAGATACCAGTTTTGAAATTATACCTAGAAAATTTTGTACTTATTCTGTTTGTTTCCATGTGAATACTCTAGATGAGTAGCAAGTGTGTCCTTATTAGGCAATGTTTACACAACAAAAATTCAAATAGTTACCAAAAGAAAATGTACTTGTGAGTAGAATATACAATACAGAACTCTAGGCCTACTGGTATAAATAGGCTTCTTTCAAATTCATACCTAGTGGGCTCAGTCAGGCATGAATACCTCTCCTCCTTCCACTCTGAAGTAGGTAATTTATTGCATAATGACAATATCCTATTTTAAAATAGTCTCATTGTTCTTCTTCTTGACAATTGGATTTTCAATTGCTCAGTCATTACATTTTAGAGAACAGAAATTCATTTTGGTTACAATTATATAATTTGGCATACATTATCTGATTTACATGTGTATTGATAACTTTAGCTTCTAGTTAACTTAACTAGTACTTATTTTATAAAAAGAACAACACATATATTAGGGTTGTACCAGCAATTAAAAATATGTTTTGATAGACATTGTAATAGACTGAGAAATGCTAAAAGCATTCTTTTAATTACAGCAAGAAAATGGATTTTTATCATTAAACCTTGCCCATACTGTATCTAAAGCATAGAAATATACTTAAAATAATAACTGAAAGGATGATTTATTTAGATTTTGAGGGGTTTATGCAAATATATTTCCTCATGTTTCTTTTTGCTTTTATCTTCCCAGAAGAAATCTATTTTATTATGGGTAATTACACTTCAATTGACTTGTTCTGGAAGAAACTGTAAATAATGCTAGTGAGTACTCTTTCTGTTTGTAAACAGACCATAAGCTTCTGAAGGACTATTTTAGGGTTCAAACAACTTGGCGGTTTTGTTTTGTTTGTTTGTTTGTTTGTTTTCTAAAAATAATGAGTTTCTGTGAGTAGGTCATGTGTGTCTCTCTGTGTGTACATGACCATCATGTATGCATATATATGTGCACATATGAGTGCATTTGAAGAAGGACTAACAGGACATTGGCATTAACTATTCTTACCTTATTTTCATAGTTTAATCGAATTAGCAGCCTATTCTTTGTTAGAATAAACCACTTTTTAAATCTTAATCCTTTGTATTTAAACTTTTCTATCTCCCTCCCTCCTTCCTTCCCTCCACCACCCTCTCTGCCTTTCCTCTTTTCTTCTTTTCCCCTCTAAAGCTAGCTATGAATGTAGAATGTAACTTATAGCTAGGAAAGACCTTGCATTTCTGAGCTTCTTGTTTCTCTTCTACACATTGAATTTGTGAATAAGATGTGTGGGTCAACAGAGTGGGTTTTAGCCATACTAGGAACTTTAATTCAATCTTGTTCTTTTAATTTCTTCACTCTGAAGATCATTATGATTCTACTGTATACTCAAAGTAGATTATTGTAGCTGCCACTGGTTACAGTACTGTATTAAAATGGTTAATACATAGCTTTCCAAATACTAAGGTAATAATAGTTCACTGTGGATATTTACTAAGGTATAACTCTTGCCCAAGACCTTACTTATAATTTCTCAAAATTTTTTCAAATAGCTCTTAAGAAACAGATGAAAATAGCTCAAGCTTTACGACTTCAAATTGAATAATGCTAACATTTATTCTAACTATTGTGTATCCTATACAAAATATACATATTTATCAGTTTAGAAATATGGACTACCATTATTATCTGATTAATATGGAATTGAATTTCAGTGATCCATAGTGATTCTCATTAATGTTGCAGTTTATTTTGAAGTTAAGAATGTGCATATGTGAATAATGTTTCCTCTTTTCTTATTTCTTGTTGTTGCTGTAAAGAATTAAAAACACAGAAAAGGATGTTTTATAGCAATAAAAAGAAAACAAAAGAGGAAAAGATTAAACCCTGAAAATTTGTCTAGAAATACAGGAAAATGATGTGGCATAGTGAAAGTATATAAATAATCTACATAAGTTGTGTATTTATATTTACCACTGTTGTCTTTTACTGAATCCTAAGACTTAGTGGATCCATCTTCATGGATGTTCTTAAAATCCTATTAAGTAGTAATTAACTAACTCACAGTATTGAAACTGGAAGTAAGGCAATGTAAGTACAGACTGTCAAACGTTCATGAATCGAATTGAGTGATGTGAACTGAAAAAAAAATCATTCAAAAGTAGAAGGTGACATAAAAAGGTACTGTTTCTTAGGGAGATAACTCCGGTATGCACGTTATGTTCCTGCTGCAGTTTGGTGTCCTCTGATTCCTTCCTCTTAGTGTAGCCAGACACTGCTGGACACTAGGTTGGACTGATGAAGCAGAGTCTAGAATGGGCAGTGTCTATATGATCCCAGACCAGCTGGGAATGAGTACAGGGTAGGGTGGCTTCTCCAAGGATCTTAGTGGTGTTTTAGATGAAGGCTTTCATTCAATCTTGGCTTGTGAGCATACCTTAATTTTCAGGGTTGTCTTCAATGTATACACTTTATTTTGGAAGAACCAGGAACATATATGGGCTATTGAGAGTCGAAAGGAGTTTTCAGGGTAAATTAAAATCATCCTCTGGAGTTTAAAGTTCTATGAATACCTCATTTTATGGAGAGGCATTCTTTAAGTCCCAGGTACTTGCTGAGTGCTTTGCTTTCTGCAGTGTTGGTGGGGAGGGGGAGGAGGGCAGTAGGCAGAATGGGAATTTGAACATGTAGGCCAGCCAAGAACTATTCAACCTTTCCCAAGTAGAAGGTATGGGTTTGTGCTCCCAGAAAAGGCCAGAGAAAGGGAGTCCTTGCTTATAAAAGAAGTTCTCCATTTTACTCTGAGCTCAGAGGAGGTATCTGGACATAGTAGAATTTGACCTTAGCTAGCAAGGTTTCAGCCCAGATAACAGTGCTATGTGATTTATAAATGGAATCCATTGTAGTGTTCACTCAATGTTTCTTTAGATTCCAATCCAATCGTCTTTATCTTGGCAAAAGTTCATACAGTAAATCTTGCATAGTCATTAGTAAGTCAAAGTTATTTTTATGTATTAATGCTAATTATATTAGCAAAGAATAAAAATGTATCCAAAATAATGACTTTTATGATAGGCATAATCTTTGCCTGAAAATAATGTTTAGGTAATTACTTACAAAGGTTCATTTAATTTTTAATTATGTAAAGGTTTGTATTATATATTGGCTATATTATAGATGAAAATAAACTGTAATTGGAAATATGAAGTTTGCAATCCTGTTACCTAGTAAAAAAATGAATGATGATCATTGATAACAATTTAGAATATTGGAACACAAGGTTTTTTTTTAATAGCAAAAAGATATCATTTTATTAGGTATTTACTTTATTTACATTTCCAATGCTATCCCAAAAGATCCCCACACGCTCCCCCACCCACTCTCCACCCAACCACTCCCACTTCTTGGCCCTGGCATTCCCCTGTACTGAGACATATAAAGTTTGCACGACCAATGGGCCTCTCTTTCCACTGATGGCTGACTAGGCCATCTTCTGATACATATGCAACTAGAGACATGAGCTCTGGGGGGGGGGGGTACTGGTTAGTTCATAATGTTGTTTCACCTATAGGGTTGCAGATCCCCCCAGCTCCTTGAGTAAAGTCCCCCATACCCTACCCCCACTCCCCTACCCACCCACTTCTTGGCCCTGGTGTTCCCCTGAAATGAAGCATATAAAGTTTGCAAGAACAATGGGCCTCTCTTTCCAATGATGGCCAGCTAGGCCATCTTCTGATACATACGCAGCTAGAGACAAGAGCTCTGGGGGGTACTGGTTAGTTCATATTGTTGTTCCACCTATAGGGTTGCAGACCCCTTTAGCTCCTTGGGTACTTTCCCTAGCTCCTCCATTGGGGGTCCTGTGATCCATCCAATAGCTGACTGTGAGCATACACTTCTGTGTTTGCTAGGCCATGGAGTAGCCTCACAAGAGACAGCTATATCTGGGTCCTATCAGCAAAATCTTGCTAGTGAATGCAATGGTGTCAGCATTTGGAGGCTGATTATGGGATGGATCCCTGGGTATGGCAGTCTCTAGATGATCCATCCTTTTGTCTCAGCTCCAAACTTAGCATCACAGCTGATAAGATTATTGATTATTTTTTCCCTTGGAAGATGACATTGCACCTTCTGGTATTATGAAATCTGCAGGTGTGAGAGTAGGCTTTAAGGTCAAATCCAGTGTGATTCCTACCTTCCACTTTTTCAGGCTAAACAAGTGCAAAAGCCATACAACATACCCTAAGTTGTTGTGGAACTCACTTCCCTTTCCTGATCAAAGACTCCAAAGGAAGTTGCTCTAACCTGGTCCTAGTGTACTAGTTTTGGCATATGACTAAAGTATTTTACTCTACCGAAACTTACTCAGTTATGTTTTTTTGACATTCTAAAAAAGAGCTAAAAACTGGAAACAACTTACATATCTTTTAATTGATAAATGGATATATATATATATATATATATATATATATATATATATATATACATACACACAGACTTTATAGATATTGGATGGAAATATAAAATCTTATATTGAGTAGGGTAACACTGATGCAGAAATATAAATGCTATTGGTTCTTTCATTTACAACTTATACCTCTAAATTTTCAGATTGTGTCTATATGACACAGAGTATCCATAGAAACTATAAAGTGAAAATAACCATGAGAGTAGGTTAGGTTTTTTGGTTTAGAGATAGCAATAGAAAGAAAAAGATGACATGAGGAGAGAACTGTAAAAAACTACTGAAGGGTATGTAATTGAGTATTCGGAAGGTAAGAGAGTAGAGAAGGAGGAAGATGGAGGAGGGAACAATAAGATTAAAGATGGTTAATATGTTCAAAATCACCACAGGGAATAATAGTTTATATTTACTTAAAATTACATATTACACACAGACCCCTAGATAAACACACACGCACACACACACACCTAGAATGATAATATTTCACCCAAAGGAAAGACTGCATAGCTGTATTTGTACAAGATCTCATAAGAAAAACCAATGATACATAAACAAGAAGTGTCCTATAAGCAAAACACTAAGCATATATTAATACAGGAGAAATAAATTCTCTCCAGGTGAAATTGTTAGAAAATGATATTACTTAAATATATGTGTGTTCCTTTTCATATTTACATTGTAAAACGTTTGTTTGCATGTTACATATATGAAAGAGAGAAACAGAAAGACAGATACAAGAACAAGAGACAGAGAGAGAGAGAGAGAGAGAGAGAGAGAGAGAGAGAGAGAGAGAGAGAGAGAGAGAGAGAGAGGAGAGAGAGAGAAGGAAAGAGGGAGAGAGAGGGAAAAAAGACTAAGAAAGGACATAGCAATGTAATGACATTGTTTCTAACATTAACATTTTGTGAACTAGAATGCCTTAATTGTGTATCTCATCTATGTAAAGGTGGCAGCAACATTCATATGTAGTGATTAAACTATAGAGGCTGTGAGCATACACTTCACTTCCTCATTGTTTTGCGATATACTGCCTTAAAGAACACAAAAATAGTTTTTTACACTTTTGCTAAAGATGCTTGGAAAGCAGAGATTTATATTTTTTGTAGGCCTGAGAAAATAAAGGCTAAAGTACACTAAAAATGCTCATATAAGGTAAGTACTAATTACTGATATCATCAGTAATTACACCATTATGTAATTACTTAATAGTGTTTTCAGAGTCCCACCCTGTTCCTCAAATGCTTATTGTTGCATTATACCTACTGGAACTTGAATTTCATTTTATTTGTCTTTATCACTATTATTATCAGCATTCATATTGCTTTTTAAAAAATCATTATCATTGCACAAAACAACGTACCCTGTGTGTCTTATTTCTCATCTCCGTGAACTCTATTAGCATCTATACAAATTAGGAATGCTGTGAATAATGTTCATACAAATCATTTCACCTTATAGAACAAAATAGAGTCATCTTAGGTTCACTCTTTTGGAAGTCATTCTGGATATAAAGGCTTACTGCATGTGAAAATATGCAAGGCATTATGTCAGACATTAGGCAATGAATAATGAACTTTCTGGAAACAAAATTTAGGAAGTAGATTAAGACCTATAGTGTAATTGGGCGAGTGTTCCTACATGCCCCAAAAAATGCTCTGCTATTCCTACTTCTCTCAAAACTCAGCACAAAAGATCATTATAATCTCCATTTTGCAGGTCAGGAAATTGCCTGTGGTCACACAGCTGAGAAGCACCATAGCTGAGTGCAGTCCAGAGAATAATGAGGTCCATTATACACCTCTGTGGCATATGACATGCCTCAACATAAATAACTGTGTTTGTATAGAAAGCACCAAGCTGTGGAAAAGTTTTGCTCCCAAATTTCATCTAAGTTTAGAATTACTTCGTGTTATTTCTGTTAGAATAAGCCTATCTGCTCTAACACAACGTGCCTTTCCATTTATCATGTATCTGTTTGATGCATTCCATCAAATAGTGTATTTTCAAAGAAGCAGTTTTCTGAAGAAACATTCTTATCCTCTTAGCCTCGTGGAGTCTATGAGAACAGCTAAGTTCACCCTTTAGAAAGTGGTCTTGAATTTTGCTACTCACCAATGCAGAATGAATTAATGAATGAATTAGCTTGGGTCAAATAATTTTATTGCATGAGCTGAACCAAAATCTAATACGTTTTACTGGCATTCTAAGAAGATCACATCATACAGAAATGTGGTGACACAAGAAGAGTCACCTTTTCTCTATAAGCTTTTCCCTGTCTTACTCTCTAGCCTTCCTTCTCTCTCTTCCCCCTTCTCTCCACGTGGCTATGGCCAGCCTCTCCCTCTCTCTCTCTCTACCTTCTCTCTTTCCCCTGGACTTTCTATAATAAAGCTCTAAAATCATAAGAAGAAAGAAAGAAAGAAAGAAAGAAAGAAAGAAAGAAAGAAAGAAAGAAAGAAAGAAAGAAAGAAAGAAAGAAAAGACAGAAAGACAGAAAGACAGAAAGAAAAAGAAAGAAAGAAAGAAAGAAAGAAAGAAAGAAAGAAAGAAAGAAAGAAAGAAAGAAAGAAAGAAAGAAAGAAAGGAAGGAAGGAAGGAAGGAAGGAAGGAAGGAAGGAAGGAAGGAAGGAAGGAAGGAAGGAAGGAAGGAAGGCCCTACGAGCAGCTGACTAAATCAGAAGCAGATGCTTACATTCAAGCATTAGACTGAATACATGGACTTCTATGGTTGAATTAGGGGAAGGACTGAAGAAACTGAAAGGGGGGCAACCCCATAAGAAGACCAACAGTCTCAAATAACCCAGACCCCAGGAAGCTTCCAGAGACTGAGCCACTAACCAGCAGAATACACAGGCTTTTTGAGGCTCCTGACACATATGTAGCAGAGGTCTACCTGGTTTGGCCTTGGTGGGAGTTGTGCTTAATCCTCAAAGAGACTTGAAGCCCCAGGGAAGGGGAGATCTTTTGAGGTAGGGGGAGCAACCTTTCTGAGGCATGAGATGAGGAAGAATGGGATGGGGAACTGTGGAAGTGGGAACCGAGGGGTGGGGAAACAACAGGAATGTAAATAAATAAAATACTTAAAAATAATAATCATTTAAAAAGTGCTTGTCTAGCAGATGTTGAATATCCTTAAATTGATTATTAGTTTTTAACTTATGCTTAGTAGACATGCAGAATAATATATGCTTAGTAGACATACAAAATAATATAATTTTAAAGAAATTATATCTGAAATTCCTAGAAGGATTGTTTAACAAGGGATTGTGTATTGTTATAGTTATTTCTATTTAAATCTATCTCGTGTTACCATAAAATTATTTTTTGTGTAATTTTGAAACAATAAAACTTAGTAAAATGTAACAGCTATGTAAAGCTAAAGAAAAAACAATCATGCTCAATATGCAGTTAGATTTCAATATTTAGAGAAATGCCATTTATGAAAATGTTTTCTCCAGCATTTGGCTGGGTGATGACTTTGCTGTATCTTTCTCTGGGTGTCACCTGAAGACTTCCCTTTTTCTTTTTTGTTTTTCAACTAGAGAACTTGAAAAGTCATAAATGTATCACCTTATGATTAGACTTTCTTTATTTCACTTTAAATGATAACATATTGCTGATGTTATGAAATCAGGGGGATAGGTAGGCAAGATACTTCAAGACAACTTTTTAACATATGAAATATCACCACCATGAAAGACCATTTTTATTTTGAAGAGAACACATGGAGCTAGTGGCTTATATTAACTTGCAGATTTTTAAAATTCTGTTTCATAAGCCAGACTTTTTATGTTATCTTAATCTCTAATATCAGATATATAATATTTAATAAGGAACAAAACCATGGGTAGTTGAACTCATAGCTGGTGGAACTTCAATAAAATTCTACTAGATTTGAATAATGTAATTTCCTTCAGTCATGCCAATTTTCAAGGTGATGATAGGGTTTGTTTATGAGCCAAGGGTACAGAGAGGACCTAGTGTGAAGAAGAATTTTTGTAACATTTTATGGGACCTCAGAAATCCATTCTAATTCTCACCTTTCATACTATCTCTGAGCCTATTGCCTTTGGAAGTGACATGCATTGGCTTGAAACGGCTGGCTTCTGGTGATACCTCCATAGAAGTCACCTACCTGAATATGAAGGCTTTTGTGAGAGATGTGTGTTTAATCTGGCTTTCTGTTTCATCCTTTCCTAATGTGTGAAATTGAAAAGGAATGAAATTAAACATTTTTGGATAAGTTGTGTTAGTTAGGACAAGTGTACACACTATTTTAAATACAGAAGGCAGAAGAAATGAAAACTATTGCCAGGACTTTGGTCTGCATAGCAAAGAAAGAAATGGCTTTGTTTTATATGTCCCAATGGATTGCTGCCTACAAATATCATAGCACTTACCTCTTAGACCAGACAATTCTTCTTAGAACAGTTATTCTTTTCTCTTGTTCAAGGTCATGTCTAAGAGAAAATGGAATTAGCATAATGTTTCAAAAAATAGGTGTAGTGAATTGAGGTTGAATTCCCAAACTTCGCATGGATATTTTTAAAGCTAGCTTCAGGATTTTGGCATGTACAATGAAAAAAAAAAGTTGGCTAGAAATTTCCCTATACCTGACTCACCATACTTTAACTTTACTGATGGAAAAATTGTTCAAGTTGTGAAGTTCAGAGGTTATGCACTGTAATATATCTCCGCTTAATATCTGTCAGTGTGAGGAGCTTAATGTTGTACATGTCATTCTGTGTTATCCCCACCTTTTTTACCACACACAAAGTAGTGGCTTGTTCATTTGAAGAGCTGACTCATTTAATCTCTTTATACAAGTGAATCTTTATATGCAGCAAAAGGGTTCAAATTCTTTTCCCCATGGCTTTTATTTAAGGGCTTCTCAGAGCTCTTAGCATATACTAAGAAATATGCACCTTCTAATTTCTCCTTCATACAGCTTTATTTTAGGTGAATTAGAAAGACATGCATACATACATAGAGCAGCTTTCCAAACACTGACATTTTACCTGTTTTCTTTTTGTTTCTTTCAGATATGAAAATTACCCACTCCCCATCATTAAGTCTTTTTCTAGGAAAGGGGCCACTCCTTTGCTTTGTGTTACCATTTATAAAAATCTGTCCAACTTGATTAGTCTGCACTTGTAGTGTGAGATAATTCAGAGGAGAATACCATTTTCTCCTTGATTCCTGTACCTATGTAAATAAGCAGTATTATAGCTGTGTATTTTTATACAGCCAAGTTAATTCTGCATGTGAAAAAAGCAAGAATGCTGGTCTATTAGTTAAACATTTGTTGTTGTTTGTAACAGGGTTGTCTGCGTAGCTTTGGTTGGTCCAGTGAAGACAGTTAATTTTTAACTCCTCACCATTCTTCTGCCTCAGCATTCCTATATGTAGGATTATAGGAGTGGCTGGATATGATGGTTTAGAGATGATCTTTCTGATTATAAATTGCCTCTAAAATGTTCAGTGATTGACATAGGTCTTGGGGGAGAATGGCTTGACAAATTAAAAGAAAGCAAGACTAGGAATATGGCTTTATCCTTTTTTTAATAATTATAAAGATTTATTTTTCATATGACCATGTACTAAATAAGCAAAATGGAAAATCTTTCTGTAAAATCATGATGATGAATATGAGTGTATGAACATGTAATACTTTTGCCCATAATCACTATTATATACTGATTAAAAAATTAGGATCAAAGGGAAAAACTAAGTAGTAAGGAAGAAAGAATAAGAATGCTCAGTATGCATTGAGCAATGTATAAAAGGCAGAAGAAAATTTTAACAACAAGAAATGCAAGAATTTTAAAAAGTTAGAAAGCAAGACAAGGTACTCCTTATTCTCAATGCCTAAACTGAAATGGTATGTAGGCCACCATTGGGAGAAATGAAGGCTTCAAAGGCTGCCTTGTTTTTCTTTTCAGTCTATTATCATGGTCTATTTTTTAATAAATGAAAATAATCATTCATAAGTACTTTTCCCTTTACATGAGATTTGACAGTGAGAACAATTATGTAACTAATTTTCAGAACTGGAATGCCATGTGAAAGTATTCTACAATGGTACTTTAAGGTAACTTTTCATTTTTTTTAATTAGGTAATTTCCTCAATTACATTTCCAATGCTATACAAAAAGTCCCCAATACACTCCCCCCCCCCAGTCCCCCACCCACCCACCCCCACCCCTTGGCCCTGGCATTCCCCTGTGCTGGGGCATATAAAGTTGGCAAGTCCAATGGGCCTCTCTTTCCAGTGATGGCCTACTAGGCCATCTTTTGATACAAATGCAGCTAGAGACAAGAGCTCTGGGGTACTGGTTAGTTCATAATAATGATCCACCTATGGGGTTGCAGTTCCCTTTAGCTCCTTGGGTACTTTCTCTAGCTCCTCCATTGGGGGCCATGTGATCCATCCAATAGCTGACTGTGAGCATCCACTTCTGTGTTTGCTAGGCCCCGGCATTGTCTCACAAGAGACAGCTATATCTGGGTCCTTTCTGCAAAATCTTGCTAGTGTATGCAATGGTGTCAGCGTTTGGAAGCTGATTATGGGATGGATCCCTGGATATGGCAGTCTTTAGATGGTCCATCCTTTCTTCACAGCTCCAAACTTTATCTCTGTAACTCTTTCCATGGGTGTTTTGTTCCCAATTCCAAGAAGGGGCACAGTGTCCACACTTTGGTCTTCGTTCTTCTTGAGTTTCATGCGTTTAACAAATTGTATCTTATATCTTTGGTATCCTAAGTTTTTGGGCTAATATCCACTTATCAGTGAGTACATATTGTGTGAGTTCCTTTGTGAATATGTTACCTCACTCAGAATGATGCCCTCCAGATCCATCCATTTGCCTAGGAATTTCATAAATTCATTCCTTTTAATAGCTGAGTAGTACTCCATTGTGTAAATGTACTACATTTTCTGTATCCATTCCTCTGTTGAGGGGCATCTGGGTTCTTTCCAGCTTCTGGCTATTATAAATAAGGCTGCTATGAACATAGTGGGGCATGTGTCCTTCTTACCGGTTGGAACATCTTCTGGATATATGCCCAGGAGAGGTATTGCTGGATCCTCTGGTAGTATTATGTCCAATTTTCTGAGGAACCGCCAAACTGATTTCCAGAGTGGTTGTACCAGCTTGCAATCCCACCAACAATGAAGGAGTGTTCCTCTTTCTCCACATCCTCGCCAGCATCTGCTGTCACCTGAATTTTTGATCTTAGCCATTCTGACTGGTGTGAGGTGGAATCTCAGGGTTGTTTTGATTTGCATTTCCCTGATGATTAAGGATGTTGAACATTTTTTCAGGTGCTTCTCTGCCATTCGGTATTCCTCAGGTGAGAATTCTTTGTTCAGTTCTGAGCCCCATTTTTTAACGGGGTTATTTGATTTTCTGGTAACTTTTCATATATGCCCTCCCGAAATCAAAGTCCCTTCAAAACAGCTGCTCTGATAGTTAACACTTCCCTTTTCAGATTTCATCTCAGTGTGTGGAACTTTGTAATGAGCTAGGAGCCTGCTTTTCTCATAAAGACACCTCTCTTGTTTAAACATTGCTTGTCCCATGTTCATGGCCATTTAGTAGTTATAATATTTATTGAGAATGACAGATTTCTTCTACGTTCACAATGTAAACTTCCGAAGAATGATTTTAATAGTTTTGTGAGTGGATAATTGTAGGCAGATTTGGAGCATGAACTGAAAATGTATATTCTCAACATACTTTCGAATACATTTTGGAGACAGAATAATTGTACCTTAGTGAGTTAAAGTTTTATATTTCAAATTCTACAGCCAACAGAGGAAAGGAAGACTTTTTTTTTTTGGAAAGTCGATGACTTTGTCACACTTCTACTTTATATATTTGTAAAGTGATTTGGAGCTCTAAGAGTTAAAGACTCTGAAAGTGAACTTCTTCATGTTCGTACAGAAATTACTGCTTTCATTGTGCGATATCCTCACTCATCCCTCACAGCTTACAGCTAATTTCTATGCTACAAACATTATATAAGACATCAGGCAACAGTTTTATCAGGCTCCTGTCAGCAAGCACTTCTTGGCGTCAGCAATAGTGTCTGGGTTTGGTGTCTGCATGTGGGATGGATCCCCAGGTGGGGAAGTCTCTGGATGGCCTGTCCTTCAGTCTGTTCTCCACTCTCTGTCCTTCTCATTTCCTTCAGACAGGAGCAATTCTGGCTTAATTTTGGAGATTGGTGGGTGATCTCATCCCTCAAACATGGGGCATGCCTAACCTCTGGATATGGTCTAGATAGGTTCTCCCTCTGCTTTTTGGGTTATTTCAGCTAATCTCATCTCTGTGATATCCTGGGAGGCTCTTGCAAGTCTGAGGTGACTTGCTGGTGGCTACTCCCCAACTTCCTATTCGACATTGCTACACACTTCTGTTCAATTTCCTGATCCTCTGTACATCTCCTCCACCTCCTCCCATACCTGATACAGTCCCTCTTTTCTCCTCCCTTTCCTCTCTTCCTCCCAATTCCCTTTCACCCTCTACTTCCCTTGATTCGATTGTTCCTACTTCTAAGTAGAACTGAAGCATACACTCTTTGGTTTTACTTCCTCTTGAGCTTCATGTGGTCTGTGAGTTTTATTGTGGTTATTCCATGCTCCTTGCCTAATATCCATTTACCAGTGAGTACATACCATGTGTGTTTTTTTGTAACTGAGTTACTTCACTCAGGATGATATTTTCTAGATCCATCCATTTGTCTGCTGATACAACTGTTTCCTGAGAGGCTCTGCCAGATTCTGACCAATACAGATATGGATGCCTTTAGCCAACCCTCAGACTGAGCACAAGGACCACAATGGAGGAGTTATGGGAAGGACTGACAGAGCTGAAGTTGCCCTACCTGGCATCAATGGGAGGGGAAGCCCTTGGTTCTGTAAAGGCTTGATGTCCCAGTGTAGAGAAATGCTAGGGTGGTGAGGCAGGAGTGGGTGGGTGGTTGGGTGGGGGGAGCACCCTCATAGAAGAATGGTAAGGGGGGATCAGATGGGGGTTTGCAGAGGGGAAACTAGGAAATGGTATAATATTTGAAATGTAAACAAATAAAATATCCAATTAAAAAAAAATGAAATCAGGCATTAGTGAAAGCCTCAATAGACATTGCTACTAATATGTTATTTGTGGTAGTAAACACCTTTAATCCAAGCACTTGGGAGGCAGAGGAAAGCAGATTTCTGAGTTTGAGGCCAGCCTGATCTACAGAGTGAGTTAAAGGACAGCCAGGACTACACAGAGAAATCCTGTCTTGAAAAGAAAAAAAGAAAAAGGAAGGAAGGAAGGAAGGAAAGAAGGAAGGAAAGAAGGAATAAATTTTAAAAGGTGGCATTTGTTGGTTTTTCCTTAGAATCAATAATTTCATTAGTCCCGATTACTTGACTAGGTTTCCAGTGCCAGATAATTTCCCTTTTGTTGAGTGGATATTAAGTCTGATTAGAGAGCTGTTGATTGTAGCTAATGTATTAATATCATTTTACCCTTACAGGTATCATGCCATGCATGTGGTAGTTGTGGTTCATAGACATCATACATGAATAGAATTCTTGAGTGTCTCCCTCCTTTGGAAGTTTAAATGGTGATGACTTCTGATATCACATATTATAGTGACGTTTTACAGACTGAGCTTATAGTACTTACAAATACACATATAGTACCTAGTAAAATATATACATATATACCTATAAACATGTAACACCTATTAATGAAAACAGAAGTCATAAATTCCTTCTTCTCCTCCTCCTTCTTCTTCTTCTTGTTTTTTATTTTATTTTATTTTATTTTATTTTATTTTATTTTATTTTATTTGTAATTAGGATTTTTAACTTCAGGTGTATGAGTGAGATTAGATGCAATCATAGAAATGATAGAGTGTTATCACCAAGCCCACTCCAGCACTCATGTCATCCCAATCAAGCAGGGAAGCCTATAGCACACTGCAGAGCCTGTAGGCAGCTCAACAAGTTGGAGTGTGTCCTTTCCAAATGAATCACCTGTTCTAATCTTCTTTCAGGCAGCTCAACTGGTTTCTGCTTCTTTGCAGCAGCTGGTTTAGTCTCAGTCTTCCCAGCTCTGCTCGATGGCTGGCACATTGCCAGCTTTTATAGTTTACTCCATCTGGGCAGGACTTAGTTAATCATCTGGTCAGTTTCAGGAACTTCCTGGAGCTATTTTGACATGTTTAAGGAGCTATCTGCAAGTTGGAATGTTGCAAGCTCAGAGGAAACTCTTTTACAACATAGTGAAATCAGCATCAGTGACATTTTCCATATTGCCTGCTAAACAAATTTAGTATGTAGTTCTCAAGGTACAATGAAAATCTTTACAAATTGTCAAAAGAAAAGGAAAAAAGGATGAAAATATATTAAACAAGAAATATTCATTGGCCATAGCTTTTCTATTTGCATATCTAAATACAAATTTAAAACCTGTCACTACAAATAAGGAAAGTATAAGACTATCGAAGTTGGTCACAAGGCAAACTGACTGAAAATTTCTGGTACAAAAATTGTTAGAATACAAGTTCTGTGTTTGTTTTAGTTTAGTTTTTTTTGGGGGGGTGTTGCTTGTTTTTATTTTAAATATTTCATACTGAAACAGGAAGTAACAATTAAACAAGTAGAATAGATAAGCAAAAGACTGCCAACCTATCTAGACAGGATATGGCTCTCCTCCTTTTCTCCTTCTCCTTCTTCTTCTCCTTCTCCTTCTTCTCCTTCTCCTCCTTCTCCTTCTCCTTCTCCTTCTCCTTCTCCTTCTCCTTCTCCTTCTCCTTCTCCTTCTCCTTCTCCTTCTCCTTCTCCTTCTCCTTCTCCTTCTCCTTCTCCTTCTCCTTCTCCTTCTCCTTCTCCTTCTTCTTCTTCTTCTTCTTCTTCTTCTTCTTCTTCTTCTTCTTCTCTTCTTTCTCCTCCTCTCCTCCTCTTCTTCTCCTCCCCCTTCTCCTCCTCATTCTCTTTTTCTTCTCCCACCTCTTCCTCCAGCCCTTGTTCTTTCTTTCTTTCTTTCTTTCTTTCTTTCTTTCTTTCTTTCTTTCTTTCTTTCTTTCTTTCTTCTTCTTCTTCTTCTTCTTCTTCTTCTTCTTCTTCTTCTTCTTCTTCTTCTTCCTCCTCTTCCTCCTCCTCTTCTTATTTACTGAAGTTAGATTATTTTCTTCTACAATTTATGTTGATTATGTTGGATATAGGTTGCTTTCCCGCTACTTCTCCCAGTCCCTCCTCACTTCCCTTCCCCTCTAGATAAATTCCCTTTTAGTCTCTTATTGGAAAAGAAGAGGCATCTAAAATATAATAACTAACTATTACAAAATAAAGTATAATATGATTAAGCAATAAATTTCATATTGAATTTGGACATGTCAATCGAAAAGGAAGAAAAGTCCCAATAGCAGATAAAAGAGTCAGAGATCCAATACTTCTCACAGTTAAGAGTCCCATAACAATACTAACCAAATAGCTATAATATATATGCAAAAGGCCTGATACAGACACAGTGCTTGCTGCTTTAGACTCTATGAGATCTTAAGTGCCTTGCATAGCTGATTCAGACAGCTATGTTTCCCATTGTCCTCCTTCCCCTCTAACTCATATACTCTGCCACCTTAGACAGGATTTCCTGAACTATGAGATGAGGCATTTGATGGCTTCCTTTCTGCATGATGTCTGGTTATGGGTCACTGCAATTGTTCCCATCAACTGCCAGAAGAAGCCTCTCTGATGATGACTGGATAAGGCACTTATCTATGAATATAGCAGAATATCATTAGGAATTCTGCTATTGTTTTTTTTCTTTCCTTAAATTAAGCAAGTTTATTAAACCTTTTATTTTTTCACTCCAGATTTTATTCCCCACCCGGTCCACCCTCTGAATGTTCCACATCCCATACATTTCCCCTGCCCAGTCTCCAAGAGGACGTTTCCAGCTACCAGCTCCCACCCCACCAGACCTCTAAACTCCCAAGGAAAGTTTTAAAGAGAGAGATTGTAGAGAGATACAGGTAAAGACAGAACAAGCCAGAGAATGAGGACATAGAAGATTAGAACATATTGCATTTGAAATTTAAATAAAGAAAATATCTAATTAAAATAATTTGCATATATATACATATATATATTTAAAAATAAAGAAGCATGTCTGCTAAAAAAGAGAAAGAAAGAAAGAAAGAAAGAAAGAAAGAAAGAAAGAAAGAAAGAAAGAAAGAAACAAAGAAACAAAGAAACAAAGAAACAAAGAAAGAAAGAAGGAACATATTGCCACTGTCAGTATGAGCCTACCGCTGAAAAATTCAGTCAGAAGTCAAGGGAAACTGGATAAGTTAGACAGCTTGATAGATTATATTGTGCAGACACTAGGTGTTTCAGGCCTAGGCCTAGCAATCATTAGAACAGAGAAGGGAATGCTCTGAGCTCAGCCAAACCGTTTCATCTCTAGCTTGGGTATGACTCTCTTCATTCCTTCATCACAGGAAATAAAACCTACATTTATATCTCTGGGCTACTTCATCTCCGGTTCGTTGGTTGCCCAAGCAGAGTCAGGTACAAGTTCCTTCTCATGGCTTTTTCAAGTCAAATTAGATGTTGGTTGGTTATTCCCATAAGTTCTGTGCCATCAGTGCCCTAGCATATTCTGTAGATAGGACAAATTTTAGGTCAAAGGTTTGTGGTTGGCTTGGTGTGTAAGTTCCTCTCTTGGTAGCCTGAAACATACCTTCCTAAACCAAAGACACTAGAATATGAGGATGAAGGCTCCATGTAGTTACCAGCTTAAATTCTACATGTTTGGTGAGTTTTGTGAATGTTGTCCTCAGCAATGGGGCCCAATAGTCAGTTGTCAGAGAGCAATGTTTTGTCTTAGCATGAGCCCAGATTATTTGATGACTTGTATGGTACCCCTTGACCAACAATTCAATCAAAATAAACCCAATACTTCTACTGAAAGCCTTGTCGGGCTACAAGAGATGGTTCAGTTGAGAGTCTGTGTTCCACAATAGTAGGAATCCTTATCACAACAACCATTACAGATTCCAGGAAGTGTCCACTGCACTAGGTTTTCACACTACTCTGTGGGAACTAAAGGGGGTATAGGGACGAGCCCACATCCAACCAGAGTTCCTCCTGGCCAGAGTTCCTGTGCTCTGGGCAGGCAAACATGGGAGGGCTGCCGGATGCTTTCCACTCAGCTCCTGGTGGGCATCTAAGCCACTGACCCCACTCAATGGGAGAGGGTGGTGGACAAGGGGCAGCCCCCAATACCGGGGGCACAGGGACGACACCCTCGGCCTGGAGTTATGAGAGAGGGCACGAGGAGAGAGGTTCCCACACATGTTAGAGTCCTTAGTCCGGGCTTTGACTGGAGCACAGGAAGGCCTTCCGTTGGAAGATTAGAAAAGGCTCATTAGAGGAAAGCCTATCTCATCATCCAAGAGCAGTGACATTTCAAATGCTATCCCCAACCCAAAGCCCCCTATACCCACGGCCTGCCCTGCTCCCCAACCCCCCACTCCTGCTACCTGGCCCTGGCATTCCTGGCTACAGGGGCATTATGATCTTCACAAGACCAAGGGCCTCTCCTCCCTAGAGGTTTACTGTAGAAAGGCAGGGGGAAGGAGAGAATGTAAAAGAGAGAGAGAGAGAGACCGGTCATGGCCAAGAGGAGAGAAGGGGGAAAAGGAGAGAGAGAAGAAAGGCTAGAGTAAGAGGGAGAGAGCAAGAAGGAGAGAGAGTAAGAGAGTGAGAGGAGAGGAGAGAGGAAAGAACAAGGAGAGAGAGAGACATACAGAGAGAGGGAGAGAGACATACAGAGAGAGGGAGAGAGACATACAGAGAGAGGGAGAGAGACATACAGAGAGGGAGAGAGACATACAGAGAGGGAGAGGGAGAGGGAGAGGGAGAGGGAGAGGGAGAGGGAGAGGGAGAGGGAGAGGGAGAGGGAGAGGGAGAGGGAGAGGGAGAGGGAGAGGGAGAGGGAGAGGGAGAGGGAGAGGGAGAGGGAGAGGGAGAGGGAGAGGGAGAGGGAGAGGGAGAGGGAGAGGGAGAGGGAGAGGGAGAGGGCCAAACAGCCCCTCTTATGGTGGGCTGTTATCTTTACTGTTGCTAGGTAGCTGGGAGGAGTCTAGCCTGAAGGTCAGAAGCTTTTATTGTCTATGTGACTACTAATCACACTTCTCCTTTTGGGGCTCTGCAAGGCCGTAACTTCGACAGGAGCCTTGAGTCCAGGAGACATAAGGGAATACCTACAGTGCCATGTAGGTGAATTATCACCACTCCGGGGTTCATACCTCAGCTCGACTGGAAACCAGACTGTGTATAGCCCAATGCCCCACACAGTAATTCTAACTATCTCTCTCTACTCTCCTTCCATTCTCTCCCTGCATCACATCCAGTCTCCCTTCCTGCCTCCCAGTTCACTAGTGAAATCTGTTTTATTTTCCCTTCCCAGGGAGACAAATGGGTGATTCCCTAGATTCTCCTCTTTGTCTAATCTCTCTGGGTCTATGAATTGTAGCTTGGTTATTATTTACTTAAGGGCTAATATTCACTTATATGTGAATGCAAACCATGCTCTTATTTTTGGTTCTGAGGGGTTTTGTTTGCTTGTTTGTTTGTTTGTTATTTTTGTTTTCACACATTTGCCTCAAATTTTATAATCTTTTTTATACAACTTCATGATACTCTATTGTGTAAATGTGCCACATTTTGTTTATCTATTCTTCTGTTGAGGGATATCTAGGTTGTTTCTGATTTCTGTCTATTATGAATAAATTTGAAATGAGTGTGACTGAGCTAGTATCTTTGATATAGAGCATATATCTAAAAAACAGCTATTTTTTTAGGTATATCTATACATAATTTTCTGAGTAACAGCCATTTTGATTTTCATGGTGGCTGTACAAATATTCATGCCTACCTGCAGTGGAAGAGTGTTCCCCCTGTTTAGCAGGAGGAATGGAAATATATTTATGTGTATTATATTCTCAAAAATAATCGAACAAAAATAATTTAAAAGTAAAATTGAATGTTGGAAAGACATAATTATAATCAATTTTAAGAAAGTAGATTGCAGCAGGCTTAGTCTATTAAGAAATATGACAGGAACAGGAAGCTGAGAGTTCATACAGTGAATCTCAATTATAAAACACAGAACAGACTTGGAGTAGGGTAAGGCCTTAATTCCTCAAACACCATCCATAGTGACATAGTTCTTGCAACAAAGCTACACATTCTAACACTCTGAAACTTGCTTCATCAACTGCAAACCCAGTGATCAACTGTCTTCGACAATGGGGTTCTTCACTCATCACCACAGTCTTCTTCCCAATGTCTGTTTTCTTCAGGGTCTGACATATGTCTTTTTTTCTCACCTACATGTGACATCTACATGGATAAGAAACAAATATAACTGTACAATTACAGACAGTACTAGAGCACACACATTCTCAACATACGGCACCAAAACTGACTCAAATCCAGTCTCTAGTGTTTACTTTTGTTCCAGGCACATATGTCTAGTCCACTCTAGACTTCTATTATCGAACCCTATATTTATCATCAATTCAGCTCTCTGATTTAGATATCCTGCCTAGGGTTTAGGTAACTGACTGAGGTCACCCCTTCCTCTACACTTACATGTGTCTAACCACCTAATTCTGTGGAATCTACCTCTTCATTAAATGTCTCTCATTCCCACTGACTCTTCCTAAGTTGTATCTTATAGATATTAGTCTTGAGGGCACAATTTAGAGAAAATTCTCCGGTCCTCACTTGAAGCAGTGTGCTGTGTGTCCCACTTTACCATTAGAATTCTGTCTCCAAAGAGAGACTGTACTTAATTTTGTGACTAGTAGATCTTGCACTTTTATGATATCATCTAACTATAGTATATAAACTATGACTGGATATAAATTCTGTTACATATTTTACAAAGACTTCTACTACCCTAACAAGGATAAAAAGGGGGGTTAAACAAGGTTAAGAAATACCACCCCATAGAATTATAGTTTAAATAAAGGCACTATTAAATCATGCCAAAAGCTCCATTCATATTTGACCTTTATTTTTTTTTCTTGTTGAAATTAGTATTATGCTTATTTGTCTTCATTCCTGTGTGAGTTCATTTAAGAATAACATATCCTCTTGGAACTGATAACTGTTATTCTGGTAACTTCTGAGCTCTGTTATTCACAAGTTATTTAAAATTCCATCACTGTCTTTAGGAGGAAAACAGTGAGGACTATTGAAATTTAAGTCTGCAAAGACTATGTTAATGAGTGAAATCTTAGAATTTAATGCATTTTTCTAAGATTCTCTATACAGCATATAGTTTGAAATGCCCATAACTCAAAGGATATGGAAGAATTGTTTTCTTTTTTTTTAATTTTTTTATTACATATTTTCCTCAATTACATTTCTAATGCTATCCCAAAAGTCCCCCATACCCTCCCCCACTTCCCTACCCACCCATTCCCATTCTTTTGGCCCTGGCATTCCCCTGTATTGGGGCATATAAAGTTTGCAAGTCCAATGGGCCTCTCTTTCCAGTGATGGCCGACTAGGCCATCTTTCGATACATATGCAGCTAGAGACAAGAGCTCCGGGGTACTGGTTAGTTCATCATGTTGTTCCACCTATAGGGTTGCAGATCCCTTTACCTCCTTGGGTACTTTCTCTAGCTTCTCCATTGGGAGCTCTGTGATCCATCCAATAGCTGACTGTGAGCATCCACTTCTGTGTTTGCTAGGCCCCGGCATTGTCTCACAAGAGACAGCTATATCTGGGTCCTTTCAGCAAAATCTTGCTTTGTGTGCAATGATGTCAGTGTTTGGAAGCTGATTATGGGATGGATCCCTGGAGATGGTAGTCTCTAGATGGTCCATCCTTTCATCACAGCTCCAAACTTTGTGTCTATAACTCCTTCCATGGGTGTTTTGTTCCCAGTTCTAAGAAGGGGCACAATGTCCACACTTTGGTCTTCATTCTTCTTGAGTTTCATGCGTTTAGCTTAGGATACCCAAGTATTGTTTTCTAAGTGCACGAATAATAAAAAAAAAAAAGATTCTGGTCCTTCATAAACAGATATGTGTAATATACCTGCAGTTTAGTAGTTTATATCACCTACATGAGTTCTTTGATATGTTAATACAGACAATGCTAATAGAGTATAGTAACTCTTTATTCTCCTAATGAAATACACCATTCTCTCTCTCTCTCTCTCTCTCTCTCTCTCTCTCTCTCTCTCTCTCTCTCTCTTGCAATGACATTTTACAATAGGATTGTAGAACCAATAGATTTTTCTTTTTTTTTAAATATTTTATTACGTATTTTCCTCATTTGCATTTCCAATGCTATCCCAAACATCCCCCATACCCTCCCCTCCACTCCCCTACCCACCCACTCCCACTTTTTGGCCCTGGTGTACCCCTGTACTGGGGCATATAAAGTTTTCAAGTCCAATGGGGCTCTCTTTCCAGTGATGGCCGACTAGGCCATCTTTCGATACATATGCAGCTAGAGACAAGAGCTCCGTGGTACTGGTTAGTTCATCATGTTGTTCCAACTATAGGGTTGCAGATCCCTTTAGCTCCTTGGGTACTTTCTCTAACTCCTCCATCAGGGGCCCTTTGATCCATCCAATAGCTGACTGTGACCATCTGCTTCTGTGTTTGCTAGGCCCTGGCATAGTCTCACAAGAGACAGCTATATGTAGCTCCTTTCAGCAAAATCTTGCTAGTGTATGCAATGGTGTCAGCGTTTTGAAGCTGATTATGGGATGGATCCCTGGATATGGCAATCTCTAGATGGTCCATCCTTTCGTCACAGTTCCAAACTTTGTCTCTGTAACTCCTTCTGTGGGTGTTTTGTTCCCAATTCTAAGAAGGGGCAAAGTGTTCACACTTTGGTCTTTGTTCTTCTTGAGTTTCATGCATTTAGCAAATTGGAAATATACCGTTCTTAGCTTTTTAGCTTTTTAGTTTCTTGGCAAAATTTTGAGTTATAATTTAATGGAGCCTTCAAGTGTTGCAGTGGGATAATAAACCATTTCACATTTTATGTTAACTATCAGAGCAAGACAATGCTATATGGGCAGAGAGTATATGGAGACATTTGATATATAATGTAAAATGGTAGATAATATATAAATTGCTTAGTTCCATTGTTTCATGGCTAACAAGACATATTCTTGCAACCCAGTTTTAATCTTTTTGACAAAGATTAATTGACTCTAAATATAAAGATATAGTTTATGTTTTGTGTATCCAGAATATTTGTAAAATATGGAACCATCATCTGTGGTGGATAGAGCAATTTTCATTTACAAAAGGGAGACATTGTATCACATATTTAGTTTATGTTCCTGTATTAAAAACCACCAACTCATTCCTTTAAATCACAATTCCACAGATGTTCACTAGACATCTACGATTAGATGTTAACAAAATTGCTTTATGAGAGAATTGGACTGATTTAAAAGCAACATTTTTAAGACTGAATTTAATCTAACTTTCTTATAAATGTGGATTTAACTCATATTTATTTATGATTTCTTATTCTAAAAATATGCAGACCAACTTCTCAGGTCCTTCTGTCTACAGGAGCATAAAGCTCAGTCTGACGACACCATTTGCTCATCCCTGCTAATTGTGGGCAACTTGGTGATCTGAGGATGCATTCTTACTCTAGAAAAACCTTGATGGGAAGTCTTTTTGCAAGCATAAAGTAAAAAGTGTTGACTGTATAAAGAACTCCACATAGAGCAAGACTAGTCATGTGGAGACTTGCAATTTCAGTTCTTGTAGATACTCACACTAGATCATTTACATTACATGCTACAAAAAATATTCAGATTTTTATGGTAGGATAACCAGTATTCATAAAAAAATTAATATAGATAAGTTAAATTAAAAGTTTAAGAATATTTACAATTTAAGGCTATTTATAGTTATATCACAATAATTAAATGTCTCAAAATTAAAACACAGTGTTTGAAATATTGCTCATCCTTTTTGGTCAACTGTAATGGTCAAGCCATTAAAATAATTTTTAAGAACTCAGCGTTCATTTGTTATTGTGAGTGACAGAGGATCATTGGAAATAGATCTTCTTAACACAGTACCATATTGCTGTTCATATTAAAACATTTTGGGGCAGAAATTTCTAACGTTAGCTAGTAGGATGTTTTATTTAATGACTGATGATGTAAAGAGAAGTTAAATGATTATCTTTTGAGTCTAACAGAAATTGTATGTGAATCAAAAATTTGAATTTTAATGAAAGCTAATACACACATCTACCCTTCTATCAGTTTTATCTCTCTTTCTCTCTCCCTACCTCCTCTTTCTCATCTATCATTCTATTAATCTATCATCCATCTATCTTTCTTATCCTTATTATCTATCCTTATTATCTTTCTAGATATCAAGTTTCTGTGATTTATCATCTCTCTAGATATAGATACACATACACTTATGTCTATATTCATATGCGTACTAATATGAATATCGTTATAGACCACTTTTCTTCTATCTCAACAGCAGATAAAATAAATTTTATCAAAAAATATTCCTAATATACCTAATAAAAAAGATTAATAAAAAATATTCAATGAGAAGAACTATGTGTAAATGCATATGACATATTGTCCTATGACATGAGATCTAATCCATATTCGGTCTCTTAGCAATATGTAGCATCACCTTTAGCATTTCTGACCCTAGATTGGTCAAGTATAAGACACACTAAGTGATACCCACTGTGTGTTAGTGACAGATGAACTGTTTGGCAGAACTTTGTGAGACATAAATTAGATTTTATCACGAACTTCATTCAAACAATAAGCATATACTAAGTACATACATCGGCATTGGTATAAATGCTGGGGATACAATAATGGATGGATACAACTCTACTAATGGTAATACCACTGAGGCCTTCTCTGGTAGTCCAGACATGAACTGAGAAGAAAGAATTTACCTAAGAAGGATGATAAGTGGGATGGGAAATGAGGCTTAACTCAATTTAAGTAAGAGGGAGCAACTTTTCATGGCTTCTAAGTAGTAAACAAGAGTAAAGAGTTGACAAAAAAGAAAAGAACGAAATAATATTTTAAAAGGTAATGCAGTAGCAGCAAGCAAAAGCCATGGGTCATTAGGGAGGATGCCATGACATGTTTAGCTGTGTAGAGGCTGATTCTGGCTGATGTGTATGAAGATCATGAAAGAAGATTCCTAATGGAACTACTATAAAATCATATACAGAGAGAGTTAATAGCACTTAGTTATGAAAAAGTACCAGGAATATGAAGAATCATTGAAGAAACTGAATACAGAAAAAACAGTGTCCATAGTACAATGTAGAAGGACCAGAAAGGAAAGAAAGTTTTAGGGTCACATCGTTTTAGAAAGGAAAGAAAATTTATGGACAGAAAAGTCTATGATAAATATTTAGGCAAGTTGAGAAAACAATTTCAGAAATTCTCTCTTAAGGATATCTGTATCAGTGTCTACAGAAATAATTTCATTGTGTCATTTATTTTTATCTTTCTGATGTGTGGGCATGTCAGGTTAATAGTTAATAATATATTTGATAGAATACAACTATACATTGAATATTTTTGCTTCACATCATCAGTAGTCCACTGTAAAAGTTATGCCAAGAAGTGGAGAGACAGATCCATCAGTCTGTGCAAGCATAAGACCCTGAGTTTGATGAGCAGAACTCTCCGTAAAAAGCCAGGCAGGATTGCATGTGCAGAAATGATCATATTGGGGAGGTAGCGACAAGAGTATCTGTGGTATGTGCTGGCTGGCCAGTCTAGTCTGTTAGGTAAGTATCTGATCATACCATACACCACAGCTCATAAAAGCTCTGGAGGTTGACCTCTGATCTCCATTCTTCTGCATAGAAACGTCCATGTGTACTCAGCCTTTTTGCAACATACCCAGGAACACACAAAGGGAAACCTAAATACTAAAATTACATAAAATGTGAGATAATAGCAGTAACTATTCAAAGCAAATAAATAGAATTTCCTTCTCAATAAACTAAAATCATCAAGATGATGATCCAGTATAATTCAACATCAGTTCAATTGTCATAGTGTGAGTTTATTATCTTATATCTATGTCAATAAAACATTAGTTAATAAAAAGAGACAAGTTTAGATTATTAATGTTTCATAAAATTAAATATTAATAAGTGGATATTTTACAAAAAAAATCAAGAAAGTTTTGAGAATGGAATCCATTATGAGACTTGATTAGGAACACAATTGGAGGCCAAGTATTTTTAAATATTAAATAAAGTAGGATATATTAACGGTTATGCAATCCTGTATGTATGTGTAATACCTACAGGGAAGGAAAATAGTGAGAGTGTGAATATTCAAAAGAGAGAAACAGACAGAAAAGTAGAAATAAACATTGAGCAATGATAGAGAACATGTCGACTTCAGGATAATTACTGCAATATTAGTAAGGCATGCTATATATACCCATAGGGGGATAATTTAGTCATCAATTGACAAAACTTAAGGTAGAATAGGTATATAAGTTATAGAAATGATTTCAGGATCATAAATACAGTGACCTCAATTAATTTTTGTGAAAGAATGAGACTTAGCTCCATTTTTATAACTAGTGAAATTGAACACTATGAAGGCTGACACCAGACTGCAAAAGAAATGAAGGATGAGACAGTGAGAAAAAGGAAGGCAGCTGGCATGCTTCATAACTTCTAGGAGTTTGGCAATGAGGAGAAATAGAGCAAAACTTTCAAAAATATTGGTATGAAATTTGCTTAATTGCATCCTGGCAAGTTCTTCTGATTTCTCCTACCCTTGCCTGTGAAGAAGTCGACAGCTTTGCATTTCTTGTCTTCTCAGATTTGCTTTCACAGCCATGTTGAGGACAGAGCTCTCTTCAACTTGAGGAATGTGATGTTGCACACTGGACTGCAGATGTCCTGGTGTCTGTGTAGCTTTTCCATTATTTTCTCCTAAGTTTTCTTAGAGAAATAAGCATTTTAACCTTTGCATTTTCCTCAGAGGCTGCCCCAGTGATTTCTGAGTTCTTTAGCAGGTGACCTTCAGAATTAATTCCTCTTCTTTCCTACCTCCCTTTCATATTGTAAATTATCTGGCATCTCTGACACACGTTGTGCAACCAGAATGGTATCCAAATCTAACCTGAGATGTGATCTTAAATGGAAAATTGATCCTTTGTACGAAGCTCAGTGGTGGATAGCTTATGCAGGCTGGTGTAAGAGAACATGACACTAACTTCAAAGGACCCGAGCAGAAATTCCAGGAGAAGACATTAAATTGTATTTGCAAAGGGCAAAACATAAGGCATGTGCTTGAGTTAAAGATTTCATTTTATACCTTTCTTTAGAATATTATCAAGCATCTCTTCTTTGTCTCTAATGCAAGAAAAGCTTCAGGATTGAGGGTGGAATTTCAAATGATACCTAGTCCATATTTGATTGTCATTTTAAGTAATCATGGGTTTTGATTAAAATATAAATATTTCATTTGAAATGAAATATAATTTAAAGTAATTTTCTGGAGTAATTTCTTTTATGTTGCAGTGTGTTATATATTGTTATTTTAAAGAGTACCCAAAAGCTCGAAGCCTCTAACAGTGAGCACTGTGGTTTCTGTGGTCAGAAATACACATTGCTTTTCTTGATGACTCTGGCTCACAGCCATTCATGAGGTTGTAGTCAAGTTTTCTCTAAGGATTACATCACACCTTAGGTTTATGTTACTGAAGAACAATTCCAACTTTACTTCTTTACCGACTGATTATCAGTACCAAGTACATCTGCCTGCTTACTTAATCCATCCCTTCATTGCAAGAGGGACCACCCCAAATCAAATTGATAAAATGATATTGTCTATCATTTAGTATAAACAAACTGGGTTACTCTTTTGCTATGTTCTGGTTGTTTTTTGTTTGTTTGTTTTCATATCTTGTTCTCACAAAAGTAGCAATATCATGTTTTCCATTAGAAAAATGACTCACTAGCATGGGATGTCAAAGATGAGCTTACAAATGAAACCCATGAAGGGAACACAGTGTGCACTATTGTACTTTTTAATAAAAATGTGCCAGGGTGCACAGAAAGGCCTTATATTTTATATTATACTTTATTAACTACTTTTTATGTTTTTATGAATATCTTCAGAATTCCAACCCAAATGTTTTTATTGAATATAAATTAATAATTTATTTATGGTATCATAATCTGATAAGAATGATATGCAATATTCTTTTTTGCTAGTTCTGCCTCGTGTATATGGACCCATTGAGGTTTAGAAGTATCCACTGAAATGCTGTAAATGGCACATAAATATCTGCTATATATCAACATTGCAAATAATCTCAGCAAGTGCAGATAGTACAAAAAAAGCCAAAATACATGTTGTCTTATTATCATTGAAAGTTTGCTGTAGACAGTTTCCTTAGAGTCTCAGAACCATAAAATGATAATTATATTTGCATAGTCAGTGTATGCATAATATATATGCCAGTGTATGTTAATTAACTATACTAACGTAAATCAACAGATCTAAGAATGATGCTATAAAAAATTCAACCTGAAAGATCGTTTCAATCTATTTGTGGACATGAGTTTCTTATTTTGTCTAGCCATTTCTGAATACTTATAACAGTGTAGTATTTTTTTTTTCAGTGAAGTAGAATAGTATACATATCATTGCATAAAATGGAATTGTTTTGTAATCCCATTACACATACACACTTGGTGTGGATTACAACAGACAAAACATTGCTCAATTCAAATGTGATACACACATCCATGTAATAGTGATAATGACATCGACTGTGTTTATGCCCATGGAGGAAAAGCATACATTTTAAGCATATTGGTTTCTTATTCACAAAACATGAATACAATCCCATTCTTTATTCTCAGACTGGCTTAATATATCTTATGTGCCCAAAGATGATAACAATCTTCTAATCTGCCTCCTAAATACTGGAATTGTAAAGATGCATCACTCTGCTTTGTATATGTGGTACTAAGTAGTTAACCCATCAGTTGCTCATGGTGTGCAAACAGCCTACCAATTTAAATATACCCTGTGCCCAGAAGTCGACATTTCTTATGTAGTTCATTCATGAACTTTGGGATGAACATTTGTGTTATCTTTCTTCTGGCAAATGCTAGAGAGCTTATTTTTATAGCAAATGTAAAGATTTCTCTGCCTGCAAGTTGATTGACTTTTTAAAATAATTAATTCCGTTTTCAAGTGCATACACAAATTCTATCTTCTTGGGATGATCCCAGCAGGTTGCATGCCTCCAGCTGCTGATCTCCACAGTGTTTTTGTTATATTTTTTTCCATCAAAGGCAATGTCAGATACCAGTTTTGCAACAGTAAAATTACCTATCTTTGCAATAACACGTCATGCTTTTCTTGAGGTGTTTGCATTCCCAGTGTCCAAAACTCAGCTCTGTGTGATGGGTAAATTTAATAAATATTTATTGTAAGTCAAAAAAAATCTGATGCTGCACTTGGAGGCAATGATCTCAAATACATTTTTTATTTTATTTTTTTTTAGATTCATTTATTTATTATACGTAAGTACACTGTAGCTGTCTTCAGACACTCTAGAAGAGGGAGTCAGATCTTGTTACAGATGGTTGTGAGCCACCATGTGGTTGCTGGGATTTGAACTCGGAACCTTTGGAAGAGCAGTCGGGTGCTCTTACCCACTGAGCCATCTCACCAGCCCCTCAAATACATTTAAAGAGGTTCACAAAGGATGAGAGAGTGACTCTTAAGAGCTGAGTCAAATCTTCACTAAATATCATGGCTGGGAATCTGCTCTGTATTATTCTCCGTGTTAGTTCCTTCAGCTGTTCAGTATAATTTAGAAACAACTTCCTTTGTGCTATCTCCTTGAAACACAGTGCTTGTCTCATTATTTGTACTGTTGTCACTAACCTAAGAGGAAAATTCTTCCTCTTTTATTAATATAATATCAGTATGGATCAATAGCTTTGTAGAAGGTACCTATGCATATTTGAGTACTAATTTGGGGGAACTTTGATATACAAATATACAACCTGGTATTAATGGACTAATTATTAATGTAATAAAATATTTTTTTTCATTAAAAGTTCAAAAATGTGTAACCCAGACTGGCCTCAAACTCATGATCCTCCTACCTCTACCTCCTTTAGTAACTAAAGTTAGTTAGACACTGAATCACCAAAGTTGACATAGCCCCCTGTATATATAAAGCAGATGAGCAGCTTGGCCTTCATAGGGTCCCCTAAACCATGGGAGTGGGGGCTATCCCTGAGCCTATTCCCTACGTGCATGTCTGTAGATCCTGTGGCCCTGAATAGACAGTCTTGTCTGGCCTCAGTGGGAGAGGCTGTGCCTAGTCCTGCAGAAACAAATTGAATGCAGAGGGGTGGGAGGCTCAGGGTCTATGGAGGTGGGGTAGGTGGGGAGAGCATTGATACCCCCAGAGGGCTTTCCTTTTCTCAAAAGAAAAAGGGGAAGGACAGGATGGATTGGGGAGGACTTATGTGAGGGGGTACTAAGGGCAAGAAAGGCTGATATTGGCTTGTAAAGGGAATAAATGAATAAATTTAACTTTTAAAAAGTTCAGAAAGTGAACCTACTGAGATTGTATTTATTTTTTTTACATTTCTTTGAACATATCTGGCTTCATGAGTTTTGGTTTCATGAAGTTCCTCTTCAGGTTCTATGATCTCCTCTGCCTGAAAATCCGTGTCCCTAATTAAGGAAAGTTATCTAAGTGCTTCCATGTTATGGGGAATAGCTAAGTCCAAGTTTCTCTTTAATGGTGCTGATTTCTTTTTAAAATCATAGTTATTTTATCAGCACTGGCACAGTCTACAGCTTAGAACTTCCTCCTTCTCATCCAAAAGGCACATGTTCCCATTGTTTCCTTTAGATTACTTCGATGTCTCACTGTGGACATGGAAAAGAGCACAAAGAATTCACTATGACACAGTGGATGCAGCCTTGCCTTGAAAGTTTTGAGCAGATTTTAAATTCAGACTTGATTAAATGTGCAGGAAAATGACTGAGGTTCAGGCAGATTCTTTGCCATGAGAGATCATGGTGACTTCTAGACTACGTTCTTATTACTAATGAAACCTCATGGGCTTCTACTCTACACATTATTGTTGAAAGTTGAACCACAGTTTGTAGTATTTTGGGCCTTTTCTATTTCAAAATCCTCAACGCTGCCAAATTACTCCACTCAACCAGTTTAAAAGGCATAATGACCACAAAGTTAGGTTTTTGTTTTGTTTTTTAGAATGTCTCCACTTCCATAACTTATCTTCTATGTTATTCTTCTGTTTATTGTTATGATCAAGAAGCAATTTGAGAAGCTGGGAAGATGATTCATGTGGTAAAAGGCTTACCAGAGGCGTTCTGCTTGGATGGCCTATGTACCCATGTACACACTTAAACATATGTGTGAACATACTTCTACATTCCATTTCCACTTCCATATGAAGTTCGTTTGGGTTACTGTGTTAGTGGACACAGCCCTAGCAAAAGGGAAGGTATGGCAGTAGCACTGGCATGTATTTGAACATGTTATATCTGTAGTCAGGAAACACAGAGAGATGAATTGCTCAGCTCAATTTCTTTTTTTTTTTTTAAACTTAAGTGATGACCCAGCTTACGATATGCTGTTGCTGACATTCAGGGTTCATCTTCCATATTCACTTAAAACTTTCTTGAAATAGCCTAAGAAATAGCCTTTCTTGGACACACCTGTAGCTGTGTTTCCTTGGCGATTCTAAACAATTTATCATGAAAGCAGGCCATTACTTTCTAGTTTAGGCTAATCACAACTCCTTCAACATTTCATTTGAACATGGCTTGTACCTTCTGGTAGAAAAGGAAGAGGATACAACAGTATTCCATGGAATGTCTTTGCAATCCCCTCATATAAAATAGCATTTCTGATAATTAGGAGAAATATCACACATCCTATTTGAAGTTTGGATATACATACACATACACACACACACCCCACCCAACAGAGAGAGAGAGAGTGAGAGACACAAACACTATTTTCAGTCTTTGAAGAGTGCTAAATTAAGGAACTAAAAGTACTTTTTCTATTTTGTCCAACTCAGTTCTTAGTGTCTGTTACAACTTTTTTCAGTTTTGTTCTTGTTCCTTAAAGAACTTCCAAAAGATAAATGTAAAAAGTGTTGGGATAAGACAAAATAGTGGGCTTCAGTAATTAACTTTCCATTTTGTATTTGCCACTATGATGTCTACATCATAGAGTAGGTCACCATCTAAGTTGGATAATAACCTTCTTCAGCTTTCTGTCTTCACAGAAACTTCTGGCCCCATATTTTACTTTCCTTCTTGAAGGCAGACCATTAGTCATGCTTCCTTTTTATATACCCAAACCTGTCTTGCTTACCTTAGGTAAAAGACAACTTAGGTCACTTGAACAAACCTACACTATATAGCTTACATACTATATTAGAAAATACAGATCTATTTTAACAATCAGTTTTTATATTAGTTCTGATTTTGAAAACCTGGAATCATTAATATCTTTTGTTAACTATGAAATTGTGATTTGTCTTGAGGTTCTTATTTCCATAATCGTGTGAGTATATTCAGCCTTATTTTTATTTTAAATATTTTTATTATGTATTTTCCTCAATTACATTTCCAATGCTATCCCAAAAGTCCCCCATACCCTCCCCACCACTCCCCTACCCACCTATTCCCACTTTTTGGCCCTGGTGTTCCCCTGTACTGGGGCATATAAAGTTTGCAAGTCCAATGGGCCTCTCTTTCCACTGATGGCCGACTAGGCCATCTTTTGATACATATGCAGCTAGAGTCAAGAGCTCCGGGGTACTGGTTAGTTCATAATGTTGTTGCACCTACAGGGTTGCAGATCTCTCTAGCTCCTTGGGTACTTTCTCTAGCTCCTCCATTGGGGGCCCTGTGGTCCATCCAATAGCTGACTGTGAGCATCCACTTATGTGTTTGCTAGGCCCCTGCATTGTCTCACAAGAGACAGCTATATCAGGGTCCTTTCAGCAAATGCTTGCTAGTGTATGCAATGGTGTCATCATTTGGAGGCTAATTATGGGATGGATCCCTGGATATGGCAGTCTCTAGATGGTCCATACTTTTGTCTCACCTCCAAACTTTGTCTCTGTAACTCCTTCCATGGGTGATTGTTTCCAATTCTAAGAAGGGGCAAAGTGTCCACACCTTGGTCTTCGTTCTTCTTCAGTTTCATGTGTTTTGCAAATTGTATCTTTATTTCAAATACAATAACTGTCATTAATTTGTTACTGTTAACACAAACAGGAAATTTCTAGGATTGTAGTAGTGCTGTGATGGCAGTTCAATAACTCAAAAATATTTGTATTTATAAATATTTATAAAGCATATTACATAGAGTTTTTGTTCTCTAGTTGTTTACCTGCCCAGGTCTGTGATACCATTTACAACAGATACTCTTAGGCAACTATAATGTGCCTATGGTTAACGTTGTTTTATGCAGATATATCCTTGTTTTTGTTTCCTGTGAGAAACTTTGTTCTGTAATTTTCAAAGGGGAGTGCTTTTTCTTTCAAATTGATTCCTCACAATTAGTCTAATGACCCATTCCTGCCTCAAGAACATCATTTACGAGTTCTCTCCTCTGTAACATGAAAGCTTGGCAAGTACAAATTGATTTTGTTTTGATGCAGGCTATTGCACCAAAGACATAAAAATTCAGGGTTTTGCTCTACCCTCTAGAACAATGATATTCCTTAGACTTCACTAGGCTAATAGGTACAGAATGTCACTCAGATGCTACCTGTGATGTTGTGATTGCTCCCAGTGCTAATGAATGTAATCCCCTACTAGTAGGGAACATAATTGACCATGTTTTTTTCTACTTGTGGGTCACAAAAAATAACATGTAACTGTCTAATGACAAGTATTTTATTAAATCCTAAACAAGCACTGCTTTTGTGTTGCAATCTTTTTTCAAATTAATTTTTCAAAATACTTGTGTTCAGTTTATATTTGAATACCACTTCCCATTCTCCTTTTTAGAGAGGCAATAATTAAATGTATGCATGCACAGTGTCAATCCATCAACATTGTTGGGACTCCCTGAGTTCTAGAGGTTCTTCTAGATTTGTATCTTGGCTCTACTGACTAAGTTGTCCTTTTCATGATACACATTTTATAGACTCCTGAGAAAGTTTGAATTATAAATGCATGCAAAATGCCTAGCAAATAGCATAATGATAATAGTCTATCAAATACATATGACATTGTCTTATGAAATTGCTGTGTTGTGTGTGTTTACTCATAGAGGCGTTGTTGTTGTGGCATCTCTAATATGTAGCAACCACAAACAAGACACTTTTTCTTGAGGAGGAATACTTGTCACATTGATACAGCTTTCTTTGGTTTTGAGGCTATCTCACAAATTCCAAGGGCTTATATTCAATAAATAATAGCAAAATGGTTTTGTAAAATATTAAATTATAACCTCCATACCATAAGCCCTTTTGCATTTTCATAATCTTTAAAATAATGTCAGAATGGTATGTCTTATTTATGCTTTGGGAAAAAATGTGAAAATTGGAAGCTGAAAAGATATGGAATTGCTTTATGCCATTAACTAAAAGAAATTCTCCCCTCTAGTATTTGTTTGTGGTATCCTTCAAGAACTTCTATGTATATTAACTTTTGTACCTCAGTAAGATGTGAACACTATATAAACTAAATAATCCCTGGGTCGGAAAATTGATTTTATGCTTACAATCAGGGAAAATTTTTTACCATGCCTAGTAATAGTAGAAGTAATTTTCTGTAAAAGCTATCATTTTGCTTTATAAAGCACTGGAGGAGAGAATTATGTATAATTTTAGTTTTTCTAGTTTCTCACATAACATATTTCTTCTAGGTACTTTCATATGTTCAGAATATTCTTATACAAGTACCATAAAGTAGCATGCTGTTCTTTGCTAATTTTACTGACTACCTAAATCATTGTCTTACTATTATGATGATATACATATATTTCTAATCAGTCAACACAGTCAAATTTTAATGTATGTTGTATCAGAGACTTAGAAAAACTTCCTATATATTAAATGAAAAGTGTGTTAGTGTAACTAGACATCTTTTTTTTGTGCCCCTACTCTTCCAAGCTACTTAGTTACTAGTTTTATTACATTTTAATTAAATCTTTATGATTTCCATACAATATATTTTGCACAATATATTAATACACCAATTTTCCTCACTGACTCCTTGCAAACCCACCTCATTTCCATTGCCCATAAACTTTGTCCTGATTGTTCTTTGTTTGTAATAACCCATAAGAGTCAAGTTTGGGTTGTGGGATCGCACACTGAAGTGTTTTGTTAATTAAAAACTGCTTCTTTCTCTCTTTCTCCCAGCAGTTATCAATAGCTCCTCAGCTAGTGGTGGAACTTCATGATCACCCCTCCTTTCCTGTCAGGACCTTGGCTGCTTGATCTTGAGAATGTGATGTGATAACTATATGAGTTAGAAAGTGCCACCACAATCCTGTGTTTCCCCCACCACACACCTTTTCATGTAGTTACCTTCTATTTCTAGCTCTTTGAATATTTATTAATATTTTATTTATTTATTTACTTATTTAAATTTTATACTCCAAAGTTTATTCCACTCCCGGTGCATGCTCCAACTTTTCAACATCCCAAACCTCCTCCCAGGACCCCTCCATGAAGATGTCTCCATCTCACATCCCCCACTCCACCATACCTCTAAACACCCTGGGGCCTCCAGTCTCTTGAGGGTTAGGTGCACTTTCTCTAAATGGGCCTACATCCTGCAGTTCTCTGCTGTATATGTTTTTTTTGGGGGGGAGGGGGTCATATCAGCTGGTGTATGCTGCCTGGTGGTCCAGTGTTTGAGAGATCTTGGGGCCCAGTTTAACTGAGACAGCTGGTCCTCCTGAAGGGTAGCCCTCCTCTTCAATTTCTTCTAGCTTTTCTCTAAATCAGGGTCAGCAGCTTCTGTTCAATGGTTGGGTGCAAATATCTGCATCTGACTATTTCAGCAGTCTGTTGGGTCTTTTGGAGGGCAGTCATGATAGGTTCCTTTTTGTGAGTGCTCCATAGCCTTAGAAATAGTGTCAGGCCTTGGGACCTCCCCTTGAGGTGGATCCCACTTTGGGCCTGTGGCTGGAACATTTTGTCCTCAGGCTCCTCTCCATTTCCATCTCTGCAGTTCTTTCAGTGTCCACACTTTGGTCTTCGTTCTTCTTGAGTTTCATGCGTTTAACAACTTTGGGTCAGAGTTTTGACTGTAAAATGCTTGTTTTCAAGATGAACCCCGAGTTTTTTAAGGAGTGAATGAAAAATTTGGGTCTACTCTATTTCCAATAATCAGGAAACGGATATAGAATAGATGCACATCAACTGGTTGGTAGGTAATAAAAATTTGGTGAATTTACATAAATTAATGATATTCAGCAGCAAGAAAAAATGAAATTTGCAAGTAAATAGAGGGAGCTGAAAATAATAATTCTGAGTGAGGTAACACTGGCCTAAAAAATAAAAGGACACAATTAATCTCACATATGAGGATGTTATTTTTTTAAAATATTATTAATAGGTATTTTCCTCATTTACATTTCCAATGCTATCCCAAAAGTCCCCCATACCCTCCCCCCCCCTCCCCTACCCAACCACTCCCACTTTTTGGCCCTGGCATTCCCCTGTACTGGGGCATATAAAGTTTGCAAGTCCAATGGGCCATTCTTTCCAGTGATGGCCTACTAGGCCATCTTTTGATACATATGCAGCTAGAGTCAAGAGCTCGGGGTTACTGGTTAGTTCATATTGTTGTTCCACCTATAGGGTTGCAGATCCCTTTAGCTCCTTGGGTACTTTCTCTAGCTCCTCCATTGGGGGCCTTGTGATCCATCCAATAGCTGACTGTGAGCATCCACTTCTGTGTTTGCTAGGCCCCAGCATAGTCTCATAAGAGACAGCTATATCTGGGTCCTTTCAGCAAAATCTTGCTAGTGTATGCAATGGTGTCAGCGTTTGGAAGCTGATTATGGGATGGATCCCCGGATATGGCAGTTTCTAGATGGTCCATCCTTTCGTAACAGCTCCAAACTTTGTCTCTGTAACTCCTTCCATGGTTGTTTCGTTCCCAATTCTAAGAAGGGGCAAAGTGTCCACACTTTGGTCTTCGTTCTTCTTGAGTTTCATGCGTTTAGCAAATTGTATCTTATATCTTGGTTATCCTAAGTTTCTGGGCTAATATCCACTTATCAGTGAGTACATATTAGATATGAACCTCTTAATCACTAGAGGCAAGAAAATTAATAAGTGTCATAGAGAAGGAAGGCTTCCTAGGAGAGGAGGTAAATGGAGATTGTAGAAAGGGGTAATGGAGAATAATGGAGCAAAATTAGGTATTTGACAGGAGAACAGGTAGCAGAGGCAGTATGTGAAGGGAACAATCATACTGAAAATCTTTAAAACAGCCATGTGGGAATCCACACTAATAAAAACTTCCTAAAATATACACATACATATATAAATATAGACTTTGCATGGAATTATCCTATAGCAATGGAGAAGTTCCTTTTCTAGATCCCCAAAAACTATCCAATAAAAATTCATCACCAGGAATGAGTTGTCCTTATTAAATTGTTGGTTTTTGGGGTCTCAAAGAAGTGCAAACATTATAGGATGTTGCTACTGCTACTGGCTAGACTCCAGAATTGAGGAAAGAGCCTGTTTCTGAAAATTTTATATAATTGAGTCATAGAATATGGAGATTTTAAGTTGGTATTGATTTAGAATCTTCATCCCTATTGTCTAGGTCCATAGGCTTAAAAGGTCCTATATACATTACTAGAAGATAAAAATGATCATTTACCTTACCCAAATCTGAGTAATGATCAGCCTGGTAGGATATGCCTACTGTTACAATCGTGGTATAAATGCTATTGCATATAAGACCATGTGATATTTAGATTTCTGGCTCACTCCATGAGACTGAATTCATGGTGTGCGATGATTTTGAGACCTGAATGTATGGCTAGACAGAGCCTAGGTCCAAGGGACAACCTATGATCGATCAGAGTGATTGTATTAGGCTTATGTCACTTCAATAGTAAATCATTTTCTCCTTTATTTCTTTTCTCAGGCTCAAATCTATATATCTTACATAGTATAATATCACACAGTCTTCAAAGTCCAGGTCAAATGTCTTTCTTTCATATGATAATATTTTCTCCATATCTATCTCTTTGAATCTATATAATGATTAATTTAACATCACATCTTTTTCCTATCATATTTGATTATTTTTCTTAGAATCGGTGGGTTTGTCTTCTACTCTCTACAGGTTTATAAACTCAGCAAAGCCAAGAGCATTTCTATCCTTCTAATATTTGGGAACATTTTTCCTACATGGAAAAGAAAAGGGTTTTAAGGGTAAAATAAATATTAATTTCAATTAAGTCTATATTTTTGATATACCATAAAGATATAATTTAGTGTAATATAAACTTAATTACTTTTAGAGTTTCACAGGTGGACATGATATACCTAATCTGATTAAGAGAGATTTATTATTCTAAAGGGACAGGTTTGAGAAGAAAGACATAAAACACTTATATAAGCACACAACTAAATGAATTTGTATTTTGGGGATCATTTATACAGTTTTAACAATAAAAACTGAGAAATAGGGAAATATTTAGGTCAATTAAGGCTAAAGCGTGCTCAGTTGGGAATTATAGAGAGGTATGTACAAACAAACTCAGTTTTTAAACATGTCTCAGCAGTATAGGTCTGAACCCTACTTTGCATACTTCACCTATGTTAATTGGCTCCTCAAGTTTCTCAATTCATCAAACATTTCTTTTTCAGTAACCTGGATGATCACTCAGAGAGTGCAAAGGATTTCTCTTCTGGTCAGCAGTTAACAACTTTATCAGTTTAAGATACTTAATGCCAGATAATCCTAAGGAGAGAAACTTTATGAAAAACTGGCCATCAAGCATATCTGAACATTTGGACAATCTGCGTTTGATATATGGATTACATCATATTGAAACTAGCCATTTAAGGTTTTATGCTAATAAAATATGAATTTCTTGTTTTAAGGGAATTATTTCTTTATGTTAATAAATAGTTGCCCAAATATTGTGTTCAGTTAGAGAACAAGTTTGTAAGTACCAGGAAGGTTAGCTCATAGCACAGTACCTATGCTATCTTCACAGCTCAAAATAATTAATAAACTACTGTTTTGGCAATGGGTAATATCATAATGTAAATTTTAATGTTTAGTTTGAAAAAATGTGAAAATCATTTTGAGAAACTAGGTCTTTGTAACTTATCTAGTTTCCTTGTATCTTAATTTGTTATTTTTACAAACGTAAATATATTAGTTACTGACTACATATATATATATAACTTTATATGTAATGCAATATACATATAAATATAGGTGTACATTATAAATTTATTCATATAAATATAATTATATAAATAATTATACAATTTATTGTTTTCTTATGACTATTATGTTATTAATTTTACAATTTTAGTTTGCTAGGATATTCAATGGAATCATTTTTTTTTCATAAAAGTAACCTATGTGAAATAAAAAAACTTTAGTGAAGCAAGGATATCAATATGTGATCCAAATATTTTTCATTATATTTTATGTTCATAAGTCACATATTTGCTTGTAGCAAGAACCTTTAACTACTGACAACTTCGTAGGACATTTTAAGGTTTTAAAAGATGACATCATAGAAAACTAATATTTTACACAAGTCATACCTCACAGCACTCAAACTGTGCATCCTACGTTGCAATCTATACACCCTAATCTCTTTATCCATCTATAACTGTCTATTATCCATCTATGTGACTTTCTGCCCACGACCTATCCATTTATTTATGTGTGCATCTATCATGTACCTATCAGTCATTGACCCTAAATGTCTATATCTGTCATTTATTCATACATTTTATGTCCAACTTTTATATAACCTTCTGTTTATGTAGTCCTTTCAATCTCTTCTCTATCCTCTATCTCTCTATCTATGCATCATACATCCATCTATCATTCATCACATACATATTCATCAATCTGCTACTATGTATGTAGATAACTATGTACCTACATATATCTATTTATATATAATCTATGTATACATCTATCATCTTTCTATTCATCTATTTGTATCTGCCACCTATGATGTACAATTTGTCTGTCTGCCTATCTATCTATCTATCCCATCTACCTATTATCTTCTGTCTGTTCATCTATTTTTCACATCTCTCATTTTCATATCTAAATATTTCTTATTATCCATTTTGATAAGTAAAGCACATTATATTGGTCTATTTTGATATATATATATATATATATATATATATATATATATTCATTTCTAAAGCTGCACTCTAATTTTTTAATTAATTTTCTTTTAAATTTATTTATTACACTCCATATTCCATTCCCCACCTTCCCATCCACACTTCATCTGCTCCACATCCCACACCTCTTCCCCACGCCACCTGGTCTCCACATGCATGTCTCCACCCTCCACCTTACCTCACCTTAAACTTCCTGGGGCCTCCAGTCTTTTGAGGGCTAGCTGCTGTCGTTCTTAATAGGTGAGTAGTATTCCATTGTGTAAATGAACCACATTTATTGCATCCATTCTTCTTTTGTGGGACATCTAGGTTGTTTTCAGCTTCTCTTTTTACTTATTCATTTGGCTTTTCTAGTATAGAAAATTCATTTTTAAAGACTATCCTAAAAAGCTATCAGTATAAAATCAATAGCTCAAGGCTCATAGGAAAATAGTTGATATCTATATCTACATCTATATCTATCTATATATTTATCTATATCTATCTATATATATATATAGAGAGAGAGAGTATTGTATAGTATAGTATAGTATAGTATAGTATAGTATAGTATAGTATAGTATAAGAAAGTAAAAACTAAGCCAGGCGTGGTGGTGCATGCCTTTAATCCCAGCACTCGGGCAGCAGAGGCAGGCAGATTGCTGAGTTCGAGGCCAGCCTAGTGTACAGAGTGAGTTCCAATAAAGCCAGGGCTATACAGAGAAAACCTGTCTCATAAAACCAAACCAAACAAACAAACGAAAAGTAAAAACTATAAAACCAGTTTATTGTCTACAGCAATACTACCCTGAATGTGTCCGATCTTGTCTGCACTCTAATTTCTGCAAAAATTTTCACCATTGACATTTTTGATTCCCTGACTGCTTTTCTTTTTAATTATATATTTGGCTTTTCTAGTATAGAAATTTTAGTTTTAAAGAGTATCCTAACAAGCTATCAGGATAAAGTCAATAACTTAATGTTCACAGAAATATAGTTAAGTATCATGTACATATATATATATGTGTGTATGTGTGTGTGTGTGTGTGTGTATGTATGTATGTATATATATGTATATATTATAAGAAAGTTAAATTTATAAAACCCATTTATATAATACTAATAGTGCCAACTCTGTAGTACTGTATCTGGCTTAAGCAAACATCATTTGATATGTGTTAAAGAAAAGAAAGTAATTAAGTTTTTTTCCCCACATTGTATAGCCCAAGTACAAATTGCTTCTATACACTAATGAATTATCCATAATATATTTTAGAGAATGGAGAAGAATTATTATACATATTTCTTTGATGGTTTGAAGAACCACATATTTGTTAATTCCATTTTCTCTAAAATAAATGTCTGGTATGATGGGACAGCCCTGTTAATGGGGTGCACAGGACAGAGACCGAGATGTAGCTGATTAATTTACATATTATGCAGTCTTATGTCTGAGTTAGGCACCTCTGTTCTTTGCTGACAGTTTTAAATGCCTGGAATATTACAGTAAATTTTGTGGATATGCTCAGCAGCTGTTACATTTTTATTATGAAGCATTTACTTAATTTCAGGAGCTAAATATAATGCTTTCTAAAACAAAGTAAAAACTATCTAAAATGCTGTATCTCAAAAGGTCATGATTTTCATAGTCAGGAAAAAAAGATGCCAGAAGTTATTTTATCTCTCAATTCAAGATGGAAATATTTCTGGTTTTTAAGATGGCAAATGAAACACCCTGTCATTACCGTATATCACACTTAACTCTCTAAATGTGGTTAGAGAAATGAAATAATTTCCAAGGAGAAAAAGGAGTGAGTTAGAGAGCCAGAAAATGTATTGGCAGCATGTCAGAACACTGCTGATGCAGCCCAGCTCTGCCTGACTCTGTCTGTACTCATTCTTGAGTCTCCAGCTGATGTGCCTACTTTGCAGAGGCAGGAGATGGAAGGAAGTTTCTCTGAAGTGCAAACATCATGTGGAGACATTTCTTTGACTCTCCATGCCCTCTGTACACTGAGACATTATTCTGCATATTCAGAGAAGAAATTGTGCTGGCACAAGAGGAAAATTAATTTGAACTGTGTAAAGTAACCCTGCATAGACTGTGTTTTTCCCCCAATACTAAAGAAAGATAAAGAACATGTAACCTTAATAACATAGTAATAGATTTTTTGTAAATATGGTAAAGAGTGTATATTTCTGGCACATGTCACAGGGTTTTATGCTAAGGCAACCTGCATGTCCAGAGCTAGTACTCAAGAGATTTCCATGCCATGGTCAAGAAACTCACTGTTAAAAGCTGTTAAGCCTTGTACTCCTCTCTTTGAAGTGTTGCCTGGTCAGAGCATCATTTTATTCTTATTACCACCATGCTTCTCGCTTAATGACCTGTCAGAGGCTTTTATTCATTGAGTGTCAAAATAACTACTTACACGTCAAGTTAAAAATGATCACAGCTGTATCAGATCCATCACTGATTTGTTTGCAAAGAGAACACTTAATGAAAGTCATCGACTGCCTCTAGTACACTAATAGCCTTAGCTCCCTCAGCCTCCACTCGCCCCAAATACGTGCTCATGGGATGTTCTTTCTTTTCAGCTTAAAAATTATTCATATATTTTCTCCATTTATGTGATATATTGTTTTCTAAATGTTACAAATGAACTATGACACACTAAATCTTTTTCAAATTATATATGCTGACGCTCACAATTTAGCTGAGGTGCCTCTACAAGACACTAAACTTATATTTGCACTCTTACAGCAAAACTTCCTTTTTGGATTCAGAATATCTGAAAGATACTCTAAATTCAGTGCTATCTGAAAACCTCTTTGGAAGGTTGAGCCATAATATGCCCTCTCCTTTATGTCTTAATTTAATGTGTGTGTGTTTGCATGTGTGTGTGTGTGGGGGGGTGCATGCTTATACTCTTTGCATGTGTATTTGTTTCTTGTGCTTTTCTTTTTATTCTGTTTGTTTTCTTTTGGTACATTTTCCTTTTTAACATTTTCCTACTTGTTCCCTTCAGAAACTGACGGAGAGAGGGAGGGAGAGGAGAGCACAAGAGTGAATGAGTGTGTGTGTGTGGGGGAGAAGGCAGGGAGAGAGAGAGACAGAAAGAAAGAGAGAGAAGAGAAAGAAGATTTGGAGTTGGGTGGGTAGAGAGATGAGGAGGAACTGAGAGGAGGTGAGGGAAGGGAACTAAAAATCAGAATATATTGTATCAGAAAATATTTTCCAATGAAAATGAAGCAACAGAAGCTACTAATAGAAAGCTCTCATGAGGACCTATTTATAAAGTTTGAATACATGAATTAGTAGGAGATGGTGGTCATCATCATCGTAAGACCTCACAAGACGGGACTATCTGGAACTGCTTCTAGTCACCAGTTTGTTAACTAAGAATGAACTTCTCTATAACATTAGTTTATAGATGGTATGACACAAAAATATTTATGTAGATGATAATGTGGTTAAATCCTGTATTTATTGTTGAAATATGTTAAAACCAATACAAATGCATATGTTAATAATAAAAATCAACAAGATTATCATAAAACTAATATGATACTTTGCATTAATTAACTGAATGCTGAAATAATATCTAATTAATTTTTAAAATGTAGTATATTGTAAAGCTTTTCAGATCCTTTCTTTCAATTTTTTAGTGCCATATTAAAGCTACCAACAAGGGAGAATTAAAAAAAGAACAGAAAAAGCTTATATGTTTATATCTTGGTATCAGTTTTTATTTAAGACCTGTGTGTACATAGTTTAAATATTTCACAAAGGCATTATGTTGTTAATAGAATAATCTGTGGTAGCTTCTAATATGTAATGTCATTTTCTTCATCAAATATTCATTCATATATACTAGATTTACTTCTCACCACTAATTAAGTAGCGCACAGAACAAAGACAACCCTTAACTCCGCAAATTGCAAAAGAACTAGGAGGCAGGCAATAAAAGCTACTATATAGATCCTTAGATAGTGGTATGTGTCTTATGTATAAATGAGTCTGGGAAGTAAAATAGGTAACTGACAAAGACTGGATTTTTAAATGGTGAGACCCCTGTGGCAATATCTGATTCAGCTAAGTAAGAGAGGAATCTGTAGAAGGAAGGAAAAGAGCTTCAAAAGCAATAGGCAGCATTAAGTCCAGGTATCACTGAGGGATAACAGTAACAGCTGAGTGCAGGTAATGGGTGTGAATGGCAAAGAGACAGAGAACTGCAGCACACACACACCAGGCTCTCATGCTTAAAGAAAATGGAACAGAGGAGCTGTCTGTGTTTAGAGGAATGTTGAATGTTTGTGGAGTATTTCTGAATTGCCACAGTGGCTGGCCCTGACACAGTGATTTTCTGCAGCAAATTTTGTTCCCCCAACTTGGTGGCGAATGTTGTTAGTTGTTCAGATATATCCTATTCTCTATTCTTTGGAAAATTTTGGATACTTGATTTGGTTGAGAAAATTAGGAACCTTTACTAATATTTAACCTCATAAGAACTATGAAGTATGAAATAATTATGAATGCAATCTTAATAGTAAATATTTCTTATTGGAAAGCATTGTGGCTACATAATTCCTATCCTCTTACAAAGTATATGATCTAATGCTATAATAAATAACAAACCACAAGATAAAAAGCATGATGCATTTGACACAAGTGATTGATTAATTGAAACAAGATGTATAGGTTAGTCTTCATGTGTGTTCCGAACAACTGGAACAGAGGACTGTCCCAAAAGCTGTTTCCTGTACATGGGATATAATCTTCTAGGTGGGCTGCCTTGTCTGGCCTCAATGGGAAAACATGTACCTAGCTTCACAGACACTTAATGTGCCAGGGTGGGGGAATACACAGGGGACCACCACCTGCTCAGAGAAAAAGGGGAGGGTGAATGGGGGAAGGATTGTGGAAGGAGGTAACCAGGACAGGGACAGTTGTGGATGTAAATTGAATAAGTAAATAACAACAATAATAATAATAATATTTTTTAAATTACTTTTTCTTAAAAAGTACAAAATAAAGATAAAATAAAATAAAACTATACCAAATACATAGATTCATAAAGTCATCACTCAGTTTCAGAGTTATGGGTTAGAAGCTACATTTAACAACCAACACTTCTGTTTCTTCATGTTTCAAATCTTAGATGAGTAACTCACTGATCACAGCTTTTTTGAGAATGATTTGGAAACTGGGCATCCACCTATGACTATAAGGGAACTTTGCTAGAATAGCCTTTCAGGATGATGAGCTGGATTTCAAATATGTGATGGAAAAACAGCTGAGGGGGATTATCAGGACCCACTTTCAGAGCCTATCTTAGTGGATACTATGTTCAGAGCTAGCCACATGCCAGGTTGCTTCCTCACCCACTCTCCCACCCAGTTCCTTCTTTCTATTCTCCTCTGATGACTATTTTGTTTCCTTTTCTGAGTGAGATTCATAATCCTCCTCCCTTGGAACCTTGTTATCACTCAGTTTATTTGGGTCCTTGGATTGTAACATGATTTATCCTGTACTTTATAGTTAATATGCACTTAGAAGTAAGTACATACCACAAAAGTCTTTCTGGATTTATGTTACCTCACTTAGGATGATATTTTCTATTTCCATCCATTTGCCTTCAAATTTCATGATGTCTTTGTTTCTAATAGTTGAATAGTATTCCATTTTGTAGATGTACCATATTTTCTTTATCCATTATTCAGTTGAGTGTTATGTAGGTTATTTTCAGTTCCTGGCTATTATGAATAAAGCTGCTATGAACATATTTGGTCAAGTGTCCTTGGGGTTTAGTGGGGCATCTTTTGGGTCTATGCCCAAGAGTGGTTTAGCTGGGACTTGGGGCACTTCTTGAAGGTTTATCAGTTACGTTAAGCATCCCCTGAAGTCATTCTCAATTGTTTTTCATCACAGTTTCTGTCTTCATGGAGTTATTGGATGCACTTTTCCATAGATAACAATAGGATGTATATAGACCATGTACAAATTCTTTCTGTTTTTAACACCTGTGAACTTGAGAGGATAAAGTTCCTCCTTTGTTTTAATTTGTTTGCAATGCCTCCTTTCTACAGAAGGATTTCTATAGTAGATTCCCAGACCCTCATTCCTAATGATTTAATTGAGTGTGTTTAGGAAGATCAGTTTAATATTTCATATCTGCATCAATGATTGAGCTGTATAATTGGGTGTCAGAATTCCGGTTCTGCCACTTCAATTCAGCAACCACATAATGAATTCCTCCTCTATGCCAAGTCCCTAATATACAGTTGTGAACAACAACAACCTGTCCATCATGTTCCGCCATGCCATGCAAGGTTGATAGATCATTGATAGAGGTGAAAATAATCTTAACAACTGGCTCATTCTTGGAAATATCCTGAAATGCCCCCATTCTCATTCAGTTTTTCATCCATTCCAGACTACATTCTGGTTTCCTTACTGTGCTTAAAGATAGTTTCATAAAAACAATTGTCCAAATCTATATTACTACATCTGTACTCATATGACTCGTCATCTGGGAAGCATTTCTCATAATGCATAGTTCCTGTATTGCTCCTTGTGCTGTTTAAAACCACCAGTGACCTGGCACCAGTGACCTGGCCTTGTAATCCTTATTGTATGTTTCACTTCTGGTCATGACCAAGTTATCTCTGTGGCCCATCCCTCCTCTCCTTACCCTGTTCAGGCTTCCTTACTTGATGTCAATTATTTTCTAATATGATCGGTTGATAAATTTAACTGTTTTGACTCTTATCTGTAGAATAAATATGAAAAGTGTTATTATCTCTGAATTTAAAGCTTTTTGCAAAAAGCCTTACATAGAAAGCTATGTATACTAAATATAGAGTATTTTGTAATGTAATACTAAATTATTTTAAAGTAGAATATCTTACATGTTTAATGTACTTGTTAATGAATATAATTGTCATTCAAATCTTGAATAAGGAAAGAAAATTGGTCCATTTAGTAATCAATCACAGCTAATAATGCCCCACATTGATTCCATCTGAGAACTCTGTCAAGAAAATGGCTTCTAGGCTACAGTTAAAATAGAATCTCTGTTGTTCTAAGGCTTAGGAAATACTGTTCAGGCTACACATTCACAAAGCCTGTGTGCTGCTTCCTAGTGGAGTACCTTTACTTAGGTACATTATTGAACGCTCACCTCAGTGTTCACTCTCACAATCCCTGTATGAGGCCCCTTAATGTAATTTTATTCCATATATTTAACAATGAATGTGAAATAGGAAATGGTGGATTCTATATGGCACCCTTCTAAGTATGCTCATGAAACAAAAGGGAAGAAAGCTAGAATTGGTTTTGAAGAAATCAGAACATAAGGTTTGCGACTTACCAAGCAGGTACATTTATCCACTTGAATGGTCCACATGATGCCTTCACTTTCATTAGAAATAAAAACATATTTCCTAGAGACTTTAGAATGCTTAATTTCAAGCAACTTCCCTAAGAGAATTCATAAAGATAAAATTATTTTCCATTTAAACAGAAGACAGGCTTAAGTATTAGCCTGAGATTAGACATGTAGACTACATTATTTTTGTGTACAATGTACCTTACTCTACTGAGAGGGCAGAATTCCCTCTATTATTTTTATTATTCATGTCTTTCTTTGACAAATGATTTTACATTTAGTGCTAACTTCAAATGGTCACATTTTAGTGGAAGTTTAAGTTGGTATTAAAAAATACAGTAAATTTCTACAGAAAGAAAAATATTAAATCTGTTTCATTTCTAAAAGAATCTATACCTTCTTCCTATGTCCATACTTTTACTTAGGTACATGACTGCCCACTCTCCTGAGTGTCCCCTCCTCTCACCTTCTCTGTTATGCAAGAGAAGAGTGAATTTCTGCATAGTGTTTTCATGCCACTTTTTAGACAAGTTCTTCATTGCTCTTGGCTGTTAAGTTCGCACTGAGGGGATGTTGCTTCAGATGGACATGAGACAGAGATGAAGGACACAGTATGGAAACTGGCTAATGGACATAAGACAGAAATGAAGGGCACAACACAGGAAGTGAAGAATAGAATTATTCAATGATTCAGGAAGAAAGTACGGAAAAGTATTAAGAGTATTATACACCACGAGTCTTATTTGTCAATTTTCTCATTATGTAGAATGACTGATTGGGCAATCCTGCAGAGAAGCCCATGACGAATTATACCTATGGAAGGTTTTGAATAATGTGATTTAATTAATATAACAGAATAATGCAATATAATATATAATTATAATATAATGAACGTGTTGTGTAATTATTCCATCTACCAAATTATTTTTAAAGTTCATTATTTTGAAATGCATAATATGTTAAACTTTATATAAAATTACATTAGAGTGTTTTATAATTTTTGCATCAAAATGTTATTATAGTTAGTATGAGCACAGTGTGTTATCTTATAATTTCTGCTTGTGTGTAAGCCTGCTCATGTGCCATACACAGTTTTTAGAACATTGAGTCAGAAGCTAAAGCTGTACATTTGTCAGCAATTCATTTTCTTACCCTATGAGCAGAATGGTGAATGCACCATTTATCCCCAATGGATTATCACTAAAACTACTTGAAATATCTCTTGTGACATGCTTTAGATAGTGCGTAGTACTCATGAGTGTTAACTGCCATGGATGCTATTATTTGATTCATAGCAAACTGTCTGAAAAGATAGCTATGAGTTTTCAGACATCAGAATGAAAATTTTACCAAGAATCTAATGTTCTCAAAAAAAAAATTACTTTTTGGGTGTGACCATTCTAGATCATTTGTGAATGGTTAGAAGTGGTGAAATGATAAAAATTTGCCTTTTGAAAAAGGAGGTCCAGTGACAGGCCCAAATTGGGTTTCAGCTCAGAGAGGCCCCCAAGGCTTGACACTATTACTGAGGCTATGGTATGCTCACAAAAAGGGATCTATCATGACTGCCTTCCAAAAGACCCAACAAGCAGCTGAAAGAGTCAAACACAGATATTTACACCCAACCAATGGATAGAAGCTTCTGACCCCTGTATTAGAATTAGGGAAAAGCTGGAAGAAGCTGAGGAGGAGGGCGACCTTGTAGAAGGACCAGCATTTTCAATTAACCTGGACCCCTAAGATCTCCCATACACTGAATCGCCAACTAGGCAGCATACACGAGCTGATAAGAGGCCGCCAACACATATACACCAGAGTACTGCTAGATCTTAGTTCAGCCATAGAAAAATGCACCTAACCCTCAAGAGACTGGAGGCCCCAGGGAATAGGGAGGTCTGGTCAGGAAGGGAGGGGGGACTTCCTCTTGGAGATGGAGAGAGGAGGAGGTATGGGATGTGAAACAGTCAGAGGGTAGGACAGGAGGGGTATAAAATCTGGACTTAAAAAGATTTAAAAATAATAAAACATAAAACAACAAATTCTAATAACCAAAAAATTGCCTCTTGATGTCATTAAAAATAGTTCTGAAGATGCTATTTAATCCTACTTACTTTAGAAATTAATCTTTACATATGTATTGCATGTTTTGTGTGGTAAGAAAAATATATGTATCTTAATTTGTTTTATAATAGCATATGGTAATGACTGAAAACATGAATACAAATTATACTATACTGAAAAAACAGGTTATAGTTAGGAGAGTCTGTGTATGTGACTATAGGTATGCTGTAATAATTAGTAAATAATTAGTAGGCCATGAATTTGAAAAAGAATAATGAGAGCTATATGGGAGGTCTAGGGGGAGGAAAATAAAGGGATGCATTGTAATTACAGTCTTTCATTCTCCTACATTAAAGTTCAAGGGCTCTTAGGCAAAGGAATAAACTGTGTGACATTAGTGTAACATTCCTGTGTCATTAAGGCTTGTCCTCCTTAGTTCAATCAATTTATCAATAAGTAATCATATACATTAATCATCAGAGAATTACCAACTATATGTGTTATATGAAAAGTTATATGTCTTACACCAAAAATATGATTCAAGTAAAATATTTAAGTCATGACGATTTTCCTGTTTTAAAGAAAGATGGGAAGAATGCAGGTGAACGTCTGGGAGAAAAGAGAACAAATCAGGAACCAAACCACACACAGCCCTTGTGCAAAAGTGGCAGAAAGGAAAATCACTCTTGCTCTAGAGATACTAAATGATCCACAGGATGTGATTCACCAGTTGGGCTCATTTTGATTTCTTTTTTTTTTAATCATCTAAAAAAAAAATGTGTTTTGGAAGAATAAGGTTATTAGAACACTGAGTGAAAAGTATTTATGTTCAAGACTTTTTTTTTTATTTATATGCATGTACCTGTTGGTGGGACTGAATGCAATGCATGTGATCTTGCCCAAAGAGGAGTCAGAGAACTTGGATTCTATGTTTTACATGTTTGTGAGCTGTTTGGCACCAAGTGCTGGACCCAAAACTCAGTTTCTCTGTAAGAGCAACATGTGCTATCAACTGTTGCACAATCTCTCCAACTAGAAAGCATTGAGATTGCTGAGTCAAAAACCAAACCAAACCAAACCAAACCAAACCAAACCAAACCAAACCAAACCAAACCAAATAAAACCAAACCAAACCAAACCAAACATTAGCTCTTTTGTTTTCAACAAACATCTGATAAATTTTGAACATATTTTGAACACATTTGAAATAAACGTATTTTGAACATCTGATCCAAATATATTTTTCAGAAGAAAACGTTTTAAGCACAAATGTATTATGAAAGAGAAATACTATTTGCATTGGTTATTAAATTATTCAATTTTATGTAGTAGTCTCTTTAAATTATGAATAGATTTCTTGGTGTCTTAGTTAGGTTTTAATGCTGTGAACAGACACCATGACCAAGGCAACTCATATAAGGACAACAATTTTTATTTATTTTTTATTTTTTGGTGGATGGAGCAGGCCCCAACACACAAATTTATTTTTTCCATAGTTTATATATCCAAGCAATATCTTTCAAGAAATATTGAAATACAATGTGATTACATTCTATTTTTCTTTTAGAGAATGACTATGAAAAATAGTATTTCCCAATACTTTTACATGATAAAAGCTTTAAGTAATACAGGTAAAGAAAACAAGATATGCTCAAGGAACGATGTACAACCATAACTAAGCAATTTGTTAAAGATTATTAAAGTGTAACCAAGCAAAGTGGTCTTCTCAGCCAGTCTCTCTTACTGTCAAGCAGCAATTTTGTTTACAAAGAAAGGATTAATTATTTTATTAACACTTAAAAAGTAATCTTATAAGAATCCTAAAGAATCACATATCTAAACTTTTATACAGAAACAATCAGTCATATCTATTGTAAATCCTCAGAATGCATATCTACTCATCAGCAATTCTTTTTTTTTTTGGCTTTTTTATTAAATATTTTCTTTATTTACATTTCAAACATTATCCCCTTTCCTCAGTTTCCTTCTGAAAACTCCCTATCCCACACGTCCCTCCCGCTGCTCACCAAACCAACCAACAACTTACTTCCCTGCCCTGGCATTCCCCTACACTGGAGAATGGAGCCTTCACAGAACCAAGGGCCTCTTCTTTCATTGATATCTGACAAGACCATCCTCTGCTACATATGCGACTGGAGCCATGGGTCCCCACTTGCATACAGGTTCAGAGGGTCAGTCCATTATCATCAAGGTGGGAATATTGCAACATCCAGGCAGGCATGGTACAGGAGGAACTGAAAGTTCTACATCTTCATATGAAGGCTGCTAGCAGAATACTGGCTTCCAGGCAGCTATCATGAGACTTTTATAGCCCACACCCACAGTGACACACCTACAAAAGTGCCACAACTTCTAATAGTGCCACTGCCTAGGCCAAGTATATCCAAACCATCACATTCCACTCCCTGGCCCCCATAGGCTTGTTCAAATATATGAGTCTATGGGGGAGATACCTAAATGTAGCATAAGGCAAAATACATTTAGTCCAACTTGAAAGGCCCCAGAGTCTATAGCAGTCTCAACAATGTTAAAAATCTGAAGTGCATGTCTCTTCTGAGATTCATCCAATTACTTAACTGTAACCCCCAAAGTAAGACAGGAAACCAGCTGGGCAAATGCCAAACTCTGCACCTTCATATCTGATTTCAAGGTGGTCTTTAGATATCTAATTCTTTTCTCAACTTTGTTGACTGCAACAAACTTCCTTCTCCTGGGCTGGTTCAGATATGCTATTGCTCTACATCTCAAAAATCTTGGGGTCTCTAAGGCAACGTCAGTGTTACAGCTACTTGTTTCAGTGTCTGGAATCCACACAATCTTCTTGGCTCCTCCAAAGGGCTGGCATCACTTCTACAGCTCTTCCCTCTGTACCACTCTAAGCTCAGGTTGATACACTCCACTGCTGATGCTGTTCTTGGTGATCACGTTCTTGGGGGTCTTCCACTGCAACTAGGCTTCACCAGTAGCCTCTCATAGGCTCTCTTCATGGTGCTGAGCCTCAACTTCTTTGTATGACCCCTTCAGTTCATTAAGTGCACTTTCACCAATGGCCTTCCATGGACTCTCACAGTAATAAACCCCAGTTGTTCTTCATGACACCTTCATGCCTTCAAAACCAGTATAACCTGGGTGACTTTCACACATTACCAAGTACAGCTGCTGCAGGAGGTATAACTTTAGCTATCTCTGGAACACAGATTATTTGTGCTCTCAGAAAACACTTCTCAGACTTCACCTAAGTGAAGCTGGTCTCTTCTTAATAACCACTAATTTCTTAGCTACAGTTAACCAACATCAATTGTCCCAATAAGTCCATCTATTCTAGACTCTAAAGGCAGAGCCATGTGGCCAAAGCTTCCAAGTTCTACTGTTTTCTGGGCTGGAACAATCCCCCCCTGTTCTACTACATTGTCACGAGCTTTCTGTTTTCCAACTCCTTCACTGCCCAAGCTTGGATATCCTGGAACTTGCTCTGTAGACTGATTTGAACTCAGAGATCAGCATACCTGTTTCCTAAATACTGGGATTAAAGGTGTGTACTATCTTACATGGGACTAAGATTTTCATGATCAATATGTTTCAAGAGCTCTATGCAAAGATCCAGGTCAGAATCTTGTCAAGATCTGGATAACAGATGAGTTCACAAATTATGGATTGGAGTTCATTCCAGATAAAGTTGAACACCAGGAATAACTATTACAATAGATGATAAAAATATAGATAAATGATAAACATGATAAATAGATTGACAGATGAGTATGTATACAATTGTTTTTGCATTGAATTTCCCATGTAGTAACATTTTTCATTCTATCTTTGAAGGTATTTGTGAGTTCATGAAAACATTTCCTTCTTCTTACCAACTAAGCATGTTTTCTGTGCTTTCCTAATATATTTATAAGCAAAAGGAGAATATAAATATTGAAGCTAAAAATAAAATATATGATTAACATCTTGCTTAAAAACATGGTTCTTCCAAATAACCCTATTAAAATGGGGTACAGAGCTAAACAAAGAATTTTCAACTGAGGAGTATCAAATGGCCTAGAAGCACCTAAAGAAATGTTCAAAGTCATTAGTCATTAAGGAAATGCAAATCAAAACAACCCTGAAATTCCACCTCACACCAGTCAGAATGGCTAAGATCAAAAAATCAGGTGACAGCGGATGCTGGTGAGGATATGGAGAAAGAGTAATACTCCTCCATTGTTGGTAGGACTGCAAGCTGGTACAACCAATCTGGAAATCAGTCTAGCAGTTCCTCAGAAAATTAGACAAAGTACTTACTACCTGAGGACTCAGCTAAACAACTTCTGGGTATATACTCAAAAGATGCTCCAACATATAAGAAGGACATATGCTCTACTATGTTCATAATAGACTTATTTTTAATAACTGGAAGCTGGAAAGAACTCAGATGTCCTTCATCAGAGGAATGGAAACAGAAAATGTGGTACATTTACACATTGGAGTACTACTCAGCTATTAAAAATAATGACTTCATGACTTTCTTAGGCAAATAGATGGAACTAGAAAATATCATCCTGAATAAGGTAACCCAATTACAAAACAAAACACATTGTATGCACTCACTGATAAGTGGATATTAGACCAAAAGCTCAGAACACCCAAGATACTATTCACAGACCACATGAAGCTCAAGAAGAAGAAAGACCAAAGTGTGGATGCTGTACTTCTTAGAAAGGGGAACAAAATACTCACAGTGAATAGAGAGTAGGATAGATTTGGGAGGAAGAGAGGAGAGAAAGGTGGGAAAAATGGGGAAGGATCAGGTATGAGAGGATATTGGGATGATATATAGAGAGTCAGGAATTTGTGTAGCAATGGGGAATGGGAAACTGGGGATAGCCAACAGCAAGTCATAAATGTCAGGAAAGCAAGAGGCTACCAGAAACATATCAGGGATGAGGTTAGCTGAAATACCCAACAAAGGGGAGAGAGAACCTGTAGAGACCATATTCTGTGATTGGTAAGGCCCCAGGTTCAGGGATAGGGCAACCCACTCATCTCCAAATGTTTAACCCAGAATTGCTCCTGTCTCAAGGAAATAATGGAGGCAAAATGTTGAGAAGAGAGAGAAAGAAAGGCCATCCAGAGACTGCCCCACCTGGGGTTCCATCCCATATATAGACACCAAACCCAGACACTATTATAGATGCCAAGAAGTGCTTGCAAACAGGAGCCTGATATAGCTCTCTCCTGAAAGGCTGTGCTAGAGCCTGACAGATACAGAGGTGGATGCTCTCAACCAACCATTGGACTGAACACAGGGTTCCTAATGGAGGAACTAGAGAAATAACCCAGGAGCTGGAGGGATTTGTAGCCCCATAGGAGGAACAACAATTTGAACCAAGCAGTACCCCCCAGAGCTTCCCGGGATTAAACAACCAACCAAAGAGTACATATGGAAGGACCCATGGTTCCAACTGCATATGTAGCAGAGGATGACCTTGTCAGACATCAATAGGAGGAGATGCCCTTGGTCCTGTGAAGGCTCTATGCCCCACTGTAGGGGAATGCCAGGATGGGGAGGTGGGAATGCGTGGGTGGATGAGCACCCTCATAGAAGCAGGGGGAGGGATCATGGGATAGGGGTTTTCTGGATGGGAAACTGAGAAAGGGGATAACACTTAAAATATAAATAAGTAAAATATCTAATACAAACATTAAAAAAAAACATGGTTCTTAAGTTCCATTTATTTGCCTGCAAAATTTATGATGTCTTTCTGTTTAGTAGCTGAATAATATTCCTTGTGTACATGTACCTATTTTCTTTATTCATTCTTCAGTTGAGGGACATGTAAATTTTTTATAGTTTCTGGCTATTGTAAATAAAGCTACTATGAACATAGTTGAGCAAGTTTTACTGTGTTGTAGTGGAACATCTTTTGGGTACAGGTCCAAGAGTAGTATAGCTGGGTCTTGGTGTAAAACTATTTTCTACCTGATTTGTAGCAAATGTGTAGCTTGCTGTTCATTTGATTCCCCTAACTAGTGGAGTAGGTGCTCTCTCCATCTCTGTTCTCTGCCATGGGATCCCCTTCCACTACCACTTGGACTGCTGAGTGAGCCTCAGTTGGAGAAGATATGCCTAGACTTGCTGGGAATAAATGTACCAGGATGGGGTGCTACCCAAGGTGTTCTGAGGAGAGGGGGTGCAGGCAGTTCTAGGAGGCATTTGTAAGGGTAGAACTGGGAAGAGAGGAGGGAGCTGGGATTTTATCAGGATCTAAAGTGAATAGAAATGAAACTTTTTTTTCCAATTTTTATTAGGTATTTTCTTCCATTTACATTTCAAATGCTATCCCAAAATTTCCCCATACCCTTCCCTCCCTGCCCCGATCTCCTACCCACCCACTCCCACTTCTTGGACCTGGTGTTCCTCTGTACTGGGGCATATAAAGTTTGCAAAACCAAGGGGCCTCTCTTCCCAATGATGGCCGACTAGGCCATCTTCTGCTATATATGCAGCTAGAGACATGAGCTCTGGGGGTACTGGTTAGTTCATATTGTTGTTCCACCTATAGGGTTGCAGACCCCTTTTGCTCCTAAGGTACTTTTTCTAGCTCCTCCATTGTGGCCCCTGTGTTCTATCCAATAGCTGACTGTGAGCATCCACTTCAGTGTTTGCCAGACACCAGCATAGCCTCACAAGAGACAGCTATATCAGGGTGCTTTCAGCAAAATCAATAATAGTTCTTTTATATTCATGATAAGCCATCTTATAAATTCACATTCAAATATATTTGCCACTTTAAAGCTAGCACTGTTATAACTTACACTGAACTCCTGTGTTGACCTGAGGTATCCTGCATATGGTAATGCCTAATTTCCTATAAGAAAAAGCTTAATTAATGTCACTTGATTATCTAAATATGAAATACATTGTTTGGCCATGCAAAAATATCTTGCAAATGCAAGAGTGGAGGCTACTATGGTAATAAAAACAATGATTAGAAAAATATAACTTGATGTATATTAGATTTAACAAGCTGGATAATCAATCATAATTTTTACTTAAAATTATTTGAATTATTGAATATTTAAAATGCTATTTTGTGTGATATGTAATATATGAAAATGTTAATTTGTGTGATATGATATCATGATCCAATCTGGTTTTATTTTAAGCACTTATGCTCATGCACAGACACACACACACATGCATATATATACACACATATGCATGCACACATATATCCATGGTATTTACAGAAGAAATCTTGATTTAAGGCTACTTAAATATCCATCAAGAATGTAAATGTTTTATTTGGTTGCTTATATCCATCAATATCTTATAAATATAACGAACTAAGGTTTTAATGTGATTTGAGATAACTATCAACTACAAATTCACAATTATATCTTATAATCTTTGTTTAAATTTGGTATATTTTATAATTTTCAATTTGTTAAACAAAGAAATCTTACTAACAGTTTTATTTATAATGTGAATTCAGAGTTAATGTCCCGATGTATTGAAGCTAGATGAATATGATATCTTAACTTTAAAAACATATGTATGCCTTCCTCTAGTTTATATCCTATTTTTCCATCTAATAGAAGGTTAAAATACCTACTGCTGATGGTGGAAATATGTCAGAAGTACATATAGATATAATTGATTATGTGTGTGCATATGTGTGTATGTGTGTGTATACATATGTGTGTGTGTGTGCGTGTGCGTGTGTGCGTGTGTGTGTGTGTGTGTGTGTGTGTGTGTGTGTGTGTGTGTGTAATTTTAAGAGATAGTCAATGTTTAATTTGACTACCAACTTAAAACCACCCTCATTCTGAACACTTTCTAATGCAAACACCTGGGGAAAATGTTTCATATTCCGTGTATGTTTTTAACATTTGCATCTGAGAAAAAGAGCTAGGAGATAAATAAATGATATGGGATATTGTTCTAAATGTGTGTGGTAATGTTAGTGCGGACCCCGCTGCAGGATTTGGGAAGTGGATCATATTAGGGACCTTGTGTCTTGATGTTCTTCAAGAAAACCACACATGGGTCTTTCTACCAACATGCATCATGTCTTCTTAGAATGAAAGCTAAGCTTAAGAAGAAGGAAAACAGTAAATAAATTATTAGATTTTGATATGTGTGCTAAGCTTTACTGTTTGCAGGAAATGAACCATTGCTCTTATGTCTTTCTATTCAGTGTTTTTTAGTTCATCACCTAAGGGATAATCTGATATCAGTTCTACAGGGTAGAAGTCATCCACAGCACCTGTTAGAACCCAAGATTTATTTGCAGATTGTCTTTGCAAAGCCCCATTTGGGTCCCATCAAAAGGCAGATACATGTACAAAAATGTGAACAGACACTTAGATCATGTTGTTTAAAGTAAATGACTCACTTCAGCATGAACTTTTAGAAATTGATATCACATTTTTCTAGCACATTGGTAAAGAGTATATCTTTTCAACATGATAGTATTACATTTAGTATAAATATTAGTTATGTATTCAGGAGTATTCTCCCATATTTAAATGAATCATTATTGCAATAATTAAAATCAGGATACACATAATATTGCTCAAATATTTATAAAACTATAAATCTCAAAATATTATTCTATGTTTCAGAAATGATAGCATGGGTCAAAAATAATTGTTTGCTTTATTTGATTACATTAATAAAATGCTAGTATTTACACAATAAATATAGAGTGACATATCTAAAACATGCCATTTATATGTTAATTAATTTATTCACTGTCTCTCACATATGCTCAACAGTGGATAGTTATTCATTGTAGACAGAAAATGAATGACAAATGCTACAGAAGCTAGGACACAGTATTAGTGTAATCCATGTCAGCACAAAAGGTCAGTGATAAAAAAAATTCCAGATCATGTAGGGCACTCTTCAGTGATCTTACTTCAACAGGGAGCCTTCTCAGCTAGAACAGGTAACACTAACCTGTCACACTTACTGGACGTGACAGCATCATGCTTTCTTTATTAGAATATTGACTCACACATTGAATAACATCTTTCATAACTTCATCTTTCATTCACTGGAAGGTGTAGGGACTCAATACCAGTTAAAGAAAAAAAATCACAACTAATGATGTAAAATGTTTACATTTATCTATCTATTTTTGTATATCAAAAAATGTATCGTATATTAAATTCGTGTATGCACATAATCTCTATGAATCTGTATCATATGTAAACACATAATGTGATACTTTTCTTATATATACATAGGGCTTTTCAATTACAAATAAGTTAAAAACAAAGGATAATTGGTATATGTCTAGTTAGCTCTATAGTCATTCATTAGTTATTTTACTTAATCTGAATCAGTGGTTTTTTTTTTTAATTAGTCAAATATTTATAGTGAAGAGACAAACTAGTTTAAAATATATACCGGCTTTCATTAGGAAGGATTAGAATAATAAAATAATTAATATCATTAATAGTAATTAATTAAATGAGGTATGCTCAAAGATAAATTACCTGTAGAATGTCAATAATGTCAAGAACTGCATTATGTTGCTATTCTCCGTAAGTACAATACAGTAGCAACAACCTTTTGAATTTGGAACAAGGACATTGCAGTGAAGGAAAGTGGTCTTGCTCTTGTTGTGACACTTGGCCCATGTCAAATATCTAGTTCTGGATCTTTAGTTTAAAAATACATATAGTTCTTATACTAAAAAAAAAAAAACCCTAGAAACTATCAGAGATATGTATTATGAAAACCTCTGTCTCACAAAACACCTGTATTTCATCATATACTTTAAAAAATACGACTTGATTCGTTTGTTTTTATGTTCATAATGATGTGGTTTTGATGGCAGAACACATTTATAGCTACATCATCTTCCACAGTCATTTCGTGGGCCTGTGAGACACCCTAAGCCTACCCTCATAGCACATAACCATAATAAACTACTATAGCTTGAATCCTTGTGTTCTCTATCTCTGTCTTCACCTCCACTTCCTGCTCCACCCTTCCCAGTGCCTATGTGAAGTCTGCAAAAATCACTGGAGGATTGCACCCTCCACTGCCACTTCCTGCTTCCTCTACTCCCAGTGAGTCTGTGAGGCCTGCAAGTGACTGGGGGTTTCTATCATTCCTCTGCACCACCTGCTTCTCTCTTCTTAGTGACCATGTAAATTCTGCAAGGGTCTGGAGATCTGCACCCTTCACCTTCATTCTCTGCTTCCTTATTCCTTTTCCTGGCAGACAACTCAGCACTCTGTGCTTCTTCATTTGGTCTTCCTTGGAGTCTATATGTAGGTGAAGTCAGGCAGTATGTGTATAATACCTTCCAGATTCATCCATACAGGGAATTTGAATACAAGAAAACAATAACACACTGAGAGTGTAACCAATTTATTCATAACCTATTTCACATTGACCTTAGTACTTCTTTTGCTCATAGATTCATTCATTCTTTTGCTGACTATAAATTTTTGACTTTTGATTCACGGGTGAACACTTTCCTGAGAGGCATTCGGTATACAAATAGCAGAAAATGGGATTTGAAATCAAACAGTATGCACTAGGGACACCTGTGCTTAACTATGATGATATGGGCAAACAACTGTTAAGGGTGAACTGTGAGACTCACTGCCATCATTATAGTGATTGTGAGAAAAATGTCTTAGTTAATGCTTCAATGCTTCAGGAAAAGGTTTCTTGTCAGTTCAAAAACTTGCATATGTCTGAATTCTCTGTAAATGCTGTTGGGTTTACTACTGTCAAAGGTTTGGAAACCCTATTCAAAACTGGGAAGGAAAATGAATGCAGGAAACTCAGGAACAATTAAGTTGACAATAGAACTTGAAACTGTCTAGTCTGGGAATGGGTCCTCAGGAATGTCCAAAGTATAATTAGTGACACACACAAAAAATATTCTGTGATTGCCAAGCTTCTTATTACCCGTATGCTGTATTAGCCACTCTCCTACAAATTCTAAATTGCAACGAGCACATAAAACTGTCTTCAGGATGCTTTCCCTGCAACAACAGTTTAAAGTACCATTCCTCATTGACACTTGAAACAAGTAAAGTTACTTCCATGTTCAGTAATAGGACAGTATATACCTATGGTGAATACAGTGACATCTTTAAATGGAAGTATACAGTTTTCAAGTAAATGTGTCTTAGGCATATTGCCAGAGGTCATGACAATGTTAATGTTATTGTTTAATAGAAACATTCACTTCTTTCTAGGAGCAATTTTTGATGAATCTGCTAAAAAAGATGATGAGGTATTCCGCACGGCAGTTGGTGACCTCAACCAGAATGAGGAAATCTTACAGACTGAGAAAATCACATTTTCTGTGACATTTGTTGATGGCAACAACCCTTTTCAAGCTGTTCAAGAAGGTAAGTCCATCAGTGGTCTATTGTTTCTTTTGATTATATTATTATTCAGTAAAATGGAAATAAAAATAGATCCATAAACAGCAATTCAATGTAGGCATCACTCTGAGCCATCTCATCTAATTAGATATTACTTTTCCTGAGAGTTCTTACCTTGTAAGATTTTATGTTACATTCAAGTTTTGAAGGCCTGTCATATGAAAAATTATGATCTGGATTAAAATATGATGTGAAAGAGGATATATAATTTACAGTCAAGAGCTTTATGGCATTGGTATAACTTCAATGGAAATGTAACTTTACTGTGAAATATGACTTTCTATCAGAATTTTTGCTTTGGATTTCTCTGTGATTACTGCTGAATTGAGTATTGTTACAACTTGCAATGACATTTTAGGGGTACAAATACGCTGCTGCAAGGCAAACCTGGAGACACTACCCACAAATCAGCAGGGTTATGCTGTGTTCCTAGGGCGAATCTCTGGCTGTATTTCTCCCCACAAGTTTTCAAATATTAAAGAAGAATCTTTTCTTTTCCATTCTCATGAGAGTGAATTAATGTTCTCATTGACAAAAGTAATCTACAATAGCATTTCTTAGATTAGTGGAAGTCTCTGTTTGAGGCTGATAATCTAATTAAGTTTTAATACCCTTGTTTGGTAAAGCGCTCATTGTTGGGGAATTGTTTTTTATGTTTTCTAAGAGTCTAGATTTATTTTTGCCATTTCCCACATAATTCACTGTTGAAACATAATTCCTGCCATGATGATATTAAGAAATGGAATATTTGGAAGATGCTGAAGGCATGGTAATGAGAGATTTTATATGTAGGATTAGTGCTCTTTAAAGAGGTAAGGGGGAATGCTGCCTCCTTTGTCTTCAAAAGACACAACACGGAGACAATTTCTGTGGAGCAAAAATACAGATATCAGGCATAGTCTGCTAACTCCCTGAACTTTGCCTTCCAGCACTGAGAACTTTCCATTCTTTGTGAGTTACCAATTGAAAGTTGTTTTGTTATAATACTTGCACAGATGAAGACATTGATCTGTTTTATATTTTATTGTGGCTATACTTTTAGATAATGAAGGTCAGAGTAATCTAGTCAAATGAATTGTTTTTATGGACCATTAAAAATCAAATTTGGAAGAAGAAAAAACAAAACCACGTTGGAAATATAAATTAGTTTGGCAGGAAACAATGTCAAGAGACTGATATTGAAAGGATGAGAAAATAATGCCAAAAGTTTAGTACATGTACCACTTTATCTACTCCTAGAACTTTTGATATGTACATTGTTTTATAGATGATCATAAGCAATAATTTACATCTATTCATAGACTAGATATGACACTAGTGGTCTGAAAAGATGTTCTTTATTGCTGATTGGATAGTATAAGTCACATTATTTGTATAAAATAAACAATTTTCAAAGAAAACTAAAAATATATATTTAATAATAAGATAGATTTTGATTTTTAATAACTGGACATTAATACAAGGGCATTTTTTAAATGCACCTAAATATTTTCACATTAAAATCATAGCTTTACCACAAATTATTCCAATGTTGAAAATCACTTATGGAAGCATTTGTAATATGTCTGATATTAGAATTTATAAAGAAGTTTACAAAATAATTTAGAATTTGAGGAAGATATCCAATAGCTTATAGAATGCATGTTCTCTCACAGTAATGTTCTCAGTGAACTCTTGACAAGTTACTTTGCCACCCAGTGCTTTCATGACCATGATTAGAGCAGTAAATAAAGATGTCTGACCCACTTATCTTCCAAGTCTTGATGTGTCAATCTTCTTGCCAAATCAACCTAACCAAATGCCCTGAGATTTTAAGTGTCTACCTTGGTTAAAAAAGTAGATGGGGATAAATGAAAGCAACAAATTAGGTGGGAGGGATTTATGAAGTCTGCACATATTTCCTCATTGGAGCGTTGAGGGTTTATTTTTAAAACTGCAATAATTTTCTTTTAGACTGTGCTTTGTGTATCCATCCTTCTCTTAGTTCAGTTCTAGAAACAAAAATATTTCTCAACAGAATTGTAAGACTTGAAAGAAGTTGTCACAGTGAAAGCAAAATGGGAGATGTAATAAGTTTCACAGATGGAGTCTCCTAGATATCTTACAAGGATGAAGGATCTTGACAGATTGCTTGACTGGTGTCTGATACTAACAAGATGTTCTGGGCCAGTTATTTTGATGGTCTGTTGTGGGTGCTGAACCTGAAACAAGTTCCAGCTTTAGAGAATCTTGTTGCCACTCTTCTGTATTTAGAAAAAATTGGATTTATTTTACAAGTGGTAATAATTATCTCAAGACTTACTATAAAATTATTATTTAAAAATAACAAAAACTATGCAGGATAAATAAAGAACCACTTTGGAAGTCCCATTTCATTAAATGATATCAAGAAGTTTAGGAGAAAAACTATGTCATTAAAGATCACATTGTGTTTGTGTGTGTGTGTGTGTGTGTGTGTGTGTGTGTGCATGTGAGAGAGAGAGAAACAGAGAGGCAGAGAGACAGAAAGACAGAATGATATAGAAAGAGAGATCATCTCTTCTTAGTTATACTATTAAAATCTATGTAAAATAAATTTAATATTACCAACTTATTATAAGGTATAAAAAATTAAATGGTGTTATTTTATTATTTATCAATCATTTTTAAAGATTTTACAAAATTAATAGCAAATTTACAACATTTCTATCTTTCTGTTTGTATGCATTTATTTTAAGTTTAAAGCACAATTCTTGAGAATACAGCATGATTAAGAAAGTAGAAATTTGATCAACAATGAATAATAAGAGAGATCTAACAGAAAACTTGTCACTCAAAAGACAAACCAAATCCAATTGTTATCTATATTTTATTTTAAAATTCCAGTCACATAAATATGTTAAGAGCATACTTAGGGCTGTGATGTTAAAATACTCATCCTACTGTTCATAGATGGAAGCATTCAGTTCCTCGGGGTAATGAAACAGATTTTGAAGAGCCAATTTTTAACATGCGATTTGTCTTATTGCTAATAGTGAATAATGGAAAACTCTGAATCAGAGATTCCTAGTTAACGTGGAGATAGTACAAAATGACTAACAATGTTTTCTAGCATTGTTATAGGACCTCAAGTTTAATATTTAATTGTAAAGTAAGCTTTTAAAAATATATATCTGTTATTATTTTTCTTATAAAGGGCAACAATTAATTGGGACTGGCTTACAGTTCAGGGGGGTTGTCTATTATCATCATGGTGGGAAGCGTGGTAAGGTGCAGACAGACATGGTGATGGAGAAGATCTGAGATTTCTACAGGCTAATCTGTAGACGGCAGAGAGAGAGACCATATATTGGTTACAAAACAGGGTTAATTTTATATTCTTTGATAATCAATGACCATTTTGATTGTATTTCTCACGATATAACTATGATCTTAGTTCATACATCTAAGTGAAAAATAGAGAAATATTTAGTTCTGATAAAAATAATTAAGAATTTTCTTTCAGCAAAAAATTGTTTCCTTACTTCTGAATATATTTTATAAATTATTACTTTTGTATAATAAATTATTCAATAGTAACCAAGGACAAATTATTTTTCACATTTTAACAGAGGATCTTTCCTTGCTTTATTTTGTTAGTTTTTAATATTCTTTGTAATATATTTTGATAACTAAGGAAAAGGATTTTCTGTTTCCATATGGCATAGAGGAGGGTAAAAAAACCCACAAATATTTCTAAAACAGCCAGTTAAGTATGTTTGAGTGTAAATTTAAATCAATGTAAAATGTTTAATATGTAGTTTAATCTATTATGATTCCAGGACATGAATTAATTCTTATAATTCTTTTATAATACATGCAAATATCAGCAATGAAGAATCAAACAGGAACTTAATATCGGTGTAAGTATTAGTTACTGTATTACATCTAACAGTAAAATTACACACACACACATACACACACACACACACGTGAAATATCAATATTGTGAAATATCAAAATTTGTATAACATTTCAGAAGTATTTTAGAGGATTAAAAGGTTGAAAATGTGTGTTTGTGACATTTTTACATGAATTATTTATACTCAGAGCATACTATAATGGGAGAATTCTGGTCTGTATGATAAACATTTACACTCTATAAATCACTCATATTCTGCAGCCTTGGAAAACCTCATCAGTTAAAAATGAAAAGTTCAGCAAATGCATGGTACATTATAAAGGCAATTTGACCCTATGATTTTATGGCTTCTTAACATATTTAAGGTGTTTAATTTATTCTTAGAGAAGGCTTTCCATTTCTGAAATTGCTTCTAGGTTTGCTGTGATTGATTTTTAAATAAAATATGCCTCCTCATCAACTGAGTCATCACAGTACTGAGAGCATGTCACCACCATTTTCAGGGAATGGTCTCTTGTTAAACGTGAACAAACAGATTATGGCTACATTTCCTGTTTCCTCTTCCATCAGAGATTGTTTCTTCTGTGTGTCAAATCATAGAGATATTAGTAATTTTGTTTCTCTGTGGACAAAAGACATATCCAATGCAACTTAGTTTATGAACGATTCATGGTAATTTTAGACAGATTTCAGCTCATCATGTAGAGGAGGGAAAGCCATAAGAACAGCAATTTTCCAGGTAATGAGAGAGTGCTAAAGTAGCTAATGGCATCAGATCACAACCGGACTACATAGCTGGGCCCTTAATCTTTAGAGGCCCACAAAAAGTGCTTTCTCCCTTCAGGTAGGTTTTATCATCTGAATGATCACAAAGCTAGGATTAGAAGTTAGTAAGTAGTATTTGAAAATGACCTGTGGATTATTCTGCATAAAACAATAACAATGTAGAAATACCTACTATGAAAAAAACACTGATAACTTTACTGAAACAGTAGTACCTATACATTTTAATTTTTGACTGAGACTAACATACTGCAGCTCACAAAATGTGAGAATTTGTAAGACAATGTACTACTTAGGAGTATCTCACTAGAAACTGAATGTAAAAATCTGATCTATATGATTCTTATATGTAAGATTTCTGGAAGGAAATGCTATTTAGTAGCAAAATTTAGCTAAAAACCTTTCATATAATTACTCTTATCTAAAACTTACCAAAAAATATTACAAAGTGTAGTGAGGATAGTGACATGATAATACTATAGTCACAAATAACTTTTGAAGAAAATATAGAATTACCGTGAATTATTGAAAAACATAGTGACCTCTACTGTTATAAATAATAAGTATATTAAAATATTTAATGAGTATATATATATATAATGCAGATAAGTATATGTCTAATCATATATATTATGCATATATCTATGTTTCCATGATTTGCCATGTTATATATTGGTCTCAAATTAGGCAAGAAAATTGGATAAGTATAAAGTTGGATATTAGTAATGCTGATCTCAATTCAAAAAACTGAATTTATCTTTGGTTGTCAACATGATAGCTATTTTGATAACCACTATTATCTGAAACATTGTTTATTGTTTGTATTTGCCCCCAGGTGGCTCTGAATCTACCCAGTTGTTAGGGTCCATTTTCAGGTGGATACTCCAGCTGGATTCTTGTTGCTGTGTTGGCAAAGATAAAGGAGACAATGTTGCCTCCTCCCTCATTTTCATGGTTAGTTCTCCAAGTTAGCACAGGAAGATGAAAATTAGATTTGTAGTGTAATTTATTTGACAAAAAATAGTGATGTTGCAGCATGTGTACTTATGGTCTGGTAGATTTAAAATACCTTGTTACCATTTCTGGGAAGCACAGAGAGCACATGGAGACCAAATTAAAGCTTTCTGATGATTTGTGTGGGCTTAATACAATCAGAGAAGTAAATAAGGCACTGAGTCATAGCTAAATGGGATTCAGTTGTGGAGAGTGAGAGTGTAGAAGAATGATGTACATGAAGGTCAAAGAGAGAATGAGTTCAAGGAAAGCTTTATACTTGCAGAGATGTCTCATCTCTGGTATTTGAGGTTGTTTCTGACAGGATTGTTTAAAGCTTATCTGACTGGACTTTGCACATTTTCATTCTGACTTTTCATGGGGGAATATTAACTCTTAATCATCTACAATGGTTTCTTTGCATTCTCAGTACTGATCTTTTTAAATAACACATGATATCATGTCATTTTCTAGGAAATTCTCACCTCACTTTGAAACATACTTGTTTTTTGGAGAACTGGGTTATAAGTGAGAAGAGTGGCTAGACTGGTTCCGTAAGCTATAATTTCAAATGTAAATCACTTCAAATATATATTACACATGAAAAATATATTCCAGGATGAAAGGAGGTATTTGTGTTCACTGTGTGTGTGTGTGTGTGTGTGTGTGTGTGTGTGTGTGTGTGTGTGCCTGTGCCTGTATCTGTGTCTTATGTGCAGAAGAATACATATCACTGGGATTATTGTGAAAATAAAGAAAAAATACTAAAACAGAGACTTTTTAAAGTTTTATTTTGATTCCAAGAAGATTCTCTATTTTGATTTTATATTACTCATGAATTAGGTATATTGTTATTGCTGTGACTAAATTCATAAATAATAAAACTGAAGAGGGATTTTTTTATTTTGGCTCATTGTTCTAGATGATTTGCTTCATTTACTGACTGCTTGTTTATGTACCTGAAGAATGTAGAATCCAGAATAGAAACATTAGGATAAAATACACTGAGATAAGATAAAGATTATTAGTAGGTGATATCCACATAAAACCTTTTGTAGCATGCCTACCAGAAATGTATATTTCCATATTAGGCCCAAGCTTCTAAGATTTTAGCACTTCATCTTACCCATATAACATTAAAAATCCAATAAATAATCCAATAGTGACAGACAAGATGATATGACCAGTTACTTTCCCCCAAACGTCATTACTGAAAATTACTGAACTGGGGAAATAGCATTCAAGACAACAGCTTCTGGGGAAACACCTTGTTATTATAATCTATAAGAGAATACTTGTTATATAAAATAGAACAATTTGTGGTGATGCTTTGTGGATGTATCAGGGTAGAACAGTGTGGTACCCAACAGGGGCTTCCTCTTCTCTGAGGAAAAAATATGAGGTAATGGGAGGAGAGACTTGTGAAGTTGGAACTGACTGAATAAGAGGGGGCATGATGGGGATGTAAAATAAATAAATAAATAAATAAATAAATAAATAAATAAATAAATGAAAAAATATCAGTGTCAACTTTTCAAGACAGAATGTAAAGATCTATTTATGATGACCCCAAATGAAAAAGTACAAGTCCTATGTCAAGCCAACACCAGCTCATTCTATCAAACTTCAGTTCCATAAAGAGTGGCTAGATTTTTAGTTTATTTCACCATTCTTGAAAAACATTTAAAGCTTTCTGAAAAATAAAGCTTAAATATTGGAAAGAAAGGTGGATGGAAAAAAAGGAATTTCTAAAATGTTTAATTTTTCATTGTCCCTTGAGTTGTAATAGACTTTTTAATGCAATGATTATTAAAACTGGCATTTATAGACTCAAACGCATTTAATCAAAACACCTAAGGACTTTACACCCACATAGGGGAATTATACAAGAGAACTATGATAGAATTTTGTGTTAATTTAAAACAGTGAGATGAATGAAACCAAGTGGGCAATGACAGGAACATACAGATGATATATATGTATGGTTGAAAATGTATTTACATGGGCAGGGTAGTGATGGATAAATAAGAAAAAGATGTAATTTAAGACAAGTTTTTTTTTTCTTTAGAAGCTTCTTTGAAAAGAATGTAAGTAGCATTTCAGTATGGAATTTCAGTTGAATATGGAAAATTATATATGGTGTGGTATTCTGTGTTTGAAAACAATTGTCTTTTGAAGCCTTAAGGTTTATTCTGTTTATTTATGAATGGTCATGACCACGGACTCATCATTTAATGTGTAACCATTGCTTATGAAATTCTCACCTAGGTGATTTTCAATGTTGTAGACTCCTTTTGGAAATCGAATAATTCAAAGAAAAGGACAGCAATACTGCCACAGGGTTAAAAAGTCATTGCTGTTGGATCCATATCTTTAATTTTTAGCATGATTCTGAAAACATTTGTTCTTTTCTTAACATTTGTCCTTCTAGGAAAAACAAAACAGAACAAATTAGAGAATTGATTTTACTCAGATTTTCTCATTTTTTAAGGCAGAACAATCCATAGAAATATATTAATGTTTTAATAATTAACAATATGGAAGCCTAAGAACGAATCCTCATTTTCTGGCTTTTTAATATGCAGTTTGCTGTGCAGTCTGAGAGAGAATCTCATATAAAAACACTAATAAATGAAGCAGCATTCACCTTTATATGGTTTCTGATCTCCTGTGTGCTTTAAAAGGAGCATTAAAAAACAAACAAACAAAAAACCCTGATTTCCCTTTTTCTTTTCTTATCCTTTTTGTTTCCTCTCCTCTTCTTGATGTCTTCCTTCTCATTCTGCTCTTACAATCTATTTGCTTCTTTTTCTGCAGGGTTCCCTGAGCATGGGGTTGGGGTGGGGGGTTGAATTTAATGGAGACATTCCATTTAGGGCTGAGTGTTCCAAGGTCTCTCATTCTCTGTATGATATAATGTGGTAGGTCTTCTTATTTCTTTCCATCTGCTGCAGGAAGAAACTTCTCTGATGATAGATGAGCATCTATGAGTACAGCAAGATGTCATTACAACTCATTTTAATGTTATATATTTTAGAATATGCAATAATAATAATATAGTAATCTCTTAATCTAGTATTTGTTTTACATTAGGTCCCTGGGCTATCTAGCCTCAGGTTGTTGACTGCGAGCAGTGTTCTTGATACAAGCCATGTTAGGTATGGGTTACAACTCATAGAATATATCTTAAGTCAGATCAGATATTGGTTGGTTACTCCTAATAGCTTTGTGCCACTATTGTACTTGCATATCTTCCAGGCAGGACACCATTGTAGATGAAAGGATTTGTGAATGGTTTGGTGTTTATGTTTCTTGTAACAAAGATTCTATAATATATGGGAAAAGGGTTTACATAGGCATCAGCATGAATTCTTCATGTTGTATGAGTTTTATAGGTGTTGCCTTTAGCAATGGGGCCTTGACATCAGTTTTTGAGAGCAAACTATAGTCTTGGTAACAACCTGCATTGTTTGAGTATATCCTGGGACTTTTTGGCCAATATTGTAATAAATGTAACTCAATCCTGGTATTACAAGCTTCATTTAGTTACAAGAAGGTGTCCGGTTAAACTTTTGCCGTCCTCATTATTTGACAATTTTACTTAGATGTCTTTCATATATATATTACAAAGCTTCTACTGTAAGAGATTCCCACACTGCCAATTGGCCCTTAATTTTAGGTCTTCCCATAGGACTCCAGGTTCCTTTCTTTCCTTCCTCTCTTCCTGGATCTTACATTACATCCCTAACACCATTCAACTCTAACTAGCTATTCTATTTCCCATTCCTAGGGAGATTTTATCTGTCCACTCCTGTTTCTGACTTTATAACCATCTTCTCTGTGCTTCTAGCTGTAAAACTCTTCATTTTTTCTTACACAAAAATGGTTTTATATAGATCCAGTGAATTTGCATAGAAAACTTCTGTATTACACTTGTCATAGATGCAGTTGCAGTACCATAGGCATATGAAAGTCTAACAAGAATTATGATGGTGATATCACTGAGACCTCCTTGATAAGGATCTGGCTAGGCTTCTGTTCCTATGTTTGAACAAGCCGGTACTGCAGCAGTGTGAAAATACCCACGAAGTCTCTATCGTTTGTAAGATCAGATAAGAGGTGGACTGTAGAGTCCATATGCTCTTTAGATGTTGATATTTGTTTTGGCACTGCTACAACCATCAGACATCCCGTGGTGGCTGGCAGTACCATCTTCTGTTTTCTAAAGATTATATTTGCTCCGATAAAGTTCAGCCATATTAGAAAGATTTCAAGGATGAAATCTTACTCTCTTATAATATGTAACAAAGAAATAATTGTGGTATATAAGCAAATGATACAATTTTGAAGATTTAAGGCTGAACATCTTTCAAAAGAAAAAATCATTTTTGAATAATTACTTTATATTAATATCTTTGTTTATACTCCTTAGTTTATATACAAAGCAGCATGGTCTATATTTTTATTTAATGAACTATCTTCTTATTGTTATTAAAACTGAAAATAGACTCTAAACTATCAACAAATTTTACTCAATACTGCTTAGTTATTCCCAGTATGAACACACAAGGCAAGATATGTAAATGCAAAGAAGAGATGTTTTTCTACTTTCTATGATAATTTTATGACCTGAGTAATAAAAGCAATAACTCCATCTTGCTCATATGTAGTTATATTGTGTACTAAGTTGTTAGCATGGTATACTATGGGCAACAGTAAGTTTTGTGTGTGTGAGAGTGTATGTGTGCCCTGTATTTTCTGCTAATATTGGAGCAATGGAGTGTGCAGTTACAGGATTTCATAGAATTACTAAAAGAATTTGAATCTGCTATTTTAAATAATTATTTTAAAAGGTTCTACTATTACTATCCTGGAATAGTTACCATAGTAAAGGGTGTGGTACTTCTGATACCCACATACCCATATTTCTTTTGGTATTGTGTGCAGAGGTTTCACCGACATGAAGCCATTTTTTTTTCTTAACCAGTTCTCAAAAAATACTTTATGAATATAGCTCCACTGTTATATCATAATCCTTTTGTCCTTAGATCCTTTTTCACCTTGATGCTTAGGCTGATGTAGACTCTGTGCTTTCCAAGAACTTAGGATCAATCCCAAGGTTTCATCAGAGTTGAATAACTTAGTGTTCACATGACTAATTCTAATAAGTAAGTCTAATTTTTACTTGTGTGTATCTAAAATTTCTCCACTATTTCCATAGTCTATAAAATGTCATCATAATATTTTAAAATACAACCATATAGTATGAATTAAGTATGTGGCTAGTATTTATAAAAAGTCATATGCTCAATTTAAACAAATGTGCTATTCAGATGCAGTTTATGAATATTAGTATTACAGGTACTACATGAAATTTCTTGTATATTACAGAAACTCAGTCTCAATTCTCTGCTACAGGATTTGTCACAGTGGTTATATAAATCACAGTTTAATTATTGTTAGTGAGTGCCAAATATGAAGATGGTAAGTATACAGAAGCGTCAATCTTTCCATGTATAAACAAGGATAGTAATGAAAGGTGGAACATTTAAATTTTATTATGATTAAAGCTTTTATTATTGTAAAATATAATACAGTAAAAAGAATTATGTAAAGGCAATGGCATAGGTTTGACAAGTCAGCAATAGCCGTGTAAGACATATCCATCATCATGTTTCTGACGGGAGCTACTGAAAATAAATGAAGCTGTACACAAATGACCCTACTGTAGTGATGAATGTCTTCCCCTATGACTGCCAACAGAACAATGTTTCATTGCTTTCATGTTTCTCCAAGACACTCCTCATCAATCCTGACCACATTAATATTCACAGTACTGAATGGCCTTTATCAAGAATCCTGGCACCTTGGTTGATTTCAATTTGACCTTAATGTCCAAATTGCCATCTACAATCCTTATCCTTAACAGACAGATGTGTGCATTGTGCATTTCTAGAATCTGCCTCCTAGAATTTACTCTGTTACACATCATCAAGTACAATAAGTATTAGTAATGGTGCACCCTGTCTTTGGTTCTTTCTCTTTTTCCAGTTCAGTAAAGCAGTAGCAGCCATAGCATACACAGCACTGTATCTGAGAGTTATTGTTTGCTATGAGCTGGTTACAAGCTATAGTCTTCACACCTACTAACACACTTCATCCTGATCATCCTGTTAAATGTTAGTGATTAGGCACATTTTATATATAGAATTAGGCACAGAGAGGTTAAACAAATTGAAAAACAAAGCAAAACAAAATAAAAACCAACCAACCAACCAACAAACAAACCCCAAAACACCATTAAGATTGTAAAACAATACAGTTTGCAGAGTCCCAGTTATAACACTCGGTGCATTACATTTCATAGAATTCTTGTATTTTAATTGATCAATCCAACAGCTTATCCCATGCTACTTTGCCACACAAAAGGAGTAAGACCTATATTGCAATCTGTTCAGTGGCTGTGAGATATTGTGGTCCATATATGACTTTTTTTGGACTGGGCAACCATTAGTGTGCTTTTCTGGGCTTCTCCTGTTAAGCTTCTTATTAACATATTCTTAAATATATTATAAGATGTAGATTAGCTATCAGAAATTTCTATGAAATAACATTTCATTTACATTTTTTTGTTGTTCATTCAACAACTCTTAAATACAATGCTTGTGACTAACTGGTGAGTTATATAGATGAGGAAAACTATTAAATTTTCCTAAGTACTTTGTGTTTCCAGTCAAAGAGAGTATTCTCACCAAAATATTACAGGATAAACATTGGCCACAACTCAGGGATCTACACTGGACAGAATTGGTTTTGGAAAAGTAGCAATGAATTTGGAAAATAAGATTATAAGCTACAAGTTTACAAAATAACACTGTATTCTGAAAAAAAAATTCAATTGATAAAGGCATACTGGGTGAGATTTCTTTACTCACTTGGGCCCTTTAGCCAAATATAATACCAGTGTCTTTCAGTTTTCCAAGATAACCTATCTTGGAAGCAGGCCATTATCAAATTATATATTTATCTTTGCGACAATCTTTACTTCCTGAAAAACAGAGGTTATTTTTCCTATTAGTAAGCAAGTAATATTCATTCTTGAAATTATTTTATCTTGTACTGCTTTGTGTTTTATTTTCCCATAAATAATTTTGAGTTAATATTTCAATGATAATTGTAACTTAAAGTTTTCTAAAACCCACAAAGTAATGATCTAATGGAGTTGTAGTAAAATATATCCTTACTATGGGATTATAGCAAAAAATGAATACAGTGTAAGCATTAATTTCATGTTTGAGAAAAACCATCTCTGAAAGAATCAGTTGCTGAAATGGGTAATTAAAGGAATAGCTAGTACTAAAGTAGGATTTTTTTTTCATTTTCTACTTTTGAAATTATAATTATATCCTTTCTCCTTTCCCTCTCCTACCTTTATTCACCCCCTCAGTATGTTAGCCCTTGCTCTCTTTTAAACTCATAACCTCTTTTTTTTTTTTTTAATTAGCTGATGTTATGTGTATCTTTGCAGGAATGGAAGAGTTGTCTACATAGCATAAAATACTTTTTTTTTTTGATGAGGGTCTTTGAGCCATAGCCTTTCTAGCAAGATTGCCTGGATGTAAACTTCATCTTTATCATTTACTAGTATTAGAAATTTAAAGTTTTCAACTCTGAATTTCTAATCTAAGAACTGGAAATATTAAAAGCAACTATTTTAATATCTATTGTACTTTGACGATAAGTGTAGAGCATTTTTTTCAGTACCCAGCCAGGGGGAACTTTGTGCAAGCCTGATTAATTTTATTTTTTATTTACTTTTTATTTTTTTATTACGTGTTTTTCTCAATTACATTTCCAATGCTATCCCAAAAGTCCCCCATACCCTCCCCCCACTTACCTACACACCCATTCCCACTTTTTGGCCCTGGTGTTCCCCTGTACTGGGGCATATAAAGTTTGCAAGACCAATGGGCCTCTCTTTCCACTGATGGCCGACTAGGCCATCTTTTGATACATATGCAGCTAGAGTCAAGAGCTCCGGGGTACTGGTTAGTTCATAATGTTGTTGAACCTACAGGGTTGCAGATCTCTTTAGCTCCTTGCATACTTTCTCTAGCTCCTCCATTGGGGGCCCTGTGATCCATCCAATAGCTGACTGTGAGAATCCACTTATGTGTTTGCTAGGCCCCTGCCTAGTCTCACAAGAGACAGCTATATCAGGGTACTTTCAGCAAACGCTTGCTAGTGTATGCAATGGTGTCATCGTTTGGACGCTGATTATGGGATGGGTCCCTGGATATAAAACCAAAATTTCTTTCAAAGTGATTTATACTTATTGCAGGACTGTTGGAAATTATAGTAAGTGACATGGATGTTTGCTCACTCCTGCAATCCCATAATTATGAAGACTGAGACAGATCAATTTCTATTTGTTTAAGGCGAGCCTGACTATGCAGTGATTTTACGGTCATCAGAGGTTACAAAGTATATCCTGTGTTAAAAAACATATCTTAAGGCAGAACAAAATGGTAAAAAATAATTGACAATAATTATAATACCTAACTTCTACACTGCCTTCACGCTATGCTACTTTTTGTTTGTTTTCGTTTATACATTGAAATCGATTGTTTAAAATTCTTTGTAGACATCTAATTTTTGGAAATGTGGATATCTAGATAGCCTAAATTTCACTTTATAATAACTAAAACACTATATACCTTAAAGAATAATTATTTGAATGCATTTATGATTGTTTAAATGAGTAAGAAATTACACAATGCCACTCGCGTTCTAATGACCAGCTATGTGACAACTATACAGCTTGTTAATTCTGAGAATTATATTTAGCAAGAAAAATCTACTACCTGAACCCAGTAATGTTGCTTCTGTAATATAGTAGAAGATAATATGGTAATTTTTGAAATATACAATAAAATGCAATACAATATTATCAACAATGTTTCATTCTATGGGAAGCTGATACTGAGAATCACTGAAGTGTGTTTTCTGGCTCTAACAAGATCTATCTATAATAAAGGGTAAATCAATAATCTTTCTGCACACAAATCCTGAAAATACAAACCACACAGTGACTAATGCTTGGGCCAGAATTTAAATGATGTGTCTGAAGCCTTGTTTGTTAATTCGTGGTAGGGATAAGACTCCTATGTGTAACTCCTTCCCTGGGTGTTTTGTTCCGAATTCTAAGAAGGGGCAAAGTGTCCACTCTTTGGTCTTCGCTCTTCTTGAGTTTCATGTGTTTAGCAAATTGTATCTTATATCTTGGGTATTCTAAGTTTCTGGGCTAATATCCACTTATCACTGAGTACATATTGTGTGAGTTCTTTTGTGATTGGGTTACCTCACTCAAGATAATGCCCTCCAGGTCCAACCATTTGCCTAGAAACTTCATAAATTCATTCTTTTTAATAGCTGAGTAGTCTTCATTTTCTGTATCCATTTCTCTGTTGAGGGGCATCTGGGTTCTTTCCAGCTTCTGACTATTATAAATAAGGCCGCTATGAACAAAGTGGAGCATGTGTCCTTCTTACCGGTTGGAACATCTTCTTGATATATGCCCAGGAGAGGTATTGCGATTTTGGAGCTGAGACGAAAGGATGGACTATCTAGAGACTGCCATATCTGGGGATCCATCCCATAATCAGCTTCCAAACGCTGACACCATTGCAAACACAAGCAAGAATTTGCTGAAAGGACCCTGATGTAGCTGTCTCTTGTGAGACTATGCTGGAGCCTAGCAAACACAGAAGTGGATACTCACAGTCAGCTATTGGATGGATCACAGGACCCCCAATGGAGGAGCTAGAGAAAGTATCCAAGGAGCTGGGGGGGATCTGCAACCCTATAGGTGGAACAACAATATGAACTAACCAGTACCCCTCAGAGCTCGTGTCTCTAGCTGCATATGTATCAAAAGATGGCCTAGTCGGCCATCAGTGGAAATAGAGGCCCATTGGTCATGCAAACTTTATATGCCTCAGTACAGGGGAACGCCAGGACCAACAAGTGGGAGTGGGTGGGTGGGGGAGTGGGTAGGGGAGGGTTTGGGGGACTTTTGGGATAGCATTGGAAATTTAAATGAAATAAATGCCTAATAAAAATATTTTTTAAAAAGGCTCCTATATGGATACCTATTCTCAGTTCATTCAATTTCCATAAGCATGTGGCCTTCAGAAATGACCAATAAGGATTAATAAAAAATAACAAGGAATAAAGCAAAAAGCAGAGATCTTATGAAGCTATTAAATGTAATAATTGAGATTGAAATACACTGGGTAATGAGAAGAATAGTAAATGAAGGAAAATTCAGGACCCAGTGGAAATTTGAATAACAATGACACATTTGAAAATACAATAAAAGGAGATATACAATTATGTGTAACAACAATTAATGAAAATAGAGGCCCCAAGAAGAGCAAGATGAACTGTAAGGAACAGGTTGGCAGCAACAAAATGATGTAATAATTTTAGAATCTCAAAATAAAGAAATAATTTTAAGGGAGACTATATTTACCTAAGGTACATATGCAAACAATTGGTAAATGAAACTCATAAGTATTAGAACAGAAGTGGCTTTGGTTTTCTTTTCTCGTGGGGAGAAATGTGTCTTTTTTATCATGCTCATTACATTGCAGTTCATAGGTATAAATTGTCCACAGTTGACCTCATAGGAATGCATCTAGTTGCTGTTCCTACAGTTTTTTTTTTTTCTGGAGAACAAAAGAAAAAAGAAAACCAATAGCAAGAAACACATGTTATTTGAATTGCCTCAGTGGCTTTTAAACTTTACATAACCATATATAAGCAGCACAACAGCTCTGTAGCACAGGGTTTGCTGATACACACATGTGTAAATGTAACTCTGTGGTCAAATCTATTATTGATACTATGGTATGGGAGCTTATACTATTCATCGTACTATATTTATAGAATTTGTTGTTTTATTTGTATTGTGAAGATGTACATTTATAAAATACCATTATACTCATAGCTAATTTTAAAATGCTGTGCATATAACATTTTAATATATTATTTTTTAATATTTTGTTGTGGATTGAATGTGCTTGACTCAGGGGTTAGCACTATTAGGAGGTGTGGCCCTGTTGGAGTAGGTGTGGCCTTGTTGGAATAGGTGTGACATTTTTGAAGGAATTGTGTCATTGTGGCTTTAAGAGCCTCCTCCTAGCTACCTTTGGAATAAGAAGTAGAATTCTCAGCTCCTCCAGTGCTATGTCTGCTTGAATGTTGCCATGCTTCCCGCCATAATGATAATAGACTGAACCTCTGAACCTGTAAGCAAGCCCTAATTAAATGTCCTTTATAACAGATGCTGTGGTCATGGTGTCTCTTCATAGCAGTAAAACCCTAACTATGACCATTATATATTTAATTGAAATGTTATATGAGGGTTCAATATTTCTAAGAGGTGAAGTGCATACTTATTTAGAAGAAGGCCCTATAAGCAAATCTAATTCCTCCAACAGATACATAATTTAATTTTAACTACAAATTATACATATATTTAACAGAAACATATATCTCTTTAAGATGCAATTGGATATCACTAGTTACCAGAAGCTGGTACCACTTTCTGGCTCCGTTTAGTTAATGCATGATTCTTGTTAGGTTTTTCAGATGTGATTATGTGGAGTAATGGGAAGGTCTGAACAAGCACTAGAATGGAGGACTCTGAAGTTCTCAAGAACCTCCTGTGTGTGCCCATTGACTCTTTGTGACAACTCAGGACTCCTGTTAGGGTTTCTGGAAGTCCCGATGGCCCACTGTATCATTGTGTCTCCTGTGAAAACACTTGAGATAGACAGACTTCTTGTAAAACATCCTGCCTTTTGGAAGCTATTTAAAATACATAGTTCTTTGTGCATTCATTTACTTTTTCCTTTGTTATGACTTCATTTATAACTTGACATTACTTGTGCTCTTGAAGTAGAGCTGGCACAAAACTAAATATTATTTTCATGTTCAACTAGAGATAAAGGTAGGCATTTACTAATACTGATGTAAATCCTAGTACCAATTATAATCAACACTAGATATTTTATCAAACTAAAAATTAGTAAATGTCTTAGTCTCTATTGAGCAATATGAAGTTAGAAGAAAAAAATCAGTTGTTTGAAAAATATATGTTGTTAACCATTTGAATATTGTTTTCTCTTAAGAATACTTGTACAATTAAATTGATATCTTGAAATAACCACATTTTGTGTGAGTCAGGATTGAGGATTCAATTAGGATCTCTTGGGATCTTAACAGATAAGAATATTTTGTGAAGCCGGGCGTGGTGGCGCATGCCTTTAATCCCAGCACTCGGGAGGCAGAGGCAGGTGGATTTCTGAGGCCAGCTTGGTCTACAAAGTGAGTTCCAGGACAGCCAGAGCTACACAGAGAAACCCTGTCTCGAAAAACCACACACACAAAAAAAGAATATTTTGTGAAGTGCCCCTTCATAGAATGTTTATCACCTGTGAGTTCTGATCATTTCTGGTGCATCTGTCATGGTATATTTTCTTGCAATTCTATATACTATTGAACTACTTCAAAATGTTAGACTTGCAGTTCCCCCAGGTATTCAATTAAGCACTAGCATTTTTAGAAAGTGTCAAAAGTAAAAGGGAAAGCAGTGGAAACTGGAATTTGGTGTAATGTGCCTTTTGCTGTCAGACACAATTCCGTCTTCTCAAACAACCAGGAAGCATGTTACACATTTAAAATACAGTTCCTGAAATACACAGGAAGCTTTTGATCTTTTTCTATTCATGCCCTTCCTATATATCATTGCAGGCCTGTAACATGCTTCCTGTCTCCTTCCATCTTTCCACCCCCTATTCAATAGGATTCTCCTAGACATAATGTTTGTCTGTGGGTCTCTGCATCAGTTTCCATCATCTTCTGGATGAAGCTTCTCTGATGATGGTTATGCTTGGTACCCATCTGCAAGTATGACAGAATATCATTAATAGTGTCAATGGTGGGTTCTTTCTCATAGCATGTTCCTCAACTGGACAAGATATTGGTTGGCTATTTTCTCAATTTCTGCTCCATCATTATCCCTGCCTGTCTTGTTTTCAGAACAAATTATGGGTCTAAGGTTTGGCTTCATGCCCCAGTCCCTATATTGGAAGTGTTTTCTGGTTAGATGTGATGGTTGATTCAGGTTCCATGTCAAAGATTGCTAGGAATCTTAGCAAGAGGTGTTCTCATAAATTCATGTGAGTTTCCATTGTCCTAAGTTTCTAAATTGTACCAAAGATACCTACCCCGACAGATTTCCGAGACTTTTTCCAAATACTTTTTCTCTTTCCTACTTCCCCAGACTTTATCACTCTAACTCCCCTCTTCACTTACTCTTCCATCTAGTTCTATGTTTTTTGTTTTCTTCTGAGGGAGATCAAATAAACACCATTGAGCCTTTCTTCTTACTTAACTTATTTGGCTCTAAAGATTTTAGCATTGCAACACCAGAGAAGAGGTTAGCATTCCAAACCCTAGAGGCCTTGCATACCATAAAACTCCCATGGAGTACCCTACTAGACTTGAAGGGTAGCTCGTCACCAGAACCCAGCCTCTCAAGGCAGTAGACAGAAAATAGAAACCAAGGGAAAATCTCCCCTCCCCCCAAATCCACACATACAAAAAGATAAGCTCAGAAATCAGCATCTAAATCTATAATAACTGCAAAACTCAGTTGCAAGCATAAAAATGTAACCAGTAAGAACCAGGGCAATATGGCACCACTAAAACCCATTCATCCTAGTGCAGCAAGACTTAGATATCCTAAAACAGCTGAAGTACAAGAAAAATGACCTAAAATTCTATCTTACAAAGAAGAAGCTAGAGGCCTTTAAAGAGGAATTAAATCCATTAAAGAAATATAGGACAATACAATCAAACTGGTAAAGGAAATGAATAAAACTATTCAAGACCAGAAAATGAAAATGGAAGCAAAAAGGAGAACACAAACTGAAGGGATCCTGGAGATGGAAATCAAGGTAAGATAACAGGATATGCGGATACATGTATCACCAATAGAATAAAAGAAATGGAAGAGTGAATCTCATGTGTATAAGATACATTAGAAGAAATAGATACATAGACTACAAAATATGCTAAATCTTTAAAGATCCTAACACAAAACTTCCAGAAAATCTGGAACACATTGGAAAAACCAAATCTTGGATGGAGCACAGGGCACCCAATGAAGGATCTAGAGAAAGGACCCAAGAAGCTGAAGGGGCTTGCAGCCCTATAGGAGGAGCAACAATATGAACTAACCAGTACCCACAGAGCTCCCTGGGACCAAACCAAAGAAAATACATGATGATATTCACGACTCTAGCTGCATTTGTAACCTAGGATGGCCTAGTCAGTCATCAATGGGAGAAGATGCCCTTGGTCTTGTGAAGGTTCTATGCCCCAGTATAGGGGCATGACAGAGTCAGGTAGAGGGAGTGGGTGGGTTGGTAAGCAAGGGAAGGGGGAGGGTTTAGGGTGATTTCAGAAGGGAAACCAGGAAAGGGGATAACATTTGAAATGTAAACAAAGAAAATATCTGATTAAAAAAGAATAGAGAATATAGGAGTAAATGAAGAAGATTCCCAGTTAAAAGATCCAGACAATGTTTTGAAAAAAAATTCATAATCTAAAAAAAGAGATGTGTATAAACATACAAGAAGCTTGCAGACACAAAATACATTAGACCAAAAAAGAAAAATTTCTCTCCACATAACAAAAACACTACATCAGTGTGATATAGGGGATGGGGCCAACCTCTAGAAATTCCCAAACACCAGGGATGTGAGAGGATCCTAGGACTTAATAAGGATGACTTTGGTCAAAATGCCCAACAGTGGGGAGATGGAACCTGAAGAGATCATCTCCGGTAAATAGACACAATTTTCCCCCTTCCACCAAGTTCTGGGACATCCACCCATCTCAGAATTTTTGACCCAGAATTGTTCCTATGTAAAGGAAATTCAGGGACAAAAATGGAGCAGAGACACCATCCAGAGACCTCCCTAACTTAGGATCCATTCCATCTGCAGACACCAAGTCCAACACTATTGCTGATACCCTGTTGTGCTTGCAGACAGGAGCTTGGCATGGGTATTCTCTGAGATACTCTACCATTACCTACTGAGACAGATGCAGATACTTACAGCCAATCATTGGACTAAGCTTGTGGGTCCCAATGGAAAAGTTAAGGGACGGTGTGGAGAATCTGAAGGGCATTTCAACCCCATAGGAAGAACAACAGTATCAACTAATCGGATGCCTCAGAGCTCACAGGGACTAAACCACCAACCAAAGGGCAAAGATGGTCTTGACTACGGCTCCTGGAACATACATAGTAGAGGATGCCTTATCTGGCCTCAGTGGTAGGGGATGCACTTGTTGCTACAGAGGCTTGATAGCTCAGAGAATGGGGATGCTAGTTGGGAGTGGGTGGATAGGTGGGGGAGCACCCTCTTAGAGGCAAAGGGGATAGGGATGGAGTGGGGGCCTCGTGGAGGAGGGACCAGGAATGGGATAACATTTGAAATTTAATTAATTAAATTTAATTTTAAAAATGCACATCACTCATGCCATGGGATGCATGAGCAAATACTTCCTATGGTAGTCCCTGAAGAATCCTTGAAGTCATCCAAAGAATTAGCTGTAAATATTTGAAAAGGTACCTTAAAAATAGAGCCAGCGGCTGTCTTCTTTTAAGTTTGTTGAAGGATTACTTTCTTGCTTTTTCTAGGGCATAGTTTCCGTCAACAATATGAACTAACCAGTAGCCCCAGAGCTTGTGTCTCTAGCTGCAAATGTAGGAGAAGATGGCCTAGTCGGCCATCATTGGGAAGAGAGGCCCCTTGGTCTTGCAAACTATATATGACTCAGTACAGGGGAACACCAGGGCCAGGAAGTGGTACTGGGTGGGTAGGGGAGTTGGAGGGGGGTATAGGGGACTTTTGGGATAGCATTTGAAATGTAAATGAAGATAATACCTAATAAAAATTATTAAAAATAAAATAGAGCCAGTGAAGTGAGCTCCTTCTTGCTTTCTCATGACATCATTCTGAGTTGAGACTGTTTGGGGAAACTTTGCTAGAAAATAAAATGCTGCATGTAAATGTAAATAAATAATAAAAACAATAAATTACAGACCAAATTATACTAAATGTATAGTTGTAAAACTAATGTAGAAAGCAGAATATTAAACACTGCAGTGAAGAGGGCCAAGTAACATATAAAGGCAAATCTTTCTGAATTGCAGCTGAGTTCTTAACAGAGACTAAAATCCAGAAAGGCCTGGGCAGATGATTTACAGTCTCTAAGAGACTGCAGATGCCAGATTAGACTTCTATACCCAGCAAAACATTGAGTCAACTTAGAGTGAGCGAACACAGGAGTGGATGTTCACAGTCAGCTATTGGATGTATCACAGGGCTCCCAATGGAGAAGCTAGAGAAAGTACCCAAGGAGCTAAAGGGATCTGCAACCCTATTGTTGGAACAACATGATGTACTAACCAGAACCCCGGAGCTCTTGTCTCTAGCTGCATATGTATCGAAAGATGGCCTAGTCGGCCATCAATGGAAAGAGAGGCCCATTGGACTTGCAAACTTTATATGCCCCAATATAGGGGAATGCCAGGGCCAAAAGAATGGGAATGGGTGGGTAGGGAAGTGGGGGGCGCTATGGGGGACTTTTGGGATAGCATTGGAAATGTAATTGAGGAAAATATGTAATAAAAATATTAAAAATTAAAAAAAAAAGAAAACACAATATTCTGTGACATACCCAAATTTAAACAATATTTATCCACAAATCTAGCCCTACAGAAGATACTAGAAGGAAAACTCCAATTGAAGGAGGCAAAAACACCCAAGGAAACACAGGAAATAAATAACCATATACATCAGCAAAACCAAAGAAGAGAAGTTTGCACATGCATCCACACACACACACAGGCATGCACACTATCTGCCACTATCACCATCAAAAATCAAAATATCAGGAATTGACAATCATTGGTCATTAATGTCTTTCAACATCAATGGACTCAATTTCCAAATCAAAATACACAAGCTAACAGAATGGATGTGAAAAGAGAATCCATCATTCTACACCTACAAAGAATATACCTCAGCACAAATATTGACATTGCCTCAGAATAAAGGGCTGGTAAAGGTTTTGCAAGCAAGCATACCGAAGAAACATGCTCTATTGGTCATTCTAATATCTAATAAAACAGACTTACAACTAAAATTGATCAAATGAGATGCGGAAAAACACTTCATACTCATCAAAGGAAAAATCTACCAAGATGGCATCTCAGTTTTGAGCATATATACCCAAAATGAGCAGGAGCACACAAATATAAAAGACACATTTTTATTAACCTAATAAACCTAATATATATGCGGAACATTTCACAAAGACTCAAGGCACTATATCTTCTTCTTAGCACCTCAAAGAATCTTCTGAAAAAAACTGACCACATACTTGGACACAAAGCAAGTCTTAACAAATACTAGAAAATAGAAATAACCAGAAGTGGATGCTCACAGTCAGCTATTGGATGGATCACAGGGCCCCCAATGGAGGAGCTAGAGAAAGTAACCAAGGAGCTTAAGGGATCTGAAACTCTATAGGTGGAACAACAATATGAACTAACCAGTACCCCTCGGAGCTTGTGTCTCTAGCTGCATATGTATCAGAAGATGGCCTAGTCGGCCATCAGTGGAAAGAGAGACCCATTTGTCATGCAAACTTTATATGCCTCAGTACAGGAGAACACCAGGGCCAAAGTGGGAGTGGGTGGTTGAAGGAGTGGGTGAGGGAGCATGTGGGGGACTTTTGGGATAGCACTGGAAATTTAAATGAAATAAATACCTAATAAAAAATTTACTTAAAAAATGAAATAACCCTCTACGTCTATCAGACCACCATAACTTAAAGCTGGACTTCAACAACAAAGAAATAACAGAAATCCTAAAAACTCATGAACACTGAACAATTCACTACTCAGTGACCACTGGATCAATTAGTAAAGAAATAAATGAAAGACTTCCTAGAATTCAAAGTAAATGAATGTACATTTTCAAACATGGAACACAATGAAAGCAGTGCTAAGAGGAAAGTTCATAGCTCAAAGTACCTCCATAAAGAAATTAGGGAGATCTTATACTAGCAACTAAATAGCAAATTGGAAATCTCTAGAACTGAAAGAAGCAAACACATCCAATAGGGGTAAGCTGAAGTCTGGCTGAAATCAGTAAATTAGAAATAAGAGAACAATACAAAGAATAAACAAAAGTTACTTCTTTGAGAAAAAAATCAACAAATACACAAACCCGTAGGCTTGTATTTTTCAAATCCTACTTTTAATAAAAGTTCTTAAAAGTTCTTTATCCCAGCACCTAACAGAAGTAGTGGAAAGGACGATGAGGACCTGTTTTGAATTTTTCTTTAGATCAGATCCAATCAGAGTTTTCAGGATATCAGCAATTCAGCTAATATGAATCAGTGGAGGGCAAACTCAATCCACAAGCGAACCTAATTCACAAATCAGCAATAACAATTCAATTCAGAAGAAACCACAAGTCTTTTCCAATTGGCCAGAGTCCATGGAATTGTCTAGAAGCTGCAGGACTAACATTAGTTCTTGGTGCATTTCTCTCTATGAAATCATAACAAATAATGACCAGCAAAGAATGGCAAGGTGAACCAATACCATACCGCACCTTCCATTGTCTGTTGGTTTATATTTATACCTTCTCCAAACATTATATTTTCTCTCAAGCATCTCCTATAACAAAACATAAAATACCCTTTTTACAGGCTGCTTCCAGAAAAACACTATGTGTCTGTTCTCAGGAAAACATTCTCCCGCGTTTGCTTCAGCAAAACTGCTTTCTTATAAGACAGTTTCCAGGAAAAAAAAAAATCACATGATACAATTGTATCTCCAAAGAAACCAGAAATTTCCACTGTGAAAAACCTTAACCAAAATAATTAAATGGCTGAAAGAATATCCAAATTCACAAAATCACAAATGAAAAATGGGATATAACAACAGACAAGGAGGAAACACACAGAATCATTAGGTCTTATTTTAACAATATTTTCAATTGTAATTTTCTTTTTTATTTTGGAAGCATGTTGGGGCTTAATAGGTTTTGGTAATTCTTCACAGGAACACAGGGAAAATGTACTATTTTGCATTTCAATGTTCCTAAATTTGGCTGTAATGATCTTAGAAATTGATTGGAAAATGGGGTTAGAATAATTTCTGTTCATGATGATACCTGAAAAGATATTTCATTGATGTTGAAAACAGTTACATATGTAGGATATTTTCTTCATTCATGATATGGAATCTCAGGTCTATAGTGCGGCTGAGAAGGAATCACAGATGCACAGTGATTATCTAGTTTCGGTTGCTCTATTTGTGCTTTCAGTGAATGGAACATCTAAACATGGCTGCCTGATGCTGGTGAAGCAACTCCTTCCTCTGACTCATCATTTCTCTTCACTCTGTCTCAGTCATGGGCTAAATTACCTAGAATTCCTGGAATCATGTTCTTACCTCATTTTTGTTTTACTAGAAAATGAACTTTATTTCCACTGCAAGTACATATTTTTTTTTCATTTGTTCTTGTCCTATGAAAACCTTAATTTTACTCAAATGTTATTTCTATTGAAAGCCTTTCTTCCTACTAATGCATTTCTTAGATTAATGAATTGTCCTTTGGATTCCTCTTTTTATCTTTTTTTCTAGAGAAATCTGTGCTTAACTGTAGGAACTTTTTCCAAGCATTTCGGTCAACATAATTTTCAGGTTTCTTTTTATTAACTTTTGTTTGATGTACACTGATATTTTACATGTCTCTGTGTGTCTCTGAGAGTGTGTAAGCTCCTGTGGAACTGGAGTTATCAACAGGAGTGAACTGTCATGTGGGTGCTAGGAATTGAAGACATATCTTCTAAAAAACAGCCAATGTGCTTAGCTGCTGAACTCTCTCTATCCTCCATATTTCTAAGTTTTAACCGGCTAAACCCTTTGTTTCTTTTAATGGTGGAATGTGCCCAGCAGTGGTGGCACAGGCCTTTAATCCCAGCACTTGTGAGGCAGAGTCGCTACACAGAGAAACCCTGTCTTGAAAAAACAAAACAAAACAAAAAAGGTAGATTGCTTCTTGTGTTTATTATATTACAAAAGTAAATATATAAACATTTAGCAATTGGGTAAATTTCTAATGAAGTATTTCTCATGCTATTGAAAACTGATAATTGTGGCATGGAAATTTATCAAATAATAGGAGAGATATAAAGAATACTCTTTAAATGTGTCAAATTATTAGACTATAGAAAAGGAACATCTGATAAATTTAAATATTCTACACATCAAAATTACTACTGAAAATAATTAACAACATTAATGCCTAAAAGTAGTATTTTTTAAAAAATTATTTCTCCCATATAATGCTATAATGATATGTTTATCTTTCCTGCTTTTCTCCTTTGCACATTAATTTTCATGGAAGTAATAGGCTGTTTAATGTTTGTTGTAGTCGCCAACATCTTAAGTATCTAGTTAAATCTTTAATAGTCAGTGTCAACAAAATCATATTTTAGATAGCAAGAAATTAATCCCAAAATAATGAAACCAGTGTTGCATTGGGAGGATTGAGATGAATGCAGGACAACCTGCAACGTAGAATGGGTTAAATATGAAGGTCTAAGGCTTTCATTAGGTTAAGCCGCGGGCTTGCTACTGCTAGACTGTATAACATACTAAACAAACAGACAAACAAAAAATAGAGCAGAGACTGAAGGAAAGACCATCCCTATATCTTTGATTTTCCATTAACATTGTTTTTAGATTAGAAATATTATGATTGGGATCAAGATAACACTGGCTTGGTAACTTTTAAGCATTTGCTTATTTTAAAATTTTATTGAATTATTTGAGATGTGTTGATCTTTTATGTTCTAGTATAATTCTGTAGCAAATCTATCTTTTCCTGTGTTTGTTTTAGTTTTTGTTGTTATTAACTTATGTTTAGCATGAAGAAGCACTTTTATTAGTTTTACAATTCTGTTGCAAATTATAAAGTTGTTTATATTATTCTTTGCATTATTGTTAATTTTATTTTATTTTATATGAATCAAAAATTTACCACTTCTTTTAGATTTTTCAATTTAGTAACAGATGTTTATAATGTATGTCCTTATGATTTTCTTGATATCTGTTATAAGGTCTGTCTTCTAATTTGTAATGTTATAAATTTTGGTTTCCCTTTCTTTTTTATTGTTTTTTATTTATTTACATTTCAAAAGTTGTCCCCTCCCCATCTCTCCTCCTCAACCCCCCAATCCCATCCTCTGTCTTCTTTGCCTCTAAGAGGGTGCTCCACCACCCACTCAACCACTCCTGCTCTAGCATACACTAATGGCAATGACATTAGCTGAAATACCCATCAAAGGGGAGATAGAACCTGCAGAGAGCACTTCCAGTAGAGACATGACCCCCAGTTGAGGAATGGGGCTACCCACCCATGTCAAAAATTTTAACATAGAATTCTTCCTGTCTAAATGAAATGCAAGGACAAAAATAAATAAATAAATAAATAAATAAATAAATAAATAAATAAATAAATAAATAAATAAAAGCAAAGCAAAGACTGAAGGAAAGGCTACCTTAGAATCCATTCCATCTGCAGACACAAAACCCCAACACTAATGCTGATGGCAAGAAGTGCTTGTGGATAGGTGCCTCATATAGCTGTCCTCTCAGAGTTTCTTCTAGCACTTGATTAATACAGATGCAGATACTCATAGCCAACCATCCATTTGAGCCTAGGCACCCCAATGGAAGAGCTAGGAGAAGGGCTGAAGGAGCTGAAGGGAATTAAAAGCACACCAGAAGACCAACAATATCAACTAACTGGACCCCTCAGAGCTCCCAGGGACTAAACCGGCGTCAACTGGAAGAGAAGCCCTTGGTACTGTGGTCTTCCCGTTCTTTTGGTTAATTTGGCTAAGAGTTTTGTCAATCTTGCTTATCTTTTTAACCATTCAACTCTTATTTTTTCATAGATTCTGTCGATATTTTATCCATTTCTACTTCATTATTTTCAGACGTGGTTGTGATTATTACTTCCTTTCCATTCATTCTTATGAAACACACTATGGAATGGTTTTTCATTCAGAAATATTATGGGAACACAAGTGAAATTTGGGCGGTCAATCTCAAAAATTGTAAATAGTGGTTGTTAGAATGCATGGGCCACAACAATCGAGGTTGGTGGAGGAGGCCAGTGGAGGAATAGTCTTCATCACATCAAAATTCCTTCATGTTTATATTTGTTCCTTTCATCCCATTATTATTTATATGCAAGTTTGATGTTTTATAGAGATTGAATAAACATTAGTAGGTACAACTACTAAGAATCCGTATCTGTATTTTTCAAATACCAAAATTACCATGGAGGAAACATTCAGGCCATGGCGATTGTCCTTCTTAAAAAACTTAAACAATCACTTCACTCAAAGCAAGCTGAAGATATTCTCCACACAGAAACCTTATGTCTACCTGTGACCATGTCAACTCTCTTCTATCGACTTCTGAGGCTGGGCAACTTGGTATGGTTGTTATGGAAGTCACTTTCATAAAGATGAACATAGTGAATGGTAGTTGATATACCCATGCTTAGTCCACATTTCTTTGCTTACTCCATCTTCTTATCCTTTTATAAAATGACTTGGAAAGTCATGATTTATTCATGCACTACGAGTTTTTTTAATTTGCATTTTTAATTTTTCCAAGGTGAGAGCTAACAGAATAGGGGAAGACATGAACATCGTAATTTTGTTGTTCCAAAGTACACTGAAAACTCTCAGAGACATATCTGCCACAAAGCACTACATTTGTGTTACACTGCAGGCTGTTAGCACTCGTGCCCTTTTGCACTTGAAAAAAAATCAAGTATAAGCAAGACATCTCCTCAGGATGCTGCAAAGATAAGGAGGAAGGTGTAAAAAGACACATTAAAGGAAGGGATGGTCAGAGGAAAGTTCCTACAATTGCTGGATATAAACAATGATTTTAATAAATGACAATATATGTTGTAAGGACCTATTGGATGAGGATAGTCAAAGCAGTATATGAGACACTTATATTCCTGTGCTATAATATTATGTGTTTTTATTGGTGTTGAGGAAACATAGCTAAAACAGAAAATCATGAGCCAACAAAACCTTTCAGAGCACAATCAAACATCACTCAACTTGTATTTTAGTATAAGCAATAGCTAAAATTAAATTTTAATTCATGCCCATGCCTCCCGACATAGAGATGGAGAGATTTAAATTGGTTCTCTAGGTCCAGCAGCCGGGCTGGCAGCTGCAGTAGAGGAGTCTTTCTCATTGTGCATGCCAGGTCTCAGCTATGACCCACTCACTGTGCCAAAAGCACTAGGAATGCCAAACATGGTGATTGCGTGATGCAGAGAAACAAGAAACTGCATGGAGATGCATAATTGTTTTAATATCTTATGTATGAGTGGTATCTGGGCTAAGCTTTGCAACCATAAAAATAAATGGTGGTAGAAGTCTTCAAGAACAAACATCTTCTGGATTTACTGCATGAAAACAGGCAGCAGGAGAAGGAGAAGGAGAAGTTGCTGCCTTTCTTTTTGGTTTTGGTGGCTAAAGGAATGGGATAGTTTGTCCCCATTTGCTAAAAACTGAATATTTATTCTCACTTTCCCTCAAACACTAGACATTTGGAGATTAAATGTACTTTTAAAAAGTAATCCTTCCTACTAGAGCAGTACTCCTCAGTCTTTCATTAAGCAAGAACATAAAAATATTTGTCTGGTTTTCTTTCAACAGGGTTTTAGGTTTTCAGAGGATAATTTTTGTTATTGGATGATAATATGGATTGTGTGGGTTGATGTTGTTTTAACTCATCTAGATATTACTTGAAAATTCCTACATGAAATTACTGCATACTTCATGAAGGAAAAAAATGCCTTGCAGGATCTAGAAAATCTCAACCTGCATAAATTTTATAGACATATAACTTATTTTTAGCAGTTTTCTGAAGAGCACTTTATAATCCTAAAAAAATTTCAATCTATTTCATCAATGAAGATGATCTTCTTTTTTTAATCATTGCATGCACATATGTTGTCACCAATCATTCCGTAGAAATGCATTTTCTTTCTTAGCTAGCAGATTAATGTATCTGGTTCTGGACATTTTCACTAATCTATTGATGTTCATGAGCACGTGGTAGCTGATAATTCTTTTGCTTTCTGTGGACAGAAAGGGTTGCTGAGAATGATGTCATGATTGTAGGATGATGCTTAAATGTGATGTATGACGCATCATACTTTGCAAGCATTTGGACTCACACAGCTTTCATTATAAATTATGAAAGTAACTAACTGTGGGAAGATGGTGCTTTTGGAGCACTCTTTAACATTAGAATGCCCCAATATTGACTAGTAGATCCTTAAAATCTGTGAGACTTCCTATGCTTGGATTATTCTTTCATTGAAGATTATTAATCACCAGATGTCATCACAGAGTGGCAAAGGTCCAAGGCAGGGCTCTGAGAGCTGCTCTGTGCAATTCTGTCCCAGAGTGACATAGTGTGGAAGCTTTTCTGTAAATGAATATAACTACTGCTAAAATGACTGTTTCTAGCAGGTTTGAAGTCAGAGCATATTTAGTATATGAAATCTCACAAACTAAAATAGTTCTTATATTAAGTAGTTGTGCTTTTGTTAAAAGACAAAGGAATTCAAAAGTAGAGGGGAATAAACAAAACAAAAAGCAAACAAACCAAACAACAAACAAACAAACAACCCCTCCCCCCCCCAAAAAAACAACAAAACTTTAGGGCTTCTTCAGTCTTTCTCCACTTCTCTGTTCCCACACACTGATTTATTTGACAGTGTTTTCTGGTGTTGGCTAGTATGGGAAAACCCTGAAAGTTTGACCTTTGAGTCTTTATAAACAATGGGATTACATTGTTTATTATACTGGTTTTCATTCTGTGTAACTTGAGCGTATGTGCTAGAGGTTGCATTATCCCGTGATGATCCTGATCTGTAAAGATGTAAGCTCAGCTCCCATTGGTCCTGCCAAGAAGAAAAGACCCCAGGACCAGTGCAAATTTGTCTTCACACACCAGAATGGAACATGTTAAACCAGAATATTACCTGGCTCTGCTAAGTTTTCACTTTTCCCATATTTTTTGTTTGTTTCTTTATTTTGTTTTGTTGGTTGATATTTGGGTTTTTTGTATATTTGTTTGATCACCTCTTGAGATTCAAACAAAGAAGTATGGTTTAAAACTAATGAAATTTGGAAAATGTTGTAAATTATGTAAACATTCTGTTTTTTAATCACCTGCGCCATACTGTGCATATTAAGAGCATAGAACAACCATTCTATCCGATTTATTGCATGAATCAAAACTCACGTTTTCTAAGCAAGAACCTTTATAAGCTGAGACATCTCACGGACACATGTCCAGTCATTATGTGTAGTCTGCAGATGCAATCTTAAGTTCTTTTTTCCTAAGCTCATTACTGACTTTACTGGCTGGTTTTGTGTGTCAACATGACATAGGCTAGAGTTATAACAGAGAAAGGAGGTTCAGTTGGAGAAGTGCCTCCATGAGATCCAGCTATTGAGCATTTTCTCAATTAGTGATCAAGGGGGAAAGGCGCCTTGTGGGTGGGATCATCTCTGGGCTGGTTGTCTTGGATTCTATAGGAGAGCCTGGTGAGCAAACCAGTGGAAGCAAGGCAGTAAAGAACATCCCTCCATGGCTTCTGTATCAGCTCCTGCTTTCTGATGTGCTTGAGTTCCAGTCCTGACTTCCTTCATTGATGAACAACAGTATGGAAGTGTAAGCCGAATAAACCCTTTCCTCCCCAACTTGCTTCTTGATCATGATGTTTTGTCCAGGAATAGAAACCCTGACTAAGACACTGACTAAGCCATCTCCCCCGTCACCCACCAACTAGTAGATCTAAATTCCTAAGTGAAAAATATTTTAGTTCAATTGTTTCAATTTTTTATGAATAATTTATTTTACTAATTTCAGATTTCCGAACACACACACTGAGTTTGTGTGTCTGTATTATTATGAGTAGACTTCAATTAAAATGTAAAAATATACTGCAGTCATATTTGATGACTATATATAATTTATTTCACTATCTTTATCTAGTTAACTTTTTGTGGCTGCAGTAATAGTGTGAATTGATTAGCTACTTTATTTATAAATGAAGCAATAGTGAAACTCTTCCCTTATAAGTTCCTAGGAATCACTTGAATTTAGAATGTCACATGTGCATTTTCAAAACATTATATTGTTACATTTTTTCAAAATGCATATTTTATTGTTCAACCTCAGTAAAATATTATTAATATGAAAGAGGTGTTATAAGGATACCAAGAATATATTTGAATATTTAACTTATTATAAGAATGTTTATGTCATATTTCATAATATATATAACACTTTGTGTTAACTGGGTGTAGTGGCAAATCCATACATTTAATGCAGAACTTAGCAGGCTGAGGCAAGTAGATCTCAGTGGATTTGAGGCCAGTCTGGTTTACATAGTGGGTTGCAGAACAGCTAGAGCTGCATAGTAAAATGCTGTATCAAACAACGAAGCAAAAACAAACAGAAGCAACAAAAATTTGTGTGTGTGTGTGTGTGTGTGTATACATATACATACATACATACATATATATATATAAAATATGTGCTACCTATTTTAAATTTTCACTTTAACTTTCAATAAAGTTAAAAAAATAAAGAAAAATAAGATTGACTTGAATTCCATATGCACGTGAGTGACTTTTGATTGCACTCTGCTGCAAAATAAATAAATAAATAAATAAATAAATAAATAAATAAATAAAAATAAAGCTCACAAAACTATTATTCAGAGCCGGGCAGTAGTGGTGCATGCCTTTAATCCCATTACTTAATGGGAAGCAGGTGGATTTCTGAGCTTGAGGCCAGCCTGGTTTACAGAGTGAGTTCCAGGACAGCCAGGGCTACACAGAGAAACCCTGTCTCAAAAACAAACAAACAAACAAACAAACAAAACTATGATTCAGTATAGTCTACATTTCAACACTGATTTTCCACTAGTAAATGGAGATTTTGCTTTAACAATTTCACATATATGAAGATCTGCAATCTCCTATAAAAAGCTGAGTTTCACAGTTACTATCACACACATTGAATATGTCTTATATTTCTTCTAATAATAATTGAGTTAACTTGCATTTAATGATTGTCAAAATTTTATGTATGTACATTCAACATTAATGCCGCATCTTCCCAATCTCTATCTCTAAATACTAGCACTTCTCTTGAACATTGAATATGAATATATGTTTGAGATATTGAAACAAAATTCTGCCACTCTTGTGTAGGGCATAAGAGCAAACTGGGGTCACTTTGCATAAATCTTTAATAGCAATAGTTACATCTAGCATTTGATTTTTTTAATATACTGTACTAGCCATACTGAGCTATAAGAACTTTATTCCCATTCCCTGTTGAAATACCAAAGAGTGTTAAATACAACAAAGAAAGAAAGCACAGAAGAGGCACTGCATATGCAATGTCACCTTTGGAAGTGCAATCTCTCTTTCTATGAGCCACATATTCACACAGCTTGCATAGAGTTCTCATGTATTCCCTTCCTGTGAGGAAATAAAAGCAACATTTGCATTTATTCCTCTTGTACAAACTTTATTAAAAGTTAGCACACACTGGACAGTGACATTAGTTACACAGGATTGAAAATAATTACAAAGGGACACATACCCCTAACATGACCAAAGATAGTAACAACTGATAAGTAATTATATCCACCACTAGATATCAAATAAATAAATAAATAAATAAATAAATAAATAAATAAAGGATAGTAGGACTGATTGTTTTGGAATAAAACATTTAATATTTCTTGGTTAAGTTTCTTTGTTCTTTTAACCTGATTGAAATAATACTGGTAGATTTTGTTCAAGCTCATATTCATATTTCTAATTAAAAAAATGAAAAGAATTTTCATCTGATATTTTGTAAACATATACATATAACATAATAGCTTTCTTATAAATGCCTTTAATAAAGATCAGTTTTATATGTAATAAATTTTATTATATTTCATCTATGAAAATGCCACAATGAAGTCCATTGTTATATATAATTAATTCATACTAATTTACCAAAAATGAAAGAAGAAAGTAGTTCTCCAAATAATCCCACCTAAGAAGTTGTTCCTTGATTCTCAACTTGGTCTTCTTTCTACTGCCCCACATATATACATGTCACTGTCTATGGAAAAAAAAAGATTTGAAGAATGGCTGAGAACTAAACATACCTAACTTCTTAATGTAAATTAAGTTTAGATGCAGTAATCATATACTATATTAAGTATTAAATGCAAACCCTTATCTTATAACAAATTTTAACATCATTGTGCTTTAATGGTAGACTTTAAATATATTTATGTTTAAATCATAATTTTATATATAATATAATAATATAATAATTGCTTCTCCCTTTCTTTATCTTTCTTGAACCCCTTCTGGTTACCCCATGTAACACACTATAGTTTTCAATTTTTTGGCCTTTTTAAATTTTCTCTGTCTCTCTGCCTCTCTCTCTGTCTCTCTCTCTGTCTCTCTCTCTCTTTCTCTCTCTCTTTCTCTCTCTCTCTCTCCGTGTGTGTGTTTATATGAATACAGTGTTTCTCATTTTATATGTTACTTGCTGAGCAGTTAGTATTGGATTACCAGCTGTTGCTTTCTTCCCTACAGAAAAATACTTTCTTCTGATATCTGCATTCCATATTTGCCTGTAGTTCTTCTCTAGTTTTGAGGCTGTGAGAATTCCCTCTTCTATTGTAACACAAATGTTGGTTTTTCCTGCATTACATGATAATTTTATAAGTTTTTTCAAAAGAGAAACTTAAACAAACCAAGTTCATTTGTAAAGCAAATTTAGGAAAATATTTCCATAGTATATCTAGCACAGGATCACATACTATATCACATTACAGTATTGCTAAATTTTATGGCTATACAAACACACTGATTATTTATAATGCAAAGACCTGGATCTTCTTCAGTGTTTTTTCCAACAGAGGAGATCATTACCATGTAATGCTTATGTGAGGTTTGGTATTGATTGGCATGGAGGACATCCAACAGACATGCCAGGTACTGTTTAATTTTAATTTCATTAAAAGAATGTTATTTAACATTCTTTCAGCTTTAGTGCCAGGATGTATTTGGGAAAATATGTGGAGAAATAGATAGCATAGTTCCAATAAAGCTAGGTTCTGTGAAAATAATGAACACAGCCAAATGTGTGTGTATCTCATTCATGCTAATTTTTCTGATTGATGTTTACTTGCATTTTGCAGTAATGATTAGTATGATTCCCATTCAAGAAATAACAGATTTGCAGCAGATCCTTGAAGCTTTTCTGAATTGTTTTTGAATGATAACGCATGCAGATGTGAGGAGAACTGCATAATTTCACTCTTTTCTCAACTTCTGGTATTATTAACCTTAACTGCATGCATTTTAGTAGTAATGGTTTGTATGTTCGTTTGGTGAAGATTTAGAACGAGGTCCCTTCACAACAGACAGGTGTGCTTTCTCAGTGTTTGCACAGATTCAACAGGTTACTTTTTCTGTGTAGTTACTAATAAATATCATTCCTTTAAAATCAAGAATCAAAATCTGACACTAGAAAACAAAAGGTAGCATGTACTTTTGCAAGGCAGTAGAATATTGTGATAAAACCGTTAGCCTTGCTTAAAATTATGAGAAGGCAAATAACTGTTCTATATCATGAAAGTCAAGAAGTTGAAAATACAACAAAGAATCCAATTTGTGATAAATGGTCACAGGATATGTTATATAATTATTTTATTCATCCATTTTCCTGTATTATAGAATGTATAGAATATTTCTTTGAAATATTTTACAGGATTCATTACTTTTTTTAATCAAGGAATGCCTTTTAATTTTCTTGTTGGTATTTAAATATAATACTAGAAGGATATCTTTTCTACCAACATCATAAGGTACATAAATAACATATTCTGATTAAAATACCTTTTCAACTATTTTTATTCCTTTGTTATGATTACAACTTATAAAATCTCTATGAAATATAACAATTTGACACATTTGTTTGAATGAGTATTCAAAAAGTATACAAAGTGTGTGAATGCATATGTGCATATGTGTGTGTGTGTTCATGTTTGATCTGCTGATTGAATAATATGAACACATGTGTTTTAAATAGTTTTGGTGTTGAGAAGTACAACTTTTCCTTAAAAGTTAGATAGCATTACCAATTTTTTTTTATAATTGATGTGGGACTGAACTGTAGGATCATACAATAGGTGAGAGGATTGATTTATAAAACATTCTCTTTCTATATGTCTTTCTCTGTGTGTGTTTATGACATTCTACTGTAACAGTAAATGCACAAGTTTCAATGGTCTAGCCAAGAAATTATAGGTTCTTTTAATTACAATTTTAATTAATAATATTACCTTTCAAATCACACACCACACGGTATAAATAAATATATCTATATGCATGTATATTATTCACATCTAAATAGGGTGCTACACAGTTGGACAGGCTGTGCAAGTGGCCTGAAGGAACGTCTGTACTGAAAAGATAACATATTTCCAGGAGGAAGCATCTATTAGAGTTGCTGTGATCAAAGGGAGGAGAGGGGAGCTACAGAGTTCAATTGCAAGGGGAAATGTCAAACTTAGTCCTTCTAAGAAAAGAAGAACAGGTGACTTCCTGTCCTAATGCATGAACAAGTGGCCTGGGAAGTCAAGAACTTAATATTGGCATCAAAGGAAAAAGTCAAGCTGAAGTCACAAGGAGGACAGGGAAACTACCCTATGAAATCACAACAATATGGTAGTCAAAACAGAGAATACATTGTTAACTCTAGTCTACTTAGATGCAAAAGCAAAATTTTACTCTTGTCAGATGAGGAATGAAAAATTCTAAAACAATATATTGGAACGTATCAGTGCACAGACTTTGATAGAGTGAAGTACCAAAATAAATAATAACCAAGATAAACAGTTCAGATTGAAACTAAAAGTCTCCATAATTATTCCACTCAACTTCATCACCATATACCTCACATACACTTATAAAGAAGGGAATGATGGTAAGGTCATAGATAAAAGTCAGTGGACAAATACATTTTAAGAGATAAACTTTGATTTATTGATGATATATAAAACAAGATATAGTAGTTTGCATGGACATATGTGTATATTTAAGCATAAATATGTGTGTGTATGTAAGTTTATTCACATAACAATAATAATTATATAAAATTTCATAAATTTGAAGGACACATAGGAGGAGTTGGGAGAGGACAAATGGGCAAGAATACTATACCTTACATTTATTGAATATGAAAATAAAGTTCAAACAAGAAAATATCAATTAAATATTAGATATTTTCAATTTTTACATTTCACATGTTATCCCCCTTTTCTTGTATCCCCTCAGAACACCCCCATCCTTTCCCCTTCCCCGTGCTCACTAACCTACCCACTCCTGCTTCCCTGTCCTGGTGTTCTCCTCCACTGGGTCATTGAGCCTTCATAGGACCAAGGGCCTCTCCTCCCATTGATGTTCCAAAAGGCCATCCTCTGCTACATATGCAGGTAGATCCACGGCTTCCTTCATGTGTACTCTTTGGTTGGTGGCTTAGTCCCTGGAAGCTCTGAGGTTACTACTTGGTTCATATTGTTGTTGTTCCTATGGAGTTGCAAATCCCTCCAGCTCCTTGGGTCCTTTCTCTAGTTTCTTCATTGGGGACCCTGCGCAAAGTCCAATGGTTGGCTGAGAGAATCCACCTCTATTTTTGTCAGGCAACTGGCAGAGTCTCTCAGGAGACAGCTATATCAGGCTCCTGTCAACAAGCACTTGCTGGCATCCACAATAGTGTCTGGGTTTGATAATTGCATATGGGATGGATCTTTAGGTGACAGTCTCTGGATGACTTTTCCTTCATTCTCTGCTCCACACTTTGTCTCTGTATTGCCTCCCATGGGTAAGTTATTCCCCTTTCTAAGAAGGATCAAAGTATCCACACTTTGATCTTCCTTATTCTTAAGCTTCATGTGGTCTGTGAATTATATCTTGGGTACTACAAGCTTCTGGGCAAATATCCAGTGATCAGCAAAATTGTAAAGCTTCTGTAAGGCAAAGGACAAAACGCCAACACACAGATAGGGAAAAGATATTTTCCAATCCTACACACTATAGATACTACTATATATTTGATATATACTATATCTAATATGTACAAAGAACTAAAGAAGTTAGACTCCAGAGAAACAAATAATCCTATTAAAAAATAGTGTACTGAGCTAAACAAAGAATTTTCAACTGAAGAATATCGAATAGTTGAGAATCACCTAAAAAATGTTCAACAGCCCTAGTCATCAGGGAAATGAAAATCAAAACAACCCTGAGATTCCACCTCACACCAGTCAGAATGGCTAAGATCAAAAACTCAGGGTACAGCAGATGCTGGTGAAGATTTGGAGAAAGAGGAACGCTCTCTCCATTGCTGGCAGGATTGCAAGCTGGTACAATCATTCTGTACATCAGTTAGGCAGTTCCTCATGAAATTGGACACAGTACTGCCTGAGGACCCAGCCATACCACTCCTGGCAGATACCCAGAAGATGCTTCAACATGTAATATAGACACATGCTCCACTATGTTGATTGCAATCTTATTTATACTAACCAGAAGCTAGAAAAAAAACCAGATGTCCTCCAAAAGAGGAATGGATACCCTCTTTACAAAATGGAGTACTACTCAGCTATTAAAAACAATGAAGTCCAGGTCCTTAATAGTTAGCTGAATTAGGGAAAGCATTTTCACAAGCTTTGATAATTATTACATAGCAAAAAGATTGGAAGGCAAGAATAATTTATCTTTGTAAGGGAGATTTCATTTAATTTCATATTTTTACACGTTGTGGAAGTCAAATTTCAGTAAGAAATGGTAATTTTTCCATATATTTTAAATCTTTGGTTGCTAAATTTTCTGCCATTTTCTTGACTTGATTCTCTGCTGGTGTGTAATAAAATCAAAGAACAACTAATAAAAAAATGAAGTCATGAATTTCATAGGCAAATGGATGGAACTATAAAATATCATCCTGAGTGAGGTAACCCAATCTCAAAAGAACACAAATGAATAGGTTTCTTTTAGCTTAGTGTTATAATGCCATTGGTCTGAAAGAGAATTTGAGTGTTATAGTCTCAATGTTTACTCTGTAAGGGACAAAGAACAAATATAGACTATTATGTTATTGATCTTACAATTTTTGTTGTTGTCTTTCTTCTCACTACCTGCTCCTTTTTTTTATGGGCATGGTCTTTCAAAGCTACTTCTTTTTATCAACTTTTCTCTAGATACCCTTTCCCAGACATATTTATAAATATTTTTTAAACTGGCTAAGTATAAAAACAGTGTATAAAATCTGAGTAGCAATTGTTTTCAATAATGAAGTGCTTTGCTAACAGTAGTAGTTGCTGTGTATGAAGAACAACATATTTAGAAAACTAAGATTGCATTTTCCCCAAGCAGATTCCATGGTACAGCCTTTTGATTTTCTGTCTTTATTAAGTGTTCACTGATCTGGCAAAGGAAATTGCCTCAATGTGAATAAATAAGAATTAGCTCATTAACTGTACTTAATTAACACAAATAAAGCTGATGAACCTAATGCTAAGTGTAGTATTGCAAGCTTTCTATTTTATAAGCAGTGCTGAATATTTTTGAGTTATTAAACAGTACACTCGGTGAACAATAATTGAGTACGGAAGACTAGTCATAGCCATGCTAAGTACAGAACACCCAAGTATGCCCTGTAGTTCATTAGAGAAAAAAATTAAAATGTTAACTATATAATTTTCATGATATGTAATGGTGGATATATTGATAACCATAGAATTTGTAGATATGGTTGGGCTTCATAAAACACATGGAGAATAAAAAACAGCATTTCAGAATATTACACCAATGTCCACCATTATACAGATTTAAAGTAAATGCTTCAGGAATTGTACTGTTATCATTTACTAATCTGAGAGCTTGTATTTGACCCTGGGATCATAATACTGTATACAATCCTATTGACAATGGTCAGGATTGAACAGGTATGATGATATTTTGTTGTAATTTCTTTTGATAATCTTTTTCTTCTTATATTTTTATTAAACATATGCAACCATGTTAATTAAATTTACTACATATTTCTACTGGAATTAACCAAATGGGAACTGTTTTCTTGGCAATAGTCTTAAGTAGGTCTATATTAAATTAAATAAATTATGAATGCAGTAAAATTGAATTGTTTATATATTTAGAGAAATATTTTCTTTCAAGTAGGGAGCAGAAAATATATGCAAATATTGAAGAAATGTGAGCGTACATGAACTGAAATGGTGATTTTTTTTTATACAATTGGATTTCAATGAATCAACAGTCATTGTAAAAAAGTTAGAGATAGATTTTGCTGCATTTAATGGGTGTCTGCCTTCTATATTCCATTTCATGCAAGGCCTAAATTATCCATTATTTTATTAGACACATGACAGGATGTGCTGAATTTAAAGGAAAGGATCATTTAAGGATACCACTGAAAGGAGCACTGGGAAAATCTGAATGTGTGTTGACAGGTTAGGAGGATGGTGACCTGAGATGGCAATCAAAGAAGATTGTGAAGAGAAAAGAAGATAAACTCTATAAAAGAAAAAAAACATTTGTGACTAAGAGATTGGGTTTTCTGCCCTCAAATTTGAGAAATATTTTATTAAGTTTCCAGAATAAATTTATTTATTATCTGAGAAACATTTTATGACAAATGCAAACATTTTGTTTTGTTTTGTTTTGGTTTGGTTTGGTTTGCTTTGGTTTTTTAGACAGAGTTTCTCTGTATAGCCCTGGCTGTCCTGGAACTTACTTTGTAGGCTGGCCTCGAACTCAGAAATCTGCCTGTCTCTGCCTCCCAAGTGCTGGAATTAAAAGCGTGCCCCACCACTGACAAACATTTTAACATTTACTCTTCTCATTCCACAGATTAATATGTTTATAACTTTCAGAAACATCTCACTCAGAAACCATGTTTTACCAGCTCCATGGACATCCTTTATTAGGCAAATGTATCAAATTAGCCATCACAAATCCATGTTTTAATCAAATGGAGACATTACATTAAATATACTGAATTTTCAAATAAGGAGAACATTAAAACCATAAATCCTCTCTATGTTGAAAACTGCCTAACTATAATAAAAAGTAGACCACTTTTCCTGGTGTATATGTGAGGTTTCTCATAAATAACCTATTTGCATTTGCTAGCTAATAACTATATATGACAATAAAAAGGGTCATGACTTGAGTACTAATATGTGTCAAGATCATTTAATAGCAACCGTGTTCAAAAGAAGAAAAAGATATTGAAAGTAATTAGAAAGGAGTGGGCACCCATGGTATTAAGGGTCCATTTATCATTAGTTTTATGAATTAAATAAATTTATACTCAATTCCTTCTATTCACCATTTGCTTTATTTTGCCAACCAACCAACTAGTAATGATCTTTTCTTGGTGTGAAAAGGAGACACCAAATTCCTGAATCTTCTGCCCCACTTGTAGTTCTTGGGTGTTTAGGATACTATAATTTCTATTGTCCTTATTCTCAGTGAATGTTAACACTGTTATTCAATAAATCTAGATTTCAGGCACAGGCACACTCCTTCTAATTTCCCTTGTAGACTAGTATTCATTGACTCTTTTTATTTAGATCACACTATCTATGGAAGGTACACTCTTGCTGACCTATGGATTTCATATGTATAAGTAGTCCACTGCCAGTTTTATATTCCAGTTGAATTGAATGAGTTATTGATTTTTGCTAGATGCACCCCTCCCTCCGGAACTTATAACTTTAGGCTAGTAAAGCATACAGCTCCATACATGAGGAAAATTTAGTGTTGCTTTGAGAAGGACCATGTAAGCCGGGCGTGGTGGCGCACGCCTTTAATCCCAGCACTCGGGAGGCAGAGGCAGGCGGATTTCTGAGTTCGAGGCCAGCCTGGTCTACAAAGTGAGTTCCAGGACAGCCAGAGCTATACAGAGAAACCCTGTCTCGAAAAAAAAAAAAAAAAACCAAAAAAAAAAAAAAAAAAGAGGACCATGTAAACCAGGCTCTATCCCATCACACTTATTGGTATCTGGACTTGACAATCCTAGATTTCATGAAACCATCAAATAGTAATCACTGTTTCAGAGCTTGCAATACCAGAAGAGGCTGGCCTGAGTCCTGTTGCTTCATCAAAGGTAATGGAACTAAAGTCTACAAATGAATGGTCTTATCAGGATGTGGAAAATGGTTGTAGCAGGGTATTCTTTAAGCACCATATATACACTGCTTTAGTTACGAAATAACTTCATTAATCTGAAGCAAATATTACAGTAAAGTAAGATGACAGAGTATAAAACATTATCATATAAATACATTTTTTTTTTTTTTGGCTTTTCGAGACAGGGTTTCTCTGTGTCGTCGTGGCTATCCTGGAACTCACTCTAGCCCAGGCTAGCCTCGAACTCAGAAATCCGCCTGCCTCTGCCTCCCCAGTGCTGGGATTAAAGGCGTGCGCCACCACGCCCGGCTTATAAATACATTTTTAAAAGAAAACAACACATTCATTCTGTTGGATTTATCTCAAGAACAGTCATTTTTAGTAGGCCAAACAACCCTGCTTTCCTTGAGAAACATGCAGAGAATACAGCACCTGATGTGAACTAAGGCACATGTCAACTTTCACATGTCAGCTTGTTTTAAGAACTACTCATGGAGTCTTATTACGTGATGGAGAAGAGGAGACATGGCAGTACAGCATGAGATGGATAATTACTGCTTAGGTCACTTCATGCCATTGGTAATATATGCCCCTGCCTTGCCTTATCTCCCACATACCATTTTCATTTGATGATGGAATGTTGTACACCTAGAACATTCCTAAATTTAAGGTTTAGTGTAGTATATACCACCTTCTCATGATGGGAAAAAGAAAACAGCAGTTCTAACTGAGTAATATTTAGAGAATTTACCTTCCTCTTTCCTGTGACCTAAATAGGGCCCACTTTGTCAAGGGTAAATGTTCTTTGTTCAGTAGCTTGATTTAAATATCCTTGTAAAGCACACTTAGCGATGCTGCTAGTTATGTGCAACTTGTTGTATGGATATCTCAAATGTTACATTAGCCAAATCAACACATATATTGCCTGCCACAACTCTATTAAATGAGAAATATGTAATGAATCACTCAAGAATTTGTTTTGTAGATCTTGAAACATTGTGTGGGTGTGTGTGTATGTCATGTGTTTTTATTCTGAATAATTATAGTACATACATATATGAAATATACTAAGCTTCTAACATGTCTCAACTTTTCCCTTGTAAGGTTTTACTGCATTTCTGTAAAACATTCTCTTTAAAAACCCATGAAAGTTCTTCCTTTTGTTGCAGTGTTAAATTATGTTCTGCTTTTCCATTAATTATATCTGAGTTAAGTGGAAAATTTCATTTGAATGTTCCTTATTTTTCATGATGGGTTATTATGAGGGATTCCTTCATATTCTCATCTGCTCTAATACACTTAGCAGATTTGGGTAGGTACAATCTCGATACCACTACTATATAAGCATAGCTTTCATTCTTGAATTATTAAATCTCAGCTAGGCTTTTATAAAAAGGAGCAGTCCTTTGTGGTATCTGCTTAATATCTTCTGTGATATATTCTTTCAAAGATATGAAGTATCAGTGTGACAAATACCCCTTCCTTGGATCAGCTATGTCAAACAGACATCTGTGAAATTAATTGTTTCTGCCAATATTAACATCCTAGATGTCAAAATAAATTAGTGCAAGTCTTAGGGTAAAAAGAACCAAAATAAACCAATAACCAACCAATCTACCGACCAACCAACTAACCAACTAAGTTAAGGTGACAGATGGAATGCTGTGGCACTTCTCAAAAAAGTTAAAGCTGCCTGTCTCAGTCAGCTTGGATTGTTATAAGGAAGGTAGCTTAAGCAATAGCTATGACATCCAGTTTTAAGGGTCATAAGTCCAGTGACATAGGTACTGCAAGTCTTCTTCTTGAGAAAGGCAGTCACATCACCCCCTCTTAGAGCTTTCTCCTCTTAAATGGATATCGGATCTATAGAAGAAACAGCATACTTTCAAGTGAATCTCATGTCCTCTCCTCATGAACACAAATCTAAATACCATCACTGATTGGATAGCACTTTAACATTCGGGCTTTAAAGGGGTGAAATCTTTCAACCTATACTGTTGTGCCTGTATGATGGCTAAGCTCATGAAAAGCATTGTAAAAACTGAAGCAGACTGTAATTACTTATGCAGAATATAAATCTGAGAAGCTTAGGTTTAAGAGTCTTTATTGGGGTGCTGACATCGGATAACTTTTCTAAAACTTTCTACTAAACCTTAAGTAGCATGTGGATGGGACATAATCAATGTTTAGTGTACTGTGTTGTAAATGACATCATTAAATCACCCTTACCCAAAGAAGAAATTCCTATTCAATCATACTTTTCTGAGGCAACTTAATAAAATGTAGAGTGTAAATCGGAAACCTGAAATGCATGCCTTTGGAAATTTTAAAACTATCTTTTTTTGCTGACCTTAAAATGACATTCTGCAGCCTTTTCTTGGATTCATAGCTATTGATGTTTCAGCATAGTACTCACGTTTCTGTGAAGGAAATGTTTGCATTCTTCAGGTGTTGGTAGTAAACATAGTAAACTATATAAACAAAGAATACAGTGAATAGAAAATAAGATTATTTTAAATCATTTTGATTTGGAAGACATTTTATGCATTTAAATTTTATAAAATGTATGCAAACACTGAAAAATGATTGTATCCAGTGAATTATAATTTAACTGTCATAGATGTGCCATTGTTTGGGGAAAAATTTTAAAATCTACTGAGCAGTTTTTCAGCCTACAGTGCATGCAGTATGATTAACTACAGTCTCTCACCTATGTAATAGATCTCTAGAATCATTGCCTCTGACCTGCATAACCTTTGTACCCTTAGCCTATTCCTCACTGTTCACCGATTTCTACCCCACTTCCTGCCACAGCTCCTAGTAATCATGGTTCTATTCGTTTCTATGAGGTTCCCTGTTCATATGAGTCTTACAACAATGAGATACTACAGTGTTTTCTTGCCTCCTTTGTCTCATGGTCACTTAGTGTAAGGCATTCTGTCTATTTATATCGTTGCAAAGAACATGACCCATGTCTTATGGTGCCCATCTTTACGTAAGGGGTGTTTATTTTACCTCTGATACTTTGACATATATGTTGAGTATTTTCTAAATATCTTATCTGTTATGAATAAAGACAGCATAAACACAGGAATCCAATCAATTCTAGATTCTGACTTCATTTCCATTGGTTATACAGTCAGAATATAAATTTCTTCTAACTTAATTTCTCACTTTTTGAGACACTTCCATATGAATTTTTATATATTTGTTTACATGTCTGGAAATGTCACCCAGTTTTTGAAAAGCCAAATCATGATTTCCTAACAATCTGTAAATGTTCCAGTAACCAGAGGAAAGCAATTTATATGATCATGTAGAATAGTTTTTCAAATGAAAGAAAGAAAATGTAAGATATACTCTTATTATTTCTACCACTCCAACAACTGATGAGGCAAGGTCATGTATTCTTCAATTTAGTTTCAGCTGAGAGTCATCTGAGGGTGTGCTATTTTGAGGGATGGCTCAGAACAAGATTGGCATGTGGCCTTGTCTGTGAGAGATTGGCTTGAATGATAATTAATGTGTGACAGCCCTGCAAATCATGGCAGCTCCAAGCATAGGCATGTGGGCCTGGACTGTATCAGAAAATCAGCTGAACATGAACCTGAGAGTTAGTCATATGGCTAGCCAGAAAACAGTTTTACTCTGAAGTTCTTATCTCCAGGTTACTGCCCTGTCTTCTTTCTGTGATGGACTGTGACCTGGAAATATAAGATGAATAACCTTTTTCCCCCCAATTACTTTTGGCCAGTATATTGTTACAACAGAAAGGAACTAGGACATGTAAATTCCGAGGATCTGGAGACCTATGTGGAACAATAAAAGTGAGGAGTATTCATGGCTTTTCCTGAAAAGCACCATTGTGTCTCTAAGAATTCTGTATTCATATCCACTCAGGGTGTCTAGTTCAAGTGGAAACCATGGGAATTATATATCATCATGGCAGTAATTTGTGTGGAAATTATTGTATCGATGTACTACAAGTGGACAACCACAGCTTAAGATGGCAGTTGAGTTATTATAAACCAGTCTCATCCTGCTTCATCTAATATTTTGTGCTTGAAAGAGGACCATGATTTGGTGTAAATTGGGCATTCATACTGGGTTTACTAATCATGGAGAAACAGGTGGAAACAGTGAATAGGTGAGAACAAAAAGAATTCCCAAGCAAGGATGAAACTGAGAATGCACAAGGTTTCTTTCTCACACTTGGTTTTCTTTGTATGTTTAAAGAAGATACTTACTGTAACTAGCATGAGGTCATTTGTATTGTTCTCATTGTCCTGATGATCAATAACCATTTCTTCATACTATCAGTACACGACACAGTTTTAAATTGATTAAAAACAATCATTATGCATGTGTTGAAGCAATACATGCGAGGAACTTTATTATACATCCTCCATGAAACATCTCCTTGTAGGTATTACACTAAGAACAAGAAAGGAAGCAGTTAAATTGGTCTATTTAAGCACCACATGGTTAACAATTACAGAATGGCTTCCAAGTGTATGAAGATGTTTAAATCATCACAATCACATTGTAGAAGGTAGTTCAAATAACACCTGAGCATTAAACATGCAATTGTCTTGTCTTCATCTATAGAGGACAATTTCCTCTAATCAATCCTGTCCTACAGAAATCAATGAATTACAACCTGAAACTCCAGAAATTTCTGAGTTCTTATGAAAGTATTGGCAGGAGACCTTGTTTCCCAAAGAATATGCTGTTTTACTAATTAGAGTAATTGGTTTTACAAGGTGGAAAAATTAAATAGGAGAATGCAACAAATTTCTATTACAGTACAATGCTTTTAACACAAAAAAAATATTTGGAAGAAAAGGGAAATACATCAGGGAGCAGATATGAAAAGAAAAATAACTACATTGTATTAATTTTCATATAAGCCATCAATTTTTAAATTCATAGTACATAATTTTTATTCTTCAAGTCAAATCAAAATTAACAAAATAGAAATATAGTACACTAAAGTAAACTAAGACAGGCCAGAAATATTTCCATTCCATTATGAGCCAGTTTTTTTTTTTTTATTTAAACAATTTTTATGGGATATTTTCTTCACTTACAATTCAAATGCTATCCAGAAAGTCCCCTATACCCTCCCCCTGCCCTGCTCCCCAACCCAGCCACTCCTGCTTCCTGGCCCTAGTATTCCCCTGTATTGGAGAATATAATCTTTGCAAGACCAAGAGCCTCTCCTCCCAATGATGGCCGATTAGGCCATCTTTTGCTACATATGCAGCTAGAGACATGAGCTCAGGGAGTACTGGTTAGTTCATATTGTTGTTCCACCTATAGGGTTTCAGACCCCTTCAGCTCCTTGGGTACTTTCTCTAGCTCCTCCATTGGGGACCCTGTGTTGCATCCAATAGATGACTGTGAGCATCCACTTCTTTATTTGATAGGCACTGGCATAGCCTCACAAGAGACAGCTATATCAGGGTCATGTCAGTAAAGCCTTGCTGGCATATGCAATAGTGTCTGTGTTTGGTGGTGGATTATGGTATGGATCCACGGATGTGACTCCATCTTTGTATTAGAAAAGCTGAGAGTGGCTTGTCTCCACAGCATTTCTTACCTTTTTCATTTACAGATAACTGTATAATCTGTTTATTTTCTATTGTAGTTGTGTTCATGTCTGTGAGTTTACTATCTTAGGATATTGGTTGTTACAGGCTGGCTTTGTTGGTTTGTTTTGTTTTTGTTTGTCTAATTTGTCTATAATGTTTACATTGCATTTTTCTGGTTTTGTAAATACAAAATATTTTTTGTTTTTCCTCAGTTAATGTTTTTCTCAATTAATATTTTAAATCTTCCACTGGAATATAAGTAAGTACATGGAACAAAATTATTGAAATAAATAACCTTCTAGATCTTTTTTAATCCTTTTAAAAGTCAGTTTGAGTTCACATGATTTTAAATTAAATTATGACTGTCAATATTTACTGAATCAATTACAATTAAGAAGGGGGTAAACATTTACTAACAGGCATGCTTCATTTCAATTCCGAAGTACACTATCATTATCACAGGGGGGAGAGAAACAGTTTATTTACATGGGATTAATATTTAATTTTTATTGGGGAAATGATGACAGCATTCTCACAAGATTAGGTTCAGTAAAGATGCATCCCTTGTTGAAATTCAGAGCATTCCCTTTAATTCAGAATATAATTAGCTGAAATTTACATCTGAGTGTATGTGGTTGTTTGTGTCAAATTGAAAGAATCTTTAGATGCAAATCTTTGTTCAGACTTGTAAAAGAAGGTGGTTTGGGAAGGAAAATGAGAATTCTGAACAGTCACATTTTGTTACCAAATGTTTGTGAAGTATCCTAAACTTTTGTGCCTGTATATGATATTATCTAGTTTACTAGGTTGATAACTTAGTTTCCCACACAATTCTCATATAAGCTTTAGGCCTAATATCATAATCAGGATGTATGAAAAAGAGTAAAATGTAGTACATTTCATCGAAAGTGCTGTCAACTACAACTGTGAGCTATGTGGTGGTGTGGGCCCATGAGGACATAACAGGCTGAAACTTACCTATCAATAGGAAAAACTGTTTTGACAGGATAGCTCTCATTTAAATGAGCTATTGAGTAATAGTTCAGAGATCGTAACAGATTCTGTAATTTCTGTATTAAAATATTCATCTCATTAAAATGTAAATTCATGGCTAACTAACTTTGTCAGTATTGTTATTTGGAAAAAAAAATGTTCAGGCAAAACAAGTGTGTCTGCTGGTTGAAGGCAGCAACAGGCCTGCTCTGGGAATGAGATTAGCCATGCTGGTAGAAGCAAGGTTGAAGCCCCATTAGGCTGGGCCCCTGCAGCATTTGTGCTGGAGGAGCTGAGGAAATCACATTAAGGTTGGCTTTTTTTTTTTTTTTTTGTTTGATTATTTCCACATTCCCACATAGTCTTTATTTTTGTCTTTCTAGAACATATCTGAATCAATTTTTCTTGGATCAGTTTATGCTGGTCTTCAGGCAGGAACTCTCACTTGAACTGTGTCTTTCTGAATATTTAGCCTTCTCTCTTCTACTGCAGAACCCAGAATTTACCAACTTCTGAAATGTTATATCATTCTAATTTTCTCTATCTATCCTGCATTTTTCCCTGTCCCTCCGCACTCCTTTTCTTCTATCTCTCCATCCCTGCCTCTCTGTCACTTACTCTCTGTCTCTCCACCTCTTACTCTCTGTTTCTGTCTCTGTCTGTCTCTCTCACTCATACACACACGAGCACACAATTATGTACATACTTAACAAACAAAACTGAGAAGACTACTCAGTGTGTTATTGAGTTAAATACTGGTCATATGAGGACTAGATTTCTTATTCCTAAAAAGAAATATAAAAGGCAGATATGGTAATATGTGTCTGAAAGTCCAGTGCATATATTCCTGTTAGTAGGTGGAAATTGGAGGAGCCAGAGAAGATCACTGGCCAGCTAGCTTGGCATAATCAGGAACATTTCAAACAACCTGTATCTACCTGAAATGGATACTAAAATCCAGAAAATAAGTGATTCAACTTAGCAGGAACTGACCAGATAAACCAAAGGAAGCTAGAAAGGGGCATAGTGTTAGATGTAAAGGAGAAAACTATAAAATCAAATAGAACAACACTCCCACAGCAACAAATTAAGACATAATGATTTCTTTTGGTGTTTAGAAAACACCAACTCATCATCAGAATTATTAAATAAGAGATAAGGTTCTAATTTAAATGTATAAAATGAAATTCCATTTGCACCTGCTCTGATCACTGTTGCCATAGTATTTTAATCCCTGATTCTTTTTTTTTTTTTTAATATTTTTATTACATATTTTCCTCAATTACATTTCCAATACTATCCCAAAAGTCCCCCATAGCGCCCCCCCCTTCCCTACCCACCCATTCCCATTCTTTTGGCCCTGGCATTCCCCTATATTGGGGCATATAAAGTTTGCAAGTCCAATGGGCCTCTCTTTCCATTGATGGCCGAATAGGCCATCTTTCGATACATATGCAGCTAGAGACAAGAGCTCCAGGGTTCTGGTTAGTACATCATGTTGTTCCAACAATAGGGGTGCAGATCCCTTTAGCTCCTTGGGTACTTTCTCTAGCTTCTCCATTGGGAGCCCTGTGATACATCCAATAGCTGACTGTGAACATCCACTCCTGTGTTTGCTAGGCCCCGGCATCGTCTCACAAGAGACAGCTATATTTGGGTCCTTTCAGCAAAATCTTGCTAGTGTATGCAATGGTGTCAGCGTTTAGAAGCTGATTATGGGACGGATCCCTGGATACAGCAGTCTCTAAATGGTCCATCCTTTCATCACAGCTACGAACTTTGTCTCTGTAACTCCTTCCCTGGGTGTTTTGTTCCCAATTCTAAGAAGGTGCACAGTGTCCACACTTTGGTCTTCATTCTTCTTGAGTTTCATGCGTTTATCAAATTGTATCTTATATCTTGGGTATCCTAAGTTTTGGGCTAATATCCACTTATCAATGAATACATATTGTGTGAGTTCTTTTGTGATTGTGTTACTTCACTCAAGATGATGCCCTCCAGGTCCATCCATTTGGCTAGGAATTTCATAAATTCATTCTTTTTAATAGCTGAGTAGTACTCCATTGTGTAAATGTACCATAATTTCTGTATCCATTCCTCTGTTGAGGGACATCTGGGTTCTTTCCAGCTTCTGGCTATTATAAATAGGGCTGCTATGAACATAGTGGAGCATGTGTCCTTCTTACCGGTTGGGACATTTTTTTCACCACGTTCTTTGGTAAATGGCTTGGTGTCAAATAGAAAATGAGAGTTTTCTCTTTCACTGAATGCTATATACAAGCCCACCCAGTCTCTGGGCCACTGGAAAGGAAGAAAATGAATGAGGCAAAACAAGCCACCTTCATTCAGACTCAAAGGAAAAGTAGTGTTTTCTCATGGAAGCTACTTGATTCAGTAAGTGGTTTAATTTTTATTAACAATTGTGTGTGTGTGTGTGTTTTGGCCAACGTGTGTATTTCCTTTTGAGAAGATTATTTTGGCATTTTATATGAAACTTTAAATATGAAAATAAATGGGAAATATTGAATTATTCATACCCTTCAGCTTCTATATTACTTTCTCACTACCTTATTTTTGTTTTTGTTTTTGTTTTTTTCTGTTTACCCTTTTGTAGAAGAAGGAACAGTATAAACCTGTGTTAAAGAATATAGGGTTGAATTAAATAGAAATGCTATATATGAAACTACATTATATATTATGAGTAGAAAAGGATATGGCATTTCACATCAAATGAAGATTATTATATTCAAATTATTATGAGACTCTGCTGTTTACTTGGGTTATTCATTGTTGTTTTGAAACACTATTGAATGGTAAACAATTTGACTTAGTTGGTATAAATGCTTGGTGCCAAGACTAACAAATAGGGTTCAGTTATCAGAAACCAGACAGTGGACAGAGATAACCAAGTTTTCAGTGTTATCAAATATCCTTTATACATGTATGTTGTTTGTCAACACATGAATCAAACATACACACACACACACCCACAGACTTATACACATCTCTACATCCACATGTCAACAGTAAATAAAAGATGTTTAAAGAAAGCATTGTTGAAGATAGTAACACTGCCTGCTGTTCATTCAGAGATGGAGATAAGGGAGATGCTGTTTGGAAGATGTCATGTAAACAGGCAGTAGGGTTGCCCAAGCAAATCCGTATGTGCAGTAAGAACACCACTAGAAAAGAAACAATGTAACTTATGTGGATTTTTGTAGGTCTGGAATTTATGAGTTCAGAAGCACGACGTTCATTTCATTTATGAAGAATCCCTATGTATAGAAATCTTTATTGAGATGAAAGACTCCAGGACTCCCAAAGGGAGACACTCACTTAAGCCTCGGGACAGCCGCGCACCCAAGAAGACACTGGGACTAAACTTAAGATGTAGAGAGTAAGATTTAATAAAGCAACAACAAGAAAGCACATAAAAAGCACATAGACCAGAGGCTCTGGGGTCGGAACTCATACACCCAGCATGGTGCAGAGGAGATTCGACGACCGGCCCAAATTTTTCACAAGCTTTTATAGGAAGGAGGCAAGGGGGGAGCAGGGCAGGGAAAATACAAATTTACGTCACTAAGAGATTCAGCCAAGGGTTTTTCCAAAGTGCTTTTCGCAACCACGTCCCACACTTTGGCCATGTACTTGATTCATTGGAACTGAGGTTTACTCACACCCTTATCTCAAAAATGTCCCTGGCACAGTCCTTAGTTGGGAGGGGTTGGACTGGGTTCGTTCCAGGAAACCCTTATCTCAGAAATGTCCCTGGAACAGTTTTCATTTGAGAGGGGGTCGGACTCTGGGGTGAGAGTTCTGGTGGTCAGTAATTTTCCTCTTTCAAGATACACCATGCTACACAATTTTCTGCCATTTAAGGTAATACCTATATGATGTATGCTCTATGAAATGTTATTTCGTTAACACTTAAATAAATATAAAACATAGTAAAAATATGTAACAGATTTGGGGCTAAGAGGCAGGACATCTATAAAAGTAGTCTATTTTGTCAAGACATACACTGATAGACCCATTTCTGTCCTGTTTCCATTCTTCTGCAGTGTCCCAACTTTCAGATTTAAACACCAAGAAATGCTGGTGAATATGACAGAAGTCACAGTTGTTAGATTTTCATTTTTCAAAGTGGCATCTAGAATGCAGTTTACCTCCTGCACATTGTCCTTAAATAGGAGCCACTGCATTTTAGTAATAAAATATGAATAATTCTAATTCCAATATGTTAAGCTATCTTATTTGTTTGAATCTTTTTTGATATTTTCAACCTTGTATCAGTATATTTCTCTGGAACAGTGTGAAGTGCTGCACTAGGAAGCAGAGAGCATTAATGAAAAGATCACTGGCTGGGAGTCATGGCACACACCTTTAATCCCTGCACTCTAGAGACAGGGGTGTGCAGATCCCTGTGAATTTGAGGCCAGTCTGGTCTATAAAGTGAGTTTCTTCAGCACAGGCAGGCTGTTAACGCAGAAAACTCTGTCTCAAAACACCAAAGCCAAAATCAAAACCAATACCAAATCTAAAACCAAAACCAAAACCAAAACCAAAACCAAAACCAAAACCAAAGAAGAAAGGAAAAGAGAAAAGGTATTTCAGTGATTAAATGTATATATCTGAAGTGGGTCTTGCATATGGTCCTAATGTCTGTAATGCAGAAATGTGGCACGCTGTACAATTCATCTCTCAACATTCACACGAAATATACCAACATTATCTTAGTATGATCACTATACTAAGTGGAAAATAAAACAATATACAGCACCATGAGAGTTGTGTGTATTCATGAATGTGCACGTGTGTATTTGTGCCTGTGCAAGTGTGTGTTCAGGACCAAAACAGCCACAACGTGAGCATGGCTGTATAGAGGTGCTGCATAGATGTTCACTTTACTGAATGCTAGCAGGGCAGCATGGTGATCCATGATTGCCATGTTTTATATATATATATATATATATATATATATATGGCAATATATACATGGCTATATATATATATATATATATAGCCTCTTCCTTTATTTATTATTGTTATTTTTATTTCCTTCAAACCGATTTTAAATCATAGTGTTCTTGTAAACGAAATATTTTAAGTAATGATTCAATTTTTATGGAATTTGTAACTGATTATAGCTATAGTTTTTTAAACCAATCCCATTGAACAGTGATTGGGTTTGGTGGAAATCTTGTAGTTCACATATTTCAACTCTTCGGTTTGAGCACCTAAATATTTTTGGCTAATAATTAATCATCCATTATTGACCTTCAAGGGTTTTTCTTTAGATGTTAGTTCAGAAAACTCCTGTTCACATCAACCTCGGCATCTGCTTTGAGAAATTGTTATCTATTCATCAGGGTATAATTTTGACAGAAAGAAAAATATATACTTGGAAGAAAGTTTTTGATTATATAAGATAAATAACATTTAAATTCTTGTCAAATACTTAGCTTCTCATATTGCTGAATATTGGGTAATTATTCTGATTTTTTAGCAATGAACAGTAAATGTCTTTAATCTAAGCATGTAAAGATGGCATGAAAAATTCCTGATTAATATATGTATTTAAATGGCTTCTCTTTAGCTCATGACCAAAGCCCACTGCATATCTTCCATTCTTTATAAATCAGTGAGTGAAGGTTAAATTTCTATAATTAAACATACTATTATGTCATCAAATATCTTCACATATTACTAGTGTTTATATGGAGAGGGAAGCTCATTTTGAGTAACGCTATCCCCCAATTGAGTTTTCATTAGTTACTAATGGATAGGCCTTAGGATATTTTGTTCTCTTCCCTGAATTCCAAAAAAAAAAAAAACAAAAAAAAAAAACCTAAGCTTAACCCAGATTCACCCACTTTCTAATCTCTGAAAGAGAAGTAAATAATGATTAAGTAATGTAAGATGTAGCCAAATTGCAAAGAAGCAATTGCATCCAATTTTCTTATTAAATGCCTTCCAAAGAAACTTCCCTCACAAGTGGCAAATATTGAATCATTCACAAGAAAATTAATGGATCTCTAACTATGTGGAAAGATATATTTAAATCTTCAAGCAGAGCATTTTTTATTACAGTAATTTTTCCAGAACAACCAAGGAAAAAATTGTCAGTAATATCTAAAGCTATTAACTACTAAGGTATGTTATGTTACAACTTGGAAATGAATAAAACAAGAAAAGTGCAGAAAATTTTGGATATGTGATAATCAAACTAAGCAAATAATGTGACTTTTAGGGCTGGGGTGATGGCTTAGGACTAATAAATTACACAAGCATGAGGACCTGAGTTCAGAGTTTCCAGAGCCCACTGGTACTTGTACTCGAAGTACTGAGCAAAGGAAGGAGGAGATCCTGGGTTACTGCTGGCAAGTCTAATTAGCTAAATTATAAGCTCCGGATTCCAAACTCAATAATAAACCTTGTTTTGTAGAAGTAGAAAAAATATGTGGATGAACAGAAGCAATAGAGGAAGATGCCAATGTCAAGTCTTGCTTTTCACACACACACACACACCTGTTCATACCTGTATATGTGTGTGGGCCTAAATTTTTGCATACACAGTATGTGCGTGAGATCACAGACATAAGAAGATGTTGATTACTCTGAAACTAGAGATACAGGTTATTATGAACTGCCATGTGGGAACAGAATTCAGGTCATCTGCAAGCACAGCATATATCCTCAGCCCCTGAGCTACAATATAATACCTGGATTTCACATGAATTTTTGAAAACATATAGTGTGGTTAATCTCTCCCCTTATGCAGTCTTCTACCCTGTGCTTCATTCACCCACTGTATTCTAATCCTTGCTGTTACATAATTTCCTTTTAACCCTTAATATCATTTTATAAAATTCTCAAAGAACAAATACAATGTTTTTAAGAATGTATGGAGAACACACCCAATAATAGTTTGATAAAATATTAAAAAATATGGCCTTTTAAAAAAATATATTTATTTATTATAGGAGTACACCGTAGATGTCCTACATACCTGAAGTGGGCATCAGATCCCATTGCAGATTTTTGTGAGCCACCATGTGGTTGCTCAGAATTGAACTCAGGACCTTTGGAAGAGCAGTCAGTGCTCTTAACTGCTGAGCCATCTCTTCAGCCCATATGTAGCAGAAGATGACCTAGTCTGCCATCATTGAGAAGAGAGGCCCCTTGGTATTTCAAATTTTATATGCTCCAGTACAGGGGAATACCAGGGCCAAGAAGTGGGAGTGGGTGGGTAGGGGAGCAGGGCAGGGGGAGGATATAAGGGGCTTTAGGAATAGCATTTGAAATGTAAGTGAAGAAAATATCTAATAAAAATTGAAATATATATAATAAAAATATATACAAAATATATTTAGGTGATTTTCTTGTACTTAAATTTTTACATTATTGTATTAGGCTTCATATTATTGAAGAATATACATTCTATAACTTAATTAAAATTAATGATTTTTCTATGCTTTATTTGAAATAACCTCTTTTGAGAAGTTCTAACAACTAATTAGCCAAAAATGACTTAGCATATAAGTTCACCAGTGACTATCACTGTGCTTTTGAGCTCAACATACATAATAAACACAAAACTGGAAAATGAGATTATTGAGCAGCATACAGAATATCTGCATTGCTCTAAAGACCACTAAACATTGCAGTGGCTACTCAGCACTTAGATGATTTGACAGATGTGAGATTCTAACCCATTAACAATCTTTCAGCCAATAAAATTGTGACAATTAAAGAAGTCACTTCAAATATCTGCCAATAGATTAATCATGATATTAGCTAAGAGCAAAATATCTGCTCATATGATGAAGGTCACCAATAAATTCTGACCCATCAAATGAACCTCCCGCCGGGCGTGGTGGCGCACGCCTTTAGTCCCAGCACTCGGGAGGCAGAGGCAGGCGGATTTCTGAGTTCGAGGCCAGCCTGGTCTACAAAGTGAGTGCCAGGACAGCCAGGGCTACACAGAGAAACCCTGTCTCGAAAAAACCAAAAAAAAAAAAAAAAAAAAAAAAAAAAAGAACCTCCCAATTCACATTAGAAGAAAATAGATGACAGTCATATGCATTTAAAATAGTTAAACAAGTATTTAACTACTAATTAAGGAGTTACATTTGTATTATACCTATAATACAAATTATTAGTTATATTACTCAAATAAATTATTAATGCATAGCAATTGTTTCCTCTTATTTTACCATAATGGTTAGAAGCACCTCCTTCAAAAAGATGTTATGTCCTTGTGTTTTGCCATTCTTAAAATTATGCACCAAAGCCCTGGGAGGTAAAAGACTCCCAGAACTCAAAGGGAGGGACCTTAGATGAAACGCCTCACAGTAGGGAGAGGAAACTTATAGAGGCCACCTCCAGCAGGAAGACAGGACAGCAAGTGAGGAATGGGTTTGCCATCCCACTGTCACATCTCATACACATAATTGTTCTTGTCTGAAAGAATACAGGGATGGAAATGGAGAGGAGCCTGAGGAAAAGAAGGTCCAGTGACAGGCTGAACGTGAGATCAGCTCAAGGGGTTTCCCAAGGCCTGACACTATGAGGCGATGGAGAGTTCACAAAAAGGGGTCTATCATGGCACTCCGAAAGACCCAACAAACAGCTGAAAGAATCAGGTGCAGATATTTGCACCTGACCAATGGACAGAAGCAGCTGAACCCTGTTGTTGAATTAGGGAAAGCTGAAAGAAGCAGATGGAGAAGGGTGATCCTGTAGGAGGACCAGCAGTCTCAATTAATCTGGACCCCTGAGATCAACACTGGACCATCAAACAGACAGCATACACCAGCTGATATGAGGCCCCAAACATACATATAGTAGAGTACTTCCGGGTCAGTGTTCATTCAAAGAAGATGCACCTAACCCTCAAGAGACTGGAGGCCCCAGAGAGTTTACAGGTCAGGTGGATTGGGGGTGGGGGCATCCACGTGGAGATGGGGTGGAGTAGGGAGGAGGTGAGGGATGTGGAGCAAATGGAGGATGGATGCAGGGGCAGGAAAAGGAATATGGAGTGTAAAAACTAAATTTAAAATATGATAAAATTTTTAAAAATTGTAATATATTGTTTTAAGTACATAATATACAACTTAATGTATTATCAGGTAGAGACTTGAAGTTCAAGAATTTAAATACATTAAAATGTTAGTTCTGTTGAATTCTCCCCACCTTGAAAGACTGAAACTATTCCATACCTATGTTCTCATGGGTTCATGATCTTTAATATCCTATTTTATGTAGGATTTTGGTTCTTCAATGTCTATACTTAGTGAAGGGAATCATAATGATTTGTTTATTTTTTAATTAATTAATTGATTGATTGATGAATAATGTATTTCACTTTGCTGAAACCCTCAAGCTTTTGAAATGAATGTTTTCATTCAAATATTATAGGATTCCCACTACATATGTATCCATACAACATGAATTTTGAGAAATGAGCCAGTTTACAATGTCTTTGTTGTACCAATATGAAACAATGTTCTTACAGTCTTTCTGCTACATCCTCACAAATGTTCCAGGAGACTTGAATTAGATGGTAAACATCTTGTTTAGACCTGATTACTTATAATTACTTCTTTTCTTTACATTGAATACAGCCACAAGTTTCCACCCTTGCTGCAGTAGTTCACCAGAAACAGCTGCCTTTTTGATTAAGGCTTGCAGTGGTACTATATAAGTAAACCTTCAGAAAGTTGTTTGATCATTTCTCAATGCTATACAACAGAATTACGTTCCCCCACCACAATTTTTATGATATTCTCTGTCATATTCTTTTAAAGGATTTTACAATAGCAGGCTTAGAATCTAGGAGATTCGGTAGTTAATATCAGAATACTTGCACCTGTGAAACAACAACAATATCTTGGTTGACAGGTTTATACTCTGTATCATGGAGTTCACAGCTGAGCAAATCTATCAGTGTCTTTTCTCCACCAGTCACATGTATAGAAACTTCCAGTTCTGTGAATCCTAACCAGAAGTTTACAAACTTTGTTTAGGTAGACTTTTATTTATGTTTATAGGCAGGCTCTCATAGAGACATTAATATATAGAAACTATATAATTTTTTTTGAGTTTTTATTAGATATTTTCTTTTACTTATTTTTTATTAGATATTTTCTTCATTTACATTTTAAATGTTATCCGGAAAGTCCCCTATACCCTTCCCCCACTATGTTCCCCAACCCACTCACTCCCACTTCCTGGCCCTGGCATTCCCCTGTATTGAGACATTTGATCTTCGCAAGACCAAGGGCCTCTCCTCCTATTGATGCCCAATTGGGCCATCCTCTGCTACATATGCAAGTAGAGACACAGCTCTGGGGGTACTGGTTAGTTCATATTGTTGATCCTCCTATAGGGTTGCAGACCCCTTTAGCTCCTTGGGTACTTTCTCTAGTTCCTTCATTAGGGGCCCTATGTTTCATCCAATAGATGACTGTGAGCATCCACTTCTGTATTTGCCAGGCACTGCCATAGCCTCACATGAGAAAGCTAGATCAGGGTCCCCAGCAGATTGGGAAAAGATCTTTACCAATCCTAAATCATATAGGGGACAAATATCCAATATATATAAAGAACTCAAGAAGATGAACTCCAGAAAATCAAATAACCCTATTAAAATTGGTGTACAGAGCTAAACAATGAATTCTCAACTGAGGAATACCGAATGGCTGAGAAGCACCTGAAAAAAATGTTCAGCATCCTTAATCACCAGGGAAAGGCAAATCAAAACAAACCTGAGATCCACCTCACACCAGTTAGAACGGCTAAGATCAAAAATTCAGGTGACAGAAGATGCTGGCAAAGATGTGGAAAAAGAGGAACACTCCTCCATTGTTGGTGTGACTGCAAGCTTGTAGACTCTGGAAATCAGTCTGGCGGTTCCTCAGAAAATTGGACATAGTACTACTGGAAGATCCAGCAATACCTCTCCTGTGGCATATACCCAGAAGATGTTCCAACTGGTAATAAGGACACATGTTCCATTATGTTCATAGCAGCCTTATTTATAATAGTGAGAGGCTGGAAAGAATCCAGATGACTGTGAGCATCTACTTCTGTAGAGAAGTGTACTGGCTATTTTTGTGTCAACTTGACACAGCTGGAGTTATCACAGAGAAAGGAGCTTCAGTTGAGGAAATGCCTCCATGAGACCCAACTGTAAGGCATTTTCTCAATTAGTGATCAAGGGGGAAAGGCCCCTTGTGGGTGGGACCATCCCTGGGCTGGTAGTCTTGGGTTCTATAAGAGAGCAGGCTGAGCAAGCCAGGGGAGGCAAGCCAGTAAAGAACATCCCTCCATGGCCTCTGCATCAGCTCCTGCTCCCTGACCTGTCTGAGTTCCAGTCCTGACTTCCTTTGGTGATGAACAGCAGCATGGAAGTGTAAGCCGAATAAACCCTTTCCTCCCCAACTTGCTTCTTGGTCATGATGTTTGTGCAGGAATAGAAACCCTGACTAAGACAAATTGGTACCAGCAGAGTGGGGTATTCCTGTGACAACCTGACCATGTTTTGGGGAGGACTGTGGAAGGACTTTGGAACTTTGGGCTTGAAGATCCATTCGTTATTAAGAGCTCTGTCAGATGTTGTGTAGGAACTTGGAAGATAATGTTGAGAACAGTGCAGAAGATGGAAGTCTGGTTTGTGAAATTTCAGAGGGAAAATTAAAGACTTTTCAGGGCCATTGCTGTTTTGATTGTGAAGATTTTGTAGTTCTGGTTAGCTGGGGCTGAAGAATCAGCTGTGATTAACAAGATACCAGAACTACTAAAGCAAAAACTTTGCATTACTGGGATTATTGATGCTGGTTAGCTGGAGCTAAGAAATTAGCGGTGATTAAGAAGAGACCAGCATCGTTGAGGTGACATCTTCTGGGAAGTGTTTTCTGAAAGCACAAAGAGGCTGTGTTCCAGAGATAGGCAAGGTTGTACTCCTTCTGCAGTGGGACTTGGTAATGTGTAAGGGTCACCCAGGTGGTACTGGTTTTGAAGGCATGAAGGGGTCATGCAGAGGAGCTGAGGCTCGGCACTGTGAGAGGCCATGGAAGGCCATTGGTGAAGATGCAGCCTCAGTTGCAATTGAAGGCCCAGGACTGAAGGGGTCATGCAGTGTTTTGGAGATGCCAGTACCATGAGATGACCACCAAGAGCAGCAGCAGCAGTGGAGTATAGGCATCTGGAGCCTAGAGGACGACATGTATGCTACAAAGGGCATGGCTGGATAAGTGACCCAAGCCCTTGGAGGAGCCCAGAAGATAGTGAGTTGGATCCCAGACGTTGGACGGTTGGAGATTGAGTTTTGCTTTGATTGTGACTGTGCCCTGATATTTTCCCCCTTGAAGGAAGAAACTGTTTTAGTGGAACCCACAGTTAAGAGACTTTTAATTGTAAAAAGAATTTGGATTTTAAAAGAGATGTATATTTTAAAGAGATTGAAATTTTAAGAATATGTAAAGACTGTGGGACTTTTAAAGTTATTTAGATCTTGGGGATGAGTAAGAATGTAAGGGTTGAGGCTTACTAGTGATGTGTTTGTGTGTCAAGTTGACAAGGGGTCAATTGTACTGGCTATTTTTGTGTTAACTTGACACAGCTGGAGTTATCACAGAGAAAGGAGCTTCAGTTGAGGAAATGCCTCCATGAGACCCAACTGTAAGGCATTTTCTCAATTAGTGATCAAGGGGGAAAGGCCCCTTGTGGGTGGGACCATCCCTGGGCTGGTAGTCTTGGGTTCTATAAGAGAGCAGGCTGAGCAAGCCAGGGGAGGCAAGCCAGTAAAGAACATCCCTCCATGGCCTCTGCATCAGCTCCTGCTCCCTGACCTGTCTGAGTTCCAGTCCTGACTTCCTTTGGTGATGAACAGCAGCATGGAAGTGTAAGCCGAATAAACCCTTTCCTCCCCAACTTGCTTCTTGGTCATGATGTTTGTGCAGGAATAGAAACCCTGACTAAGACAAGAAGCTATATTAAATTTTTATTTAAACATTTAAAATCAATATGGTATTTCTTCAGTGTTAATCTGTTCTTGCTAAAACAATATGCAAAATATGTTTCAGTCATTTACAAAATACCTGAATATATATTTCGGAAAGTTTTTTTATCATTATATTTATTAGACAATTTTTATTTTATTTTTTTATTTTTTGAGATAAGGTCTCCCTATACAGCCCTTGCTGGTTTAGGACTCACTGTGTAAATGGATTGGCCCCAAATTCACAAGATCCATTTACTTCTTTGTCCTCAGTGATGCCACTAAATAGTCCTCCTATGTTCAAACTGTTTTGTAGGGAAATTTATTTTTTTATTTATTTCATGTTCTATCTACAGTTATGTTTTTCGTGGTTACCACAATAAGGTTTACAGAGATTATTTTAAATTTATCCCATTTTGTCTTCAATAATATTTTTAAAAGTCTGATTCTTGACATCTGAAGTTTCACCTCTCCTATTGGTTGGTGTAACAAAATTACAGCTTTATATATAATATATCCAAAATCATAAAGTATTTTCTAATGTGTAATATCTTAAATTAAATAGAAACAAATTGATTAGGTGTAAAATCAGCCACAATATTATTACCATTGTAGCTGATATATTTTTACCTTGACAGCAGCCTTTATTTTTATCATAGCTTTAAGTTCTCTCATTTCTAGCCACTAGCCCACCTTCACCAGTTTTCACAGTAAATGCAATGTAACATGTTTACTAATTTTAAAAAAATGAAATGCTTCGATTGCTAATATTTTTTTCTGGAAGACTTTTAGATAGAAATGATCATGCCCTTGGCAGTTTATAATTTTGATAGGAAATAAACCTGTTTTTACTTAGGATGTAAGATGGAAAGCCATTTCCATTTCCAAGACTATTTATTTCCCTTTAGCTATCAAGGGTTTGGTAATAGGGTTTTTTTTTTTTTCCATGAACGTTTTACTTTATAATGTTTCCTTATGTTTGACAAGGTTGGATATTTATGTTCTTACCTTTCTTAAAACTCTGAAAATCTACCATAAGTATTAACTTATATAATGTCTGCATTATATAATGTCCTTTCTAGAAACACCATTAATTATAAGGTGTAAAACTTTTGCTTTATATTTTAAGTGTTTAACTCCCCATTCCCAATACAATGTAGTGTCCACTAACTTACTTTGAAATCTGATATTTTAGTACGAGTTGGGAGCTACTTTGATCACACAGTGTTTTCTGTTTGTATATAACTGAAGCATAAATATATGTTCATAAGAGTCAAACACTAAAATAACTTTTCCATTAGTAAGTTATTATATTCTATCATTTCTGTATTTATATGTGTGTATTTTGTATAATTTTTATAAGTATATTATTACTCTAGTGTAGTAGAATTCAATTTGAGCAACTTTGATAAGTTGTTTACCAGGATACCAACACAGAATTAGAAAAAATAAATTCATAATAGAAATGATCCTCAATTTCATCTTTGTAATATTTCATTAACATTGATTTTAATACACAGTTTGTCTTTCAAAAACAAAGAAGATACATTCAAAGTCTACTTTGTTCTAGTTCTTTAACTTGAAGTATTAATGATAATCTTCAATACTCCTGGTTTTTCCTCATGTATTCCCTCAGTCATGAAAGATGAACATTTTCAGCATATGTTACTACAAGTATCATCAAACTAAAATAGCAGAAATTCTCTGCATATCCTTTCCAGGTCATTAAATGTGACCAGTAATAAAACTTAAGTGAGACAATTTGTTATGGTGGAAACTCTTAGTAATCCTTCATGGAATCAGAGGACAGATTCCACAGTGTCAAGGAAAAATCAAGCTAATGAAGCAATTTAATTAAAATTAATTGAGTATGATTCTGTCTCTTAGAAATGAGATTGATGTTAGGAGACTTTAATTTATTTCCCTTAGGGTAATCTACTATACATACTTTTCCATATTTCTTCCTAGATATTTTACTGAAATCAATACATTTCATAGATAATTATGATATAAAACACTAAGTTTTTTTTTAAAAACAAGTGTGTGCAATCATTTAATATCCTGCACGATGAGATTGTATTATGTATTTTCTTTAGCATTTAACTGGATATAGTTTATAATATAGGCTCTAACTTAGCTGAAAAGCAATCATGTGCTAAAGCTCCTGTGAGTGATTTCTGTAAATTGCTGTAGTTATATTAATATATAATATAATCCTCCAAGCAAATCTGCACAAGCACATCTTTAGTTTGGTTTTAGTTCAACAGGATTTATTGCAGTTCTTGTGGTCTAGCAGCAGGTATACTGCTTTGTAGGGCTCAGGCTGATAAGTGTCCTTGTGATAAGTAAAACCAGGGCAGACAGACAGAGTACTGAGTGTACTTTCATATTCATCATTAGACATTTTACCTTCTCCCAATAAGCAGCTTTACTGTTCCAGAAATAAAATAATTATCTTGCATTTAAGGTCTCCACATTATACCATCTTATGCATAAAAATTCTAGTTCTCTTGTCAGGTGGTCAGTATTTGCAATTAAAATATTCACTGGGTTTTGTTATGTGACTTCAAAAAGTTAGATACAATTGTGTATGAATTTGTATATGTTCTCCAATCTCCTGGGGAAACATATTCAGCAGGCATCATATAGGTTGATAATATTTTGAATATAGTGAAAGATAAATTATTTTCAAAAGGATTTACACTCTTCCAATATTACTTGTAACATGTGTTCATACAAGTATTATGGGAATTGTATCTTCAATAATTGTGCATCTTTAGTGAATGTCTTTGAATTTTTTATATGTATATTTAAAAGTGGATCCAACTCTTCTAGTTTTCAGGTACAACCTTTAAAGTTAGAGGTGGGTACTCACAACCAACAATTGGACTGAGCATGGGGTCCCCAATGGATGAGTTAGAGAAAGGACAGAAGGAGCTGAAAAGGTTTACAACCCCATAGGAACAACAATATCAACCAACAGGACCTCCCAGAGTTCCCAGACACTAAACCACCAACCAAGGAGTATACATGGAGGGATCCATGGCTCCAGCCGCACTTGTAGCAGAGGAAGGCCTTGTAGGGCATCAATGGGAGGAGAGGCCCTTGATTCTATGAAGGATTGATGCCCCAGTACAGGGGAAATCAAGAGTGGGAAGGTGGGAGTGGATGGGTGAGTTTATGAACATCTTCATAGAATCAGGGGAAGGGAGGATGGGATAGGGGATTTTCGGGAATGGGGGAAAAAACGGGAAAGGGGATATCATTTGAAGTGTAAATAAAGAAAATATCCATTTTTAAATAAAAAAACATATATCACATAATAAAGAGCAGTCTGAGATGGGTATGCTATTTTCAACTAAGTCAATGGAAGTGGGAAATACAGTAGAAGGCACCATGCCTCTTGGTTCTAGATGCCTGACTGTGCAGTGAGGGATGAACAAAGGACAGATATGTACAGAAAGGTTGGGATTGAGTGTCTTTTGTACATGCTAATGGAGCCACATTTATCATGAAACCACCCAGAACCCTGGCACATCCATTATACACAGCCCAAGAAGGAGGAGTTAGCTAGTTTGGCAGAGAAGCCTTTCTCAGTGTGGAGTCGCAGGTTGTAATCATCCGTGAGGAAGAAGCTGCAGTTTCTAATTTTTGCACAAGCTGGACAATCATTCATAAACCCCAGATGGACCAGATGCCTTTGAACCTCACTTAGAGGAATGCTTTGCCAAAGGCCATGGGTCTGAGGAATTGCCCCTTGGCAATAATACATATTCATTCAGGATTTCATCCACTCATTACATAATTACTCAAGGTTACTTTTGCTCCCCATACTAAGGAAAAGGGTAGAATTAAGCAGTGTTTTCTTGTTCATTTCTAATTTGACTACTCCTTCAAGATGTACAGCAAAGTGTCAGAAGAAAGCTGGACATGAGTGCTAACATCCAGCGTTAACAGTTCAAGTGGTATTCTTTGGGGAAGGCAAAAACTCAGGGTTTTGCCCCTTGTTGTCAATAATGATTTCTGACATCCAAGGGATAATTTCTTTCTTACCCCCACCCCCATCATGAAAGCATAACAGTCAAGCTTTCTTCCTCTTTTTAGAGTTAGCGTCTTAATTAAATGTGGTTAAAGAACATGCCATATAAACATCTTATTCTTAGTTAAAAAAAAAGTTCTACTTATATTACATATGTGTCTAGATTAACGCAATATTTACTGGGGAAATTTTAACACATTGACATTTTCTCCATTGTGACTTTATGTATTAATCATAGCCAGGTAGTAAAGAAAATCAGCTACTAAACAACCTAGGAATAGGTGAACTGGAAACTGTTCTTCTATAATATGAAACTCTAGCAACTGGACACTATCAGCATGGCAGGCTAAATACACAGACATCATATGGAGAACTGAAATGGGGTAACTTCAGGCAGAAGGTATCTTTTTAGAGAACATTCTGATAAAAAGCTTCAACAGCAGGGCATATCTTCGGCATGCTGGGAACAGTAGTTGACAGAACAAATCAACATGTAACAGTTGGATAGTAGGATTCAGGAGGGAATATATAGGACTATAAACCAAATGAGGCTTGTGAACAGCAGCCAGGGTTACAAATCAAAAGCCATTAAATATGTAAGCCACGTGGGTCCACTGATGAAAACAGTAGTGGTATTCGATCCAGGTTTTCATGAATGAAGGCAGGTGTAGACTGGTGAGTGGACAGCAGGAATTGTCATTAACTTCTGGAGTAGATAATAGCACTGGAAATGTAAATGAAGAAAATACCTAATTAAAAAAATAAAATAAAAAAATGTCAAAAAATATATAGAATTTGGGAAAACTAGTAATTTTATCAGTTATCATTTCAGTTTAGTCACATTCCCATATTAGTTGTTAGTTAACTGAGTTTAAGTTAAATCTATAGGTGATGTCAATTTAAATAATAGAGTGCTTTCAGTAAGTTTGCACTTTGAGAAATTGGGATATCAGTCCTTGTACTTACCATAACTGGTCAAATTGAGGAAGTATCGTCATAGCTGCTGAGATTAGTAGAACCAGATTTCTGCCTTCTATTAACGAAATGAATAAAAAGAAACTTCACTAGGCTGTATACAGAAAGAACAATAAATCATTAACACTGCGGGGGTGAGTTTTAATAGTCTTTGATTAATCTATAATCTACCACTATGGCAATACTCTTTGTTAATGGAATTTTCAATTAGAGTGTTATTTGAAACACAATTCATTTTACATTTATTAAATGTTCTGTGTGCTGTTATGTTGTCATAAGGTAACATTTAGCAAACTGATCATTAAGGAGCAAGAAGAGTCACAGACCTCATTTCTAAGAGTTCGAATTTTACTCTAAAATATTTTGTTTAATAATTTTAACACTAAGACTCGGACACCAGATGTGTTCTAATAATAACTTATTTTCTCTAAATTTTTAATATTTTTGCGTTGTTGATGAACAGTTAGCAAGTTGTTAAACGTTTTGAGCTCATTTTTATGATCACGAACACTCTGCATAATGTAGATTAAGACAGTTTTAGGTTTCTTTACTTTTAGTAACACAGTGTTATTCATTTTTATCATCCCTATGAACAATATTTCACAAACTAACTTCAATGAATAATGATTTATTTTGCCTTCTAACCCTTCTTTAGAGAATTTGGGCCACCATTATATAGCCCTGTAAATTTGGGCAGTATACCTTGGGAGTTTTGAGTGTGGGGGTAGGAGCTATTCTTGCCTTGGTTGGCAGGAATCTGAGAGAGGAACTGAATGCCATTCATTACCCTCACAGGCACAACACCCTCTGACATACACCCTCTTCCTACTTCTTACCTATTGGAAGTTTCACATCCTCCTCTCTGCCGACTTAAATGTTGAAACATGAGCTGTGAGAGTCATTTCATAGTCAAACCTCAACATATACCAAAGCTATTCAAGATGAACATGTTTATTAATTGGATTAAATTTACCTGGAAATAAATATTTGTTTGTTGATTGTTTTAAAATAAGATAAACCATATATAAAATTTCATTGTCTATGTATAGAAACATAATAATTTGTAAAGTAAAATTATCAGCACCAACTACATCATGTAGTTGCATGAAAGTTAGCATAGACGTATGATATAGTAATGATCATAATTCATTTAGAATTAATTCTTTTTTAATATTTTAAGTAATTGAATTAATCATACTCCACATATTTTTCCCTTACAAAATATCCACATTGAAGGAAAAGTAAGCAAATATATTAAGCAAATGTAATTAAGAGAGAACAGGAATCTGTAAAGCTTATGCAACAAAAGAGAGGAGAAAATTTGATGTTCTTTTGACTGACAGTTTTGATGAGTTTGTGCTAGTGTTTATGGCTGGGTGACACTCTGGACAATTCAGTCTGTGCAGTATTAATGGTAAAGTTTGACTTTACCAATGGTAAAGTATGACTAGTAAAGCTTTACTCTATTGTTTTAATGCCAGAATGCAATTTTGTGTGTGTATGTGCATGCACGCATGTGTGTGTGTGTGTGTGTGTGTGTGTGTATGTGTAGTATATATGCATGCGTAAGAATATGATTGTCCCTGTGTGTATGCATGTATGTGTAGTACACATGCATTTGTGCATATATGATTGCTTATGTATGTATTTATGTGTAGTATATATGCATGTATGAATATATGAAGATGTGTGTGTGTATGTGTGTGTGTGTGTACTCCCAATATTGATATAAGATATTCTCTTGTAGTATACAGATATAAGATATTTAACATCAGGAAGCCTGAAAATTCATGTTTGGTACATCTTATTTTGACTCTTTACACATATTACTTGGTCACAAATTATACAGTTTTTAAAAACAGTAGATTTTCTAAATATATTCACAAATGTCCAAAATCAAGAACATAGGAGAAAATTCCCATCTTAAAGCCCAGGAAACAAACAAACAAAAAGACTCACCTGGGTAACACTTCCATTGTCATGATGTCATGACTGTAATTCAAACTCAAGTTATGAGTTGATCTGTGGTTCTCTCTCTCTCTCTTTTTCTCTCTCTCTCTTCCCTCCATCCATCCCTCCATCCCTTCCATGTGTATCTCTTGTGTCTGTATCTGTGTGCATGATAGCGTGCACACATGCATACAACAACATTGTGACATCATATACCAACTTGCTACAGTGGGTTTTGCAGGTTAGAGGACAGTGTGCAAGAGTGGAATTTCCCCATGCACTGTAAGAATCCTAGATGTCATACTCCAATCAGGCTGTATACCAAACTCTTCTACCATCTATCTGGCTATCTTTTCATGTCTTTTAATAGTCATTATGCATTCTCTGCAAATTAATTGGTTAAGAGTTATTTGGGCATGATGGCACACACACCTTTAATCCCAGCACTCAGGAGGCAGAGGTAGGCGGATTTCGGAGTTCAAGGCCAACCTGGTCTGCAAAGTGAGTTCCAGGACAGCCAGAGCTATACAGAGAAACCCTGTCTCAAAAAACCAACCAACCAACCAACCAACCAAACAAACAAACAAAAAAACAAACAAACAAAAAAGGAGTTATTTGGGATCACTGAATTTAATTTACATAAAAGCACTCTCAATTATATAATATTGAGTTATATGATCCTTGAATATTTTGGCAAATTCTAGACAAAAATATTAATTTCAATCAGAAATGAAATATATTTATAACTTTTTTTTGAGTCTCAAAAATTTAGCTCTAAGTTCTGTTTCTACAAGCATGGTTTACACATTCCACTAGATTTTGGTTTGCTTGTTTTGTTTTATTGTCTGTCTTAAAAATATCACTATAGCTTGGCGCCAAATATTACACTTGTCTTATTATTTCTTTGAGTTCCATTTCCTGTTGGTACAAGCAGCAATTTTGACCTAGAAAACTTTATTTTACACATATTTTTGACAATCATAGTATTATTATTTAACATTATCTTGATATTGGTTCTTTAATTTTCAACACATAATATTCTGAAAGGAGGTCCTTAAGAAAGATTATTTTCATTAATTCAAGTTTTTTCCCTTCTGGCTGGGTTTATTTTGATAAGCTGGCACTTTTTAGACTGTACTCAGGGTTCTTAGCTCATTGGATCACCTCTGAATAGTATGTGGAAGCGCTCATCATTCATCTTTGGACAAACAGCCTCATAATGAGTCACTTACAGCAGAGTCCGTCATTAACACCACTAATAGAAGATAAGCAATATGGAATGGCAAAGGCTAGACTATAATTGATTTCCTTTTTCTGATCTTTAATTATAAGTGTTAAAAATCTATCTAGATGTTGAACTCTCTGCAAAATGATGACCTTGCAGCATAATGTTCCAAAAGTGTCCTGCATTTTAAAAGCAGTTTTATACTCTACTGGGGATTAGGATCACTGTATCTGGTATTTACATAACTCTTGAACTGAACAAATTCACCTTTTCTGGCTTTGGTTTTAAAATAAAAATGGAGAGTCCTGATCTGTGTGGAGCAAAGCTGAGGGGTTAAAAGATGGGATTTAGAACTTTTTACTGGAGATATAGGGGTTTTGAAATTGGCAGTGTGCAGCTATAAGATTCCAGTATTTTGATAGTCAGAAGGGTGTTTCAGAGACTATGGACGTTGATGCCTGAAGTTTATGTAAATGGCAGGACAAGATACAGGTTGGATTCTCATCTTACACTATTCTTTCAATTAATCACTGAATTTGTAATATTGATTTGTTGTACTGAGACACACTTTATAGAACAAATGCAAAAACTATTATTTGTTATAGAATTTTACAACATAATTTTCGCTTTCACATACCTAAGAAATACACTTTTTTAGTTTTTCTTTATTAGAAATACATTTTCACATTATATATCTTGATCATGTTTTCCCCCTATAGTCTCCTCCAAGTTCATCCTACCTTACCTCACATTTGGATTCACTCACTTTCTAGTTCTAAATAGAAAACAAACAAGCATTTCTGGAATTATGATATGATATGATATGATATGATATGATATGATATGATATACAGAATCTATCACATCCAAATTTGTCAAAATAAACAAAGAGGGAAAAGAGTCCAAAATAAGGTACAAGAAAAATATTTCCACTCATTGAGAACTCACAATTTCTATAAAACCACTGAACAGGAAGCTATAATATATATGAAAAGGACCTGAACACTTTTAAGAATGTGCTATAGCAACAGGGTTTGAAAACAAATCTGAATCAATTTATTTGCTCATCTATTTTTGTAACCTAAATAGATACAGGAAATAGTATTGAAAAAATAAGAAAAATAATATATTTCTCAAAAAGGAGATTCAGGATAACTATGTGTCAAAAGTATGTTTGCTCAGATTTTATATATTGGGGATATCTTATGGAGAATGTTTACTGTACCTGAACAAAACTGTAAAGATGAATTATGTAAAGGCATATACATAGAACATCTCCATAAAGAGTAAAAAAAGCCATTGTTCCTTCAGTCATAAGTAGTTACTGTGTCTATAACTTGCTCATAGAACAATAGGTGACAAAGGAAAACCATGCCATAAGCAATGAGAAGACAGCAGAATCAATACTCAAATATGATTACTGAGCACCATCAGCTAATGGTAAAGTTTTGAGTTTGTAGCACAAAGGGAACCTCAAAGGGAGGAGCATTGCTTGTTTGTTTTTCGTGACAGGGTTTCTCTGTGTAGCCCTGGCTGTCCTGAAACTCACTCTGTAGACCATGCTGGCCTCTAACTCAGAAATCTGCCTGCCTCTGCCTCCCAAGTGCTGGGATTAAAGGCATGTACCATCACTGCCAGGCAGAGAGGAGGATTTTTAGCCTAATATAATTAGGTAAAGATGATTGTGCCAAACATTTTTAGATTATTAGAAATGTGAGACCACATTCAAAATTAACAGATGTATATCCAGGAGTAAACAAGAAGTAAGATCATAAAGGAAATGAGTATGTTTATTAAACAAAGAACCAGAGAAGCAACAGGATAAACTGTAAGAATGCACAGACAAGTTGGGGATGATCCTGTGGTGACAGTCTTATGGGATGTATTGAAAAGAGCAACTTCAAATAAAGAGGGCATCCTGCAATGAATGAGTACACCTATTAGGTAAGTCTAGTTATATCGTAATCCAAAGCAGCAGCAGGATATTGGTTGTGAGAGTCTGGAGTTGGAGGTGGTAGTTGATTATAAAGAGGAGGAGGTACTTTTTTGAACTGATAAAATTAATCTTTCTAAGAGTTTTGGCAACAGATGAATGTACTTATACCAAACCATGGAACTTTAGAGCTAAGAGTGATATTCCCTGATTAAATTGATAAAGGGAAAACCAAATAAGGAAAACAAGGTTCTCACTGATTAGTTATAAAAGCAGAATGTATTTTCACTGTGTGTGCTGAAGCATATCCTATCGATAAATTCAAAATAAAGTCAATGTAAAATTAGTATATATTTCATGATGTTTCATGGTTAAGGAAAGAAAAGAAATACCTTCAGAATTATTGGACTGATTAAATGAAATTTGTCAGAGCAGAGAACATTTGGAGATAAATGTGGTAGAAGTTTAAAAAGAACATAAATATTGAATGTAGAGTAAATAATAGATGTCAGGAGGCTTTGAAGCCATAGAAGATAATGAAAAAAAAAGAATAGGAGATTGTCTAATATGAAATGTAAAAAAAATAATGTAGAGAGAAAAATAATGTACAAAGAAAACACCATTTTAGTGGAGTACAACCTCAAAATTACTAATGTTAAAGTGGTGTTAGATTATTAGAAAAAATATGGCAAAAGTAGCAAGTCATCTTCCTTAATATGGTCCGATCTCCTAGTTTTATGATTAGTTGTTTTGAATTCTTGTTAAAGGATACTTTCGACTACATATTGCTTGCCCTAAACAGTGGCTTTAGCTCTGTCATGTACACAACAAAAATATTCCCTCCTAAACTGAGAATGCGATAGTACTACTAATATAGATCTGTACTTAAAATATGATAAATGACAAATATTTGGATATAGTTAGAAAGTCCTGATTAACGATCTCTTCAGCATGTTCTTATTCTTGTTCATCTTGAAAACCACTGTACTATTTTTTTCTTTTTTTTTAATATATATTTTTATTAGGTATTTTCCTCATTTATATTTCCAATGCCATCCAAAAGGTCCCCAATGCACTACCCCCCACCAACTCCCCTACCCACCCACTCCCACGTTTTGGCCTTGGCGTTCCTCTGTACAGGGGCATATAAAGTTTGCAAGTCCAATGGGCCTCTCTTTCCAGTGATGGCCGACTAGGCAATCTTTTGATACATATGCAGCTAGAGTCAAGAGCTCTGGGGTACTGGTTAGTTCATAATGTTGTTCCACCTATAGGGTTGCAGATCCCTTTAGCTCCTTGGGTACTTTCTCTAGCTCCTCCATTGGGGGCCCTGTGATCCATCAAATAGCTGACTGTGAGCATCCACTTCTGTGTTTGCTAGGCCCCAGCATTGTCTCACAAGACACAGCTATATCTGGGTCCTTTCAGCAAAATCTTGTTAGTGTATGCAATGGTGTCAGAGTTTGGAAGCTGATTATGGGATGGATCCCTGGATATGGCAGTCTTTAGATGGTCCATCCTTTCGTCACAGCTCCAAACTTTATCTCTGTAACTCCTTCCATGGGTGTTTTGTTCCCAGTTCTAAGAAGGGGCACAGTGTCCACACTTTGGTCTTCGTTCTTCTTGAGTTTAATGCATTTAACGATTAACAAGTTGTATCTTATATCTTGGGTATCCTAAGATTTTGGGCTAATATCCACTTATCAGTGAGTACATATTGTGTGAGTTCCTTTGTGATTGTGTTACCTCACTCAGGATGATGCCCTCCAGGTCCATCCATTTGCCTAGGAATTTCATAAATTCATTCCTTTTAATAGCTGAGTAGTACTCCATTGTGTAAATGTACCACATTTTCTGTATCCATTCCTCTGTTGAGGGGCATCTGGGTTCTTTCCAGCTTCTGGCTATTATAAATAAGGCTGCTATGAACATAGTGGAGCATGTGTCCTTCTTACCGGTTGGGACATCTTCTGGATATATGCCCAGGAGAGGTATTGCTGGATCCTCTGCTAGTATTATGTCCAATTTTCTGAGGAATCGCCAGACTGATTTCCAGAGTGGTTGTACAAGCTTGCAATCCCACCAACAATGGAGGAGTGTTCCTCTTTCTCCACATCCTCACCAGAATCTGCTGTCACCTGAATTTTTGATCTTAGCCATTCTGACTGGTGTGAGGTGGAATCTCAGGGTTGTTTTGATTTGCATTTCCCTGATGATTAAGGATGTTGAACATTTTTTTCAGGTGCTTTTCTGCCATTCGGTATTCTTCAGGTGAGAATTCTTTGTTCAGTTCTGAGCCCCATTTTTTAATGGGGTTATTTGATTTTCTGGAGTCCACCTTCTTGAGTTCTTTATATATATTGGATATTAGTCCCCTACTGATTAGGATAGGTAAAGATCCTTTCCCAGTCTGTTGGTGGTCTTTTTGTCTTATTGACGGTTTCTTTTGCCTTGCAGAAGCTTTGCAACTTTATGAGGTCCCATTTGTTGATTCTCGATCTTACAGCACAAGCCATTGATGTTCTATTCAGGAATTTTTCTCCTGTACCCATATCTTCGAGGCTTTTCCCTACTTTCTCCTCTATAAGTTTCAGTGTCTCTGGTTTTATGTGGAGTTCCTTAATCCACTTAGATTTGACCTTAGTACAAGGAGATAGGAATAGATCAATTTGCATTCTTCTACATGATAACTGCCAGTTGTGGCAGCCTTATTTGTTGAAAATGCTGTCTTTTTTTCCACTGGATGGTTTTTGCTCCCTTGTCAAAGATCAAGTGACCATAGGTGTGTGGGTTCATCTCAGGGTCTTCAATTCTGATCCATTGGTCTACTTGTCTGTCGTTATACCAGTACCATGCAGTTTTTGTCACAATTGCTCTGTAATACAGCTTTAGGTCGGGCATGGTGATTCCACCAGAGGTTCTTTTATCCTTGAGAAGAGTTTCTGCTATCCTAGGTTTTTTGTTTTCCCAGATGAATTTGCAGATTGCCCTTTCTAATTCCTTGAAGAATTGAGTTGGAATTTTGATGGGGATTGCATTGAATCTGTAGATTGCTTTTGGTAAGATAGCCATTTTTAAAATGTTGATCCTGCCAATCCACCACTGTACTAATTTAAAGGATGCTTACTTTTACTCTGAGATATGCAATTTTTAAAATCATGATGATGAATCCTATCATTTAATCACCTGAATGCAAATTTAAATTTTCATGTTAAAGTGTAAAACTGTTTCTCTGAAATACCACTTTAAAGAAAAGAACACTAAATTAAAAAATTCTAGGGAAAATATCAGAAAAAATTACAAAACCTAAGAGACAAATATAAGGATTTTACTATATAAAAATGTCAACTAATGACAAATATATTAGCATAGCAAATTCATTAAATACTAAAGTAAAATTATTTTCCAAAAAGATTAAATAAATATCAAACCCCATTGAAATATTAGTTAAATATCTATAAAAACAACAACAATGACATGACTGCATGTGAAAAATCAAGTGAAATTTGAAAACATGCTAAACAGTGATGAAACATAAGAGAATTTGAAAAGATATAGAAACAATGAAATAAAACAGTTATAAACAGTAAAAAGTTTTGCAAAAAGCATTTTAATTAATAGATGATCTACAGTGTTTAAATCTAGCAACAACAACAACAAAAAACCCCAAGTAATTACTCTCACAGAGTTTCGGGAGGAAGGACAAATGAGGTCATAACAATTGATTATCTGAAAAATGATTTTTTTCATGATTAAAAAACTCATAATGAAAATTATATTGTAAAACATATTTAGACACATTTCAATAAACTAATATGTGACATTTTATCTTCGTCATAATTGGTATTCTTTTTTCTAGATTAATCTGTCTTTCACATGATAGACATTGTGTATAACTGGGATTAGACTGTATTACAATGGACAGGTAGCAATTCCATTCATATGCATTTATTGAAAAATATTCATGAACAAAAGTTTTTATAAATTGGAGAAAGAATCTCATAAATACAGCTTTCATGTCTGTTGGCTGGCTGTACATACTGGAGGTATTTGCCAAACAAAACACCTGTATCAACTACAAATTGCTGACATATCAAAGAGACAGAATTTATTATAATCTAAAATATGTGACTGTCAGAAATTTTTAAAAATATAAAGATATCTCATCTTAGACTGTTACTATTAGTAATATATTTTAAGTAAATACAGATTTATACTCTATATTTTTTCATGTTTAACTCATATAATATAGTTTAATAGGTTTATGATAAGTGATATGAATGTCTTCCACTTTATATATAGTAATGATCTCAAACTGAATATGGCTAAACAAAGTCACATATCTAATTGCTGATGTGAAAATAAAACTGTTAATAAATTCAAACATAACTTCCTTCTTCCATAAAATGATGGAATTATTTTTACTAAAGCTTATTTCAAGAAACTATTATGGAGATTAATCAATAGTTGTTAGATTTTAATATTTTAGTCCAATTGTTTTGATATCATAGGGAAACCTTGTTCATTGCCTGTGTGCTCTGGGCATAGGTTGTACTGACTGAGTGGTTGGAGTGGAGAACATTTGAGACACTTAGTAAGATGTGAAAAAAAATTGTATCTGCAGAGAGGACATCTGCAGAATATTTGTAGACCGGTTATCATGTGCAGACAGGCTATCTGCAGACAAGATATATGCACACAGGACATCATCTGCACACAGGATATCTGCAGACCAGATATAAAATACAGACATTATATCATCTGCAGAGAGGGTATCATCTGCAGCCAGGATATCATCTACAAAGAAGATACTGGCAGACAGGATATCATCTGCATACAACATATCTGCACATGGGATATCATCTGCACACAGCATATCTGCAAATAGGATATCTGCTTTGGAAGAGGGAACTATGACAGACAAAACAGATTGAAGAAAATGAGGCTAGGAAAACCAGATTCATGGAGAGAAGCTATGAGATATAGAGTGACATTTGTGTTGTCCCTGGGCAAATGCATTTTGTACTCAAGGTAATGGAGGAAAGTGGTGTTTCTACATATATAAAATATTGAGATGTATAAAGGGTGACCTCACATTATCTGTCTAAATCCTTCATTTTATTTAGGTTAATTTAGTTATCTTCTGTTATCTCATTATATAAAATGAACATATTTTCTATGCTGAGTATTAAATTTTGGCATTTGAGATGGATGATGGAGATTATTTCTAAATTGTCCTGATGCAAGCTCGGCCCACACTTAAATCTGCTCTCACGATCTTCACATGTTCAGACACTGGCGTCATGACCTCCCTTGAAATGGTTTCCTTCCTTAGGATGACTATGAGATTCCTCAAAATATTTTTGTAAATTAGTAAGCAAACAGAAGTGAACCAGACAAACATTCACAATCATTAGGTATCTATGTGTAAAGAACATTGATAACTTTTTTTTATATTTTGTGTTTATTTTATGTCCCTTTTTGTTTTGTTTCTATTGAGCTGAAACACTGAGCAGACTGGGATTCCATGCACACGTTGTATAAAGCTCTTTTTAAAATTGCACTTTTAAATGTATCTGATTCAAACTGTGAAAGCATTTAGTTGGATACTCAAAGCATTATGATTTATTGTTTGCCAAAAGCCATATTTTACTTTATAGGGTTAACTGAATGCATAACAGAGTTGGGAGATTTTTGTCATCTGTGAAATCATGAAAGTAAGATAGACGAAACTCACTCTTGTGTTAGGTAAAGTGAAATAATAATGTTTTCCACACATTTTGCTAACTCTCTGGGTTTATGAACCAGATGGTACTAGTATAAGCTGACAATGTGCCCTCATGTCTTAAGGTATGAGAAAAGCCAGATATAAAGAGAACAAAACTATGAAATAGAATATAAGCCATTCTTAAAATGCAGTACCCCACTCATGTCATCTACACAGAAGTGAGGTTGTGGAACTGGAAGCCCAGAACTGAGATTCAAGCTGTTGGATCTGTTGCAAGTTAGGCCCTTCCTTAGCTGGGTGCACAGGACTTGCAAAGGGGAAGTTGAGAATAAAATTCACATATTAAGATGACAGAACACTTCTGGTTGCTGCTGCCAGTAAGCTTACTTTTGTTCTTAGCTTAACTCTTGCAACTTTTAAATACATGTAATTTAGAAATCATTATACTTCTATGAATTTGACATTTTAGATTTTTATTTTTAAGTTTTGACATAATATATATTTATTTATATACACACAGAATTTATAGATTGGGTAAAATATTTTAATTCCAAGGCTAATACAGGCAACCTTTGAATAAAAATGCAATGGTGAGCATGAAGAAAATTCATTTCTGCATAGACATGAGTGCAGTGTTATGTATTTTATATACCCTGCCTATCCCTTGTATGCTACTACATTCATCTTTTCACAATTAGCATAGTTTTAAGTAGAATTATATTTAAAAATCAACATGCCTGATTGAAAATACATAAAATTCAAAATATGACTTTATATCATCAAGTCTGAGAACCCATATGTTCTGATTGTTTTGTTTGCTACACGTAATACTTTTCTTGGTTCTTTAAGATTTGAGATTTGTGATGATTAATATTGCTTGTCAACTCTACAGGATCTAGCCTTGCCTAGGAGGGAGATTAAAATGTGGGTAAGTTCAGATGTGAAGCATTACTGTAGATGTGGGTGGCAGCCCTCCTTGACCGAGAGGCCATAACAAATGAACAGCAGAAAGAGCATTCATTTCAACTTCCTGAACTTTGGGAGAATGCCATAGCTGCATGACTTCCTAGCCACCTGTGCTATACTCTTAAATTGTGCAGCAAATGACCCTCTGATCTTAGGTTACTTTGGTCAGGTAGTTTGCCATTTCATCATTCTATTTTTATTTTGACATGGATTCACTTTTCTTTGGGCCTTTTTTTTTAAATTATGCAACTATCTTACCAATTTTTTTATATTTCAATTATTAAACTTTGTTTCTGATAATTTATTTATTTATTTTTATTTTCCTCATTTACATTTCCAATGCTATCCCAAAAGTCCCCTATACCCTCCCCCCACCCCCTACTCACCCACTCCCACTTTTTTGGCCTTGGCATTCCCCTGTATTGGTGCATATAAAGTTTGCAAGTCCAATGGGCCTCTCTTTCCAGTGATGACCAACTAGGCCATCTTTTGATACATATGCAGCTAGAGTCAAGAGCTCCGGGGTACTGGTTAGTTCATAATGTTCCACCTATAGGGTTGCAGATCCCTTTAGTTCCTTGGGTATTTTCTCTAGCTCCTCTATTGGGGGTCCTGTGATCCATCCAATAGCTGAATGTGAGCATCCACTTATGTGTTTGCTAGGCCCCAGCGTAGTCTCACTAGAGACTGCTATATCAGGGTCCTATGAGCACAATCTCGATAGTGTATGCAATGGTGTCAGCGTTTGGAGGCTGATTATGGGATGGATCCTTGGATATGGCAGTCTCTAGATGGTCCATCCTTTTGTCTCAGCTCCAAACTTTGTCTCTGTAATTCCTTACATGGGTGTTTTGTTCCCAATTCTTAGAAGGGGCAAAGTGTCCACACTTTGGTCTTCGTTCTTCTTGAGTTTCATGTGTTTTGCAAATTGTAACTCATGTCTTGGGTATTCTAAGTTTCTGGGCTAATATCCACTTATCAGTGAGTACATATCATTCATTCTGTCCAAGTAGGTTTTATTCCAGGGATGCAGGGATGGTTTAATATAGGAAAATCCATCAATGTAATCCATTATATAAACAAACTCAAAGACAAAAACAACATGATCATCTCTTTAGATGCGGAGAAAACATTTGGCAAAATCCACCACCCATTCATGATAAAAGTCTTGGAAAGATCAGGAATTCAAGCCATACCTAAACATGATAAAAGCAATCTACAGCAAACCAGTAGCCAACATCAAAATAAATGGTGAGAAGCAGGAAGCAATCCCACTAAAATCAGGAACTAGACAAGGCTGCCCACTTTCTCCCTACCTATTCAACATTGTACTTGAAGTCCTAGCCAGAGCAATTTGACAACAAAAGGAAATCAAGGGGATACAAATTGGAAAAGAAGAAGTCAAAATTTCACTTTTTGCAGATAATATGATAGTTTCTGATAATTTGAGAGACTTAACCTTTGTAGTAAAATCACAACAAACAAACAAACAAAAGTAAGAAAACAAATAAAAGCCTCTCATGGATGATGACACTGGTGGATACTCATTAAAATAAATAAAATATGTCATTTTAAAAAGTAATAAGATTAATAAGTAATATTCAAGGATGTGATCCAAATATGAGTATTTACACCCTCATTGGAAGGACTTGCAGCAGTAGTATGCTCTATTCATGAAAGACAACAAACTCAAACTTTATAAACAAATATACAAAGTTATCTATATCTTCTGATACAGTATAACATTTTAAAGAGGAGAAAACATACTGACACCCTAACATTGTTAACATAAGTTCTTGGTTGCCAAAAAATAGAAAGAAATAATTCCAAATAACAGGCATATTAATTGATTAATTGTGTTTTTGACATTAACGTGTGTGTGTGTGTGTGTGTGTGTGTGTTTGTGTGTAAGTGTGTGCTTGTGTGCACCCATAGCATATAAAGACCCAAGGGAAACTTTGAATGGTAATTTTAAGAACCAGTAAATCTTGCTTTATTCTGGTTTGACTCCCTTTTGAGACAGATCTCTCACTAGGCTGCGCCTCAATATGTAGACTAGTTTGACTGGCCACTGGGACCCAATTATCTGTGTTTCAACCTCCTCAGTGCTGAACTGCAAGCAGTACACTCGCTTTGAATTATTTTCTTTGCAATTGGGGAAAAAGTTCAGGGTTTTGTTTTGTAAGACATATCTCTTTACCATTTGAAATAACTTGCTATCCATAATGTTGACTTTTGTTTGATACTATTCTGATAGACCCTACAGTCCTAAATTTGAATTAAATAATCTCAGTATGTTTTGTAGCTCTGGAAAAGAGCCCTCCACTAATGTCTTGTACCTTCTAATGTCTAAGACCCTTGGGTAATGGGTGTCAGTATGTTTTCTCCTCTTTAAAATGTTATACTGTATCAGAAGATATAGATAACTTTCTATATTTGTTTATAAAGTAGATTCTCCTTGCTGCTAGGTTTGTGTGTGTGAGTGTGTGTGTGTGTGTGTGTGTGTGTGTGTGTGTGTGTGTGTGTGTTTAAGTCCATCTTCGGGTGTATCTAACTTTACTTGACTTTTCTATCCTGTACTATTGCATTAAGTGAGAGTATAATTGATAAATTATTGTCTTAAAAAAAACTATTTACAAAGTGAAAGATCTGTCAAAATAATGTTTCATTTATAAATGGAAATTTCTGTTGGATTTTTTGTTTGTTTTTAATAATCACAGTTATATCATCTAGATATTGACCTCTTAAGTATAGCTGGCACCAAATTTTCCATTCTGGAATTGTGTGTTAATTGACTGATAATGTCCCTGTTGTATAAATTTTTAAATTCCTATACTATTAATTAGCTCTTGTTAGAGTAGCCCCCTCTTCTAGTCAGAGGCTTGTTTCACATATGTACATATTTCTGTTCTGTAGGGTATTGTTTTTATTTCCAAATTAAAGTAATGGTTTTGACTTGTTTTGAGTAAATTGTGTAAAGAGAAATCTAGTTTTATGAGTTCACTGTTTTGAAAACCCTTTTCAGTGCAATTTTTTGACAACTTTGGAAGTAATGTGTTCGTGGCTGTGTAGATTACCTCTGCCTTCTAGTATGTTACACTGTAGGCATGTCAGCTTTTGTTCCAGTTTCATGCTATCTTTGTCACTACGGATGTCTAGAGTAGTTTGACATGAGATAATAAGCTACCTCTGGTTGTGATCTTTATGGTTAGGATTACTTCCTCAATTTATGGTCTTATTTATAGTCATATAACATGAAAGGTTTTTTTTTTCTGGTTTTGTGAAGAATGTCGTTGGAATTTATATTCTTTCTTGTGTAACATTTGGAAAAGATTTTCTGGACTTGTCAGAGTATGCAACACTTCTACAGAACAGAGAGAGGACAAGAGTTTACATCACCATAGTACTAGATTTTTAAATACCTTAGAAAATACACCATGAAGTCTGAACTTCACTATTTGAGGACATGACAGAAATGAGACTCAAATCCTATATGATAGTCTTCCATAATAATGCAATTCCTAATTATTTGTCTGCAACTGAGACAGGTTTTTCATCTTAAAACAATCAAACAATAAACAAAGCTGGAAAAAAATTGTCATGAAAGCAGTTTTCAGCCATTCTTGTCTGTTTCTATCCTATGTTAAAAGTGAGATCAAGGTCTCTGATGTAGTTACTGATCTATGTCTTTGAATAGCCCACTGAAATATGTTATAGTACGACCAAATCTGAAGTGTAGTATCAGTCAAAATGACTGTGACATCACTGTGTATCTTACTTGCTTTCTTTAGAAAACTTGATCAATTTCAATGTTTGAGTTGTTTAAAAATGTGCATCATATGTCATTAATTTTGAAACACTTACCGTCATAGAAATGGGGAGATGTCTAAAGAACCTTCTTTAAAATAATTCCTAAATATTATGTTAAATTATAAAAGTAATATATTAAGACATTGAATACTGATTCTTTATGTAAAATACCATATAATGAGCTAACATTAATAAAGTGTCATTGGTAAAATGAACAGTGTTCCTAAAGTTTATCAAAACTACTTGCATGGATTAAAATATAACAGTGCCTTTGACCACACACAAAGTGAATGAACAGAATGGCCTTACAAAGTATGGGGAAAGTTATCCTCATAACAATGTTCATTGATTCCTAGGGACACTTAGCTTTCATGGTTCCTTTGAACCACACACATTTTCTTCTTACAATTAGTTCTTTAATCATGTTGCTTGACTAAAGTATTTTCCTCTATCACTATATTACTGCAGACTACATAACTCTATAAACATTTTTAAAAAGTAAAATGTGTCAGTAATTTCATGGTTATTAATACTCCAAAATATTTTGTTCTCTTTATAAAGTGGAACTATCAATTACACTAATAATGCAAGACTATGAAAACCAACTTTTAGCACATCATTTCCTGGAGTAAATCTAACTCACAAAGAACTTAGTCAGGAAGAGTATAAAATATCAGCTAAAAAAACCTCATCTGAGAGTGAAAAAAAAGTCATATTACATAGCTAGAGGACATTAGCTCAAGATCCATCATAACTACAATCATAACTATAACCTATTTTTGTGGACACACAATTCTTATGAAACTTTACCACTTTTCTATTTACTTGGTCAAAACATTAACTTCAAACATTGATGGTTTTCTTTCTTCCATATGTCTAAAAATACCCTTAGCATAACATTACATCATCTCTTTTTTTTTTGTCTTTTATTTACTTATTTATTTACACTCCAGATTTTATCGCATCCCCCAGTCCACCCTCCAAGTGTTCCACATCCCATACCTCCTCTCCACAAGAATGTCCCCCCCCAAAAAAAACCACACCCAACCTGACCTCTAAAATCCCTGGGGCCTCCAGTCTCTTGAGGGTTAGGTGTATCATCTCTGATTGAACACAGACCAGGCAGTCCTCTGCTTTATATGTGTTGGGGGCCTCATATCAGCTGGTGTATGCTGCCTAATTGGTAGTCAGGTATTTGAGAGATCTCAGGGCTCCAGTTTAATTGAGACTTCTGGTCCTTCTACAGGGAGGGTCACCCTCCTCCTCAGCTTTTTCCAACCTTTACCCTTTCAACCACAGGTGTCAGTAGCTTCTGTCCATTGGTTAGGTACAAATATCTGTATCTGACTCAGCTGCTTGTTTGGTCTTCTGGAGTGCAGTCATGATAGGTGACATTTCATGAGCGCTCCATAGCTTCAGTAATAGTGTCAGGCCTTGGGGCCTCCTGTAAAGTTGGGGCCAAATTTAGGCCAATCACTATACCACCTTTCCCTCAGGATCCTCTCCATTTCCATCCCTGCAGTTCTTTCAGACAGGAACTATTATAGGTCTGAGTTTTAACTGTGGGATGGCAACCTCCTCCCTCACTTGATAACCCTGTCTTCCTACTGGGGGTGGGCTCTATAAGTTCCCTCTCACTACTGTTGTGTATTTCATCTAAGGCTCCTCCCTTTGAATCCTGAGAGTCTCTCACCTCCCAGGTCTCTGGAGGGTTTCCCTAACCTCCTATCTCCCTGGGTTGCCTGTTTCCATTCTTTCTGATGGTCCTCAGAGCTTCAGTCCTTGTCTTTCACCCTCTACCAGATGAGGTTCCCTTCTTCCCCCAACCCCTGTCCACTTTCACTCCTAGGTCCCTCCCTCCCTCCCCACTTGTGGTTGCTGTTTTCTCCCTCCCAAGTGGGACTGAGGTGTCTTTACTTAGGTCCTTCAACTTGATGATCTTTTTCAGTTCTGTGTACTAGATCATGGGTATTGTGTCTTTTTTTTTTTTTTGCTAATATCCACTTATTAGTACATACAATGCATGTCCTTTTGGGTCTGAGTTAACTCACTCAGGATGATATTAAATAGTTCCATTCATTTGCCTAAAAACTCAGGATGTCCTCATTCTTAATAGCTGAGTAGTTTCTATTGTGTAAATGAACCACATGTTCTGTATCCATTCTTCTACTGTAGTATCCCGAGCTTTTGTCCCCGCCGGCAAGAACACACTCAGGACAACCGGAATCTTCTGCGGCAAAGCTTTATTGCTTACTTCTCAGGAAGATCCCGACCCCAGAAAATGGAGTCCCTTATATAGCACTCAGCCATGACGTTTCAGCACCTGATGTGGCGTGACAGCTCTTGATTCGTTGCTCGCTCATCACACCACTATTACACCCCGAGAATGGGCAGTGACTAGGAGTGAGTTCACTCTCACACTTGCGCACAAGGCTTGTTTACTAGTTTGTCACAGCGGAGGCCAGCGCCATCTTATAATGGTGATTGCTCGCAGCACGCGCACGGCTCTCCACAGCGATTGCTCGCTGCTCGCTGCACGGCTTTCCACACTGTAGGGCATATGGATTGTTTCCAGCTTCTGGCTATCACAAACAAGACCTCTATGAACATAGTGAAGCATGTGTCCTTATTACATGTTGGAGCATTTTCTGGTTATATGCCCAGAGTGGTATGGCTGGGTCCTCAGGTAGTACTATGTCCAAGTTTCTGAGGAACCACCAACAGATTTCCTGAGTGGTAGTACCAGCTTTCAATCCCACCAGCAATTGAGGAGTGTTCCTCTTTCTCCACATTTTTGCCAGCATCTGCAGTCACCTGAGTTTTTGATCTTAGTTATTCTGACTCATGGGAGGTGGAATCTTAGAGTTATTTTGATTTTCATTTCCCTGATGGCTAAGGATGTTGAAATTTTCTTTAGGTGCTGCTTCTCAGCCATTTGGTATTCCTCAATTGAGAATTCATTGTTTAGCTCAGTACTTCATTTTTTAATCGGGTTATTTGGTTCTCTGGAGTTGAACTTCTTGAGTTCTTTGTATATATTGCATATAAGCCAGATTTAAGATTGGTAAAGATGTTTTCCAAATCTGTTGGTTGCTGTTTTGTTCTAATGACAATGTCCTTTGCCTTAAAGAACTTTTGCAAGAACTTAAAGAACTTTTTATGAGGTCCCATTTTTCGATTCTTGATCTTACAGCAGAAGACATTGGTGTTCTGTTAGGGAATTTTCCCCCTGTGCCCATATGTTCGAGGCTCTTCCCCACTTTCTCCTCTATAAATTTCAGTGTCTCTAGTTTTATGTGGAGGTACATAATCAGAGTGGATATTTTGATAGTTCTCAGAAGGAGGAACAAAATAACCATGAAAGGAATTACAGGGACAAAGTGGGGAGCAGATACTGAAAGAAAGTCCATACAGAGATTTCCCCACCTGGGGATCCATCCCATATACGGTCTCCAAACCCAGATACTATTGTGAATATCAACAAGTGATTGCTGACAGGAGCCTAATATAGCTGTCTCCTGAAAGGCCCTACCAGTGCCTGACAAATACAGAAGTGGATGCTCGCAGACATCCATAGGACTGAACACAGGGTCCCTACTGAAGGATCCAGCTAAAGGACCCAAGGATATGAAAGGGTTTGAACACCCATAGGAGGAACAATAACATGAACTAACCAGTACCCCCAGAGCTCACAAGGACTAAACCACCAACCAAATATTACATATGGTAGGACTCATGGCTCCAGATGCAAATGTAGCAGAGAATGGCCTAGTCGGACATCAGTGAGAGGAGAGGCCCTTGGTCCTGTGAAGGCTCTATGCCTCAGTGTAGGGGCATGCCAGGGCCAGGAATAAGGAGTGGGTGGGTTGATGAGCAGGGGAGGCGGGGAGGGTGTAAAAGGCGGTTTTTGGAGGGGAATCTAGGAAAGGGGATATAATTTGAAATGTAAATAAAGAAAATATCCAAGAAAAAAAAAGAAGTCCAACTTTATTTGAAGAAGACATAATTTTCAAAGACACTTGACATAATAACATACCTTAAATAAAGTATATAATTAAATATAATAAATATTATAGGTATATATATGTATACATATATATATATATAATTATAAAATACATTAATGATAGAGAGTCAATACCCATGTTCCTGGATTGCAAAATGTGATAATAGTTATACAACCCAAGTTAATTTACTATTTAACACAATATCTATGAAAGGTATGATGTCATAGTTCAAAGACTTAGAAAGGAAATAATTCATATGAAGCCAGAAATAGCCAAAGCATTCCTAAAGACTGAGAAAACAGCTTGAGGTATTAAAATATTGACTTCCAATTACACTACAGAGAATATAGCAATAATAAAAACTGGTATTGACATAAAAACTGTCAGGTAGACCAATAAAATAGAATATATGGCCTACATAATAGCCAACAATGCTATGCCCATGTTATCTTTGACAAAGGTACTAGGCTCTTTTCACCTAGTGAAAAAGAGAGACTAGTTTAAAAAAAAAAAAAAGGTCACTGCCAAAACTGGATACTCAGCTTCTGAAGATTCACATGTAAAGAGATCAAAGACCTTAATATAAACCCTGAGTTCTGAATCTTCAGAACGAAAACTTAGGGGATACCCTTCAAGATATTTGGGTCTGCAAGAACTTTTTGAATATAACATCAATATTGCAGGAACTAGTCCAAAGTATAAACGCATTGGACTACATGAAATTTTAAAAAAATGTGTGCATAAAAATATCAAAATAGCAGACAGCCTACAAAATGGGAATTTAACCTTTACTATAGCTATGCTTTAGACAGGCAGAACATATCATGAATTTACAAATTGCAGAAATTTAATGCAAAAGAAGTAAAAAATGCTAATCAACAAGTGAGCTGATGGTATGAATAGATAATTGTAACTAACAAACTAACTAATTAAATAAACTACAATGTCAAATAACTATTTTAAAATGTGTTCATTATCTCTAGCCATTAGGAACAAGCTAATAAAAACTACTCTGAGAAACCATGTTACCTATTCAGAATGGCTATCATCAAGGAAGCCAACAAGTATTGGAGATGATATTGAGAAAAATGAATCTCTTGTTCACTGCTGGTGGGGGTATATAATAATATATCAATTATGGAAATCAAGTAAATATTTTCCAAGTAATTAAAATAAACTTCCATCATATACTTTACCACAGACATATTTGTTCTTCCTTGTCTGTTGGTGCACTATCTGTATACCAAGTAAATGGAATTTATACTAGCTATCCATCAAGTACCAATGGAAAAAATATATATATATATGGTATATATAAAATGGAATACTATTCAACTTTAGTGAAAAATGAAGTTTCAAAACTTGTAGAAAATTTGAAGGAATTTTATGTGTAATATTAAGCTAGATCACCCAAAATTAGAAAGTTAAACCAATGTTTTTCCAAGTTTATATTATAGCCTACAATGTATATGTGGATATATGTATACTCAATGAAAGTTATATGTGTGGTATTTGACACCATGTAGAAATGGAGGAGTTAGGGAAAGGACTGAAGAAACTGAAGGTGTTTGCAATTCCACAGGATGTACAATAATATCAACCAACCAGACCCTTCTGCCAAGAGCTCCCAGTAACTAAGCCACCAACCAAAGAATACACATGGAGGAACTCATGGCTCCAGCTGCACATGTAGCAGAGAACGGCATTGTTTGGTATCAAAGGGAGGATAGGTCCTTGGTCATGTGAAGGCAAGATGCCACAGAATAGGGGAATGCTAGGGTGGTGAGGCAGGAGTTGATGTGAAGGTTGGTGAGCACCCTCATAAAAGCAGGGCTTGGGGGTGGGGGTGGGATTGAGGGGTTGCAGGGGGGAAACCTGAAAAGGGGATGACATTTGAAATGTAAAAACAATAAAACATCCAGTAAAAACAGAAAGGTTTTTAGACTATGGGAAAAGATGGAACCTGAGTAGGACACATGAATTGTGAAAGAGAATATCAAAGGAATTTTTTTTCTAGTTTTAACTGTGGAATAGACACTTTGTAGGTTTTCAGTGCTATATAAGTTCCAAAGCTTTTAACAGATAGTGAATGCTTAAGATTCAGTAGTTTCTGAATGGTTGCAACTGTACAGAAGTTCATTGAGAAGTAAAAGCAAGTTCTGGGCAGGTAGGTAATTGCTGGCATAGCCACAAAAATCTAGCTGTATGAGTTTTTCTTTGCACTTTCTTTGCAATAAAGAGATTTTGTAAAAATTAAAACAAAATAATAAAAACCAAAACAAATATCCTTATTTGATTTAAAAATATTTTTTTTGTTATCAAAGGAAATGACTACACATGGCCTATTATTTTTGAAAATCCGTGTTTCCTCATAAGAAACATTTTGTTTCTGTAAATCTTCACAGGGGATAATGTTAATGACTTTTAAAAATATATCTGACTGTAATCTTTTTTTTGTGTTCCAGATAGGTCGAAAGCTTGTAATTTCCAAAAGGCTTTTTGCATACCTTTTAAAAAGTGTAAAGAAGCTTTATTCTAGTCGTCTAAAGCTCAACTACTCTCCCACAGTTTCCCCATAAAATAGTAATTGCAGTGAGGATCCGTCTTCCAGTTCTTTAGCACTCCCAGGTGAATGGCTTTTCAACTGACCCACAACCATTAAGCTTGCATAACTATCCCCAACGATGTGATCCTTGTTTTAATTATCACTGCTGTGAATCCACCACTTTAAAGTATTATCATAAGTGCAGAGACTTAAGGTTTGCGAGGATGACTGTGTTGTAGTACAGTCAAAGGGGAAAGAGCTGGTAATATTTTCAAACTCAATAATAAAAGTACCACAATTAAATGTAGTTTAGGTAGTCTGCTCATTCTTAAGAAAAAAAAAAAAAGGGTACACTTCTTTGTGTTGAACAGAGCCTAGGACAATGACATGTATGCTCAGATGCTGTTGGTGAAAATCAAAGCCCCTACTTAGGATGATGATTGAAGGCAAATAATTGAAAAATTGAAAATAGTTCAAAGGGAAGAAACATGAAACTATAATTAGAAAATGCAGACTTTAAAGATCCCCAAGGGAATCTGGAATGCTAGAATCTTATAAAGATTCTTCCCAAGATAAAGGAAAGACTTCTAAAGAAGGCATTCAAAGAGTGTCTTCATGGGCAGGTGCTGGACAGTTGTCTCTGGACATGGATAGAATACCCACTTAGCAGATATTGGCTCTTAACTCCTCAGGTTGCTTAATTATTCAACAAAAAGTGAAGAATGTAGAGCATGCATACTTGTTAGCTTGAAATTACAACGAATACAAACTATTTATGTCATTTTCATTAATATATAACTAATGTTATTAAATATGAACAGTAATTTAAAAGTTATTTCTACAGAATTTATTAACTGGCTGCCTTCTTCTAAATGGCTTCAACTAACTAACTTATTCGAGTTAAGTGGCTAACACTCCTGACTTATTTTGCAATTACAGCAGTTATGGAAACACGGGGACAAAAGAGGTAATTTATCAAATACTTCATAAAGGGTCTGGAACATTTTTCAAAGTTGCCCTATACTTTGAAACAATTGAAACTAAAATTGTTTAAAGGAGAGTTATTAAATTTTAAATAACCACTACTATAGACGTTGTGGCTTTCTCTGAATTATCACACAAGGACATTAGTCATGATTGTGCTATGTCTTATTGAAATAAAAAAAACACTGCATATTGTTACATGATATGAATCAAGGGCAACACACTCTTGGTGAGTCATTAAACTGTGATTTTTACGCTCCTGTCCCAGGTTTCTTGCACTCAAGTGAGTGTTTCACAGTTTGGAAAGAATTTTTTTCTTTCCTCTTAAGTTACCTGTATCTCTGTCTCTTCTAATCCCTTCTGCTCTTCGAATACTTCAATGAAATCTTTATAGGACAAGTGGATGTCAGAAGTAGAGTTCAGGTTCACATAGAAATAACTGTGTCACCCAATTCTGTATCTTAATTATTTTTACCATGTAAGGTTCTTTTTACCACTATTGTGAAATTTGTACAGGATAAGATAAATGTACAGGATATGACATTTCCATTTACTTCCTTTTTAATGAAACTTACTTCACACTCTCAAAGGCATACATTGTTATGGTTATGGAAAAGATAACCAAATATATTACAGTAAAGGAACATATTTTGTCTTAGGTAACTGTCCACCTAATTTTTTTGTTTGTTTGTTTGTTTTTGTTTTTTGAGACAGGTTTTCTCTGTGTAGCCCTGGCTGTCCTGGAACTCACTCTGTAGACCAGGCTGGCCTCGAACTCAGAAATCTGCCTGCTTCTGCCTCCCAAGTGCTGGGATTAAAGGTGTGCGCCACCATGCCCAGCTAACTGTCCACTTTAAATAAATGAAGTTATTATTGTAAATACAAGAGATAAATCCATTGAGCATCTTGTTTCTATGTTCACGTTTAAGCCATTTCACTCATGCACTTGGTGTTGATTGAAGTGGAATATCATTTCTTTCTCCCAGGTTCTTCTCCCTCCTATATATATGCATACATGTAATGCATAAAAATATAAATAGAATCTGCTGAGTCAGTTTTTTAATTAGTTTTCTTTATTTGGTTCAAGGCTGATCACACTGTATTGGAAAACTGATAAGGCCCTGTCCCTATGAAATGCTAATTATTCTCCTCCCAGTAGTTAATAGTTGCCTGTAAATTTTTTTTCTGTATTTGCAACCCTGTAAATAAATTACTTCCACATTAACATGTTTCTGCTTTTGTTCTGGTTTTGTTTTTAACACCATTTCTGTGAAATACTGTTTCACAGTCAACTTAGTATTCTGGCTTTGACTATCTTTCTGTCCCTTCTCTGAGGTTTCCTGAGGCATAAATGCAGTTACTATAATGTAGGTGTGTTGGATAGTGTTAGATTCCCCATGTTCCTTTCACGTCTGCATTTTTGATGTGTACTTGGTAAGAGTATACATAGTCCAAGACCACGCTGAAAGTACAAAATGAACAGTGAGTGACAGACTAGATCTTCCTGATGAGACATGATCAAATTTCTTTTGATTCGCCAGTAAAAAAGGCATTAGAAAGCATGATAGCCTAGGAAATTCAGCACCACTTTTATTCTTCTGACAGACTCTACCCTCTGGTTGACAATGAAATTTTAATTTGACTGTTTTCAAGATGGTTCTCTCATGCAACTGCTTCTAGCTATTACTTCTTCTATCGGTATGTTTACCCAATTGAAATAGTCACTAAGACCTTGTATCCACATAGGTTCCTGTATGAAAATGTTGTCAGTAACTCACTAAAGGACCTTTTTGAAATCTTTGTTCTGTTGTGTTCCTTTCACAGCAATGGTCCTGTTAATAAAAATATGTTATTAGGACTCTGGATGTAGATAGTTCATTTAGTTGTTTCAGGAGTCTATCCAATACGTGACTTTAAGTACCTGAAAGTAGCATTTCTATAACTAGTGAGAGATGTTGGCAACAAATGAACTGTGACAATCTAGATACCTCACCAATGCAAAGCATTACATCCTGGAGTAAAAGATATTCTAACAATGTTAAGAACTTGACAGGTGCTAAATATGCAAGAGAACCACAGTCTATTAAAAATGAAAAATATATTACATTTGGAGACTATAATCAACTTTCATAAAACCCTGAAGTTCTCCAATCAAGTTTAAATAATGGACTTATGAAAGCACCAAATTGTCCAGAAAGTTTATTTATTGATTGTATTGTCAGTGATAACATCATATAAATGAAGGAAAACAGTTATAATGAGAAAAAAAGAAAACTCAAAGAATGAAACTTGGGTGGAAGAGTGGGAAGGGATGGGGAAGAAGGGAACATGATCAGGTATTGGGGAGAGAGAAAGGAGAAAATGCTTAGGCCAGCAGAATGAATGGACCTATGCAACTTGGGGGTGGTGGGAGGTCAAGGGGACATCTAAAAAATACCAGTGATCTGGGAGCTAAGAATCTCTCAGGTCTCAGAGAGAGGGACCTTAGATGAAATACCAAGAGTGGGGAGACGAAAGATGTAGAGCCTGTCTCCAGTAGAAAGACAGGGCATCAAGTGGAGGGATGGGGTTGCCATCCCACAGTCCAAAACTCCAACCCAGGGTTGTTCCTATCTAAAAGAACTACAGCTTCAAAAATGAAGAAGAGAAGGAAAGGCCCAACTTGGGATCCATTTCAAGGAGAGGCCCCAAGGACTAACATTATTACTGATGCTATGATGTGCTTACAGCTTACAGACAAGAGCCTATTATGGCTGCCCTCTGAAAGGCCCAACAAGCATCTGAGTGAGACAGATGCAGATACTTGCACCCAACAACTGGACTGAAGTCTGGGACCCCTGTGGTTAAATTTGGGAAAGACTGGAACAAGTTGGGGAGGAGGGAAACCCCATAGGAAAACCAGCAGTCTCAACTAGCTCAGATACCATAGATCTCTCAGACACTGAGCTACCAACCAGGCAGCATACAAAAGCTGGTCCAAGATCTCTGACACATATACAGTAGAGGACTGCCTGTGGCCTCAGTGGGAGAAGACGTACCTACCCCTCCCCAGAAGATACTTGAGGTTTTAGGGAATGGGGAGGTATAATGGGGGGGGGGCAACCTCTTGGAGACAGGAGAGAGAAGTAATGGGATAAGGAATTGTGGAAAGGTGGACAGGGAGTGGGGCAACAACTGAACTGTAAAAAAGTAAATGAAATAATAATAAAAATAAAAGTTTCTTTCCAAGATAATAAATATTCTGTGAAAACATGCCATGTATCTTAATAATATCCACACCTTACTCTCTCCCTCCATCCATATTCCTATCATCCAACACATCTTCCTCCCAATTTCATGGTTTCCCTTTCATCCATAAGTTTTAAGCCTAATTAGTGCTGTTTTTATTACTAATATCAATGTTTGAGTCATTAGTTCTTCATCGGCACTCCAGTGTACTGTAACATTTCAGTTTGAACTTGCAAATCTATGCTCATATATATAAACATTATTCTTTCATCATAGTATACAAAAAATAAAGATCGTAAAGAATTATTTTTAACTTAGTTTTCTCAACTCATATGCACTAAATTTGTAGGAACATAAATTTTCTTATAATATTATATGATAATATAATAATATAAGCATGTGCATGTTTCATTCTAAATATTTTTCCTTAGATTCACCCAATTGGAGGAAAGCCAAATCTTTTTGTTTCAACTTTGACACTTTTATACGTGAATAAGATGTAACACTTTTATATTTACCTCCTATTTTCCTCATCTAACACTCTGAATACCTTATGCACTCTTCTTCTTGCTTTTGCTAACCCCTAAATCCAATTTGTATTGTTCATATGTTCATGAATCTGGGGATATCAGATGGACCATAAGCAATGTATCAATAGTCCCCATCTCAAAGAAGAATTGTCTTTTAGCAAAGGGTGGAGCAACTGTTTAATCATAGTAAAAATCAATTTATTCATGTGTTAGTAGTCTAAGACTACTTTTATTATAATTTACATATGTATGTGTATTTCACTGAATGTTTGTAAGCACACACATATGGTGCACATCTGGAAGTCAGAAGATAATTTGAAGATATCGGGTTCTGAGGATTGAAATTAGGTCCTTTGGTTTGGTGACAAGTTCCTTTACTGGATCAGTCTTTTTCTTTTTACTCTAACCTGATTTTTAGTATTTCCAAAATATGTGTTTTCTTATTGATCTAAACATGTGTGTATAAATATACATATATGTATGTATAAACATATAATTTATTATAGTTCTTGGTTATAACCTTGATAGGTATGACCTGAAACACTTTTATCTCTTGTTTGTGCCAATGAGTAACTTAAGATATTCATTCTTATAGACTAGTGTAATACTCTTTATGCTTCTGGTATATATATATACCAGAATATATATATAATATATTAATATATGTATATATATATATATATATATTTATATTTAGAAAGAAATATTTGAAAACACCTTAAAATTAAATGAGCGAATAGGCCGGATGGCTTATTCAACTCTGATCAATTACAGATTTCAAAGTAAAAACTGTATGCATGCTTATAAAATAAATAAAGCACATTTTGAGTTATATAATGGATTAATATAGACATAAATATGTATATTTAAATTTGTATCTAATTGCATTAAGATTAATCAAGTATAATTTCATAAAGAAATTTATGTTTAATTGTATGATCAAGTGAATTGCAATAAAAGCACGTTTTATTAAATGACACTTCATTGACACATGTTAGCTTAAAACAGCACAGCTTATTTATTAATGCCTTTCCAGTCAGTTGGCATGATGCTCCACAAATTACTTCAATTTTGTATTCTAAATGCTGGAAAAACCTAATGTATTTTTATATCAAATTACAGAAACAGACAATTTATAAAACATACATTCCAATAAATTATCAAGTTTTATATTAGAAAATTAAAAAAAATTGTAGTCCTCCTCCCCAAATTAGCAATGATAGATGGACCAAAATCATATGCATATTTAAAAATATGTATTATTAACCTCTAGAAAAAGTTATAAATGAAGATATTGTATGTCATGGCAGTAGAAATGGAAAAAACTCATTAATAGTTACAGTATATCTTTAAAGTATCCTAAGTAGTAAGTAAAACAGTAGCTACTACACAGACTCTCTATGTATAAAAATCTAACAAACAAACAAACAGGATATGTTTACAGTAGCAAACTGAAAATCTCCTCAGAAAAAAGTAAGAAATGTTTTACAAAAATAAAGTCTAACAGTAAAACTGTTGCACTTTAAAAGAAAAGTGTGATATGTTCTTATTTGCATAGTGCTGTGTGTGAAAAGTGACTATAAAGCATACAGAAGGACTCTAAGGTGGAACTCACAAATTTACACAAATCTTAAATACAGTTTTATATACCTATAAAAATATAGCAACTCTCAAATAGAACAAAACTTTAAAACTACTATAACATCACAATCGACAGAACACGAATTATAGTTTGTGCCCTTTCTTACCTTATTATTATATATGTTTAACAGATTTTTTATAGTAAAGTAACATAGAAAACATAATCTCAACGACACATTTACCATTTTAAACTTTTCCATTTATAGACAATGTTATTACTTCATTCCTTTCCCCCCCCCAATTTTTTATTAGATATGTTCTTCATTTACATTTCAAATGCTATCCCGAAAGTCCCCTATACCCTCCCCAACCCACTTCCCTACCCACCCACTCCCACTTCTTGGTCCTGGTGTTCCCCAAGAATAAAGAAGACTAAAGTGTGGACTATTACTTCATTTCTTGATACCATAGTAAAAAGGTTATCAAAAAAGACACATTAGACTTTTCACATTAGATTTGAAAAGTCAAAGGTTTATAGAACCATGGCTTTTTACTGACAAAGACACTTTCTTGTTTTCTTGCTTAATGAGCGTTGTTATAATAGTTCATGTAATGCGAATAACATCTATAATTTTAGAATTATTTCAAATATATTAAGTTCAAAGCATTAATGGATAAGATTGATTGGTAGCTATGATTATAAAATTATAACCTAAAGTTAGTAAGTGTTACTGAAAAGTCAATAAATATGGCTATGCCTATGAACTTGTGTGTGAAATGAGATAGCTCAGACCTTTCTCTCCACAGAGGAGAGAGTGATGACTTGGAAGAATGGAATATATGGAAGAAGAGAAAGACTTTCTTTTACAAGAGTAGTTTCATAACGATACTACTAAGATGATCTAATGAAACTATTAAGACATAGTATTAAAATAATTGGTCTTAGCCAGTTACTGGTGTGTCAGAGCCTCATTTTGGAATGTGCTAAGAACAAGAGTCCAGACATGTGTTTTTATAGCCCTCCGACTATGGATGAACACTGTTCTTTTGCTTACTGATTTTCCATGAATATGTCTTTAGGGTACAGAAATGAACATATGTAGTGACTCATGAAGCAAAATGACAGGAGTTAAAAATTGATTCTTCACCTTTTCAGGATCTCAGATCTGAGGTTTTCCCTATATTCTCTTAAATATGGTGTATAAGATGATTTCATTTTAGTTTAATGTTCTTCTTAAGTAAATTTTATCATATCCTTTATTATTTTTCTCTTTTATGAACTATCAAAGTAAACTCTATGATATAATCTTTTGTAGGTAAAAATGTAGGCTAAACTAAAATTAGATACCTAATTCTCAAAATCTTTGGATTTTCATTTTGCCAAGTGTGCATTTTATTCTTTCTAAATGTTTGAAGAAATTTGTAGTGTTCAAAAGTTCTTCTTTTATCATTTTATTCCATATAATAGATTTTTAAAAATGGATATAACAGACTCTGTTGAAGAAATATATTTTGCATAAATACATAAATACATTTAATCTCTTTATATAATCAAAACAAGTAAAACCATGTAGTCTGTACTATTTTTACAGTCATCTGGTTTCATCTATGGAGTTCAGAAAAGGAACACAGTAATCTAATATGTGTACTTTCCATAAATAATTGACATCAGATCTGGAACAGTTCTGTACATTCATGTGTTTAATACTGTTATTATGAAGAATATGTTTTATCAATTATCAATAATATTTTTCAATATTTATCAATAAACTAAGAAAATTTTCATTGATTCAAGAAAGTAAATATTAATGTGGTATGTAAATGAAACAGGATGTTATGCAGCCTTAAGAAGACAGTAAGTTGTGGAATATACTCCAATATGAGAGGAATTTGATGACATTTAATGGGTGAAACATTCCAATGCAAAGAGAATGGATATTGCATGATTCCACTGCTCTGAGGTTTTCCAGGTCCCTCAGTTCATAGAAGGGAGACTTGTGAACCTGGGACTGAAGCTTGGAAAAACAGTGAAGATGTAGGGTTAAACAGCTGGAGCCTTACAGTTTGGTATGATGAATATGTCCTTACGAGATACAACAGCATGTGCATGTTTCTGTGTGTGTGTTTGTGTGTGTGTGTGTGTCAGTCTATATGTGTGTGTCTCTATCCTTATTTGTACACAATAATGTGTAGATGACAAATTTTGTGCATACTTTATTACACTTTTGAAAATTTAACAGGAGGGATTATGACATTTATCTGTTTATGTGTAAATAAAAAACTAAGAATGGAGGTAACATCAACACATTTTTTGCATTCTAAGTATCATTACCAAGATTACTGATATTTAGAAATAAAACAGTAAAATTGTAAAAAACAAAATATCTCTTTCAATCTGAATTAATTAATCACTGATCAACTCTAGCTCATAGAAAATGCCAGAAAGTACAAGAACAAATCAAAACAAAGAATTTCAAACTAGGTAAACAGCTATCTGTGACATAAAACTGTAACATTTTGGAACACCAACAAAGAACAGCATTAGTTTACAAAATTCAATGACTCTTCCATGGATATCCTTTTTTCTAAATACTGAAAATTAATGTATTTATGCAAATTTAAAGGGAAGTTCTGAAAAGAAGGACTCAAAGCTTGAGGAGCTGAGTTAAGCACAATTATTTCTTAAGGTATGTCCTTAGACTCTGTAATAACACAGGGCATCCTCCTTGATCTTGGAAGAAGTCTATTACATGATTGTTAAGTGACTAGTAAGGTGAAGGAATAGCACTACTGGTAACTATTGGTAATGACCAGTAGTGACACTCTCAGGAACCGTTGTGTTCTTGCAGATTATATTGATCTTTCCTGATGGTGACAGGGGGTTCTTCTGCCATGGACATCGTTAGTTCTCAGTTGAATATTTATAATAAAAATATAGGAATCAATGAATGTAAAATATACTGTCATATTTTCGGTATTTTATAACATGTTAAATACCTATTAAAATAGTCACTAAAGTTAAAAGTCTTTACTCCCATTGTCAGTCGGCTCATGTCCTTGCAGATTTTATTCTTGTGCTTTTTCCTACTCTCCATTTAAGAGAAATTTTGTGATTCTAGACAATTTTTAAAACTCTACTGACAGGTATTAAAGTATTTTCCAAAGTCTATTGTACAGCTGGCTTTTAATTATTTTATGTATTAATTAATTTATTGGTTTACATGTCAAATGTTATCCACCTTACTAGTTTCCTGTCCATAAAACGCCATCTCCATCCCACTCTGCTTTGACTCTAAGAGGGTATTCCTCTAGCCAGCCACCCACTCCGCCTCACCCCTCTAACATCCCCCTTCTCTGGGGCATCAAGCCTTCATAAGACCAAGTGTTTCCCCTCCCTCTGCTAATTATATAGAGGGAGCCATGGAATAGCACATATATAATCTTTGGTTGGTGATTTAGTCCCTGGAAGTTTAAAGGGGTTCAGTTAATTTATGCTGTTATTCTCCCTATGAGATTTAATTATTTTAAGAACATGGATATTCTTTAATTCGATGGCAATATATATAATGATAAAATTAAATATTAAATGTGTTAAAATAATGCCAATTTAGAGCATACTTTATTAAAATAAATTTTACAAATAAACATTTTGTATAGTTTTCATAGTTTGAAATCTTGTGGATGAACAACTAAAATATGTGCATATGTTAATTTGTGTTCTTAGAGAGTTGTGTGTGTGTCAGCCTTTTACCATGAGTAATGAAGAACAATGAAACTTATCTGGTAGTGTACTTTGAAACATTTGTTTGGATATCTGTAATGTGAAGACCCCTCAGGAATTTGATAGAAATGCATCTTTTTTCATGAAAACTAAAATCACTATTTCTGCCTCTAATGGCCAGTCATTCAGTCTGTACTTTGAGGCAGTAACTATTTTGTATCTTAAAATGAAACATTAGTGTGTCAGAATTAGTTCTTGAAAAATTACAGTCTATCATGATAAAATTATTCACGTAATGAAGAGTGGCCAGGAAGGGGCCATGTCCATGACTAATTTAAGCTAATGTAACGACTGTGAGAGATGAGGTGAAACAGTGTAGATAATTCCTTTTAAAACTAGTGCCACAATAGTCATTGTTATTTCATGTCCCTGTCAAAACAAACTCCTTTATATTGCTTTTGTTCATAAACTCTGGTAATTGAGCATAATAAAATAGCTATTAAGACAGTGATTATGCATATTCAATATTTTTCTGTATGGTCATTTTTTATTAATGCAAGTTACATGTATTTTTAAACCAAAGTAACCTCAATCAATTTCAATGACAAAGTGACAATGTCTAAGTCTTTATAATTATTTAAGACTATTCATAATTTAGAATCAATTTTGAATGCTGATTTTCATAACAATGAAAAGATTAGTTTTAAAGTAGGGTTATGAACCCTAAAAGCATGGACCCAAAAAATTTTAAGGTGAAATTCATTATGTTAATACCCTAAGATAAACTGCATATTGTACAGGGGTTAGAGATATCACATTTTGCAAGAAAAAATTAATGTAGTTCATTGGTTTTTACCCTTTCTAATAGCGTATTTACTCTGTATGCATGTGTTTACACTGTGTGTATAAGTGTGTTTGTGTTTGTGTGTGTGCACGCACATGCTCGCACACGTGTGCATGCACATGCACTTTAGAAGAGAACATACAGAAATCAGATTTCTTCAACTATCATATGAGTTCTAGGAAAACAAATACAGATGTTAGGCTTAATGGCAAAACATATCTCCTGTTGGATCACCTAACTTGCTAACTTCTCCTCTTTAAAATACTTACATATCCCTTACTCTCTCTAACTCACTCTCCTCCACAGCTTTATATTTACAACTGCAAATCCTGAAGACTGTGTTGGCAATACCACTGATCTAATATATTAGAAATGACCACCAATCAAAATCCACATTAGAAAAATGTTGTTATTAGACTCCACAATCATAATTTATGCTCCTTAAACATAAGAGAGGTAAAGATTCATAGGCTCTACAAAATGGGTGACTGACATTTAAGCTATGTGCCTTAATTTCTTCCTTGTGAAGCCCAGACTGACTGGTGATAATGCAGTGAAGGGATGCTGTGAAAAGTGTAAGCATACTTGCTCAGGGCAGTTTAAATATTGAATTCTATATAAATGCTAGCATGCATTATTTAACATTCCTGAGATTAAAATGAATAGTTTAAATTAAGTTATAGAGCTTGAACAGTTTGTTACATTCCTTCATGTTTGCTCATGGTTGCTTTCAACTGATCTCATGGTGATCACTATTTTCAATCATTCTGTCTAATGCTTAAGATAATAATGGGAAAAGGGATTTTTTTTTTGGCTTGAGGTTTCCAAGACATCTATCTGTGATTGAGTATCTCCATTTTTTTTGTAGTTGGAGGTGACTGTACATCACAGCAGCAGCCACATGGTGGAAAAAAGTAGCTCACCTCATTATGAATAGGGTACAGAGAGACCGAAGCCTCACCTCCCAAGGATGCTGTGTGCCCAGTTTTTTCCAATAGACATTCCTCTATAAGTCTCCATACTTCTTATTAAGCCACCATGTTATGACTATCTCACGTGATTGATCCACCTTTGAGTCTGATCTCTTGCGATTCAATTACTTCTCAATGATTGAGGTTTACAGCTGCCAAGAGGTCTTCAACATATGAACCATTTTAAGAACACTACATACTCATCTGCAACACTGCTCTAAGTTTTACTTGGATGCATATAACTTCCTTCATTATGTTCAACAAACAAAACTTCTCTAGTTATTTGAGCTGGAAGTAACCTCCAATTAAGTACTCATTATCAATATGTTAATATATTTAAAGTTCATAAATTTCATATTATTAATTAAGTTATAATAATCAAAATGAGAAATATCATAATTATAATTTGCAAAAGAGCAAATTATGTGTCACTGGAAACAGAAATTGTTTCCCATATTGGCAGACGCGGTTACCTGAAAGTAGAATATTGGCGGAGAGTTTGGCACACTGAGAGTCACTGTAGGGAATCTGAATCAGTGCTGCTCTTTTATCCAGGACACATCATTTACTAGAGAGAGAGTGACAAGAATCTCCAGAGAAGATGATCATACTATCCCAGGTGTCGTAAAGCCAAGGACATGGATGCATTACAAAGTCAAATGTCTTCCTCCCATTTTAAGAAAATCTTCTGACCTGAGCAAGTTCATGAACAAAGGAGTTCCTAGATGCTGATAGCCTTGGAAAAATGAAATCTTCATTAGAGCCTCACACATTCCTAATAAGAAAGAACTGAACAAATATCTAATAAAATACTCTAGCTTTATAGCGCCAGAGTTTCTTTTGGACTGATTTTTTATAGAACCAGTATACACAAAACTGAAAGAGAGTACAAAATAAAGATAAGTTGTAAAAAAGGCATAAAACCTCTCAAATTTATGAAGAGAAATAGACCAGAATACTCTGTAAAGTATTGGTTGTTTTATATTATATGTTCAAAGGCAGGGAACAAAGTTTACATCTCAGTTATTGTTGAGATAGAAAACAGGAACCTTCCATTTTATTTCTATTCTCCCTGCTTATACTGAGCTAAAAATGAAGCAGGAACATATAAGGGTTACAATAGAAATATAAGGCAGGTCAAGGGGAACTGGACTGCAAGCTAAGGATGTCTTCTTTCACTTTAAATATCAAAATTATAAAACCTAGGCATAGGCATGGAAATTCACACAATAGCATGATGCTTTCAAGAGTTCTCTGTGACACATGCAAGGAGAGAAAGATGTCACAACCATATTGAACACTGGAATGTCTTGTTTCATTTTGTTAACAATTTATCAAAAATGATATTTTAAAAATAATTTCTAAGGAGAAATAAAAACATCAAGGATAGTAATAATTCGTGGTAATTTGTTAATTATGAAGAAATAAAGGAGAAAATTTGAGGAGGCTTAGATTGACAGGAAAATAATTATTATGTTACTCCATTAAATATTCATAGAATTATATTATTTAATCACATCATGTTTTATAATATTAAATACACATTCCTTTTTATTAAAAATACTGATAATAACATGACTTCTTCAAAGAGACTTATATAAATGTCCTATAACATGCTTTTCTTTGAAATAGAGAGGAATATATGTTGTGATATATAAGGTGTAATAATTTTATTTTGTCCATATTTTGAGAATGGCCCTATTCCCGAAGCTGGATACACCAAGATACATTTTTCTGTTGTACACATCCATCTCTCTGTTTCATCATCATCTCACACTTAGGGTTATTACACTGAATTTGAAACCCGTCTACATTTTGTTTTCCCTCTTGGAATTTCAAATCTATATATAGAGATATATTAATATTTTCAAATGCTAAAATTCCTATAATGTGTTTTCTTACATTAGAATTGAAAAATACACAAAAAACTGAATTTGAAAACAATTTCATTTAAAAAAACATTTCCTTAGAAATAAAAAGAAACAAGATTTAGAATATGTTACTCCATAGACTTCACCATTAAATGAATATTTTAGTACATGCCTGAAATAAAACAAAAGAGCTTATTGTTCAGCCTGATTATCTGAATTTAATCTCAAGGACCCAAATGGTGGAAAAAGAGAAGTGATCCCTTCAGGTTGTACTCTGATCTTCTGGTGGGGATTTTGGCATGTGTATGCACACACACAAAACACATGTAATAAAATTAAATGACCCAAACTTACCTCACAATTCTAAGGAGTTCAAAATAAGTGAGACAAATTTAGTAATAAGATGTTTCTGTGGAACCACATACTGATAAATCAAATAACTGCACTAGTGCAGTAATACAGGAAAGTGGTTTTGCAGTAGAACCCGAGAAACTAATAATTCAGATCTAACCATGAACATCTGCTTTGCTCTCGAGTGTGTACATTTAAACAGAATACCTTCAGCCTGCAAAAAGTGATGCTGCTGTGAAGACTTCAAGAATTGTATAGGTAATTTCTGCAGTGCATTTCCTGGCACACTATTATATCTCAATAAATTTCTATTTCATGAAAAAAAAAGAGGAATAGGGCTGGTAATTTAGCTCAGTGGTAGAGTGTTTGCCTAGCAAGCGCAAGACCCTGGGCTTGGTCCTCAGCTCTGAAAAACCATTTGTATTTCATAAGAGAATGTGTTGTGCTATTCTTTGTTAATTTTCACATCTCGCACAAACAACAGCATATGTCACAGAGTACTTGACCAAAAGTTAGTACAAGGAATGAATGTAGGAGATGTCTTTGGGCTGCAGCCCATCATGCTAGGAAATGCAGTCTTTTGGAATCACCTGATATTAGGAACTTATACTTACTTGTAGCATCCCTTTAATTAGATTCTTGATCCCTAAAGTGACAGGGGAGTAGGCATGAAAGCTGTAAGGTGAGCCATCTACTCGTTCAGTGATGTATAATACATCAAAACTCTCAGTTACAGATCAAAAATGCCCAAATTTCAGCAAGTTACATTGGTCCCACTGCTGGACATACTCACCCACTCACATGCACAGCAATATCCTCTCTCATATCTGCATCAGAAAATCACCCCATCTCTCTGTGTTCAAAATTAGCCTGCCTCCAACATTGACATTAACAAGCAACTGAAAATGACATTCAGGTTTGTCATGCTTTGGGTTTTTTGTTGTTGTTGTTGTTTTTCTTTTTTTAAGATTTATTCAACTCTTAAGTTATATTTCTTGAGACATAGAAATGTACTTTTCTATGATTTCTTTTTAGAAAATCAGTCTTCATTAAGAATCGTAGATAAGCAAACCAGTAGCCTACATCAAAGTAAATGGTGAGAAGCTTGAAGCAATCCCTCTAAAATCAGGGACTAGACAAGGCTGTCCACTTTCTCCATACCTATTCAACATTGTACTTGAAGTCCTAGCCAGAGCAATTCGACAACAAAAGGAGATCAAAGGGATACAAATTGGAAAAGATGAAGTCAAAATATCACTTTTTGCAGATGATATGATAGTATATATAAGTGACCCTAAAAATTCCACCAGAGAACTCCTAAGCCTGATAAACAGCTTCGGCGAAGTAGCTGGATATAAAATTAACTCAAACAAATCAATGGTCTTTCTCTACACAAAGAATAAACAGGCTGAGAAAGAAATTAGGGAAACAACACCCTTCTCAATAGTCACAAATAATATAAAATATCTTGGCGTGACTCTAACTAAGGAAGTGAAAGATCTGTATAATAAAAACTTCAAGTCTCTGAAGAAAGAAATTATAGAAGATCTCAGAAGATGGAAAGATCTCCCATGCTCATGCATTGGCAGGATCAACATTGTAAAAATGGCTATCTTGCCAAAAGCAATCTACAGATTCAATGCAATCCCCATCAAAATTCCAAATCAATTATTCAACGAATTAGAAATTGCAATCTGCAAATTCATCTGGAATAACAAAAAACCTAGGATAGCAAAAATTCTCAAGGATAAAAGAACCTCTGGTGGAATCACCATGCCGGACCTAAAGCTTTACTACAGAGCAATTGTGATAAAAACTGCATGGTACTGGTATAGTGACAGACAAATAGACCAATGGAATAGAATTGAAGACCCAGAAATGAACCCACACACCTACGGTCACTTGATCTTCGACAAGGGAGCTAAAAACATCCAGTGGAAGAAAGACAGCATTTTCAACAAATGGTGCTGGCACAACTGGTTGTTAACATGTAGAAGAATGCGAATCGATCCATTCCTATCTCCTTGTACTAAGGTCAAGTCTAAGTGGATCAAGGAACTTCACATAAAACCAGAGACACTGAAACTTATAGAGGAGAAAGTGGGAAAAAGCCTTGAAGTTATGGGCACAGGGGAAAAATTCCTGAATAGAACAGTAGTGGCTTGTGCTGTAAGATCGAGAATTGACAAGTGGGACCTCATGAAACTGCAAAGCTTCTGCAAGGCTAAAGACACCATCAATAAGACAAAAAAAAAACCAACAGATTGGGAAAGGATCTTCACCTATCCTAAATCAGATAAGGGACTAATATCCAATATATATAAAGAACTCAAGAAGGTGGACTCCAGAAAGTCAAATAACCCCATTAAAAAATGGGGCTCAGAACTGAACAAAGAATTCTCACCTGAGGAATACCGAATGGCAGAGAAGCACCTGAAAAAATGTTCAACATCCTTAATCATCAGGGAAATGCAAATCAAAACAACCCTGAGATTCCACCTCACACCAGGCAGAATGGCTAAGATCAAAAATTCAGGTGACAGCAGATGCTGGCGAGGATGTGGAGAAAGAGGAACACTCCTCCATTGTTGGTGGGATTGCATGCTTGTACAACCACTCTGGAAATCAGTCTGGTGGTTCCTCAGAAAATTGGACATAGTACTACCGGAGGATCCAGCAATACCTCTCCTGGGCATATATCCAGAAGATGTCCCAACCGGTAAAAAGGACACATGCTCCACTATGTTCATAGCAGCCCTACTTATAATAGCCAGAAGCTGGAAAGAACCCAGATGTCCCTCAACAGAGGAATGGATACAGAAATTATGGTACATTTACACAATGGAGTACTACTCAGCTATTAAAAAGAATGAATTTATGAAATTCCTAGGCAAATGGATGGACCTGGAGGGCATCATCTTGAGTGAAGTAACACAATCACAAAAGAACTCACACAATATGTATTCACTGATAAGTGGATATTAGCCCAAAACTTAGGATACCCAAGATATAAGATACAATTTGCTAAACGCATGAAACTCAAGAAGAATGAAGACCAAAGTGTAGACACTGTGCCCCTTCTTAGAATTGGGAACAAAACACCCAGGGAAGGAGTTACAGAGACAAATTTCGTAGCTGTGATGAAAGGATGGACCATTTAGAGACTGCCGTATCCAGGGATCCATCCCATAATCAGCTTCTAAACGCTGACACCATTGCATACACTAGCAAGATTTTGCTGAAAGGACCCAAATATAGCTGTCTCTTGTGAGACGATGCCGGGGCCTAGCAAACACAGGAGTGGATGTTCACAGTCAGCTATTGGATGTATCACAGGGCTCCCAATGGAGAAGCTAGAGAAAGTACCCAAGGAGCTAAAGGGATCTGCAACCCTATTGTTGGAACAACATGATGTACTAACCAGAACCCCGGAGCTCTTGTCTCTAGCTGCATATGTATCGAAAGATGGCCTAGTGGGCCATCAATGGAAAGAGAGGCCCATTGGACTTACAAACTTTATATGCCCCAATATAGGGGAATGCCAGGGCCAAAAGAATGGGAATGGGTGGGTAGGGAAGTGGGGGGCGCCATGGGGGACTTTTGGGATAGCATTGGAAATGTAATTGAGGAAAATATGTAATAAAAATATTAAAAATTAAAAAAAAAGAATCGTAGATAATAAAATTTAGCATTTCTTAATTTATTTTCTTTATATATAAAACTATTTAATTGGTAAATACATGTGTAATGTTCAACTTAGTTATAGTCAGATGTTTATATCATGTTAGCCTACTTTCTTTACTAAATTATAAGATGGACAATGCATAAAGTTCAACATCATAAACCTTTGTAATCAAAAAGTGTTTTTTGATAAGCATATTGAGTCAGGTGGCCTGTCTTGATAGTTACTGAAGTAGTTAATCCATAATGGTTAAGCTAAAAAAGACTTAGGTTGAAAATCAATTCAACCTCCCCAAAATAGGGTTGGTGCCAGTGAAATAATTTGTGGCCTTGGTCTGGGATCACTGAGTATTGATTCTTCAGACTCACAGTATGAAGCTGCAACTTTGTTTGATTCCCCAGAGAATCTTCAGGAAAAGTGTTGATCATAATTTAAACTTAAACCTTCTTCTGATTTATTGAGGGAACAGTAGAATAAATTAGCATTGACTTTGGTAAATAAAGATTTTTTTTCCTCTGAGATGACAGTCTCCAAATCTTAATAATTATGTCCTTGTATCTAGTTAACTAATAGCCTATTAGTGATGGAATTATTAGCTGAAGTAGATTTGTAATTAAAATTTTAATTGTCTATTTGTATACATAAACTTCTACTCCAGTATTTATCAAAATTCCATAGGCTTTTCAAATAAAAGGGTAGAAATATTATATAAATGTAAAGTACTTTCAGTATATTTTTGCATTAATGTATCCTGTTAAATACTACTATAGAAATACACAAAACCATGGGAAAATACCATCCAGATAACAAGAGCCCAGTGATTTAGTTTGAACTCAAAATATTAAGCATAGTAATTGTCTATCATTTAAATATATACCTGCTGTCTAAAAGTTTTTGTCTTAATGTTATATACATGTGTGAGTCCCTGAATGTATGTCTATATTATAAATTAGAAATAGCAGACTATTGTGTTGTGCACATATAAGCAAACCTAAGCTAAGAACTTAGACATTTTTACTAATTGTATAACATTTTCATATATGAAGAAAAATTATGAAATGGTAATTTTTTATTATCTGTAATGTATGTGCACCTCATTCTTGTCTCATCTCCGGGGAGACCAGAAGAGACCATGAAATCCTCTAGAACTGGAGTTACAGAGAGTTGTGAGTTATCATGTAGGTGCTTAGAAAAGAACTCAGGTCCTATGCAAAAGGAATAAGCTGTCTAAATGAAGTATATGGGAATAGCTATCCTACTTTTTGAAGGGGTTGCAGTGTATTTTCAATTTTAAAATAATCTCCTCAGCTCTGCTTCCCATATTTTTTCATTCAAATTTATACATATAATTTGCTTCAGCTGTTTAGAATTCCCTTCTCACCACTCATACAGTCCTGACATGTTAATCTCTATAAAATAATTTTACTATGTCATTCTCCTTTAAAAGATCATTTGTCTTTTATTGATTTAGCTCTGAATTCTTCATTTTCTGTTCAAGGCCCTACAAGATACAGTATCACATTATTTGCCTAACTAGTGTCTCCTACTATTCATGTTGACAAAATGAATGACCATACATTATTTTACAGCAGTCATCTGTAGAGTTCATTGTTGTAGAGGGAGTAAATGGGCGTAAAATAAAATCCACTTGGTGTTTCAAGAAATTCATTATCTTCTGAGGGTGTGTTTGTGTGTGTGTGTGTGTGTGTGTGTATGACATACAATGATGTTCTTCTATGTAAACTTCAAGTATTTTTGATATATATGCTAAGTTAATATGTGTTTAACAGTGATGTTATTACACAGATTTATATGGGTAGAAAAACAGTTGATTCCAGCTTGGACAAGAGAGGTGGGTGTTTTTTGTTTGTTTTGTTTTTGTTTTTTGGAATACAGAACAAACATTTTCAAAAAGCAATACTTTGTGCTGAGAGTGATGCATAGTTTTATACTGATTTAACACCTGTTTAGCTGGACTACTTAGAATTATTTATTAATATCTCCATTCTACAGCTGAAGCTTGGGAATAGAATTATCCATAAGAAAACAAATCTGTGTAACTCAAAGTTCATCAGATCTACTAACTGGCTAACCTAGTTACTTTTATTTTTTGAGGGAGTGAGTATTTTCAATTTTTAAAAAATTCTTTATTCTTGAAACTGTCCTACAGATATTCAATGACAATAATTACCCATACTCATTTCTTTGTCCTAACTCTGCACATATGCTCCCAATACGTCCTGCTCCCACCTTAATGTGTATCTTTTTGGTTGATAGCCCACTGAGTCCAGTTCATGCTTCCATGTGTATATATGTGGCATCATCAAAGCTGTCAACTGATAGTTACATCTCATTCAATGATGAGTCCTGGAGATCATACACTCCATTTATGGCAGAATTTTGTCTGGGTTGGTACCGTGCATATCACCTGCAGGTATCCATAGCTGCTGTGACTGCCCTTAACCAAGTCAAAGCCAGAGAGAGCCTTTCTCAGTACTGCTTCTTATCTTAAATACTTAGAAATTTTATGCCTCATCTTCTGTAATATTTCCCAACTTTGAAGGTGTAAAATGTTGATATAGATGTCTCATTTAGAGTAGAGCATTCTCTGCCCTTGAACCTATCTGTCTATTGAATACTTCACCCTACAAATAGAAGCCTCACTCAACAAGGTAGAGATCAGACCAGGCTTAAGGTTTAGACTTAAAAATTTTAAAGACAAATTACCAACAGGCCATTAAGCTTAACAATATTGGGTTTGACCTAGGACCTTTGAACTGTAAAGCTATGGTGTTTTGACTAGAAATACAGTATTAGAGGCACAAAATTACCTCCTTGGAGCAAGCTGTCAAAAACAATTAGAAAGTCCTTAGCTAGCCCACAAAGTTGATGCCATCATTACATACTTGATAACTTTTGACTGGCAAGGAGGAAAGAATGGAGCATCTACAAGTTGATGAGTTTATCAGTGATCAGAAGACATCACGAATAAATGGAATTATAAGAAACAGTTCAAAAATATGTGGCAAAAGTCTAAAAAATGTTTGATGGAGAAATACATGACATGGATAAAGAGAGATTTTAAAATTTATTATAGCAGATTCATTGTGAGTTTGTGAGTTTGTTACCAGCTACTACAGGAGAGCTAACATATTTCTAACTGTAATGTCATTTTCATTTATTTTTAAAAGTGTGTTTTATTTTTAATTACATAGATGTGAACACTTCCAAATGTGGGCACATCATATCAGTACAGGTATCCTCAGAGGCCAACAGAATTGGATACCCCTGGAGATAAGATTATAGATGATTGTTTGCTTCATGATGTGGATTCTGGGAACAAAAATCTGGTCTTCTGGAAAAGTAGCAAGCATGCTTACCTGCTGAGTCATCATCTCTCTAGCTCCATGGTAAAATATGAATAAAATATAGTGAACATATTCCATCTTGTAACCATGCTTGTCCCCTTTTCTCAGAGTTCCCTATTTCTGTCTTCTAACTGACTTTATTCTTCTCCTTGTCATATGTGCATGCATGGCTTCATGTCATATTAACATACATGGCTTAATGTCATATGAACATGCATGAATCAATGCACCTGTTTAAATCTAAAAGGCAAAGTAGACAGTATCCAATAGTCTTCTTTCAACATTAGACTACCTCAAATTTTATGATGATCTTTGATTCTGTCAATTTCCTTACAAAAACCACAACTTTCTTCCATTTTATAGATGAAATCTGATCTACCTTGCTTCTATACCAGATATTCTTACACTTTCATCTATTACTCCTAGCTTGGTTTCACAACTTAGTTATTGTGAGCCATGCTGCCAGAGGTATGGAAGTGCAAAAGAAATTAGCATTATGTTTGCCTTGACATCTTTTGACATATTTGTTTTCATAATTAAATTTTATTTGATTGTATATTTTGTGTATATATTCTTCATATAGGTTTCTCATGAATCCTGTGTCACATGTAGTGCTGGCAAAGATTCTTCTCTGAATATATAAGCTCTCTTCACTCAGGAAATGTGCCTATCCTTCACTAATATTTTACAATTTCATGAGTCTCTCTATTTGCCAATTTTCACACTTTTAAACTGCTATGTAATTATCCCCAATGTAGCTTAAAATAAGTGCATCATATATTTTAATATGAAGGAAATGTGACGCTACTGCTCTTAGTACCATTAATGCATGGTTTATAATAGGTTATGTTAAATGTTCTTATACCATGGTATGTCTGGGAATAGAGGGAAATTGGGAACACTCGTATAAGCTTAACCAAGTGTCTAATGACAGTCTTCTTTCCCAAAGACTGTGACCAGATTCTTAACACTGGTCATGCCCAGACACTGATTTGCTTCAGGTTGGAGAATATCAAAACAAGAACAAATGAGAGGGAATGGGGGTCTGTGTGTTAAAAGTAAACCCTGTGATATTCTACTAATATATTTGAAGAGTGAAACAATCATTCCAGGCTACTTGCAGTGGTCTAAGTTTCAACAAAAGAGTTACAAATACCAGAAGACCGAGATCATTAAGGGACGTTTCGTTTGCAAATTAAACTAACAGGGGCCTCAGTTTTATTATATACATTCTAGACTTAACCATACTCAGCAAAAATACTCTGGTTACTTTATTGTATATTTTTTCCTCTGACATGTTGAAGTATGCTTTGTTTAATTCTAAGAAATAAAGGATACATTTTTCTATATGAACTCAAAACTTAAGTTTCTTATGCATGTCCTCAGAAAACTCAGCCAATTACTGAATAAAATGTATGCTAAAATTGTTTCCTCTGGGAATAAAAACTCTCTGCAGCTTGCTGATATTTACAATTTTGTTTACATACTGATTGAGATGCTCACATAGTATTTTCCTGTATCACCATTGGAGAATAAGAGATAGCCTAAACTTTGCTTAAGCAATTTCAAAAGTATTTCTAAGATTGTTTAATGTGCTAATATGAGTAAGATTTTAGAACTAAGATTTCAGTATTTTTGGAACTATTGTGTATATGTTATATGTGTTTATGCTAACAAATCTCAAACTTACTTAATAAAAGACCATTTTTGAGAAATGCTGATCGACAATTTGCAAGATTATGCTAAGAAACCTTAAATGAAAATAGGTATCCTCCTCAATAATTATTCACTGTTAGCCCGTTGTACATTTAATATCAGAACAAAGTATATTTGTGTGTATTGATTTTCACATCTCAGGCTCTTAGTAGGTTGATCATATTTTCAGATATTTATTAGCATTTGTAATTTAAATTTGCAAACTGTCCCTTCTTAGTAAGGCAACTTAATAAGAGTAGATTCATCTGCTTATTACCCCATACATTTAGAATGAAAACATTAACCACAACACCAATGAATAAGACAATCATAGTTGGATGCTGGTATTTTTGACCTCATGATCATATTGAAGCATGGAAATTTTATGATTTATGATAACACAGACTCTTACTCTTTCTGTGTTAAGATGAACATAAAAAGGTTTTAGTGAACTGTACTCTTGCTCTCCTCATCTTAATTGTTTTGAGGTGAAAAGAAAGGGATACTCTCAATAGAACTTCTTTTAATATTTTATGTTAAATTTTTAATCATAAATTATGTTACTTTCAATAACTTTTGGGTTACTCCAGTTCTTCACAGTCTTCACATTTCATAACAGCCCATTTGTTTATTTATCCTGATGATACAGTATTACATAGAAGGGATAAAATGAAAAAAAAAGTCACAGCACTTGTAATCTCAAACAGTTTTAAATGAGGCTATTTTTTTTTCCTTTCCAAAGGAAAATTACCTTGACTCCCATCCAATGAACACAAGTATAATGCTACATCATTTTGTTTTCCTTTCCAGCAAAGGGATATTAGATTCATCTTCAACTAAGATTAACCATACAAAAATTAAAGGATCATAATAGACCTTAATTCACTCTACTTTGTCACCACTTCTTTATGCATTTTCAATATATCCTCAAACTTGAAAAAAATAATTTTCTCTTCTGCAGATTTAAAGCCAGTGTGACTCACTGCCTGCAGACCGAGTAAAGGTGTTTCTTTAGAAGAGGTGCCAGGGTGTTTTAGCAATTGGCATAAAACAGTCCCAAAGTGGTAATAACATAGGGTCTTTTAGCAGAGCAGAAGAAAATGTTCCCCTGCTCATTACTGATGTTTGTATAACACCAAGGTGCCAGCAACGATGGCCAGCATTCTGGCTGGTGTAAGTGAATAAACAATCTGTTAAATCAGAGCACAAAGCTGTGATTTCAGATCCTTGCTGCAGATAGTGAATTATTCAGAAGCCTAACTCATCTATCAAAATTTGTACTGTGTAAAAAGGTGGGCTTGAATACTAATATATTATGCAATAATAGAAAGAATTGCACCATTTAAATCACTGAATGTGGTGAAAATTGGAGGAGCTGTGGCGAGCAAGTAAATAAAACCCAATTTCTAACTTTGGAGGTTATAATTTATGTCCCATCTCAAGCTTTCATATGATACACAGTTGGGTTTTCCCATTCCTCTGAGGCAATCCTCAGTTTTAAAGGGACATAGATTGTGTTGTTTATATTTAATACATCCCAGAGTACTTGGAAGCTCTATAACACTATAGAATTTTAAGAATAAACAACCCCTACACTTTGGCTTATTTTAGAAAAGGCAGTTTTTCCTTTTCTCTATGAAAGCTAGGAGCTTCAGGCAAACCTACTATTGACTTTGTTATAAATTACTATTTATGGTTAAACTTTGCAGAACCTCCTGGTCTCTCTAAACCATGAGCAATAGGATATGTTTTAATATGATACACTGAAAAGAAATGCATGCTTATGAAAAGAGATTGATAGGACATTTCTTTCATTTGCTCTTTCTATACAACCTATACATGTTAAGCTCACATTTTTTTGTCATAAGTTTGGTATACCTAAGATAAAATCTACTTAACTTTCTATTAAAATTAATTAAAACCATAAATATACGTTAACTGGTCTTTCTTGGTCATATTTGCTCTCTTGTAAAACTATTTGAATATGGAGGAAACACTAAGAAGTTCTGTCTTTGGATTCAACAATTCCTTCCTACATAAAATTTAAAGGAATTAGTAATGTGATTTGTTGCCTATTTTATTATAAATGAATTTTAATAAAATCTATTAGTTATTAGTATGACCCACCTAGCCTCCAAACAATTGAGGAGGAGTCCTATGGGAGAAAGGGGACATTAATTTGAAAGTAAACTTTCTTTAAAAAAAAATAAGACCTTGTACAAAGCTTTAGTTAAGGTCCATAAATCTTTGTGCTCTATCCCACCGAGCTATGGCATGATGTTTTGTGTTACAGGCATGTAAACTTGTGAGAGTGTTCATCATCAGTGAGAAATAATACAGTTCCAATGGAGAAAAAGGATGAAGAGCACTGAGTTATCCTAGCGAATACCTAAATTCACATTTATTCTCATTATTTGTTGAGTGACATAAACAAATACCAATTTATAACCCACAGTAACCACAGACACATGATTAGAGTTTAACCATCTAAGGATGCTATGTATTTTCTTGCTCTCCATAGTAGATAGCAATTTGTTATGTGCCACTCTAACATATAAACATCTGAGTGTTCATAAAATAATTAAATACTATTTTAAATGTTGCAACTTATCAATGTGATAACTAATATTTTATGCTAAAACTACAGAAAGTGAGTTATATGTATTATATTTGGTAAATAGGATCAACTGGACAGAAACAGACAGGGAGGATTGGAAAGGACATCAGGTTTGATCAGTCCTTCTAAACACAGACAAAAAAAAACAAAAAACAAAACAAAACAAAACAAAAAGACAGCTTACGTGTTGGACAGCAACCAAAAGATACATAGGAATACAGTGGATTGAGATACCCCAAAACTCCCTTTTTAATTTTTTTCAATATTAAGGTTTATTCATGTATATTTATATTATCTACTCAGTTGTAAGTTTCTGTTTGCTTTCTATCTCATGCACTTCTTCCATTTTTCCTTCTATCTCCTCCTGTCTCCCTCACTCCCTTTCAAATCCATGGCCTGTCTAAGTATTAGATTGGCCTATGAAAGTGGCAGGAGTTCCTCTCCTAAGTTCTTTTTTTAATTAAGCAAGTATTAATAACTCTGTTAGGTAGGAAGCTATAGTAACTTCCTAACTCACAAATCATGCTGTAATGAGTTTCTATAGATTATTAACGTACAATTGTCAGTGTAAAATCATAAAGTTAAAAATGTAAAAGTTCTTGTTTTATAAGAGTCTAAGCATTAGAAATAACACTATCTACTTTGAAGTGTGGTAAAGTGCACATTCTAAATAGCTGATGAAAATATTTTAAGGTGGGCATAATTAAAATACATAAAGCATTATACTGTGTGCGATATTTGTTAGGAATAGATTCTGTACATTTCACATTAAAAATAGAAAAAAAATTACTTGAGATCTTAAATAAATCTTATTAAAATACATAACTTTGCTACAAATATGATGTTGGGGCTTTATATGAACATATGTTACCTTTATGCCTACTTTAAAAGTACTTAATAGGCTATGAATAAGCTGTGTACTTGTATAACAGGATTTTTCCTTCATATTTTTTAATCTACATATATGATAAATTCATTTGTAGTCAGTGCCATTTCTGACATGTACCCAATGGTACTTTAACAATGACCATTTTCAATATTTTCAGCAAATTAAATAAGGACATTTGGACTTCATTTAATATATTTCAAATTCTCTTCTTCTTGAACTCCAAAACCTCCAGTATAAGGTGTGTATGCAGTGCTCAAACACAGTTTACTGGATCAGCTCTGCAGAAACAGCTTCATCCCAGGTGGATTGCCTGTCTCTTCCTTCCCTAAAGCTTATCCTTCTCTCCTGGTGTCATGTATACAATAAAGTTGTCATTAGAATGGAAATGTTCTCTTCTTTAGATTTTTAGACAACTTTGAAAAATACTAGCTCTTGCATTAGTAATCTAATTAATTAATTAATTAATTAGTAATATATAAAATTATAATCTGCTTGTTCCAATATCTAATTTCCTGGTTAAAAGAGTTTCCCACTTCCTTACTATCAAATGCATTATTTAAGGAAAAGGGGAGAGATGTCGAATGTGGATATTGAATAAATCAACACACATGCTGTGGATTTTTCCACTCCAAGCTAGACTTTTCTCTTGTGATTGCAATCCCACGTTATTCATAATTAATCTCTGATTAATCTTTCCTCCCTAAAAACTCTGACACTCAAAATTTACAAAGTTAGTTTGATTTATCATGTGTCATTTTCTCATATTTGATTACAAATTTGTAGTATTTACTGGTGTTAACAAGAAGTATGCTCACACAAGGACTCCAGGACTCAGACTTGAACCCTGAGACTAAAAAGGCAAACTCGATCAAGTCTCACACATTTTCTCTACTTCATTAACTTTTACTGTCATTAAAGCAGGTTCGCAAATGTCTTTCATAGATTTGCATAATAATTAGATTAATTGATATTCATGAAAAACTTGTTACACCAGCCACGAACCTAAACTACCAGAATAGATTTAAAAGTATCAGTAGTATTTTCAATTATATTTATCTGTCTAATTTCTATTATATTACTGCTATACATTAATTTTATCCTTGGTGATTTCATCTTATGATTTCCACAATGAAACATATCTTTCCCCTTAATTCTATCAAATAAAATTCATTAACAAAATCTTCACAGTATTCCCTATGATAGTAGCTTCCAATCACATTTTATTCCATGTCTTAGGATAACTTCACTGCACACTTGAAGTTTCCAAAACTTCCATGCTTGTGAAGCATTGTTGCACACTCCATGCCCTATGATTCCAGCTTTATGAGCCTTATAGCTCTCTTTATACATTGCTTATTATATTTATTTTTTAGTTAGTTATTCACTTGGCATCCTGCTTGTAACTCCCATCCTTCTCCTCCCTGTCCCACACTTACTAATCCCTTCCTCATTATCTCATCTTCTTCTACTCCTCACAGAAGGGAAAGGCCCCCTTGGGTGCTGCCTGGTCCTGGGACATCCAATTTCCATAGGCCTAAGGGCATCTCCTTCCACAGCAGCCCAACTAGGAAATCCCATTAGGAAAGGGGGATACAACCTCAGACTACCAAGTCAGAAACAGCCACCATTCTAATTGGTAGGGGACTATATGAATACCAATCTGAGCATCTGCTACAAATGTGTAGGGGACCAAGTTCCAACACTTGCCTCTTCTTTCCTTGGCTTTGAGTCTCTGTGAGTCCCCATGGGGCCAGGTTTGTTGTCTCTGTAGGTCTTTTTGTGGTGTCTTTGACCCCTTCAGATCACTCAATTCCATTCCCCACTCTTCCTCAACACTCCAGAGCAAGACATAAAATATTTTGAATGCCATGTAATGTAAAATGTCATTCTTCATTAAAGAAATAATGGATTTTTGTTTACATAATCTAGGAATATTATCAAAAACAGAATGAAACCTTTTCAAGTGTATACAATTAGGTAGAAAATAGCTGTTTTTTTTTTTCCCTAAAAATAGAGACATGTGAGGCAACAAGATTTCTGAGAGAAATTAAAAATAAATTGTCCAATTTTCCTGACTACTTTACTATTCCTCTAAGCCTTTTCGTCCTTTATTTTACCCCCATCTACTCTGTGGACTACACTCAATTCAAGGTGGATTCTTCTTCTCTGTCCCCCTCTACTTCCTTGGTTTTCTTATCCAGATGATCTGCATCTGTATGCTTCTTCTCCTTCCTCTGCACTTCTGAAATGTTCTTTTCTTTATGATGTGGTTTCTTAAACTGAAAGAAAGGCCACCCAGTAACCGTCCAAACTTGGGATTCCTCCCTTACGTGTACACCAAATACTGACAGTATTACCAAGGCCATAGTGTGCATGCAGACAGGAGCCTATCATGGCTGTCATTTGAGATGTGCTAGCAGCAACAGACTGAGACAAATGCAGACACTTATTGACAACCATTGGATTGAGGTTGGGGACCCATTTGGGAGAGTTAGAGGAAGGACTGAAGGAGGTGAATGGGATTGCAACCCCATATGAAGAACAACAGTGTCAACTAACCAGGGCTTCTCAGAGCTCCCAGATACTAAGCCAAAAACTAAGAAGCATACATGGACTACTTTATGGCCCTGAGCACATGTATAAAAAGGACTGTCTTGTCTGGCCTTAGTGTGAGAGGATGCACTTAAACCTGTGAAAACTTTATGCCCCAGAGAAGAAGGATGATGGTGGGGTGAGAGAAGGGTGAATGATTAGGTAGCAAGTACCACAGGGGCAAAAGAATAGAGTGAAGATCTCAGGGAAGTGGACCAGGAAGATGGGCAGCTTTTGTAATATACATAAATAAAATAATTTAATAGAAAGAGAGAGAAACAAAGGAAGAAACATTTATAAGGAGGGAGAGAGAGAGAGAGAGAGAGAGAGAGAGAGAGAGAGAGAGAGAGAGAGAGAGAGAGAGAGGAAGGAAGAAAGAAAGAAAGAAAGAAAGAAAGAAAGAAAGAAAGAAAGAAAAGAAAGAAGGAAAGAAAGAAGGAAAGAAAGTGCCCTAGAGAGTTTTAATGAGATTTTCCTTTTACTTTCTGTTTGTATTTCTCAATTTGAAAAGTATCTTCCTAGACGGGCAGTGGTGGTTCATGCCTTTAATCCCAGCACTTGGTAGGCAGAGGCAGGTGAATTTCTGAGTTCAAGGCCAACCTGGTCTACAGAGTGAGTTCTAGGACAGCCAGGGATGTCCCAGAGAAACCCTGTCTCGAAAAAAAAAAAAGAAAAGAAACATAGATTCCTTCATGTTTATAGGAGAGAGAGAGAGAGAGAGAGAGAGAGAGAGAGAGAGAGAGAGAGAGAGAGAGAGAGAGAGAGAGAGATCAGCAAACAGATACCTTTGCTTATGTATCAATCTAAGAGGAAACATAAATTTCTGGAAATTTTTTATGTCTTTGAAAAGCATACTACCCAGGCTTACACTGATCAAAAGAGAGAATGAACTCTTATCAAAATGAATATGTGGACAGAAGTTGCCGAATCAGAGAGCTGACCAATGATACTCATATGGTTTAGACATTTTAAAGAGTGAAATGTTGGTGTGAGAAGACCTATTAGTATATTCACAGGAGTAAATGTTATGTTTCTATTTTTGTGTTTTTCTTTTCTTTTCTTTTCTTTTCTTTTCTTTTCTTTTCTTTTCTTTTCTTTTCTTTTCTTTTCTTTCTTTCTTTCTTTTCTTTTCTTTTTTTTTTTTTCTCTTCTGTAGTTCTAGCTTTGTGCAAGTCTTCCTTGGTGGATTGATTTTACATTCTGGTAGGTGGACCACAGGGCCCTAATCATGCTAGGCAATCCACTTACTTTTGACCTACATCACATGTACGAAGGTTCAAAAATAGGTACTTCGTGAAATAAGTTAACTATTTCTACTATTAATAATACTTCTGTAAACTAAAACTAGCAAGTGAAAAATAAAATGCAACTAGTGGAATTTTAAGTGCACTGTCTTCTTATCAACTGTAATGAAATTTTAAAAATAACATTATAAGGCCAGTAATCAAAGTGAATAGAAATGAATATGCAAACTCCTTTTTATATCAGATAATATTTAATATTTAAAAACTATTAAAATGTACATGTCAAAAACTAGCATGGACAACATTCCCAGATTGGAAATATGAAGAGCACAGGTAGCTGATTCATTTTCTTCCATATAATAGTTCAGAAATCTATTTTACAGGGACATTGATCAATGAAATCTTATTGAAGATCAAGATAAAATAAACTCAAACACATATTTTTTTAAAGAAGCCAGAAATACACAATGGAAAAAAGACAGTATCTTCAACAAATGGTGCTTGTCACACTGGATGGCTGTACGTTGAAGAATGCAAATAGATACATATTTAACACCTTGCACAAAATTTAAGTCTAGTTGGATCAAACAGCAAAAAAAGATCAGATATAATTAAGCTGAGAGAAGAGGTCATGGTGAGTAGCCTGGAGAACATTGCCACAGTAGAAGATTTTCTGAACAAATTAATAAATGAGACTTCATCTCATGAAACTGAAAAGGTTCTGATAATCAAAGTAAACCATGAAAATGTCAATTAGGCAAAGAGGCAGCCGATAGAATGAGAATATATGTTTACCAACTCCACCCCCAACAGAGGGCTAATATCCAAAATATATAAAGAATTCAATGAATTAGATATAAAAAATAAATAATTCAGTTTATTTATCAAGACTTGGCATACATGCCTATACAGAGAATAATCAATAGAGAAATCTCAACGGGCTGCAAAACTCTTAAAGGAATGTTCAATATCCGTAGTCATCAGTGAATGCAAATACAAACAACTGTGAGACTCCATTTTACACTTGTCAGGATGGGTACAATCAAAATCATAAATTCCAGCTCCTGTTGCAGAGGATGTGGAGCAAGGGGAACACTCTTCCATTGCTGGTAGGGGTAGAAACTTTGGAAATCAATATGGGAGTTTTTTTCAGCAAATTGGGTATCAATTGACCTCAAGATCCAGCTATCCCATTCTCATACATTTATCCAAAGGATTCTAGACCCTAACACAAAGACATTCACTGAACCATGTCCATTTCAGCCTTATTCAAAATAGCCAGAAACTGGAAACCAACTTGATGTCCCTAACTAAATAATGGATAAGCAAGATGTAGTACATTTACACAATAGAGTGCGACTAACCTGTTTTATAAAAATTCCATAATGAAAATTTATAGGCAAATTGATGAAACTAGAAAAAATTATCGTCCAGAGTGAGGTAATCCAGACCCAAGAAGACAAGTATGCCATGTCCTCACTGATACGTGGCTATTAACCATTAAGTAAATAATAACCCAACTACAATCTGTAAACCCTGAGCAGTTAGTAAAAGCGTGGTCTAGAGGAGACACATGAATCTCCCTGGGAAGGGGAAATGAAATAGATTTTCCTGGTGGACTGTGGATAGTTAGCGATGGGAGATGGAGAGATAAGGTCAGAGACATGGTGGCAGAAAATAAAGTAGAGATGACTAGAATTAGAAGGCATTTGGGGTCGTAGTATAGAAACCTAGTGTAACAGTAACTTCCTGGAAATTAGGAAGATTATTAATTTTTATTGGATATTTTCTGTATTTATATTTCAAATGTTTTCCCCTTTCCATGTCTCCGCTTCAGAAAACCCATATCTCATCCTCCTTCCCCCGTCTTTAGGAGGGTGCTCCCGCACCCACCCACTCCCATTCACCTGCCCTGGCGTTTCCCTACACTGAGGCATTGAACACTCTCAGGCCCAAGGGCCTCTTCTCCCAATGATGTCCAACAAGGCCATCTTCTGCCACATATGTGGCCAGCGCCATTGGTCCCTCCATGTGTACTCTTTGGTTGGTGGTCCAGTCCGCGGGAGTTCCAGGGAGTCTGCCCCGTTGACACTGCTGCTCCCTCTGTTGAGCTGCAAACCACTTCAGCTCCTTCAGTCCCTTCTCCCACTCCTCCATTGGGGACCCTGTGCTCAGTCCAATGTTTGGCTGCGGGCATCCACCTTTGTATTTGTCATCATTTCCGATCATCAACAATAGCATCTGGGTTTGGTGGCCGCATATGGGATGGATCCTCAGGTGGGACAGTCTCTGGATGGCCTTTCCTTCAGTCTCTGCTCTACTTTGTCTTCATATTTCCTCCTGTGAGTATTTGGTTCACCCTTCTAAAAAGCACTGAAGCATCCACATTTTGGTCTTCCCTGCTCTTAAGCTTCATATGATCTTTGAATTGAATCTTGGGTATTCAGAACTTTTAGGCTATTATCCACTTACCAGTGAGTGCATACCATGTGTGTTCTTTTGTGTCTGGGTTACCTCACTCAGGATAATATTCTCAAGTTCCATCCATTTGCCTGCGGATTTCATGAAATTGTTGATTTTAATAACTGAGTATTCCATTGTGTAAATGTACCACATTTTTTGTATCCATTCCTCTGTTGAGGGACATCTGGGTTGTTTCCAGCTTCTGGCTATTATAAATATGGATGCTATGAACATAGTGGAGCATGGGTCCTTAATAGATGTTGGAACAGCTTCTGGGTATTATCTTAATGAGGGTTCGTAGGAATGAGGAATATGAAGTCCCAATTGATGATCTCCTGTAGCCTGCCATGGAGTTCAGTTGTGTGTCTGAGTTGCAATAATTGAGTTGTTAGTCAAAGGAGTCTCATAGAAATCCCCAAACAACTCAGACTGCTCCTATAACAAAAGATTGCTTATTACAAATTGACAGTGGGACCCCATCACCAAGTAAAATATCCATCATACTCACTATACAACGAGAAGTTCTGGTATTACCTACATGGACAGTTCCATCCAAGGTTCTAGTGTCTTGGGTGCTGGCAGGTACTCTCCACAAGCTACTGAAAGAGAAGTGTTGACACCAACTTAGCCACAAAACCTTTGACTTGGAGATAGTGGTGTTACCTCTAAAATATGCTTGGATAAAGACATGTGACACAGAAATTATGGTAGTAGCCAACCACTGTTGAATTGGCATTAAGCCCTACTTCATGAGAACAAACCCATGACCAACATTGCATGAGTCACCAAGAACCAAGAATATATATATATATATATATATATATATATATATATATATATATATATCTCCTAGGTCCAAAGACCTAGGATAAAGGCAAAAGACTGATTAAAACAAACAAACAAACAAAAAGTAACAAATTGACTCTCAATATTATTCTGCTGTATACATTTTCCAGACAGTTTGCCTTTATCTCTACATTGTGTCCTCTGTGTATATATTATAGTTATTAGTTTACTATTTTATTGGAATTCCTGGCTGTGAGGAAAAAGTGTGTCTTTCGTGTATGCTCCTGGAATTCTTTCCTTCTGTTGGTTTGGCATGCATGATGTCTATATGAAAGATTTTGCTTCATCATGATATTTTTGTCATATGTAGTTTTTATTTCTTAAAAGATTGTTCTGTTCTAAATGAAAGGCAGAAGGGGGGTGCATCCAGAGGGAAGAAGATATGGGGAGGAATGAAAGGAAGGAAAACTACGATCATGATATATTGTAGGAGATGAGGGTCTATTATCAATAAAAAGACAAACAAAAGGAACCAGTTTGATAATGGATTTGGAGAAGACTCAGAGTTCTCTATAAGGAAAAGGGTAGGAGGGGAAAGTTACTTCTATTTAGAATCTTTGGACCTCACATTTTCTTTTGTAAGTTGGTAGCAATATTGATGGTATTAAGCCCTTCAGTTGTTGTGGTGTTAAATACAGCATTGTAATTTTAGCACTTTGGAAAGGTCACAGAGAATTAATTCATAAAAACTGAATACACTTTAATGCCTTGCTTGAATAAGTATATTTATCAATACTATTTTAATATCTAGAATTCCAAGGACTGTTTAAGAATAGATAGTAACTTTCTAGATTTAATTAGATGAGCCTAATATTTTGTTTCTTTATAGATTTATTTTTACAGAGAATTTCCTTAACAATAAGTGCTACATCCTCCTTACATTTTAAAACTCATTTTCTTTGGCATTCAATGTCAAAGTGAAAGAATTTTAAACAAATAAAAAATATTTCCTTTTCCTGTCTGCCTCAGTGCTTTTGCAGTTTTCCTGATGGTGATTTTTTTTCATTTCCTAATCGTTCTCCTTGACTTGATATTCACTTCCCAGTATAAAGCAGTAAACATTTTGTTACCTAATGTTAAGGCATGAGCCAAAGGTGGAGCCGGCCATGGTTAGGAGCCATTGGCACTGACTGCTCTCAACATTCTAGTCTTAGATTATAGGTATTGTCAACAGCCTTCTTCAGAGGAGAAAACAAACATTAATGTTGAACTTTACTTCCTGCACTTTGAGATATTTAATCTGTGTCTACTATGCAATTTAAGATAAAGGAAGCATTCATTTTCATGCCAGGCTGTTCTCTAAGCACTGAGAACATAATCACGGAACATACAGTGAAGAATCAGGCAGATAAAGCTCCAAGAAGCTACACTTGTAATTATGAAAATACAAGTAATTAGTGAAGACAGTTTTATATTTTGTAAATACTACTTATATTTAGTAAGTACCACTTTATCTATTTATCTTGATATTATTTATCTAGCTGCACAAACGCTGGCCTGCAAAATCTATGCTGTTTTTAGTTGCGGGAAAAATGATGTTTACTGTGATATTCAAATAAAAAACAAGGATAGTAATAAAGCCTATCATGCAGTATTTCAGTATGATTGCAATACAGGCAGCATTAAGATGTGCAGGAGGTTCCTTGAAATGGCTGGAGGGATAAAGGCTCTTGCTTTGAAGAATAATAAATTGAGTTTGATCGCTATAATCCACAAAGTAAAAAGAAAGAACTCGTTATGGTTGTCTTCTAGTGACCACATCTTTATCTTGCATACACAGACACACACACACACAGACACACACACACACACACACACATACACACTCCCACATACACACGTACACCTAGAAGAATGATGCATTCAATTCTGAATGTAAGTCAGTGCATGAAATCAGGCTTGCATCTCTATAGAATGACTTAGGTTTCCATGAAGAAAAAACAAACCAATCTTGTGGCAGGCACAGGTTTTACCAGGATCCCCAGAGAGTCTATTTTGTTAGCTGTTTGAAAAACTGCGGTGATTGTGGGATAAAAGGAAGATTGTTTGTTGTGATGTTTGAAAAGTAGAAAGAAGCAGAATTATTTTGGAAAGAGTTCTTGATGAAATATTTGTGAATATTAAGAGATATCACAGATGTTAGAAAGCACTTTTCACTGAAAATCTGATAATAAAAAGAAAAAAAAAACCTAATAGATAAAACATAGGGAGAGGGAGAAAAGAGGAGGAGGGGATATGTTACACAGCTCAAATCTCTTTGTACTATATAAAACTAAAAAATATTCAACTTAAAATTATGCTGAGAGCTATGAGAACAGATAGGGTTGTCTTTGACAATTGTGTGGGGCAGAAAGATGAAGGGCCATAGATTCCTGCAAAGGGCCACTCACATTCCTGTTTTCTGAAGAGAGAGTCAGCTAGAAAATTGTCACTAACAATGACTATCTACTGATGGAGGAGAAAAAGAATCTCTGATTCCCAGAATCAGAGTCCATGCATCTATGAAGACGGTGTCTACAGGGGAGGCAATGGTTTAACTATAGCATGTGAGAAAATGGGATTGGCAGATTTTATTTGCAGTAAACTTGGGTTGTGGGACTAATAATACCCAATAGGTAGGAGGATGAAAAGATAGAGGTATGGGGTAGTGGTGAGAGAAGTGAATCAAGCAGATGGAGTCAGTACAAGGATTCCCTTTAGAGAGATGCCTCTGGATAGGAAGCAACAAAGGTACACACAGGAACTTGTTAAATTCGATGAGACATTGCATGGAGGATCAGAAGTCTTGAATTTAAAAAGTTTGTGTGCCTTTATTGATGCAGTCATTTTAAAGTATATAAATCACAATTAGGAGGTAACAATCATCATGTAGGAAAAATATCAAATTATTTCAGGGTGTAAAGAGGAACAATAGTGACAGTGAGGTGTAGGATTCTATAGTATTAGTCCTTCATATTTTCCAGTTATGATGACGCTCAGCTATGCGAACACCCATGAATACACTGGACCCTGTATTTTATATCTTGATTAGTATGTTTTAATATAATAATAGCCTGATCAGGAAGTGAAACTCTTTTAATTAATAAACTTGATCTCAAGATGAGTTCTGTTACTATGCGACAATCTCTATGTACACAATGGCTTGAGTTCAGCTCTGAGCTCAATGGCTGGTTTACTTAGGCTTTCTGACAGGTAGCTAGTTTTTTCTTTTATTTATCCAAAAACATTAGAATAATAAATCACTTTGACAATGATGAAAACAAATCTTTGCTAATTTCCAAGCCTTGTGCCAGGTGAATTATCGGAGCATTTAACATATCAGGGAAAAGGCCAGCTATGTAGTTCCATTTCCACACAAAATAAAAATGTGTGCAAGGCTACAGGTGTTCAATTCCCAACTATGTTTAAGTCACAGTAGCTTCTCTTTTAATATCCATTAAATCCATACAAAAGACTTAACCTATATAGATGGGAGGAGTGCCCTATACTTAGATCAAGTGTGAATGTTAGCATATTATTTTAAAACCTTTGTGTCAAGTGCACAAAATGCACAAAGGTGTGAGAACATTTGATATAAAATCTCCACTCTGTGAGAACCATGGGATATTTAGGGTAAAGAGATCCTCTAGAAACCAGTTAAAAAACCTTTCACTCAAAAAAAAAAAAAAGAAAGAAAGAAAAGAAAAGAAGAAAAAAGAAATTCCTTTAAATGGCTTCCACTCAATGGGTCTACTACAGAAACAGATAAAATGGATGTTTAGAATGATTCAAGGGATGCAATTCCAGAGGGGGTCAGTAGTGTATGCCAGTAAGAAAGAAGCACTTTACTTCAAATGTGACATTTTTGGTCCACTGATAAGCATCCAGTGAAACTCTCAGTGCATATCAGAAGGTCTCTAATGAAGGCTGAGCTCTCAATTTTGTACCAATATTTCTTTTGGCACTATCTCCCTAAACTTTTTTTTATCTAACTTATAGCCTATTAATTTGCCTTTCTTTTTATGTTTTTTTTTTCAGGCCAGTTTGGACTACTATCATTTAAAGAATATATTATTTATATCTTGAATACATATGCCTTCACAAACCCATTCAAAATGTCTATTTTTACTTATTCTTTAATTCACACACATGTTTATTATTATCTATTTAATATCTGTTCATTTTTTTATGTGTGTATGCACCTTGGTGAGTGTGAGTGCTTGCACAACCTGAGGATTGATACTGGGTGTCTTCTTTAATTACACTCCACATGGTTTTGTGAGAGAGGTCTTTCACTGAATCAGTACCTCACTGAAGTAGAGAAGTTTCCTGACCAGAAAAGCCCTGGGGCACGTTTTCCACTGCCTCCACAGCACCAAGATTACTGGCAAGTGCTACTGTGCTGTCTTTTTATATAGTTGTTGCACATCTCCACTCACATCTTTGTGCTTTTGTGGTACTTTACTGACTACACTATCCTCACAGACTCAAAAAAAAAAAAAAAAAAAAAAAAAAAACAACCTATTTTTATAGACTTGGCTCTCCTGGTAGAGAATGTTTGAAATGTTTCCTAAACAAGGTTACTATTTCTGGGAATTCTTAGGGAGGAAATAGTTTATTTGGCTTGCACTTCCATATAAGTTGTCATCATGAGAGGACAGGAACTCTACAGTTAGACCAACAGAGTCATCTATCCTGGACCCTTGGAAGTTCCCACAGACTGAGTCATCAACCAAAGCCTGAGCATGGGCAGAACATAGGCCCCCTGCACACACATAGAGCAGATCTTGGTCTTCATGTGAGTCTCCCAACAACAGGAGCAGGGACGGTCCCTGAGTCTGTTGCTTGCCTGCCTTTGGATACCATTCCCCTAAATGGCTGACCTTGTGTGGCCTCAGTGAGAAAGAATGTACCAAGGCCTGCAATGAATTGATGTGAGGGTTTGGGGTGGGGGAATGATGAAAACTAATACACAGAGGAGGGCGACCCCTTCACAAAGGAGGGGAATGGAATGAGGTGATACTGATAGGAGGGAGGCTGATATCAGGATATAAAGTGAATAAATTAATAAATTCAATTAAAAAGAAGTCGGGTCAAACAGGGAGTATTATAGAAATATAGAGGCAAGAGCTGATGCAAAGGCCATGAGGGATGCCGCTTACTGACTTTCTCCCCATGGCTTGTTCAGACTTTTCTTACAGAACCCAGGACCACTAACCCAGAGATGGCGCCTCCTAAAATGGGCCCTCTGCACCCAATCAGTTAATAAGAACATGCCCTACAGCTGGATGCAATTTGCCAGATGGAACATATTATAAATTGAGGTTCCCTCCTTTCAGATAAATGTAGCTTTTGTCATATTAATATTAAATTATCCAACACCGTTTCAAAGCTACTGCTGTACTTCCTACTTTATAAATTTCTTCTCTTCTTGCTTTACCACTACATGCTTATAGTCACCAAAATCAGATGATAATAGAAAGTACATTCCATATATACAGTTCATGGACTGTGTGAACAGGCTCAGAAAGAGGAAAATATTTTTAGGTATAGTGGTTCCTACTTAGAACTGTTGAAGAAGTTCTTTGAAGAAGACGGTATTAGGTTACTTGTGCAGTGTGACATCCAGTGTTGCAATACAAAACGCAGGGTCTCTTTCCCTAAGAATTGAGAAAGTTTGCTAAAATATTTCAATCTTAAATGCAATGAATGAAGATAACACCACTGAATGCAATCGACCTTTTGCTGGGTAGGTCTCCCATGAATTGTCACTTGAAAAATTAAAACAATATATTTCACCAAAACCAAACCAAAACAACACACAGAAAAAAAACCCTATGGCTTTCCAGCTTCAGCATCCCTTCTGGTAGGTGGGATCCTGTGCTCCTGTGACAGCCTAGTCACATTTCTGTCAGCCTCTTCTTCACCTCTCTTGGTTTAGTGTTACATGGCCTGTGAAATGACACCTTAAAAGATCCTTGCCTTCCTTTCTAAGCTCAAAGGCCATCCTGAAGAGACCTCAGCCTATCAAAGTCAGGAAGAACTGTGAGGAACTAGCACATGCAGGGTAGTGTGCCGTCTTTTTACTGGAAACCATGCTACTCTTTAAAAAGGAACATTTTGTGATTAATTTGTCCCTAATATTTACAATTATCTCTGAGTGCATACAATCATGACATTCTAGATGATCAAGTTCAGTTGTGAAAAACAGTGAGACAGTGTATTAGAGAGACAGTGTATTAGAGAGACAGTGTATTACTCTAATATGCCACATATATCTGTTTCAGATGTTTAAATCACTGCCCATTTGGGCTACAATCATTCCTGGATCAACCTTTTTTTTTCTTCCCCAAACCTTGATCCTTACTGATGAAATTGTTTTTGTTTTTTGTTTTTGTTTTTTCTAGAAATGGCTTTCAACATCTGCTTTGCATTAGAGTTTGTCTATGAAAAATAAATCTTGCATTACTTAAATTCTAACCCTCTTCTATTCACTATGCTATATACTTTCATTAATTTCTGTTGCTTGGGATATTACAGTAGCAACTATCAATTATATTAGAATGGGAAAGAATCAGGCTGCTGTTTCTATTGCTTCACTGGGTGATCACTTTTCTGATCTGTGTGCTGGTTTCTTCACAACTCAATTCAGTCTAAATACTAATTGAGATATCTAGAGTGCAGGATTCATGGACAGGTTAAACAATACACATGTGATGCCTATTAGGGCCTTTAAGGTTATCATAGTCAAAAATATCAAAATATGATTTGATGAAATACCAGCAAACTGTAGAATATAGAGTTTTCTACACTTCATATTTTTTACTCTGTTTGTCATCTGTAGTGCTTAGGGTGTAAGGGGATCTTCTTGGATGCATGTGTGCTGATAGAATGACAGGGTTCATCAGGACAGTATATGAGGTGTGAGTGACCTGGCTCCTCCCTTCTTGTTCCTCACTGTTCTCTCTATAAAGAATGTACAGAGCAATGAGAGATCAAATACAATATGGAACTGAAATCACAAACCTCCCTAGCTAATTCTTTCAAATAGAGATATCCTGTTATTAAAAATCAAGAAAATAACAGATATGTGAACTTTACTTAAAGAATTAAGGTAAAAAGTAGGATTTCTACATAAGAAATATTGTTATGTCATTTCTTACTTTTATACAGTGCTGGTAAAGCTGAGAATAGAAAAGTATAGATAAGCCTCTGATGCCTCAGATGCAGATTTACGCGAATAGAATTTTAAGCAAAATGGAACCTATACATCTTTCACTTTCCCTTAAGTCAATGTTCTTGCTTAAAAGCGGAAAAATCTTCCTCTGATATTAGAAAACTGGTTTATAAAAATTGACCTCGGTTATTTGTTTACTTCTGTCTAGTATAATTTATATATGGAGAGCTTGTGTTCTGACGGAATTTCATCATTAGTCATAACAGGCCATAACATATTTCTCTGCTTGAAATTTTTTTCTGGGAATCCTTTGGGCTGGCTCTATAACTTTTTTGTTCATCACTTCAGGGGTTTAGTTTATATGTTTAGATTTAATTTAGAGTTTTCAATGGGATAGACTTTAGAGTGCATAACTAAATTTGTGATGCATTTAAAATTTAATTGCTGTTCTCTGCTGCATGATGTTTCAAAAAGAAACAAAACATTGTGTCCAGCCTTCAGCAGGATGCTGTACTTACTTCTGTATTTGACCTATGTCCTCAATTCATATTTATGATTTGCCACAGTTGAGTCTGCTCCTTTCATCCTGTGTTTCTAAGTTATCTACAATGGTAGAGGTTGGTTTGAGCAAGGACATGGAGAAAGAAGAGTATGTTGCTTAAAAGTAATATCAGTAAATTTTGACAAAATCAAACCACAAGCAAATTATCAATTGTGTATTTTCTTGTTATGGTAGCATATAATGAACTACCTTTTATTGTATATTACATTACTAATTAATTATAGTAATTAAATAACTAAATACATTAAATGTGGCAGTCAACATCTATTTACCACTAGCCAGTGTGTACTACTGAACACCCCTGAATCTAGAGGACAATTCCAAACTCATATTTACACATATACCTTTTGTTGAATTTAATAGGTGACAAACAGAAAGAACTGATTGTTGAAAAGAAACTTGTGAGGAGGAAAGGAAACGCAAAGGTGGAGAGAGAAAATAGAGATTAGTGGAGTCATCAGAATATATTATAAACATTTTTAAATGTTCAAATATCAATAAAAATATTAATAAAAACACATATGTGACTCGCTTGATATTATGAAATGTACAATGAAATGTGGTGTGTGTGTGGGTGTGTGTGTGTGTGTGTGTGCATGAGCGTGTGCATATATGTGCATCAGGTGTATTTTCAAGTGAGGGGCAGTTACTATGAAAAGATCGAAGAGTAAATTAAATAGGGGGAAGATATATTTGCATTTTATTTAGGATGGTCAGTGATTGTACTATGAGTTTTAAAATTAGCATGAATGTAAATGTCACAGGATAATTAGCTGCTAGGTTACTGACAGAATAATTATTTTAAGAGAAGTAATACAAACAAAAATCCTGATGTAGAAACATCCTTGACTTTTGTTATGGTCCATTTACAAGGGCAGTAGTATTTCAGTAACAAGAGGCACAGGAAACACAAAGGATCCTGAATCAAACATGCCTTTGAAGGTCATAAAGTTTAAAATTTTACTTTGAAGGTAGCGAACATTTGACATTTTAAACAGAAAAAAATCCAATAAATGATAAGTCACTGGTAGTAGCTGAACAGAGAAGTAAAGAGAAAGCAGTGGGAATAGGGTGAGGAGAACAGAAGGGAAAAAACCAGAAAGTGAAACATGATTCGTGGACACAAGCAGAACTATACCTTTGGATCCTACATCCTGTACACAAGGCCTTGGGAAGAATTGTGCCAATGCTGTACAATGTTTGAAGGCTCTTTATGGATTTACTCCTGACATTTCTATGCTACTACATTGTCCCAAATTTAGTTTAGTGCCTTTGCCTAGTTATAGGAGGGTAGGCAATATACCATTTACCCAACTATTCTTTCTATCATCAAAATAAATAAATAAATAAAATAAAATAAAAAAATTTAAGTACTTCCCATATTGATGCTTCCTGAAACATCATAAGGCATTATGAACAGTTCAAGCTGAAATCCTCGTTTTCAAGAACTTACAGCATTTGCTGAGTGAACATAACGAGAATTTGGTATGCTTTCCCTGGAGGGTCTAGTCCTTTCTCCTTCTTCAGCCTCAAATCCTTACACCTTACATTCTTGGAATCTTTACAGTCTCACACACTTCTTGAGACCTATCTCAAGATTAAATCTTTATAATACATTGACATCTCAATACTGTCTGTATTTTTGCATCCAGATATAATAAAATTTATAATTTATTTCTAAGCATTTCATAAATATTTATGTCTTGACCATAAGAAAGAGGAACACTCCTCCACTGCTGGTGGGATTGCAAGCTTATACAACCACTCTGGAAATCAGTCTGGAAATTCTTCAGAAAATTAGACATAATACTACTTGAAGATCCAGCAATACCTCTCCTGGGCATATACCCAGAAGAAGTTCCAACTGGTAATAAGAACACATGCTCCACTATGTTCATAGCAGCCTTATTTATAATAGCAAGAAGCTGTAAAGAACCCAGATGTCCCTCAACAGAAGAATGGATACAGAAAATGTGGTACATTTACACAATGGAGTACTACTCAGCTATTAAAAACAATGGATTTATGAAATTCTTGGACAAATGGATGGATCTGGAAGATATCATCCTTAGTGAGGTAACCCAATCACAAAAGGAGTCATAAGCTATGCACTCACTGATAAGTGGATATTAGCACAGAACATAGAACACCCAAGATACAATTTGCAAAACAAAAGAAAATCAAGAAGAAGGAAGACCAATGAGTGGATACTTCATTCCTCTTTAGAAAAGGGAACAAAATACCCATGGAAGGAGTTACAGAGACAAAGTTTGGAGCTAAGATGAAAGGACGGATTATCCAGAGACTACCCCACCCGGGAACCATCCCATAATCATCCACCAAATCCAGACACTATTGCGTATGCCAGAAAGAATTTGCTGAAGGGAAGGTCCCCTGTTACAGTTGTAACAGGGCTACATATGAGGCTATGCCAGTGCCTGGCAAATAGAGAAGTGGATGCTCACAGTCATCTATAAGATGGAACACAGGGCCCCCAATGGAGAAGCTAGAGAAAGCACCCAAGGAGCTGAAGGGGTCTGCAACCCTATAGGTGAAACAACAATATGAACTAACCATTACCCCCACAGCTCATATCTCTAGCTGCATACGTAGATGGTCTAGTTGGCCATCACTGGGAAGAAAGGGCCCTTGGTATTGCAAACTTTATATGCCCCAGTACAGGGCCAAGGAGCAGGAGTGTGTGGGTAGGGGAGCAGGGTGGGGGGAGGGTATAGGGAACTTTCAGGATAGCATTTGAAATGTATATAAAGAAAATATCTAAAAAAATAAGATACAGAAATGGGCAAGGGAACTGGAAAAAAATAAGAATATAACCCCTGTGTTCTCAATGTCAATGTAGATTTTGCATGCAGTGGTTGTCCAAATATATGTTGAGGTAATGATCATTTCATTGAGGAGCTCATATAACAGTCTGCAGTAGAAAGTAAGCATTAGATATGGCATCTACAGGACAACTTTTTAGTTCAAGAAACTATACATTTCCCAGGATCAGTATAAATATATCAACATTGTTAAAATTTTATCCATGCCATCTTGGTGTGGATTTACAACGATCATGATCCTAATTCATTATCCATTTATATTTTGAAATACAGGAAATAAAGTATCCACAAACAAATTTATCAGTATAAATAACAGTTTCTGTGGCACCGTGAAACATGAGAGACTTTCTGAGGAAAAACATCCTATCACAATTTTGATTATATAGGTAACATTTTAACATTAGTCCATATGAAAAATAGCTAAAAATGGAGACAAGATGTAATAGGTGGCTTCCATCTTTTACTGATTATAAGTTAAAGATTCTAGACTAAAAAACTCACAGTGCACAGGCACTAATTTCAAATAGAGAAAGGAAAAACAAGACGATTGTGTAAATAAACCTCGGTATCATTTATTACAATCTCTGTGCACACTCAAATACTCTTGTTTCTATGCACGTGCATGTGGAAGGGCAAACAAATTCCTTTGGATGCTTGCTATGTTATTATTATTGTTATTATTAGTATTAGTATTAGTATTATTAGTATGTTATTATTATTATTATTATTATTTATTTTAGTCCTATGAACCATGCAGGTAGTTAATAGATTCTTACAGGCAGTTTGACTCTCTTATGAACGTTTATTGTGGCTTACACTAAACACTGACCTGTGCTGTAGCCAAATGACTGCTAACGTGGCGTGAAAGAAACTCTAGCTTCCTACCGCACTACTAATGTACCTGAAATGATTCAAGTGCATTTTAGTAGTTATGAAAGGACTCATGATGGAACATGGAAGACTCATCTGTCACTTTATCCTTTGTGCCTCTGGCTCAGAGAAGCTTCCCTGATTGCCAGCACTTGTAGAGAAAGCTCAAGGGACTTGCAAGATTACTTTATTCTCAATTTGATCTTGGCCCTCTATGTTTGATCCTTACCTCTCTGCTAAGACTTGAATTTAGTTGAATTCAAGAAGAGCTTTTATTTTGATATGCACTTCTATAGGAACTGACCTAGAATGAGACTGTGTTATTACATATAAATTCTCTGATTTGCATACTGATTCTTATCAAAAGCAGGCTCAACATTTGCCTGGTAAGCTTCAGGAGACAAGTTTCAGAGCCTCCTGTCAATACATGTGATCTTAAGATTTATAGATGTACGTTTTACTGGAAAAGCTATTGTAAGCTAAAATACCATTAGTCAAATTAAATTTTCTCCCAGAGAAAAATCACAGAAGAAAAATCTTATTGAAGATATGATATTTCACCTCATGCATATAGGAAGACAATTTTACTGGAGAGTAAAGCTCTCAATAAATAAGGTCAATGGAATATATATATATATATATATATATACATATATTAAAAATAACATATATAATATGAAGCTTAATAGATTGTCAATCATAGAAAAATATATTAAATGCAAGTTTTAAATAGTATAACAGAAGCTTACACCTGAATAGTCATTGATTCTTCAATTATAAGTATGCATATATCAGTGAGATAATCAATATCTACTTTATAGATTGGTATTGTGCATAGTAGGTCATCTATTGACTTAGATAGAACTTGTTTTTTAATTCCAGATTTATTATTTATTAGATTAGTCCCTAGGCAATTAATCAAGATCTGTAAGTTTGATTTTGAATTGGCTCCAATATACATTCAATCTTATACCTTTTTGATAATACCACAATCTCCCTGGAGACAGACAAAAGCTCTGTGGTATAAATTATGGTCAGGCATGTGGTATTACTGTTATTATGTGGTGGTCTTACTCTTTTATAGATTCTCTTTGATCTCTTTTGCTCTTGAATTTTTTTCTGGTTGGATTGAACATGGGCACAGTCTAGAAAACTAACTTTTTTCATACAAATAAAGGTAAGCAAAAAAATCCTAAAGCAAGTAAATTCTAAGTATGCACACATAACTATGGAATGTCTCTCTTCTCCTACCTAGCTAATATCTCTAAAATAGAAAACCCTTTATTTTTTTTTCCTGGATGCCCAGCAGCTTTTTTAAAAACATATTTTTAATTAGATATTTTCTTCATTTACATTTCAAATGTTATTTCCCAAAGTGCCTATACCCTCCCCCTACCCTGCTCCCCAACCCACCCACTCCCACTTCCTGGTCCTGGCCTTCCCCTGTATTGGGGCAAGACCAAGGGCTTCTCCTCCCATTGATGGCTGACTAGGCCATCCTCTGCTACATTTGCAACTGTAGACACAGTTTGTGAGGTACTGGTTAGTTCATAATGTTGTTCTACATATAGGGTTGCCGACCCCGTTAGCTCCTTGGTTACTCTCTCTAGCTCCTTCTTTAGGGGCCCTGAGTTCCATGCAATAGATGACTGTTAGCATTCACTTCTGTATTTGCCAGGCACTGGCATAGCCTCAAAAGAGAGAGCTGTATCAGGGTCCTGTCAGCAAAATCTTGCTTGCACATGCAATAGTGTCTGGGCTTGATGGTTGTATATGGGATGAATTCCTAGGTAGGGCAGACTCTGGATGGTTCTTTCTACTGTCTCAGTTCTGAACTTTTTCTCTGTAACTTGTTCCATGGGTATTTTGTTCCTCATTCTAAGAAGGAATGAAGTATCACATTTTGGTCTTCCTTCTTCTTGAGTTTCATGTGTTTTGTAAATTGTATCTTGGGTATCCTAAGTCTCTGGACTACTACTATCCACTTATCAGTGAGTGTATATCATGTGTGTTATTTTGTGATTGGGTTACCTCACTCAGGATGATATCCTCCAGATACATCCATTTGCCCAAGAATTTCATAAATTCATTGTTTTTAATTGTTGAGTAATTACTCCATTGTGTAAATGTACCACATTTTCTGTATCCATTTCTCTGTTGAGGGACATCTGGGTTCTTTTCAGCTTCTGAGTATTATAAATAAGGCTGCTATGAACATAGTGGAGCATGTGTCCTTATTACAAGTTGGAGCATCTTCTGGGTTTATGCCAAGGAGAGGTATTGCTGGATTTTCCGGTAGTATTATGTCCAATTTTCTGAGGAATTGCCAGACTGATTTCCAGAGTGAAAAACCTTTATTCTTATTCAAGTCACTGATTTTTATATCTCTTGTTAGACAAAGTGATCTTAGTCAATAAATGGTGGCTTTATTTTAAACGAAAGATTTCCAATTAAAATAGCACCTGGCAGATAAATAATAGCTAGACATGTTTTTCACCCACTTATTTTTTTCATGAGCATGTATGTGTGTGGTGTGCATGCCTATGCATGATGGTAATCCATAGCTATTTGGATTTCTGTGTGTATAGAGTTACACACATGTGCATGAATGTAAATACCTGAAGAGTTTGATGTCAAAAATCTTTCCCAATCACATAACCATCTTATTCAATGAGGTTGCATTGCTCATTCAAACAAGAAGTCAACAATATGGCTAGTTATTCTCCCCAGACTGCTTCACATGAGGGGGCAATCACTGCCAAATCCTTCCACAGCCGGAATGATATGTGGGCACCCATAGCCATTTAGTTTGTAATCACAATCTAGTCCACTTGCTTACACCAGGCATGGCAAACACTGATATATCTTTTCAGGCCATATTTTATTGATTTTCCTTATCTTGATAGCTGTTACATAATTTAAAATTAGATATATATTTTATCCTTAGCCATCTCTAATGCAGAAATATAATAGCACTTGACTAGAGCACATTGATGAATCACAAGTCATGTTCAAGAAAAATCACTGAGATGTTTGCCTCACCAGTTTGTTTCTATGTTGTAAGAAACAACATATATCAGTTGATATGAGGCCTCCAACACACATACAGTAGAAGACTGCTGGGTCTGTGTTCATTCACAGATGATGTACCTAACCCTTAAGAGACTGGAGGCCCCAGGGAGTTTAGAGGTCAGGTGGGGTGGGGGTGGGGACACCCACAGGGAGACAGGAGAAAGGGAGGAGGTATGGGATATGGATCAGTCGGAGGGTGGACAGGGGTGGGGAACAAAATATGGAGAGCAAAAAAATTAATTAATTAATTAATTAATTAAAAAAGAATTTGAATGGTATAGATTGATACATATAAAATTAAAGTTTAAAAAAGAAACTGATATACAGACAGTTCGGTGTGCATAGTCACTTGTCTGTACATATATGGGCATATGTATGTATTATCTGAGTCATTTTATTATATTGTGTTGAATCTCTGAGCCCATAGCTCCCAAGAAATGTGTGTTGCCACACTGTTTTCCAATGAGTAATCTATCCCCTTAAGCTTTGTGCCCTATCTTTGCTTTTAACTGTGGTTCTGTGCACCTCAATACCTTTTACAAAAATAGGACTCCCTGCTACTCTCTGACTGTAGTGTATTGTCTAGCTTTCTTAATATATATTCTAAGCATGTTTAAATTTAGTTTCAAAACAGTTATCTAAAAGTGAAATTTTACCATGAGCTGTTATTTAGAACACATTACAAACACAATGGCATTTTTTATTCCCTAAGAACTTGTGTCTTTTACATCATGCCACATCTGATTTTAACTGTCTCTCAGCTTTGTATGTCTGTCCTAGTCCACAAAAGTGCAGTCTGTTTATAAAGACATCAAGAAATGCAGAGAAGACCTGAGTTCAGGTTTCAGAACTCATGTTACATGGCTCACAACTGACTTAAACTCTAGATGTAGAGGATTGTGTTTGTGTACATATGTGTATGAGAGTGTGTTTGTGTATGTGTCCCTGTGCATGTATATGCCTGTGTTGGCATCATGTGTGTGTACGTGTGTTTGTCTGCAGGGGAGCATATATATGTGTGTGAGTGTATGGGTGTGTGTGTGAGTGCGAGAATGCATGGGAGAGATGGGGGGAGGAAAAGGGAGAGGGAGAGGGAGAGGAAAAGGGAAAGAAAGAGAGGGAGAAGGGGAGAGGGAGAGGGAGGGGGAGAGCGAGGGAGGGAGAGGGGACGGGGAAAGGGAGAGAATATATGGAGTTCATATATTCTTTTAAGTTTGTATCCCTGTATTATTTTAATATTGGGTAGAACAATAACTGCTAATGTGAGGCAAGCTGGTATTATTACTCACAGAATTTGTCTGGGGAATGAAATAGAGAGTATAATTATTTCTGCAATAAAGTATGTTTCATGGTGACTGTACACTGAGGCAAAGGCATCAGTTCTTACCTTACTGAGAGGCAGCATCCACTGTCATTTAGATTGCTTGAGTCACTGGAGCTTTATCTTGTTGACTGACTTAGATCCCTGCTGAGTTAGACCTGGGAGATGACTGACTTCCTCATTAGTTTCACACGGAGGGAAAACCTGTGATCTCTCAGAAGTCTGTACTTTCAGGTTATTTATTCTGTCGCTCTTAATTGTGAATGTCCACTGTGTATAATAAAACTATGATTAGTGTGGTGCCTTCTAGTACAATTTGGAATAGAATAAACCTATTCCTACACATATCTGAATCTTTCTAATATCAAAACAATGAATATTGAATTACAGATATTTAACTGTAGATTACTTGAAATGCCCTCCTGGGGTCAGGTGAATGCAAAAAAAAAATTGGGGGGGCAGATTTAAACCAATTTTAACTGATTAGATTTTGTTCTAGAGGATGCCTATGTTTGGAAATCATGAAAGAAAAACACTATTGTATGTTTTCAATTTGTTAAACTCTATTTACAGACTCTTTTTTTCTTTCCTTTGGTATTGGATGTTTTCTTTATTTACATTTCAAATGTTATCCCCTTTCTCATTTCCCCCTTCCCCTGCTCCCAGAAACCCTCTATCCCATCCTCCCTCCCTCTGCTTCTATGAGGGTGTTCCTCCACCTACCCACCCAAATCCACCTCTCTGCCCTCAATTCCCCTACACTGGGGCATTTATCGAACCTTCATAGGACCAAGAAGCTCTCCTTCCATTGATGCATGACAAGGCCATCCTCTGCTATATGTGCAGCTGGAGCCATGTGTACTCCCTGGTGGATTGCTTAGTCCCTGGGAGCTCTGGGGAGTCTGGTGGGTTAATATTGTTCTTCATATGTGGTTGTAAACCCCTTCAACTCCTTCAGACCATTTTCTAACTCCTCTATTAGAAACCCTGTGCTCAGTCTAATGGCTGGCGGCTAGCATCTGCCTCTGGTAGTGCCTTTCCGGAGACAGCCATATTAGGTTCCTTTCAGCATGCACTTCTTGGCATCCACAATAGTGTCTGGGTTTGGTAACTGTATATGGTATGAATCCCCAGGAAGGACTCTTTACTTATAATGCAATAACTTTATCAGAAGTATAGTGATATATAATGAAAGTAAGACCTCTACAGCAGAATAAACTTTTGGTAAAATTTAGCATGTGAAGATATCTACTTGTTGGTTATATGTAAAATTTACTATGAAAGCCTTTTTGCCTTCTTTTTAAAAATCAAGATTTATATCTAACATTGGGTAAATTGCTAATAAGGAAAATTTATCATATATATTTTGTTCATGGTGTAAAAGAATGGACATCATGTAGTCCAAGTCTTCAAAATTTAAATGAGAAGTACCAAAAGCCTCATTACTTTAACTTTGCTAAATGTACCTGCCGTAAAACAGTGTAACCATACAATTGACATTTTGCATTTTTAAGACCACTAAGCAATGATATATTTCTTTTTCAGAAATACTGCTAACCACATCATTATGTTTGATTTATGCATAGAATACCACAAGGATTTATTTTATAAAACATTATTTCCTGCTCTACATACTTGTTAAGATTAAGATAACCAGACAATTCAATAAAGTAATATAGCAATAACAGATATACTAATATACCTGCAATACTCTATTTCAATGTGTCAGTGGTAGAAGGACTACATTTAAAGACAAAAAGAACCTTTACGTTACCTTGGAAGAGTCCAGGCAAAGCAGAAGGTGACAGTCACCTGCAAGGCCTCGCTTTCAGCTCTCACCAAATGATGAGAAGAGATTGTTCACAGGGCAAGGTTAGAGCTGGTTAGGAATGATTCACTGGCTGAGGAGAGAAAATAATGCAAGATAGTAGAATGGAAAGATTAATAGGCAGAGAAGCCGTTGCACATGGGTAGGGGTGTAAGACTAGTTCTCATGGCTCCTTCTAAGACATGTTAAATCTCTTAAAATTTTCAGCAGTCTGCCTTTCTTTAACCTCTACTGAACAGAGCTTATTTTAGAAGAACTGGGGTATCACTGAAAACGATTTTGAGTAGTGATGGTGAAGAATGGAATTAGCAAATATACTACACAGAGATTACAATTTTTGTTCCATAATTTATTTAAAGATCTGTGTTTGTCTGTCTAGAGATTCCTTTTGGAAATTACCAGTAATTGCATTTTCAAGCCAGTCCTTAATATTCAGAGAACAATGGTCATTTTGTGTTTATTATAGCCATTGTTTAAGTTGAGCTTGTAGGAAGATGAATTTTGTCTTTAAAAACACAGAGGTGCTTTTGTGCAATGATTCCCAAATAAGCATTTTTCATAATATTCATTGATTTTTAGTCACTGTAATACAGTTAGGGTAGCATGTATATGCTTCTTTAAATACTGGCAATACTTAGACTACTCTCTAAGTGGCCCTTTCCTGTCTGAGTGATTGGGAGCCAGAGTTTGAGAATGTGTGTATGGTCTATTTTTTTTTTCAGAGTATATAATTCAGTGTTACTCTTGCTGTTCCAAATCTGCCACTTATCTATGCCTCTATAAGATGTATTTGCTAACACAATTGTAAACTGATTTATTTATTCTTCTCTCATACATTATGTCATGACTGAAATTTCTCTCTCTCGCCACCACTCCAAATTCCGAAACCTTCCCTCTCCCCAGACTCCCCAGATCTACTTCTCAGTTTTCTGTAAAAAATAAAAAAGGCAGGCCTCCCAGAGTTATCCACTGAATAACAAATTACTTTTATTATCCAAGTTATAATAAAACTAGGCACAGACCCTCGTATCAAGGCTGAATAAGTTAACCTAATAGGAGGAAGAATCCTAAGACCTGGCAACAGAGTCAGACATTCGAGGTGTTCTACAATGACACAAAGCTACACAACCATATGCAGAGGACCCAGTGTACTCAGTGCAGGCTCTGGGATTGTTGCATTAGTCTCTGTGACTCTCTATGGGTCCTGCTTAGTTGATTCTGTGGGCCTTATACTCCTCAACCACTCGGGTCCTAAGTATGTAAACTGTTATGTATCTGTTCTATCATTTTCCAAGAACCATAGTAGTTGACAACAATAATAGTGATATTGAAAATAACTATAATTTACACAATTCATGACAACCACCAATTTTCCTTAGATACAAGAATATCAGTCTTTATAATTGCAGAAATTAACCACTTGGCTAGCCCGATATGGGAGTCTTTACCTTAAATGGACTTTCTAATATAGCCAAAGAAACTTTAGTTTCCAGAAAACATCTTACGTGTAACTAAAACTCAGTCATCCCTTTCAAAATACCCATTTCTTTTACAAGTAGACACATTCAGAATTCTGACAGGTACCCAAAGTTTGCTGAGAAAAGAATGGGGATCAAAATACTCAAAGAAATTGGCAAGGTTCTGACTAATTTTCTTTTAATACCTAGCCCCCTTTTAATATTAAAATATTAGATAAATGAAGGGATTTCATTTAACTGAGATTAATCATTGTTCTAAACACATGGCCTCTTCTGTCATAACTGTGAACTTTTACACTGTTCATTTCTTATGTCTAGCCTTAGTGGATGATTAATGTTCACAACACTAATGGAATTCATTTTTAAAGCCAATAGTGCCTGTGCACACAAAGGATATTGTTAATACAAGATTGTGTTTAGGAAATGAGAAACTACAGGTGAAGTGTCATACTGAAAATAATTTAAGAAAAATTTATCTCTGATATGATGAAGGGATGCTATGAAATTCTGTAAAATGAACAGAATTTGATAATCTGGGCACGAGCCTTTACCCATTTCACTTAGTTTGAATATGAAATAAATGCAATGTGTATTTAATCTTTCATTTCCATGGATAATGTGCCAAGCACTCTGTGATGTAAGTATAATTTACACTGTAAAATAGATTATTTTTGAGTTATGAATGCTTAGCACAAGATACTATGATATATAAAGAAATAAATGGTATACTGTGTGTTATGGATCAGGTCATGGATGAATGGATATGAACTGGATAGTGACTGGAGTTTACTCAGTATTACTCAAAGAATCAACAATAATGATTTTCCTTTCATAAAGAACTGAAGTATCAGAAAGAAATAAGGTAAGCATAGAAAACCAGGGCAAGCCCCATCTAGAGAGAATGAGACATAGAAGGAAGAGTGCAAGTGTCTCTGGGAGGTTATCAATAAGAATTTACTGGGCATTAACATTGACAAGTAGATTATATCCTCCGGTCCTGATTTTTAATTGTTTATAACTAATGGTTTACTAAATGTTGCCTAGAGCATAAATATATTGTAAAGAACAACTGTTATCCCCACTTTAAAAGTTGTTTTATCCTTCTGATACAATTGCTCTACTTGAAATATTTGAGATAGCAAATTAAATATTAAACAATTATTTCAGATACTAAAGTGAGTATGAGCTGAATTTACTATGTTGTGCATGACTGAAGTCTATGTGCCCATATATACCTTACCAGGAGCAAAATAATTTTTCTAGGTCATGAATAATATAATTATGAAAATAATAAGCAAAATAGCTAATGGCCCAAAATACTTAGTGAAGAAATGGGTGAAACATATTTGTCATATAATTTCCCTTTTGTTGAAAATATTTTTTTAACCATACAATATATCCTGATTGCAATTTCTTCTCCCTCCAATTCTCCCAGGTCCACCCTAATGACATCCAGATCTACTTCCTTTATGTCTCTCATTACAAAAGAACAAACTTCTAAGAGATAATAGAAAACATGACAAAATAAAATATAAGCTTTTTAAAATTCACTTTGAAGTTGGGTAAGGAAACTCAACAGAAGAAAAAGATCCTCACGAGAAGGCTAAAGAATCAAGGATCCAGTCACTCACACATTGGGAGTCCCTTAAAAATACTAAGCTGAAAGCAATAATGCATACGGAGAGACCTAAGCAGACCCCCTCTGACGGGGAAGGATTTAAGGATGATTATGATTATTGTATAATGTGATCTTTGGTGAAGCAACTCCTGCACTTTATTCCTTGTGGATAGAACCTTATAAATATTTGGGGGTGGGTTAGGGTCTAGAGGCATCTGCTTTCTGTTGGCTTGGTCTGAAATGTTAGAGATGCCTCATCTGCATATGGAAGGACTTCAGATGTTGTCCCTATGTGACTGATTGTCACAATCCTCTCAGTGGGGTGTTGTGGTCCTGTGTTTCAGGACTGAAACCTGGTTGGGAGTAGATTTAAAAGTCTACCATTCTCAATTATGAGAATTTCTAGGGTTCTTGAATCTCCTAAACCTTACCAAGTTTTCTGTCTGATGGCATTGGAAGTGTCAAAGCCCCACTTCTAATGACATACTTCCTCCAAGACCATCCCTGTTCCAATGAGTTCATGCCTCTTACCCCTTTAAAATAGCACTTCTTCCTGGTGACTAAGCTTCAAATGTGTGAGTATATGGGGGCCATTGTTATTCAAAGTACCACATCTGCAATGCAGAGTACAAATGTGTTTTATTGTCATAACTGCAGTGGTGCCATTGGTATCCTTTGGGTAGGGGCCAAGGAACACCTGAATATCTTAATACAGAATACCCTATGTAATTTCTCATCTCAGACCACCTTTCTCTTCATCTTGCCAAGGCAGCCCTGAACTAAACATTCAGCTCATGCTACCCTCTGGCAGAAAATATTTTCATCACCTCAAATTGCCTTTCAATCTCCTCTGCTGCTTACAGACATTTTGAAAAGTTGTTTGCATGAACTGTTAAAACTATGCTTCTTACAAATTTCCACAGAGTGTGTATGATGTAGTCTAATATTTTCTCTTGAACTCAATCACTGTTTTCCTCCGTAGTTAAAAATAGAACACTTAGCTTCTGCTAACATAATTCTCCCAGTGTAGCTCCAGCGGCACAGTGAAGTTTAAATTTAATAAGAGATTTGGCTGGCCATGGCAAACTGGACAACCCAAGGAATGGGAAATGCATTCAGACTTGGAAGTGTAAATTGCAAGTATAGAGAGATATGTAAAACCAGAGAGACACGTGTTTATAAAAGAGTACTTTTCTTTTTTAATAGAACCCTGGCTGTCCTGGCCTCACTATGTGGAACAAACTGGCCTCGAACTCACAGAGATATGCCCACCTCTGCCTCCAGAGTACTGAGATTAAAGGCATGTGCCACAATGCCCAGCTAAAAGACTACTTTTATTAGCAAATCAAGACTTTGGCAATCACACTTCTCTACAGTTATGGAATATTAGGGATAAACATGTCATTTGGCATTTAGGCAAATTCTTGCCAGTGTTTATGAAACATAATCTTGGATATTTAAAGATCATTTCTGATTCTGTGCTTAATAGTGGCTTTCATGTGAATTCTTCTTCATCATAGAAATTATAGATTAGATATCATAGAAATTTAATACTGGTTCCTGTCTTAATGTCATCCTTTGTACAAATAAAATAAAATAAAAAGTACCCCACATAGAGATGTAATGAGTTGTAAACCTAAACAAATGTGAAGTGTTATGGCTAGAATAGAGTCATAATGCTGAGTTCCTACTGCTTTTTATAAAGTATGTTTATATATGTTTGTATATGTATGCATGTATGTGTATATATGTATACTTGTGTATTCATGAATGTGCATATATGTATGTGTGTACATGTGTTCAAGTGTGCATGTGTATATGTTTGTATGTATTTATGTGTTGTGTGTTCTAGTTTTGTGGATATATGTTTGTCTTTATTTGAACTCGTGTCCATTTTGGAATGAAGCCAGTTGATATTGGTAGCTGTTGAGACAACAGATGTCTATGTGTAGAAGCTTAAATATAAGGACATCTATTCTCTTTAAAAAATAAATAAATAATTAGAAACATGTCTCGCTTCACAACAATATCAGACATTAGAAATCTTCTGTTCTGCTCTGATTGCATTAGCTAGGACTTTAATGCTCCAAGTCATAGACATTCTGAAACTCCAACAAATACATTCTCATTTTGAATAAGCGGGAATGGATGGGAAAAGAACTAAATGTGTTTGGGCAGACACATCTATACCAGTACTGAAAATGTAGGCAAAAGACTCTCTATGCTGCCACAGGGCAACTTGTATATCCATGCTGTTGTTGCACTACTTACAGTAGCTAGGGCATTGAATGAATGCATGTATCCATCAGTTGGTGAATAGGAAATGGAAAGGTGCTGTATATCTGCACTTAGGCATAAAGGAAAAAATTAAATAAATTGTGGAATTCAAGGAAAATGGATTTCCTTATTTTTATATTATGGAAAATACATTAAAAATCAGTGAGCCAGAAATAGATCAAAGCAGTGTAGTGTTTTCTTCTGTGGACCAGAGATTATAATCTTTATATATGTGGTTATGTGAGAATGTGTATAGGTACAGGCCAGGAAGTGAAGTCTTCAGGAAACGGGGAAAAGTTTTTGAGAAAAGTGGTGGAAGAGTTAATAAAAGACATGCAACCAAAATAGAGAGGATGGTTCTTGGAGTTGAAATGTCTGTGACCAGAAATGGGAAGGGAAATGAGGGTGGAGGATTGACAAAATGTATATGTAGAGAACCATAAGGAAACCTGTTAACATTATGCTTATTAGAGTTAATAAATCAAATAAAAATTCATGTTTTCATGCCTGCTTTTTGGCTCAATAAGAATGAAAACTTACATCTTTTGAACAATGAAATAAGCACTAGAAAAGAATCCCAAAGAAGTGGAAAAAAGTGTAGAAAATATAGAAGAGCCATTCTGTGAGCCTCCCTGAAGGTCTCTGTCCTCTATGAATCTATGGTGGATAACAGCTTATGCAGATGGATAACATGAAGTAGACTTGTACATCTTTGATAATCCCTTTATTCACAATGCTGCCTGTTCATTGGGTGTCTGTGCTCTTAACACTAGGCTGTTCCTGCATGATACTAGGCTAATGCATTTAAATATGTTATGCTTTCTGATCCAATATTATGTTGTATCCACTCATCCAAGTATTTAATTAAACATCATTGTTTTTCTTGAGCACTGATAAATGACCAGTATATCTCCCATGAAGAGATCTGGTTGTTCTTTTGTTTTTGTTTTTGTTTTGTTTTTGTTTTTGTTTTATGAACAAGTGTTACAACATTGATAATAGCTAAGAAAGTCTAGAAATTTCTGCACTATGAAATAGGTTAATAATATTCCATAATTTAGTTTTATCAAACATCTGTCCAAAATTCAATAGAAATAGTCATTTAAACTATAATCCTCTGATATATTTAAATGTAATCATTTTAATTTCAAAGAGGTGAAAATTTGAAAAATATTTGAAATTGTTGGAAATTTCTCCACATTCTGTATTTTTATTTTTTATGTATTTATTTTTCATTTTATTTTTTATTAGATATTTTGTTTATTTACATTTCAAATGATATCCTCTTTCCTAGTTTCCCCTCTGAAAATCCTCCTCACCCCCCTCCCCCTGTTCCCCAACACATCCACTCCCAAATCATATATTTATATAAGTCTGTTTTCAGTGATATATAATTTATTACACTTTATTATGCTCAGTAGGTTCCCCAATGTTTCCCATTTGAATTTTTTTATTTGATTTTTATGCCTTAAAATTATTTTTAGCCAAAAATAGGTGCTGAAATGAAATTCTCACAGTTCTGTTCAGAGTGGCTATAGTTTAGGAGGGAAACAGACAATTTATAAGCATTTTAATTCTAAAAGTTAGAACGATCTTCAATGTTTTACAGAAATAGATCTTAAATTTTGAAACCATGTAAAGCAGGCAACTTTCTCAAATGTCCTATTTTTCCTTCTCTCTGTCCATATTCTTTCATGTAGAGACAGGCACTTTCATGTCCATTGCAACGTTTACAACGGGATTTTATTTATTTTTTGGGTTTTTTTCCCAATTTTTTATTGGGTATTTTCTTCATTTACATTTCAAATGCTATCCCAAAAGTCCCCTATACCCTCCCCCTCCTCAGCTCCCATAACCACCCACTCCCACTTCTTGACCCTGGTGTTCCCCTGTACTGGGGCATATAAAGTTTGCAAAACAAAGGGGTCTCTCTTCTCAATGATGGCCAACTAGGACATCTTCTGCTACATATGCAGCTAGAGACATGAGCTCTGGGGGTACTGATTAGTTCATATTGTTGTTCCACCTAAAGGGTTGCAGACCGCTTCAGCTCCTTGGGTACTTTTTCTAGCTTCTCTATTGGGGGTCCTGTGTTCCATCCAATAGCCCTGTGAGCATCCACTTCTGCATCTGCCAGGCACTGGCATAGCCTCACACAAGACAGCTATATCAGGGTTCTTTCAGCAAAATCTTGCTGGCATGTGCAATAGTGTCTGTGTTTGGTGGCTGATTAAGGGATGGATTCCCGGGTGAAAACCCTGAGATTCCACCTCACACCAGTCAGAATGGCCAAGATCTAAAATTCATGTGACAGCAGATGCTGGCAAGGATGTTGGGAAAGAGGAACACTCCTCCATTGTTGGTGGGATTGCAAGCTTGTACAACCACTCTGGAAATCAGTCTGGCAGTTCCTCAGAAAATTGGACATAGTACTACCGGAAGATCCAGCAATACCTCTCCTGGGCATATATCCAGAAGATGTTCCAACGGTATAGAAGGCCACATGCTCCACTATGTTCATAGCAGCTTTATTTATAATAGCCAGAAGCTGGAAAGAACCCAGATGTCCCTCAATAGACGAATGGATACAGAAAATGTGGTACGTTTACACAATGGAGTACCATTCAGCTATTAAAAACAATGAATTTATGAAATTTCTAAGCAAATGGATGGACCTGGAGGGTATCATCCTCAGTGAGGCAAACCAATCACAAAAGAACTCACATGATATGTACTGACTGATAAATGGATATTAGCCCAGAAACTAAGTATACCCAAGATATAAAATACAATTTGCAAAACACATGAAACTCAAAAAGAACGAAGACCAAAGTGTGAACACTTCACTCATTCTTAGAATTGAGAACAAAACACCTATGGAAGGAGTTACAGAGACAAAGTTTGGAGCTGAGACGAAAGGATGGACCATCCAGAGACTGCAGCACACCTGAATTTTATTATGGAAATCAGCCTTTAACTTTTCTAACTAATGTACTAAAAAAGAGGTTTTGTGAAGTTAACTAAGTGTTATTTATTGACCTGAATCAAGTATGTATGTATGTATGTATGTATGAATGTACACACACATTTATATATTATATTTCAATAATCAATTAAAATATATTACACACTGTTTTTTGTATAGTTTGCCTTTGTTGAAATAAAAGTATGTAATAGTTTTTATAAGTATTGTTGCTCTTCTATACTCTAGTTTTGTATATGGGTGCTAACCATAGGTTTTTAATGAAATTTCTAATGAAATCATAAAGTGATATTTTTATTGGCTCTTTGTACAAATTCATTTGTATCAATTTGTCATATTCATGTCCGGTTCTTTTGGATTTACAATAATTCTATCAATGTATATAGATATAGCTGGTATTCTTGGCCAATATTATTTGGGGTTTTTTTGCTTTTTGATACTTTGAAGTTAACCTATCTGTAATAAAATTAGTTTTTTACTTCTATTTATTTTAAATGGTGTGGGTGCATGCATGACGAGATCAGAGGAAAATATGCAGTAATCATTTTTATGGTGTTATTTTGTTTAGTTTTGTTTGTATTTAAATATGTGGGTACCAGGATTGAGGTGAAGGTATTATGATTGGTAGAAATCTCCTTTATCCAATAAGACAATTGATATCTATGCATGTTGTTTTAAAAATACATCATTGCTGATGCTTATGCTCTTAGGTTATTCGAAGCCATCATCATCATCATCATCACTTTAAATTCATGGGATTTTGATAGATGGACAACATTTTCAAATCAAGGCAACAGAAAGTGAATTCTCATCCATTTGTTAGTCTCTATTGCATTTCTCTTTTCACTTGATTTATCTATATAATCTTCATATGAGATTTAGGTACCTCCTCATAATTACTCATTAGAGCACATCTTTATGGGTTATTTTAAAACTCTCCATTTTTTAAATTCAGCATTACTAAACGATGTGTCATAATTCACAGAACACTAATTACTATGCACTTCAAGACTATGGTATTACACAACAAGTTATGATCTTGAAATATCCCTAGAAGTGCATGGCTAAGGACGGAAGGTCACATTTACAAACTATAGAGAGTTGTATGGTGACACATGATATATTCAAAGGGAATACTGAGAAAGCAAACAACCAAGAACAAAGTGAGAATGAAAGTGCGTAAGCAGAGGCACATATCTATATTACATCAGACTATTAGTGAATATTGGAAGAAGAGCTAAATGGCAAAGCTAGTGATGAAATGTTATCAATGGTACAGCATAATGGAAAGTCATTGTATGTTACATAGGCAAAATGTGATAAATTTTCCAACAGAAACAACAAATAGAAACTGGAAGTGGTATAAATATTAGTGTCCAACACATGATTTGATTTGATTTCCATATGATAGATGAAATCTGGTGTGTGTGTGTGTGTGTGTGTGTGTGTGGCACTGGAGTCTGTAGCATACTTGTTTCTGCCTATGCTAGACAAGTTCCACATCCAGTTCTTATTGTGGAATTATATATACAGGTACTTAACATGTTATTACTAACATATGAGTTTATATAAGCTGTTTATTTAAATACAAATTGATATTTGATATATCTAAAATATATTTATACTGATTTCCAATGAACTGAACTTTTAAATCAATACATAAAAGGTGATATGAATGCACCATCAGAATGATTACAAGTTTTTCAAAGGCATCAGTTATAAAATGGATGTTGACTTAGGAAACAGATGACCTACAAAACTGGAAGTTTCAGATGTGTGATATTACAGGTTTTAAGGACAATTTTCTCAAAGAATATATTCCCAAGCTCCTACTTAGAAAAACAAGAAGTCTGCACTACCCCCTCCCCTTGCAGGTGTCTTTATTTGGATATCTGAACAAATAACCTATGGTGTTAAGTCAACTACTGTGACAAACTGAAGTATTGAATCCGTTTAAATATTGATTATCAAATACAGTGTTTGCATTAAAGTATTTCACTCTCACTTTAAATATTTGTTTACTTAGCTCAATGCCATTATATTAAATATATAACTACAATCCTTTCTCCTGTTGTAAAATGTTTTGATTACATGGGAATAATTCATTTTTGTTTGCCATTGAATCAATACTTTTTCCTTCCAAGTGTTTCTTGATTATAATAACACCAACACTGAACACCTTATATTTTAAAATTCTATTTAAACTTTCAGATATAAAATTATGAGGCCAGAATTTAAAACTTTCAGTGTATATTGTTATTGTTAGAAATAATAAATTTATAACAATATATGAATATTTAAATACTACAAAAGTCTTCAGTATTTGCTCATAAAATTATAGGCATTTTTAAGTGGTTTGTTGTCATTTTAATGAGCAATTGATGCAAATGCAGTAGACGGTAACAGACAAAGTGTTGAATATGCTTGTTGTAGAAAGGTATCCTCCTAGAGAAGTATTTTTATGTCCATATAGGAAGCAGCGATGTTTTGATTCTGGTGGCTTAAGCTGTGATCTCTTTTTTTGACATAGTATAAATGTCATTCACCTTGCTGGGAGAGTGAATTCCCTGGCAACTAGAACCTCAGTAGCACCATGAAAAATCTGGCCTTCTTGATGTGGAAAGGGCAGGTCCAAAGTCCTTTCAAATTACTACTCTAATTTCAAGCTAGAGATAGTTTTTATTGTGTTGCTTTTTTTCTCTACCTATTGACATAATCTATCAAAAAAAATCTCTCAATGCTGTGCATGAAAGCAAAGTTCAAACATCACTGACATTGTTGCCACCATACAGACAGCAGTGTTCCTTAAATAGAGACCTACAGACGGAGCTGTCCCCAAAGTGGAATTGCAACACTGATTGGTGTCAGGCTCTGTCTAAGATGAAGACATCATAGTAATATGCCCTGGCATTCCTGGAACCCAGAAACATAAGAACAATAGAGCAGAGCAACTTACTCACAATCACTACACATAACTCCATTATAAAGTTTTAAGAATAAAACTACATTGAGTTTCACACATTCTTGTAAGAATTTAGAATTACAACTTCATTTGTTTTGTTTTTCTTTTTCGTTTTTGTTTTTGTTTTGTTTTGTTTTGTTTTTCGAGACAGAGTTTCTCTGTAGCCCTGGCTGTCCTGGAACTCACTCTGTAGACCAGGCTGGCCTCAAACTTAGAAATAGACCTTCTTCTGCCTCCCAAGTCCTGGGATTAAAGGCGTGCGCCACCACTGCCTGGTCATTAGGTGTTTTTTTACAAGCTATATTTCGTAGTAATTAACTTGGAGAGAAAAGAAAATAGAACTTATTTACTTTTATAATTGAAGTTTCAGTATTCTGACTGTCTGTCTGTTTATCTATCTATCTATCTATCTATCTATCTATCTATCTATCTATCTATCTATCTTATAACTGAATGCTATGTTTAAAAATATTCTATTTAAAGACAGACTGGAAGTATTGATCTTGATTCTTCCTAATTTCTTTGATTAAAAAAAACAAAAAACAAAGAAAAACTTTTCAAAAAAGGAGAATGAGATCTTTCTACAGTTTTTTTTTTCCTAGTGTGTGTACCTGGGTTTCTCTAAATTCATGACATCCTTTTGTTGAATTTTTCTGAAAAAAAAAAAAAACTGTCAAACTCAAAAAGAGCTGAAGACAAACAACAGTGATTATCATAGCTTTTTAAATGGCTTTCTGTGTTCTAGTTTCTAAAAGAAGTTTGTTTCTAAAAACTATAAGTTGTACAATGACACTTCAATGCCTGATTATAGAAGAATTCCTTATTTTTAAAATGACAGGGTTGGAGTATATGATTTAAGTATAACAGCAAAGATGTCAGAAATAGCAGTGCAAAAACACAAATCTAGAGATACTTAACTAAACAAATGGAAAAGTATTTAAGGAGAGCAGAGGTACTTGTAGAATATGTTTTTTAAAGGAATTACATAAGCCATTTTACCTGTTCACTGTGCGTAGGCTTAGAACTATGTGTTGAGCTTGTTTGCACTGCTTAAACTTTCTCTCTCCAAGTGCTTTATCATGCTAACATATCCTCTCCCTCTGTAAACCAGCTATATGGATAGTATATAACAGCTCAAAGTTTTCTATATTTATTCAATTTTACTGTCTAGATTTAATTTGTGTATTTATATTGATCAAAGTAGTTTTAGAATGGCATCTCATTTGTGTGTGTCATAGAACCATACTTTGAATCTAGCCTAGGAATATTGTATTCCTTCTTAGTTTTAGGTTTGAGAATTTAAGTAATAATAGCTTAATACATTTAAGATGCTTGCCTTGAATGAGATGTGTTTGAAGGAATGTTCTTTTGTTATGTTTTCCAAAGTTTAACTTACAATTTTATTTCTCTTATGTTGTTTGTAAAACCAAACCAGCTTCTTTTAGTTACTAAGTATGCAGTGATTATCATATGCATTTGAAGATATGAGAAAATTTCAAAGTAAAGTGCGACACACTATTTAAATTCATGAAAATATCTCATTCTCAAAATAGACAAGCTGAATTAAAGATAAATGTGAAAGTCAAGGTAGGTTTTGGTCTCTTGATACTGATGAAATACATTATTCAAAGGATTTGATATGAAGAGAAAAAAAGAGAGAGCAGGTGAATGGGATGATGGACAAAGGGATGGAGGTAAAAAGGGAAATACCTTTCATGTGATTATGTCAGAAATTATTATTAAATGTCTCAAAGAGTTTGGAGATTTTTCACCTCTTTTAAGGTTAAAATGGGTTAGAGCTAAACAATTGTATTGGGGAAATAGCAAACAAAAATTTCATGTTCATACTGGATTTTAAAAGTGTTAATTAATCAGATTTTAACCAGACAGCTCATTTAAACATTGTAAATTCAGAGTCTGTTGATTTAAATTATGAATGCCCCCAATCAGCTCCTGTCCTGGAGCACTTGGTCCAAAGCTGGTGGTTCTGTTTGGGGAGCTTATGGGACCTTTAGAATACTCAGACTTGCTGGGTGGATTCTGTTACTCAGGGTTGGTTTTGAACATTTATAGACTTCTCCCACTTCTGTTTATACTCTTTGCTTTATGCATATGTGGATGAGTGGGACTAGCCTACTTTCTGATCCACCAACTTGTTTTCATATCTTCCTATTTATTATGGATTCCCGTTCTAAAAATTAAAGACAAAATACACTGAACACCTATCTTTTGCCTTTAACCATGGAAAAGTAAGTAATATATTGACCTTCAAATAATAAGAGGAATGACATTGAAATTGATGTCAATATGCAGTGCTCAGATACTTGCATGAGACCAGATACATTATTTATAATTTCCCAGGGAAATATTTGTATATGTATATACACTGATGATATTTCTTGATACTACTATTGTTCATTATGAGTAGGAAGCAATGCAGGAAATATCCCTAATAGAAGAGAATACCAAACAAGATTCCTAGGCATTGTAAAATGTGTTCTAATTTTTGAATTACAGTATAGAATGCAAATAATGATATCTTAATTATGTGTCTTAATTTGGAACTAAAATATATAGAAATGATTGAGAATAGGAAGTAGTGGGATACTCAGAATGGAGGTAAATTGAGGAATCTTTTTAAAAAGCATGTTCCCCTATAAATTGTTGTATAGTATAATCCAACAGAGATTTGCAGAAGATAAGGAGCTATATAAACAGCCAAAGAAAGAACTGCAGTAGAGAGAAAGAAAGAGGAAAGCCTGAGAGCCATTTCACGCCTACAGTGCACAAACTACCACACATTTATAGAACACTTAGTCAAGAAAGTTTATATGGGATTACCCTATGTGACTCCATCATGTAAGGTCTTTACTGCTGAGTTTTGACTCAGACAGAATCAATGGTTAGATAGATCAATATGCAATATGAGAGAATGAAGAATGACTGACACATGATACTACCCATGGTATTTAAAGCCCCACACATTTCACTCTTTTTTGTTTGTTTGTTTAAAGGAATTTTATTTATTCAGTTAAACTAAAAATATTCGAAAACTCCTTCACATATTCATCTGTCTTAGAGAATTCTATTTCTTTGCATAATTATAGATTTTACTTTTAATAAGTTTTAATTAAAATACAATCATAATAATTTTTCCCTTCAATTTCTCCTATCCCTTCCATTCCCCTCTCTAATTTGCTGTCTTTCCTCTTTGATTATTATTGCTGGATGCATACATGCATGTATGTATGTACAAATTAATAAATACAGCATGCTGAGTTGGTTTTGGTTTTGGTGTATATACGGTTTCAAGGGCTGGCTTGTTTGTATTTGGTAGCCAAAAGGGAATTCATTCCAGGAACAAATTGCTTATGGTTTATTATCTATGATAGGTGGCTATTTTCTCCTCCCATATTAACATTTCTATTCAAATTGCCTCTGTTAAAGTTTGTGGTTTTGGTTTATTTGTCTGTTTGTTTTATGTAATCATTTCTAGAGGAGACTGTGAGACTCTTTCACAGTCAACCTCTTGGTGTCTGGATCTTACTTTCTTCCTGTTTTTTGTCAGCAGTGTTCCCTGAGTCATAAATACAATAAGCTGTGATGTATATGCATGTGTGGAGGCTAGGATACCCACAACCTGTATTGTGGGCAGTTGTGATTTTCTATGATTGTCTGCATTTAGTGAAAAAGAAATGTATTTGATAAAGAATGATAGCTACTTTTATCTTTGTGTATATAAATAAGATTTAGAATGTACTAAGTAAATATGCTGATCTAGCTATTTGGTAATAGTAGATTCTTTTCTAGTGTCTGTTTCCTCACTAGACTCAGAATGTTGACTAGGATTCAAGTACCAAGCATGACTCCCCTTTTGCCAAGTGAGCCTTAATTGCAACTAGATAGATGCTGTTACCTCCAAGACATGAATGTAACGTATTGCCCCTTTATAGATATATTATGCAGTGCTGGTCATTGTTGGGGTTCATAAGACTTGCATCTTGGTAGGACTATTTATTGCTTCCATCACCTGGTAGTTTGTCTCTTATTTTCTGATAGCATTGAAAATAGGGCTTTCAAGTTAGATTTAGTTCAAATTATTTGAGTTCCCTGTCCTAAGTACATGGTTTCTTCATCAATGGAAGCCAATCCTTACCCTCAAGAGGCAATCAAAGGCTGCAAAAAAACATTTTGTATTGATTTGGGAATCATTTGGACTTCCCTGATCAATCATTCTAAAGAAGATTTCTCATGCATGGTATTGGGTTTTTATTACTCTATGTTTCTTCTGGGGAAGCCTTGTAAACCTAAGGGACATAACTTCTTTAAGGATAAAGAGTGGGAACTGGAGAGATGGCTCAGTGGTTAAGAACACTGGCTGTTCTTCTAGAAGTCCTGAGTTCAGTTCCCAGCAACAACATGATGGATCACAACCAATTTGTAGTGGGATCTGATTCTCTTTTCTGGAGTGCTTGAAGTCAGAGAAAGTGCACATACATAAAATAAATAAGTATGTGTGTGTGTGTGTGTGTGTGTGTGTGTGTGTGTGTGTATAATTGTATAATTTGGGGGGATATAAAAATAATAGGATTTCTTGAAGCTTTACAAAATCATGCTCTTATTCGTCCTTTATCAATTTTTCTCCTCCTGTTTTTGTTTTGTTTTATGCATATGACAAAGATTCTCAACCATTTTGTGGCACTCCTTTCTCAATAGATTATTCAGAAGACCAATTATATCACAGTTGACAATTGCAGGTCTTACCTCCTGGGCAAATGGAGTTCTGTTCAAAAAGTTATTTCCTGTACCTATATCTGGTTGGGTACCACCTATGTTTTCTCCTAGCAATTTTCATGTTTTAGCTTTTAAATTGAAGTCTTTGATCTACTTTTATTTTTGTAGTTTGATAGATTAATTAATTTGTTTTATTCATATGGATTTCATTCTTCCACATGTGGACTTTAAGTTTTCTCAGCACAACTTGCTGAAGGCTTTTTTTTGAATATGTTTTGTGCCTCTTTGGCAAATATCACAGGGCCCAATTATTTTTGCATTTTTAATTTTTTTAATTTAGTTTTTATTGTAAGGTTAAATTTGGTAAAAGTTAACATGAGAGATAGCCAATAGCCCCACAAGTGCTCATTTAGTTTAGAAATTTCAGGATGCATTCCTTCTGTAAGCCAAAGCAACCTGTCAGTCATCAATGATGATAGAGACCCTGTTTATATGATAGAGCTAGGCATGATTTCTCAATCCTCTTTAGTAACTTAACTTAATATGTACAGTATTTACATTTTGCTGACATCTTCTCTAGTTCAAATGTTATTTTAGTATTTACTAGAGTTAGTTTGATCTCATGTTTTTGTTTTTTAAATTAAATTTTCTTGACTTTGGAAAGCTGTATATTTTTATACTGGCATTTTAATTTTATATTTCAATATTTTGTAATCTTTTTTGTACATCAATATATTAAAAAGATATTAAAATCTATTCAGTTATTGTTTTCCCTTTATTAAATAGGTCTTTAGTTTGTCTTTCTTCCACTAGAACAAAAATGATTTGACCTCAATGACTGCAAAATCTAACTGACAGTGGGACAGTGTCCTTGAGAGCAGAACATATCTTTCTGTTTGGTGGTGATGCCGTGGCTGTCTCTGCCTTCTTGGACTTTACACTTCTAATATTTTCATGTGACTTGTCCTAATTTGATATACTATCACTTTATTCTGTCACAAAATTAGGGAGTTTCCCCCCTATTTTCAGCCAATCTTACTTGCATTTACCATTTGATATAAACTAGGGTAGCTATTGAATGCATATAAAGACAAAGGATTTCATCATTGATTGAAAAGTAAACAAATATCTAAATTGAAAGCACAAATATGGATTATTAGTTTATATTTAATATAGAATGACCTAATTCATTTTATATTTACTTACCTTCATGCTGTAAATAATGAAAAGGTATCAATGTAGCAATATGGTTAGAGATATGAATGAAATATTGCACTTTTATTTGAATTCTACAAATTACCATTTACATGTCAGCTGTTATGCGGGACATAATTTTCAGAAGTTTTTCAAGCCTTATTTCTTCTATAATTTCTTAATTGCTTAAGAACAACTGGGCTGCTAATCTTTCAATATCCAAGATTGGCAATGTGATAATGACACCCCCCCATATTCTAAATCCCTATAAATTTTGTTTCTGTAATGTCCTCAAATGGTCCACACTCACATAACACTAATTTTACCTTATCAGGTAATTTAACTCTCCTAAGTTCACTTTATTTAGCTAAAAATTTCAGAATTTAGAAATGGCTTATTCATGGGGCCGACATGACAGCTTACAAAATAGTATTGTAAATATATGTGTGAAACTTACATCTGTAAAGCAAAATATCAGGTAAAAGTGTATCCTTAGGAAAAACAGCTAAATTTCCTGTTTAAGAAATTCTTCTCATAAAGTGAAGAGGCATATCACTTCACCTCTGGATGCACTTACCTAAGCTGTAGACAAATGAATAATCTAATTTAAAGGACCTAGACAATATAATCACAGAATTCAATAGTGCAGTTAATTAATACTGAAGTAAGAAATGAAGGTCTGTTATTTTGTAACTATAATGTAAGTGTTAATCATCACTAAAGTGAGAGAAATATGTGAGGAGTTTGTAGGTAATATGTGTTTCCCACTGAGCCAGAAATACCTCTTGACCGGGCAGAGCATGGTATGTAGCTCCATGGGTTTGCAGCATTAAACCTCACAGTTTCTCACTCCAACTGTTAGTCAACTCTTTGAATTTTACCTGGTCTTACTAATGTTCCTGAAAATTTTTCTCACTGTAGGACTACACCTATTCTTTGTTGAAAATAATGCTATAGTAAAAAAAAAATATATATATATATATATATATATATATATATATATATACCTTCAAGTATACTCCAAGCAAATGTGATGCTGCTGTGTCTGTAATGTAATGTTGGTATTTATCTGTTGCAACTGTGGCTGTGACATAGAGTCTGCTCAAGAAGCTTAGTGGCCAGAGTATGTCCCTGTCAGGGTTGGAGCTATAAATACATCCCTGACTTTTCTGAGCATTTCTGAGCATCATACATTTACTTCTTGGCATTAAGCTCTTCCCTGAATGCATTGTTGTCTGATTACCTGCTGCTCAATATTATCTCACACCACCACTTACATAAAGGTTCCCGTGGACCCAGAGCCTGCCATTAGCACCACTGTGAGGTTATATAGAGTTCACAGCTGCTGGGGAAAGCTGCTGTCTTTGAACTTGCTTCTTCCCATTATTGTCACTAACATCTGGTGTGAGGCACTGCTCTCTTCATGCCATTTACTCCTTAGTCCCTTGGTCCCCTGGAAATAATTCCATAATCAGGATACAGAAGAGGAAAGCACTTACATTTTTGTGCCTCATGTTCAGTGATATAGTTTTTAGATTAAACCTGTAGATTCATATATTTTGTGCATATGTGGTTTGAATGTGTAACTGGAATGTTAGTGGCTGTTGCTTTGTAGAGGAATTCTAATCCAGACATGGTTGCTCTGACAAGGAGTCACATCCAAAGACCATCTAGGTCTGGATGTAATATCAAACCTTTGATCTCTCTGGCTGGAATACAGACATGCCCTTAGTACAAGCTTTCAATCTAAAACAATATAAATAAGGTTAGTTTATAGAAGGAATAAGCCATGTTTGAAAATGACATCTAGTTGATGAGCAGACAAAGTGATGAATCAGAGAAAGGTTTGACAAAATGAGGCAGAGAGAGGATATGACCAAATCTCATGTGAACAGACAAGAAAGATGAGCTACTTAAAAGCAGCACAGAGTATAAGTGAGTTGGGTGGAGTTGAGTTCCATGCAGTGAGTATAGTAAAATGGAGTTAAGTTCATTCATGAGGTTGTTCAAAGGAAACCAGAGAATAAGAAGAGGCAAGAAAATTAGAACTAATTTCCAGAGTTAGTTTGAGGCCAAGCAGAGAAATTCTGTGAGAAGTTTGAGAGAAGACAGATTGAAACAGTCAGCTTAGAGAGGAGTTTGGGCTACAGCAGCTGAGTTCAACTAGCTAGCCAGAGTTTAGAAAGAGTTAGAAAGGGTGAGTTTATTCAACAATCACTCTCAGAGGCCAAAACATTGTAAGCCTGGGTTGACAGATGGATCCTTGAAGCTGAAGCATTCAAGATTTGGGTTTACAGAAGATTAGATTATATAGAGACTAGAAGCTTCTAGCTAAGATTAGGGTTAGAAAGAACCCAGAAAGAAATGTTCTGGGCTCAAACCTAGACATGTATTCATACAACTTGTATATGGATCTCATCTCATCCCTTCCTCTTGAGGAAATAAATGTGACATTTAAATTTTTTTTACACCATTAAAAATTACAGAGCACAGATCAGTCCAGTGTCCCTCCACATATAAACTTTAACTTCTCCTGCTTGAGCACAGTGATGTTGAGATGATTGACTTCAATGTGGCTTGAGAAGATCTAATGGGATTCACAACAATCTAAAACAATTCACAGCATTCTGTATTATTTTAAGGTGTTCTGAAAATTTCTGGCCATACTCATTGATCACACATCTGTCTTGTTTTTTGCTTTTTTAAGTTTTTGTTTGTTGTTTGGTTTGGCTTTTTTGTTTTGTTTTGTTTACCTTCTTAATATGAATGATGGCAAGAGTCTCAGATCAGAGGAATTTTCCTCTGCAATAAAAGAAATGGTTTCACAATTGAACTTCACACCATTTATATTGCTACTCAGAGCACTGATCCTCATTCTTTGATATCAAATTTTAAACTAAATGTTACCAAATGCAAGAAAATCCTGGCTTAAAATAAGCACTTTGATGATAACAAAAGCTCATGTATATTATAAGAAGGAGAAGAGTAAGAAAAGTCTCTTACTGTATGTTTTAGTCAGGGTTCTATTCCTGCACAAACATCATGACCAAGAAGCAAGCTGGGGAGGAAAGGTTTTATTCAGCTTACACTTCCATACTGCTGTTGATCACCAGAGGATGGCAGAACTGGAACTCAAGCAGGTCAGGAAGCAGGAGCTGATGCAGAGACCACAGAGAGATGTTACTTACTGGTTTGCTTCCCCTGGCTTGCTCAGCCTGCCCTCTTATAGATCCCAAGACTACCAGCCCAGAGATGGTACCACCCACAAGGGGCCCTCCCTCTTGTCACTAATTGAGAAAATGCCCCACAGCTGGATCTCATGGAGGCATTTCTTCAACTGAAGCTCCTTTCTCTGTGATAACTCGAGCCTATGTCAAGTTGACACTAAACCAGCCAGTACACTGTACAAATTCTTAAAAATAAGAAATGCTTTCCTTTGGTGAGTTGAGAATGGGAAAATAGGGTAGCAAGACTTGCTAAGCAGTTTAAGAGCTGTTATTAAAATTAAACTAGTGTGCAGTGAGAAGAGATGTTGTGAGAATACTAATAGAAACTTCTTTGCCAGTCTGCATTGAAACCTTATGTTGCATATGAAATACAAGCAATAGGTAATGGACACAAGCTGCTATCCTCTGGCATCAGACTCACAACCCATCACACTTGAAGGCTGAACAATATATGGAAACTCTGGATTTGAACAAGTACCCACCAAATAGGCCTCCTTCCCTGAGATATTAGAATGAACACTGAACAGGACACAAGCACGCAGAGTACCACCCTGATATTTTTATTAAATTAATTTTTTTAATAGAGAGGACAAACCAATTATTTGAATTTAGTCTTCCAAATTCCCGAAACAACTAAAAGATATTATAATTGCAGAATTTCAGTAAGACTACTTTCCATAGGTTTTATGAGGTTATGAGGTTATTTTTGTTCTGCTACATCGTTTTTGGACAACAAATATAACATTACTCAGATTTTAAGAAGCAGGTGGATATTGTCACTTTAGAAATATTACATTTAGTTATGCACAACTAAGTCATATTTTAGAAGATCATGGTAAATATCTAATTGGTGCATTTCATTTTCACGCAGCATTCAATCACAATAGTGGCTGATGAGCTATTACAAGTATATAAATCATATAAGCTTTACATCAAGTAGGGCTGAAGAAGAGGTAGTGTAACATGTCAGCATTGCTAAATGGGACTCTTGGATCTAATGCTGATGAGAAGGAAGTCAATCAGGGTGCCTTGTGATGTCTTTCCAGTATTATCAATAAAAGCATCAACAGATGGACAAGAATCCTGCCAAGAATGAGGGATGGAGCCTGACTCATGCCAATAAAAGGCTGTCTGAGATGGTTTTCAGGAAAGGTGCAATATAACCATTGCAGGCTGGGTACTCTTCACCCCTCCTCCTTCTCATATCTGTATTCATCAGAAGGAACTCCCCATGGAGTCTGTTTCTTAATAAAGTCGATTCCATCAACTGCTGTGAACGATGTAGCACTCGCTGTTGATTTGTTAATGAATATGTGCAATCACTGAGGCCTTCGCTAACTCTGTATTAATAGATAAAGAACTGCCAGCTAGGCATTTCCTTCCCAGGTGTTTGGGACATACTTAGCTACTAAGTCTGTAAGAAGCACACATTATTTGTGCATATACCATTAGTAAGGTTAGAAGTCCACCCTCAAAGAGGCAGCTACTTTGAGTATAAGGGCCTCTGCTTGCTTTACTGTCCTGATCATCTGTGTATATGCATATGCAAGGTGTTGTTTTTTTTTTTTTTTTTTTTTTTTTTGTACTTTGGGTTCCTCAGTTTCTTCTATGAAATACAGTTATACTGAATTGGGGATGTATGTTTAAAGACTTTACCATTTTTAAAAGACTGTGCCTCCAAATATCATCACAGTCAAGGGACTGGAAGTTAGGATGTCAATATAAAATTTTAGAGTGCTTGTACCTTAGACATAAGAGTGGACCATCATGATAATTTCAATAATTATCATGTTTTTCTATTAGTATATTTTCTATGATAAGTATATTTGCTTGCTTTGATACTTAGCATTATTATAGGTAAAATCTTTGCTTAGCTTTTTAATGCTCAAAGCACCACACCTTCACTCAATACTGATGCCTCTAAAGTCCTTTGTAATAAAAACAAATTCTGTAAATCCTGCTCGATTGAGTAAATTATATTGACCAAATGCCATTTTATTTGAATTGTTTGTACAGCCTTTTTCTTAAAACTAATTAGTTAAGTAAGACTCTAGCTAGGAAACAGCATCACCTGATTTATAAAGTACAAAAAATAACCACTGATTTTCCTAAGTTTCCTTCAGAAGTATAATTTTTATAACATGGTTAAACAGTTTTTAATTCTACTAGCAGGAGAAATTGTATGGTGAACTAATCTAAATAACAGTAGCAACAAATACAAATAAGAAACTAAGCACACTAGTAAAATATGAAGCAAAGAGGTGCCTTAGCTGGTAGAGTAACTTTAGGAGGTAACTATCAATGACATACCTCATCAGGACCGGGCAGAAACCAAGTACAAAGGGTCAGAAAGCTCTTTGGCTGTAACAAGCTTGAGTCAGATTTGACCAGCAATGAACATGGAAGAGCAAATATCTCTGCAGTAGAATATAGAATCCTTTGAGAATGTCAAACAGTGGTGTGGTGGATGGAGTAAGAATAGCCTCCATAGGCTCATATATTTGAACCACTGATTTGACCCTAAATATCTTTCAATAAAGACTTTTCCTGCAATGTCATGAGCATTACATTTCTAGGTTATAATCAGTGATCATGAAAATCAGTGGGATTCAAATACTTACTCCCACTTTGAATTAGATGTACACTCTCTACTTAATCACTCTCTTCACTTTAGTTTTGTTGTTATTGTTTGTTTTGTTTTATTTGTTTTAATCGAGAAAAGGCAATATGCATTGTGTACCTTTTTATTTTTACATAAGAAATCATTTATTTGGGGACTTCCTATTAGTTTAAGAGGCTTAGTTTATAGTCAAGAAAGGGAACTTGGACATTCAGACATGGTGTTGTACACTTGAGTGACAACTAGCTAAATCAAAGAGAGTGAAAAAAACAGAGAAGACAGAGAGGAAATCAAAAGAGAGAGCAGAGATGAGAGAGAGAGACAGAGACAGAGACAGAGACAGAGACAGAGAGACAGACAGAGACAGACAGAGACAGAGAGACAGAGAGAACAGAAAGGAAAGAGAACAGAGACAGAGCAGAAAACAGAGAGTGAAAGACAGAGACAGAGCCAGACACAGAGAGTGTCTTGGCCAGACAAGTGTTTTTGAAACCTAAAGGGAGGTATCCAGTGACACACTACTTCCAATAAGGACACACCTTCTAATCGTCTTAAGTAGTGCTATTCCCTGATGACAAATCGTTCAAATGTATGAGCCTATGGAGGCTATTCTTACTCCATCCACCACACCACTGTTGGACATTCTCAAAGGATTCTATATTCTACTGCAGAGATACTTGCTCTTCCATGTTCATTGCTGGTTTATTCACAATAGACTGGAGAAGTAAACAGTCTAGATGGATATGTGCTATTTAATAGATAATGACAATTGTGGTACATATACACAATTGAATTCTATTCAGCTCTAAAGGAAAATGAAGTTATGAAATTTATATGTAAATTTGTTGAGCTGGAAAAATTTCTCTGAGTAACGTAACCTGAATCCACATGGAGACAGGAGGTGTATGGAGGAGGTATGGGATGTGGAACAGTCAAGGTTGGTTTGGGGGGAGGGGATAAAATATGGAGTGTAAAAAAATAAAATGTCATATATTCTCTTTCATATGTGTATGTTAGCTTTGAATCTTTAAATATGACTATTTACATTGGAGTACTCATACAAGTCAGGAACCTAGTGAGAGGGCATGGAAAGCGTTTCAAGGGACAATGTGGCTTATAGTTCCAAGTTAAAGAATTTCATTTTGAGAAAGTCGGGGCAAGAACTCAAGAAACTGGTTTCATCACACTAGTCAAGAGGAAAGGATCCATAAAGGACACTATATTTGATTGTTTGATGATCTCAGTCAGCTTACTTCTCTTGTATACTACTCAGGATGCCTTGCCTATTGACTGGTACTCCCCCCAATGTGCTGGATTATCATACATCAATATAAAAAAGCAATTTCCCAAAGATGTGCCTACAGCCAACTGATCCCCATAGAATCTCTAGCCAAGAGATTCTGGGTTATGTCAAATTGACAGTTAAAATTGGCCAGGACTCAGAATGTATATGATAAAAGTGTTATATTTCTTACTATACACACAGCATACAAAAATTCTGTCCTCATACCAGGTTCTAATTATTGTTATAAAGAGCTCAGTATTAATGTTAAGTACTAAGTGTGTTTCTCCCTCTGTCCTTTGATTATGTGCAGGATGTATTTACTATGTTCAGCTCTTACACAGACATGCTGTGCTGGTTTTGTCCTATGAGAAGCACACGGCACACACAGGCTCACTGGAACATTGAAAGTACTTCTCAAAGAATTATCACTTTGTTATTCATGTCATCTTATGAATAGTTTTGGGTCTGTTAATACAACTTGTCATAAAATGTAGCATATGTTCATAATATTATGCTAAGTTTATTGCATGTTAACCATATGGATGATTCTGTTACTTCTTTATTCAAGTAGCTGATTGTACAACAATGAACAAAAAACAACTTTCTCAGTTGACACATACAGGCCTCTACTCTAGCTCCTGCTTCCAGGTCCCCACCCTGACTTCCCTCCATGATGGACTTAAAAGCTGTAAGATGAAATAAACTCTTTCCTCCCATCCACCCAAAAACGTAACTTTTGAATGTATCAATTTGTCTCTCTTCCATCAGTGTGCAGTAGCTGTATTGCATCTTTCCCTGTTTTAAAATAGTGTATAAATATCCAAAACCTGTATTTTAGAATTCATCTTTCTGGATTTTATTATACTACATTTATCATACTTTTCTTCAGTTAGATCTTTTCACTTAAGTGATTGCCCTGAACAATTCTCCAGTGCTTTTTCCTTAACAAAGTAATTGAAACACAAGGCACATTTACTGTAGCAATTATATAGAGTAATATCACAAAGTCTTTTTGCCAATGCCTTATGAGAAGGCATTCACATATATAATACTTAGTACACTTTCAGAAGCAATAATAATAAAAAAAACAGAACTTTTGTTTTTTAAATGAGTAAACTAAACTCTAAGAAAATTTAGCAGCTATCCCCATGAAATACAGTTCAGCCATGATGCCAAGATTTGAACCTGGGCTCTGTGTGCAGTGTTCCTGAATATATATGGCCATTGACAGGTTACCTTCCCACACTTAATACTAAATTATTTTTCTAGAACATTATCAATATCTTATTCCTTTCATTCATATTCTAATAAAATATGACAAATATTTCATTAGAATACCTGGTTTATTTTTTAATGTAAACATTATTTTTGAACCACCTCAGCTTTATTGAAAAATTGAATACTAAGTTAAGAATTCTTAGTTACTTACTTGCAATATGCACTCAAATACCTACATTCTGCTCCAGAGGAGCCTGCATTAACACATCCGTATCACTGAAGTCCATGCTTTATGTTCACATTATAGATGAGTGTCCAGGTTCATGTATCTGTGGCCATGTTTGTAGAGGCCAGAGCTGTTTTCCTCTATCTTTTTTTCTGTTACTGTCTAGTACTGCCCTGAGTTAGACTCTCTCCTTGAATCAGAAGTTCACTTTTTTCCACTAGAGTGGCTGACTGGGAGGCTCCCAGGAACTACTTGATTCCAACATGCAAAACTAGAGTTACCCACATTTGAAGTGATGCCTGGCATTTTTCTGTGAGTACTAGTTATTTTAATTTAGACTCTCATATTCATAAAAGATGCTTTTATGGTGACTTCCACTGCCCCAGTCTCTTATGGTCATTTGAGAGATAAAGTTCTATGGTGTTTGACAACACTATGTTTCAGTCATAAAATTGTTTATTATGCTAAAGAAATATTCTATGGACTCTGCCTATTCACCATGCTCTCTTCTTCTTCCAATTTTTGGGCTGTTTGGCTTTTTAAATTAATATATTTAATCTAGGCCAAATCATAGTCATTCTTGGTGTCGGATAATCCAGTGTTGTTATTTTAGGTCAGTAGAATGCTAAAAGAACAAAAAAACAGGTGACATCTTTCAGAGAAAGTATGAAGTAAACCCCTTGGAAAGGCAGGATCCTTTTTCTATTTGACTCATCTGAAGGATTCTTTTATGCATTTTCAAATGTAGAGACTGTTCTTCCCTTTAGCACATCTATGACTCCTGATATTAGGTTTTGTTAATCAATAGTTTCGCAAGGCCCTGGCGTGAGAACATCTGAGTCTTTATTGTTCTATTTCCTTCCCCTGTGACTATCCTTTATTCCCCACTCTATTTTGTTCTAGGAATATTCTAATTGTTCAAGAAAAAGATGTAGATGTTTTAAATTCTGATTCTATTCTTACATGTCCTATTGATTCATTTTTAAATACAACTTGAAACTATCAAGTCTCCCTTGATATCTTAACATTTGCAGTTATCTATAAATTGTTACTTAATATTTGGTATAACTATTAAACTATAACAATTAATTTGTAGTTAAGTAAGGTTTCATGAGATTTGCTGCTCTCTATCTTTTGTAATTTTTTCATTTTATTTATATTTGTCCATATTGAATGTGCTAGAAATAGTGCTTGTTTAATCATCCTTAAAAGGGAGCCAATTTTTTTGCATAATCAGTAAATATAAAAAGTAGTGTATCTTCGCTGTAAGATGAGTACCTTTTGTAGCATTTTCCATTATAAATACCATCTACCACCTGAACTACTGTCCTGCTCTGAGCTATTGGTAGTTGCATTATATGGACTATATCAATGAAACTTTGTCTTTTCATTGGGTGAAGGTTCAGGTCAAAGGATAAGCATGAACTAAAGATATTTCATCTCTTAACTCTTTACCTGTGGGGTCACCATAGGATGCTAAGTCTTTGAAGTGAAGATTGTAGCACATCGGATGCCAGTGTACACAGGCTTCTCTTTCTAGGTTGCAGGAACTACTACTCTACTGTGTTTTCAGGCCTGTGGATATCTATCCATGTCCTGCTTCCTGAACAATGCTTTGTAGTTTGTTACAATTCTATTTTCAGTTTTATTTCTATGTCTCTCATTTAATTTGTTCTTTTGATTTTGCTTTGAATCCCCAACTTAAACAGTAATGTTCAGGAAGCTTTTGTGCAGCTGGGATCTCTGTGAGAATGGCCAGCAAGAGGATAATAGAATAAGAAATAGCCCAGCAGACAGGCTCAGGAAGTCAGGAACCTGCTGGGGAAAGGGATGGAAGAGTGCAAATACCAATGTTCTTGTTTCTCTAGGTAAGAATGTGGAGGGCTGCAGCCTTTCCTATAGTCATGGTCTGCTGGTACTGAAGCTGAGTAGGGAAGCCAAGCATGCTTGCTGGGGTTCTTCTTCTCTGTTTCATTATTGGATACAGATAGAAAGAAGGACTTTCTGTCACTCGGTGTAATGTCATTCTTTTTTATCATATGTGGTGTTACGTCTGTTTGTACATTCTCTTCTCCAGATATTTGTCTCAGTTGAATACAAGACCACATCTATGCTTTACATAGCAGATCCTCAAGAGAAACAGAATGCCATAATATGGCTACACAGTAATCCTCTACTAATAATTTCTTTACACATATTAAATGGAGGTGAAAAGCCTTTCATGCTTTATACCAGCAGGACAAAGGATGAGTGAAGACAGTAAGGACCTTCAAATCACTTTTCTCCTGAGTTCTTTCACTACCTGATACAAACACTGTCACTTTCAGCCTCCTTCATTACAGTCAGAAGACACTAGGAAGAAGTACTCACTGCGCTTGATCCATAAAAGGTATGTGAATCCAAAATGGACCTTAATTTAGATGAGAAATCTAAATACTGGCCTCACAGACTTATGAAATAAAAGTATTCATTGATTTTTTTTGATCTGATCGTGATATATGTTGCCTGGGTGATAGGAAGTTGAGTTTTAGAAATGAATATTTGCTTTTACCTTTCCTGGATGCTTTTAATCACTACTTTTTTTTTTCCTATACAATGCCAATCTCCTTATAAGAGTAAAGAAAGAGGGAAGAAAATGGTGGCTGTTAGCCAAAGCTAGAATAATCATGGACCACTTCGATCCAGTGAATACAATTCTACACAACTCATCATCGCTTTATTAGTCTAATAATCTAATATAATTCTAGTCTTGCACAGAGTATACTTTGTAGTCTGAATTCTAACATAGGCTTAAATGAGTGTCTTATTATAATACAAATGTAGTAATAAATATAGAAAAATGAAGAAGGAAATTCATTATTTTCAATTATTTTTGAAATTTTTTCTAGTGATGAATGGTTTTCTCTAATGGTAAATGATATTTGTAGTCTATTTAAAAAAAAAAAATCAATGAGGGCCAAAGAAATGGTTTACTGGTGAAGAACATCAGGTGTTGTTCCAGAGGACTGTGGTTTAATTCTTAACACTCACATATTAAAAATCATTTGAAACTGAAGTTCTAGGATATCTGAGAGCTTCCCCGGACTCCACACTTACATGCTTTCAATAGGAATGCATTCAAACAAAACACTTAGCACAAATGATAAAAAATGATGACGAGAACATTTAAAACTATACATATGTATAAAATTTTAGAAATGTATCTAGCCAGCTAATGGCAGTCCTTCAAGGTCCTCTTTCATCTCTGCTGTCTTGTTAGAAGCAGTGAAAACTTCTGAGCCTATTTCCTCATTCTCACTTATTTATAAGCCACCATATGTATTTGATATATTTGAAAGGAAATTCATGGATGAAAAGAATTCATGCTTTGATTGTTTGTTTGTTTTTTCACTTTGAGTGTGAGACTTTTACAGTTGTAGTAATGTAGTTTCATGACATCCAGGTGACTTTAGACAGGAAAGAAGCTTGGTTGTCTCAGTTCTGAAGGCAAGAAATCTGAAATGAAGATTTTGGTAGAATTCTGTTCTTGATAATTGTTACTCCCTCCAGTTCCAGTAGCCCCAGCTACTGCCCCTTATCTTTTGTTAGCATAACTGCAATCTCTGCTTTACATCTTTGCTCTACAGGTGGCCCCAGTGCTATAGCTGATTCAGTTCACCTCCTGTTGTCTGTGTGTATTGACCCATAGATTTACCCCTTCTTATGAGGACACCAATTACATTGCTTCATTGTCTAATGACCACCCAGTTGATTTCATTTTTACTTGACAAAAATATCTGTCCAGACTATTTCAAAGTAATAAAACACAGGGGATGAGTAAAAATTTCAATGAATGAATTTATTTCAGCTATTCAACTCCTAACATCTAGCTCTGATTTATTTCTTTATCAATGGTTCCATAACCCCATTAAAATAAATAAATAGTAAACAAAATTTTTCTTGCCATATATTCTATTTTCTGTAAAACTTCTCAGAATAATTTTTTGATTGATAAGCATTAGGAAATTTTATATTATACAAAAATTAGAAATATAAGGTTAAAATTTTAGATATTAGTACTGACAGATTTTAATGTGAATGTCACATTATTTATTATATATCTTAGAAGTAAATTGATGCAGAGAATATTGCAACCTGGCTTGGTTATAAGATAAAATCTTAAAGGTCAAATTATTAAATTTGTTAGTATATAGGTGTCTAGTCTAACCACAGCAGACAAATGTAGGTTATAAAATTTAATAAACTTCTTTTGCCTACAATATTGTTTACCTGATTAGTATTCTCCTCTAAGGCTGCTATAGTTTTCTATTCTTTAGGCATAGGCATCAATAAAATGCGAATTGAGAAACTGAGAAGTTAAAGCTAGCAAGTATCATATGACTTAATTAAATCACTAGAATTGCTTTGCAAGTTGTTAGGGGAGATTGCATTCAGAAGGTGCTCATGTTTATCCATAAGCATGCTGTTCTTAGCCTGCTCTCAAGTATGTAAAAACGCATTTAAGGACACTTTATAAAAGGTTCCCCTGTTCTGTTAACCTCTAAGAGAATACAGTGGAGAAAAGCATCTTACTTTATCCACCTTCACTTCGTCCCTTGTTCTTGCCTTTAAGCTGTCACTAACACCCCTGTGCTTAACGATGAGTCTGTGATGCATTGTGGACCAAAATAAAATTATACTATTAATTATTCCTGAAGACATCTCTACGAGGCAGGCATTACTGTCATCTACATTATCTGTAGCACAAAACCTGCAGAGATATTAAGAGAGAGACTTGGGTCCCTAGAGTTTATACCATACAACTTTGGGGAAGAAGTCATCATTACTCCCTGAATCTCCCCCCCTCCCCTCCCCCCCCCCTGCCAAACCTCTCTGTTTATGCCACGGGACCTCAACTGTCCAAGATATAAACTTTTGAAAAAAAATCATGGCTGCGAGCATCTGCCTCAGTATTTGTCAGGCTCTGGCAGAGCCTCTCAAGAGACAGCTATATGAGGCTCCTGTCAGTATGCACTTCTTGGCATCCACAATAGTGTCTGGGTTTGGTGACTGTATATGGGATGGATCCCCAGGTTGGGCAGTCTCTCGATAGCCTTTCCTTCAGTCTCTCTGTTCTATACTTTGTCTCCATATTTGCTCCCCTGAGTACTTTGTTCCAATTTCTAATAAGGACTGAAGCACTCATACTTTGCTCTTCCTTCTTCTTGAACTCCATGTGATCTGTGAACTGTATCTTGGTTATTTGGAGCTTTTGGGCTCATATCTACTTATCAGTGAGCGCATATCATGTGTGTTCTTTGTGATTGGGTTACCTTACTCAGGATGATTTTTCTGATTCCATCCATTTGCCTAAGAATTTCATGAATTCATCGTTTTTAATAATTGAGTAGTACTCCATTCTATAAGTGTACCATATTTTCTGTATCTATTACTCTGATGAAGCACATGGAATCCCCAATGGAGTAGTTGGAGAAAGGACTGAAGGAAATGAAGGAGTTTGCAACCACATAGGAAGAAGTACAGTATCAACCAACCAGACCACCCGAGCTCCCAGGGATTAATCACCAACCAAAGAGTACACATGGAGGGACTCATGGCTCCAGCCTCATATGCTCATATGTAACAGAGGATGGCCTTGTTGGGGCATCAATGGGAGAAGAGGCCCTGGGTCCTGTGAAGGCTCGATGCCCGACTGTAGGGAAATTTGAGGGCAGGGAGTTGAGCATGGGTGGTGGAACACCTTCAGAGAAGCAGGGGGGAGGGGGGATGGGATAGGGGATTTCTGAGGGAGAAACCAGGAAAGGGGATAATATTTGAAATGTAAATAAAGAAAATGTCCAAAAAATTCTCAAAAAAAAAGGAAGGAAGGAAGGAAGGAAGGAAGGAAGGAAGGAAGGAAGGAAGGGAGGGAGGGAGGGAGGGAGGGAGGGAGGGAGGGAGGGAGGGAGGGAGGGAGGAAGGAAGGAAGGAAGGAAGGAAGGAAGGAAGGGAGGGAGGGAGGGAGGGAGGGAGGGAGGAAGGAAGGAAGGAAGGAAGGAAGGAAGGAAGGAAGGAAGGAAGGAAGGAAGGAAGGAAGGAAGGAAGGAAGGAAGGAAGGGAGACAGACAGACAATCATGGCAATGTATTACATTGACATTTTGGTTTTCTGTCCAAATGATATCTTTCTTAATAATAAGATTCAGCAAATAAAGAAAACACATTCAGTTGGGAAACAAAATATCCTTTCCTGGGAAATTTTAATTCACTTAAACATTTTCTTATCTATTTAATATCTTATTAATGAAGTCTTAGGGTTTCATTGCCATGAAGAGACAGCATGATCATGGCAACTTTTATAAAGGAAAACATTTCATTGAGGTTGGCTTACAGTTACAATTTTATCATGGTGAGGAACATGGCAATGTGCAGTCAGATGACCTGTTGAAGAAAGGAACTGAGAGTTGCACATGATTTTTATATATAATTTTCCTTCTTATTTATTCTTCTCTTGTATATTACCTCTCCACTGCATTTTTCCCCTCTATACCTTCCCTTCAGACTTTCCCCCACATCCCATTTTCCCCAGATCCCTGCCTCCTTCATCTCCCCTCACAAAAGAGTAGGCCTTCCATGGGCATCAACCACATATGGCATAACAAGCTTCAGTTAGATAAAGTACACATTCTCACATGAGGACTGGGTGAATCAACCTAGTAGGAGGGAAAGGTTCCCAAAGGCACACTGATAACCAGAAAGACTCAGGAGAGTGGCTGAGACCTCGGAGCCTGCCCCCACAATGACACACCTTTCCCACCAAGGCCATAACTCCTAATAGTGCCACTAACTGTGGTCAAACATTCCAATACGTGAGCCTATAGGTGGAAGGGGTTATTTCTACTCATACCATCAAATGGTACATCCTTTTTATTTATCCTCCTGGAACTCCTAATAAACAGAATTATGTATGCAACATATTCTTTGGCTTGAGTCAGAGTCCATTAATATCTTTTCTGTTCTTAATCATTATTTAAGTGTGATATGCAAACCCACAAACATTACCAAAATAAATTTTAGTACGAGCATTTCACCAAGGTATATAAATCAGCAGAGAACACAGCACTGGATGACTGCTGAAATAATTAATCTGTGAAGCTATAATATGAAGGAAAAGTCTGCACTAACAGAAGGCATAGATGTAAGATAATGGACAATTAATTAGAATAGTCAGAATCCTGAATTAATAAAGGGGAAAACCTCAATAAAACATAGAGAAGGAGTAAAACAAAAGGGAAGAATCAGTGTGCCATTTATTCCACTTAAAATTCTATTATAGAGACAGTTTTCCCAAATTACTCTATTATTTAAATTTCTAAAAATGTGTGTGTGTGTGTTGTATGGAGAACAATATCAAATTGGTATCAGTATCATATTATGTAAGGCAAAACAGTGATATCCCACTCGTTCTACACCATAGACCCTGGACCAAGCATCTGCCTCTGCAATGGTCAGTGGCTGGCCAGACCTCCCCAGGAACTGCCATACTTGGTTACAGTCTGCAAGCACCTCTTGATCATGGCAACCGTGTTGGGTTTGGTTTCTGCAGACATGATGGTTCCCCGGGTAGGGCCACTCACCGGTTAGCCCTTCCTTCAGTTCCTTTTTCTTTCTTTTTTTTTTTTCCAATCTTCCTTTGAATAGTAATATTTCTGGGCTAAAAAATATTTGAGATGAGTGGGTGGCCTCAACCAGGAGCCCTGCCTATCTACTAGAGGGATCTCCAGAGGTTCTATCTCTCCCTTCTCTGCACATAATGGTTAAAGTTAATCCCTTTGGGTCTTGAGAGCCTCAGGTTTCTCTGGTGTCTGGGACCCTCCAGTGGCTATCTCCAGTTCCTCATTCTTGCTGCTGCCTCTTTTTACTAGATTTCCTGACGATCTGTACCTCTTGCATGTCTCCTCCAGAATCTGATACTGCCATCCTTATGTCCTCCTCTTTTTTTCTCTCCTCCTTGGTCCCCCTCTCCTTCCATCACTCACAATCATCCTGTTTCCCCGTTAATGTCGGACTGAAGTTTCCAACCACTGGTCTTCCTTCTATGCTCCATATGATCTGTGGGTTTTATCAAGGGCTTTGTGAGCTTCAGGGTAAATATACACATATCAGTGAGTGCATACCATGTGTGTTCTTTTGTGTCTGTGTCACTTCACTCAGGATGATATTTTCTAGTTCCATCCGTTTACTTGTGAATTTCATGAAGTCATTGTTTTTAATTGCTGCATAGTACTCCATTGTGTATATGCACCTCAATTTCTGTATTCATCCAGCTGTTGAGGTACATGTGGGTTGTTTCTAGCTTCTGGCTATTATAAATAAAGGTGCTATGAACATAGTAGAGCATGTATCCTTGTTATATGATGGAGCATCTTTTCGGTATATGCTCACAAGCGGTATAGCTGGGTGTTCAGGTAGAACTACTTCCAATTTTCTCAGAAACTGCCAGACTGAGTTCCAAAGTGGTTTTACTAGCTTGCAGTCCCACCAGCAATAAGAAATGTTCAACATCCTTAACCATCAGGGAAATGCAAATCGAAATGCTCATGAGATTCCACCCCACACCAGTCAGAATGGCTAAGATAAAAAACACAGGTGACAGCAGATGTTGGGGAGGATGTGGAGACAGGGCACTTTCCCTGCTACCCCAGGCCCAGTTGAGAAAGAATCCAGTTGCAACTCAGTGTGTACTGCCCCGTGTTCAGTCATTAGCTACTTGCAACCTTATTGATAGATCAAAAACTAATTGAGGACAAGGACTTTTAGTGTCAGTAAACAAAGATTCCTGATTAAATCAAAGCATCAAAACCACACTTTACACCTCTTTTCCTGTTACACCTCTGTGTGTGCTTGGGAGAAAGGGCTCGTTACAATAGATACATAATATGTTAGAAATTTCCCAATATTTGTTTTTTTGATTTTTTCTTTATTTTCTTTAGGCTGACTTGTTAAATTCTGCATATTTTCACAAAAATGACACACTTTCATTCTTTTCTCTTGGAGGCTTATCCTTTTTTGAAGAGAAAACAGAGAGAGAGAGGGAACATGTGGAGAAGCTAGGAGTGGAGCAAGGGGAACCCATGATTAGGATGTATTGTATGGGAGAAGAATCTATTTTCAATGAAAATGAATGCAAAATAAATAAAATTTAAAATTCAGACTGACTACAAACTTTTGTGTACATAGAACATTTCCTTTATTCAGTCACCTGTTGTTAGATATGTTGGCTGATTTCATGCTTCCTCCTGTGAATAATGTAGCAATAAATACAGTTGTGCAGTGTCTCTATGGTGTGGTACTTAGGCTCCTGTGAGCAGCAGAAATAAATAATACAGTGGTTCTGGTGTTTCTGATTTTAGTATTTTGAGGATTATTTTTTTCTTTTCAAATCCTAGCATGGCATTTTAACAGGAAGATCAAAGGTCAGTCGACTTAGACTTATTTTTTTATCCCTGTCCATGTTCTTCTTGCCCTACAAAGTTTGAAATTGACAAAACGATAGACAATACACAAAGATGTCTATAAATCTCATATGAAGATAATGCTATGAATATTTACTACAGTTGAAATGTGTAAAAGACAGCAATACATGTTAAAGTTTCATAGTATGCATTCTTATTTAGGTTAATTAAGACTCTTTTCAACACTCAACACTTCCTGTATTCATTGACTGACATTGAGAATTGTCAGTTAATATCTAGAGATATAAATTTTCCATTTATTTTTGTAACGTTATAAATATCACTATTTTTATCTTATTCATTTCTTCTGATTCTAACATACATGTATTGGAAACAAAAACATCTGTGGCTTTATATACCTCACACCTAAATTTTATTTTATTTTTTTAAATTTAACTATTTTAAAATTTTAAGTAGTTTTCAATCCCTGCACTCAAGTTTAATGCAGGGAAGGTTGGATCCTTTGCATAAATGTCTTAATATCACTCTGCTGATATAAACGTGAAATTCATGCAATCTAAAATTTCCTGAATAATATAAATAACTAGATTATATAAACTAACTTAAATGATTCCCAATATCTAGACATTTCCATCCCAGAAAAAAAATCACTCCATTATTTTTTCCAGAGTTACAAGATTATTGCTTTAAATGAAAAGTGTGTCAGAAAATTTTAGGTACATGATTTTTCCACCATGTTATTTCAATTAAAGAAGTAACACTGTAGAAGGTGATTCTATTCAGAAGACATAAAACATTCACTATAAAGAGCCATGGCATTTAAATGAGAAATATATATTTGTTAAGAAAAAGGTACTAAATTTCAAACTGTACGTAGTTAAGCAAATAAGTTTTAAAAATGACATACTTAAGCATGGGTAGATGCACCTTAAATGTGTCTTTATCTGTAATTAGGGATTGTCACGCTCAGTCATCCCAGAGAAAGCACTAATGATCATCTGTCAAATTTTCATGTCCTGAAAATAAACACTCCAGAGAAGCAAACAGATTTTGCTACTGAAAATATATTAAATATTAAAAATTATGTATGCAGCAAGACTCCCCCTTCAAGTACTTGTACTATCCGCTTATGAACGCTAATGAAAATTACTTGTGTCTATATCTTTACTCTGAACAGATTTTCAAATGAATATGCCTGTAATAGGTGATATAAGCTCTTTTCCAGGAAAGAGAAGTGGCCATTTGCTGTCAACTTCCAGAATATAAGTCAGTTAGACCTTGACAAATCAGTCAGTCTGATTGTCCACTGTCATATATACAGTGTAAACTCCCTATGCTGTAAAAGTGATCTGTCAAATGAGGCAAATCAAATGCAATGAGATGTTTAATTAAAGCATTTATTTCACAGAAGGAGGGTTGTGTTGATGATAAAAATGTTAATCTTGAGAAAATGAAGTTATTTGCATTAAATAATTAAAATAAAATAATTAAAACATAAATAAATATAGTCATTTAAATTATATCATTCTGTATGTTTAAATTAAATATTTCAATGCCAATCACTTATTTAGTCTAACATATACCTTTTAATGAAGCTCTTCTAGGTCTATATTCTTATCCAAGCAAAATTTTACACCCACACACACCCCCACACACACACACATATATATGTGTGTGTGTAATATATATATATATATATATGATAGTGTATTTACTATATAGTAAATACACTGTCATCAGATGAATAAAAAATGCAGCCTTATACAGTAATGTTTATAACTCTGACTTGTGTGACATCTTCATTCTACCCAGCCACTTCTTGACTTATAATTTACTTCTTATCAATGATGTTGCCTGAAGTTTCCTTCTACTTGTCAGGTCTGACAGCTTAGCCACAGAGCCTAGCAAAATAAGAAAAGAATATGTGATCTTACCCCTGTGGAATATTCATCTGATGCCATTTTGTCCTGTAAATGGTATACAGCACCACACACTTTATTTTAATAGACTCTATTGGTAGTTTTTTTTTTTTGACCTCTGTGTTGTTCAGATAAGTGTTTCACCCAGATTCCCACTGAGGACCTCCTTCAAGTATTACATCCCTGTACTCTGCATTTTAAAACATAGGTAATGATTACCATATAGACTTTAACAACAATTACAGGAAAAACACATCTTGTCTGGCATATATTAGGAATCTCCGGACACTTCAATAAATTATCACATACGAGTCATTCAAAGCTTAGACATTACTCACATTTCTGAACGCTGAAAGTCCAAGATCTAAAAGATGGGTAACAAAGTGGCAGGTCTGGAGAGGAGTTCTGTCTACTTCCTATAGGCAATGGTCTTTTATGCACATAAGTACACCTACAAAAATACATACCATATATCTCTGGTGTGTGTGTATGTAAAGCATACACATATATGTGCTTATATATCAACACACACAGATATATATATATATATATATATATAATATATATATATATACATACACATATATATATACACATATATATATAAACACACACATCCACAGATAGTTAGAAAGATAGGTAGATGGATGGATGGATAGATAGATAGTAATGAACAATGTCATAACTTACGGGCATTTTATCCTCACTACTTAATATATTTTGCAAATTCCCATCTCCAAATGTCATTACTTTTATAGATTAGGAACTCATTCTTTTCAAAATGCCCAGTTTTTATACTTAGACAAATTGCAAAGATTCTTGATTCAAAGTTCTTTGTGTCTAAAAGATCTCATTGATGAGATCTTTTGGATGTTCTTTAAACTGAACACTTATCAATAACTATGCAGACTTCCAGAATTTTCATAGTTATTCATTATAATGGACACCCACAATTTTAAAGTTGTAAACATATGATTTTTACAGAAGCAGTCAAAAACATCTTACATATTATGTTTTTGTGGTAAAAATAGCTAATATAACCTTGGATTTCTAAATGGTGCCATGTATACCTAGGTTAAACATGTGATTTGTACAAGATACTTCAGGTCACATTGAAGGATTATTTTAAACCGACCTTCCTATGTATCAATATCCCAATTAATCTCAGCTTCTTCTGCCTATCTGCTGAGCCTATTCAGGTTCTTTAACAATACAAAGGGAATCTCTTTGTTAACACCTTTCTCAGGAACTAATACTTGTTCTTTGTACTAGACATCTAAGGAAAGTACACAGAACCTTATCAAGATAATCTCTTCCTCAAATGCAACACATTTTGCATTAGCATCTGGCAATATTGGCAGATTATTAGCATCTGGCAATGTTTATATGAATGGTACTGTCCTTATGGTATACACGGTCATCAAAAAACTCTTAAAAGAGTGAAACTGAGCTGTAATATAGTCAGGGAATCTGTAATATAAATAATTGTCAAATTAAAATCTAATATTGAAGAAGTGGGGGGTTAGCTGGAAGTAATTAGAGAGGATTTGAAGTTGTGAATGGATAGCAAGTGGAAGGAGCACTCTTTAATCACTTAGAGTTGGGATTTATCTCTTTAAGAAACTCCTCATATGGTGTGGGGTGAACAGACAAACCTCATTTCAGCAGTTATGAGCAAGATGTTTCTCTAGGACGTTTGCATTGAAGTGCTATGGAAGCAGATCTTTATGTGAACTCCCACCCCACCCTACCCCAGTCTGTGGATTTCAAAGGAGCCATCTACAGGAATTGTCTAAATTAGCACTTCTGCTGTGATCCAACACCTGCAGAGAAGCCAGGGGAATCCTGAATTGATGTACTTCACAGGTAGAGCTCTACAAGCTATCTGTGACAGCACAGGAGAAGCCATTCTCCTGGTGATGCTGACTTGGTCCTAGAAGGAACTACCCATACAGAGTACTCTACGTTAGAACTCACAGAAACCCCTCTATACTAGTTTCTGGGGGTTTGATTCTGTAAACCTTGATTCTTTTGTGTCAGGAATGGGGAACATACATACATGGCATAATGCTTTTGTGCCCTGCTGAATGTTTTTCCTTATAGTATTTAAATGCTAATTTTTCTGCTCTCATATCTTATTTCAATCTGAACACAACATTTTAATGCTTATGTAAAGAATCGTCTGTCTCAAGTTTGTGTAAACAATGCTTATTATTTATTGCCCCCGTCAATAAAAGCTGATCACTCAATAGCTGGACAGAGGAGAGAATAGGGTGGAACTTCTGCCAGCCAGAGGAGGAGAGAGAGAAGAATAAGACAGATTCAGCCTAGAGGGAGGAGAGACTTCAACTGCAGGATAGGAAGACCTAAGTGCAAATACTATGGGGATTTTGGCTGCGGTGTAACCAGATTAGTTTAGAAGATTATAATAGATCAATGACTGCCCAGGTATTAAGGTAAAGTTTGCCTAAATAAATCTTGTTCTCTCTGTGTCATTATTGGGTAAGTAGTTAGGATTGGAAAGAACAACCACTGTAATTAATTTACCATATACATTTATATTAAACTTTTCTGTTATGTACATACACTAAGGTCCTGCTGTTGAGCTACACTAGAACTGAATGAGAAGCCTCTTCCTTCTACTGTTATTCGAGTGTCTCCCAATAACAAAGGCTGAAAACATAGATGCTGAAAAACAGAGAATTGCTCTAAAGACCCATCTGCATGACTTTAGAACAGATAAAGGCAGAACTTGAAATCACAGCCAATTTAAAACTAATGACATAAATATTTACTGGTTCTTTGGGGAAAAGTCTACTAGAAGACAGAAACCATTCAAAACTTCCTTTATTTTTTTAAACTACATGTTTTACCATAAAAGTGATTAAAATATTTCAACATGTTTATTTCCTACATTAAATTCTTATCGAGTTGATTTAAGTTGTCAGATCTTTTCCACAAGTAATGTATCACTGAAATTAAAACCACTGTGTGATGAGTGTTTGTTCATCTGCTCCAAGTAGACACGAGCATTTTACATACATATGGGTAAAGATATGTAGCCATGAGGAGGGAAATCCTTTGTGGCCAGATTATCCAGTATGCGTACTTTACAAGCTAAACATGCTTGAGCCTAAACAACTTTGATGGAAGTCTAAGAGATTTCCAAATTAATAAAATGGGCCCACCAAAATTGAAATCAACTTTAAAGATCAGAAACACAAGTGACCAATCTCAGTTGTTAAGTTTTTGGGTTTTTTTTACTACCTTTGAAATGAAAATGCCAAACTTTGATTTTTCTCTTAATTAAGCTAAAGATAAGTATGGAAATTGTATAATGATACCTTTTAAAAGAGTCACTCTATTAGATTATCTATAATTTTTTCTTATTAAAAATATAACTAATGATATTGCTAGTTATATCTTTGTTGAAAAGGTAAACCACAGGGTTCAGCAAGATTAGCAGCAGCGTTCATTAACAACTACTGTAAGGCAATGATTGTTTACATAGGAAATTTGGATATGCAAAAACTACAAGTGATTTAAATATTGTTCTAGGGAAAAATGGTTGAAGAAATGATATGCATATGTTCTAGCACATCATTTCAGTATTCTGGATTGCAACCACACATATGCAGTAGGTGGAAAAAATTTACCTTTAAAACCTTGATAACTCTCCTGTAATTCTAACACTAACTCACTTAAGATGTCTACAGGTTTATTGAACTATGTCATGCAAAGTTACCAATTTAGTAACAGCTTACAAAGATGATCTTGTTTTCAAAATTGAGAACAAATAGCTATATAGTAATTAAAACCGTAATCAAATCGTGGTGACAGGAGCTCTCAGTATCTCCAACTTCTATTCTTCTTGGGTCAGGAAATTTGTGTTGCAATTCATGCTTTCCTAATTGTTACTTATTTTTTTTTTCTTTTCTATTTTTTGGTATTTATTTAATTTACATTTCCAATGCTATCCCAAAGTCCCCCACTCGCTCCCCCACCCACCCACTTCCACTTCTTGGCCCTGGCATTCCCCTGTACTGAGGCATATAAAGTTTGCATGACCAATGGGTCTCTCTTGGAACAACAATATGAACTAATTGTTACTTCTATGTGTAGCACCTAAGCGTTTATTTTTATTACCTAAGTATCATACCAACTTTAGTTGTAGTGTTGATGCTGGTAACTCACTTTTCACTATAAACTTAGTAAAGTTGTCACTATCCCAGCTTCTTTTCTTAGAATAAACTGGTATTCAAAACTAGCAAGATTTTGCTGAAAGGACCCAGATATAGCTGTCTCTTGTGAGACTATGCCGGGGCCTGGCAAAGACAGAAGTGGACGCTCACAGTTAGCTAGTGAATGGATCACAGGGCCCCGAATGGAGGAGCTGGAGAAAGTACCCAAGGAGCTGAAGGGATCCGTAACCCTATGGGTGGAAAAACATTATGAACTAACCAGTAGCCTGGAGCTCTTAACTCTAGCTGCATATGTATCAAAAAATGGCCTAGTCGGCCATCACTGGAAAGAGAGGCCCATTGGACATGCAAACTTTATATGCCCCAGTACAGGGGAATGCCAGGGCCAAAAAAATGGGAATGGGTGGGTAGGGAAGTGGGGGGGGGAGGGTATGGGGGACTTTTGGGATAGCATTGGAAATGTAATTGAGGAAAAGATGTAATAAAAAATATATAAAAAAAAATTTACTCCTGAAGTCATATGTGATATGGCTATAGCACTACAAATTCCAACTTCTATTTTGCATTCTAGTTGGATAATGAATTCCAAAGGTTCAAATATGAATCCCATATTCAATTTCAGGATGAAAGTATTATTAGCTTTCAATTACCTTTAGATTCAGACAGCATTTCAAAAGGAAAATGGCATTTGAGATGGTGTTCGGAGGTTACGATGGGATTTTGACATCTGGAGGTAAAATGAGAAAAGGCAGCAGGCTCATTTTCCTAAGAGATATTTTGCTTATTCTAAATGGATAATTAATAGCCTGACTTGATAAATCACTTGCAAATTATATTGCTCACAAAGTTATTAGCTATTTAATTATCATTAAACTTTATTTAGTTTTAAATATGTGGACGAGTGGAAATATATATGCAGAAATTAGAGGATCCTTCTTAAACTAGCCTGATGTTATTCTATCTGACTGGCAACTCTTACTCCAATAGAACAAAATGGTTCCCTTGAAGTGTTTAAACATCTCTTGTGTTCTACTTGGCTGTAGGAAGCAAACAAGAAGCTTATATAAGACATTTTATATCTGACTTTCAACATCCAATTTTTATAATACTTGTTTGATATGAAACAACATCTCTTCATAAATATTTATAATTTCAATCATATGTTATTGGTCTGTACTTTTCTATTAATTGCTATATACTTTATAAATATTCTGCAATTCTATTTTATATGTCTTATTTTCATGAATACATATGAATTACAGTAGTCTTTATCAATCTTTATGAGCCGTTCATTGGTATATGTCCCAAATATTTATTTTGTCTCATGCTATTTGGCATTTCTATGCATATGCTTTGTATTTATGTACAAATAATTGTTAATTTTGAATGAAAAAGCAAAATGTACACATTTATGTTGTTGAAATATACTCACTAAATACTATAATATATTATTATAATAGTGTCAGTTATAAAAAGAAATAGCAGTAGAGCTTTGTTTTATAACAAGGAGCTTATAAACTTTTAAAATGTGTCTGCTCATGTCATCTCTACATTAAGTAGTCCTTGATACTAATTAAGTAATGTACTATAAATTCTCAGTATTCTATAATGAATAGAAGGAAAAAGAGTGATGACTTTTCATAACACATGAATAGTTATAAGAAGTCCACTGTGCCTTGTTTTGTTAAGGATCACATAGTTTTCAGATACACAAAATTTTTGTTCCTTATCAACTAGTGTTATGGGACCATTTATACTCCTCAGATGCTCATGATCTTGATATAAACCAAAAGTGAGAATCAATAAGGAAATATTTATTTTTACTTCTTTGTATTCTTTCCTAACTAATATTGTGATTCTTGCCACATCTTGAAAAATGAAAATCAATAAAGTCTGTATGGTCTCATTTTGGGTGAAGTTTGTGACAAGAACTTATTTCAACCTATAACATAATGCTTATTTATGGCACATGGCAATGAGAGTCCAGAAATGATATTTTTTTACATAGAAAGCATTCGGACAAACCTCTGAAACTAAGGAATCTTGTAATTGTAAGCAAAGGACAGATGATCTTTATTTACAAAGAAGAATACCCCAGAGTCAAGTGAGCACTTTATCAGTTTAGTATCTTAGGCACTCTCCTATTGTTGTGACAAGACACCATTACAAAAGCAAATTATAAGTAAAGAAATAAATTGAAGACTTGATTGTATGTTCAGAGGTTAAGTTCATGTACATTCTTGTGGGGCACATAGCAGCAGACAAGTCCTGATGATGCTATATTGGTAGCTGAGAGCTCATATCTGATTCACAAATCTTATAAAGAGATCTAATAGCAGTATGGATTTTTGATAGCACAAAGCCTACCTCCCAGTGATGCAGCTCTTCCAACAGTACCATAACGCTTAATGCTTCCAAAAACAGTTTCACCAAGTGTGGAACAAATATTTAAATAAAAGAGTGAATAGGGGCAATTCTCATTTAAACCAAGACACCTAGTCAAGACACTATCATTAATAAAATAGAAGTAAGGATCAAAAGGGGAGGATTTGAGGGAGATGTTGTGACTTCTGTTATGTCATGAATGCCTTGATCTGTCTTTAAGTTATAAAGTTATAAAGGTTCTTTGTAGTGCCGTAGAGACCCTAGAGATGTGAGGTCTTCTGCCCTATCTTGAATGTATTTTTTTTTACTACACTGTTGATATTTCAAGAAATAATGTTGTGGTTACAAACATTTTCAACATTCTTTTCAAAGTTATGAGTTTACTAACATAATCATTCACTGAAAATTTCACATTAAAAATAATCAGCTTACTGTAAATTAAAAGGATTGTCACTCATATTTTAATGTCAAATCAGGTTCTATATCTTAAAGTACAAAACCAAATTAACTTACATACTCTGCTCAGACCATTTCTACCACAAATATTTAATAGAAAATGTCAAAGTATAAACCACTACTAACATGTAGAAATGTACATAATGTTCTGTGAGTCTGATAGCAGAATAGTGATAAAGATAATAAAAATGGACAGAAAAATAGGCAGACATTCTGTCCAATTTCTTATTTATTCTTTATTTTTTTTAATTTTTAATATTTTTATTACATATTTTCCTCAATTACATTTCCAATGCTATCCCAAAAGTCCCCCATAGCGCCCCCCACTTCCCTACCCACCCATTCCCACTCTTTTGGCCCTGGCATTCCCCTATATTGGGGCATATAAAGTTTGCAAGTCCAATGGGCCTCTCTTTCCATTGATGGCCGACTAGGTCATCTTTCGATACATATGCAGCTAGAGACAAGAGCTCCGGGGTTCTGGTTAGTACATCATGTTGTTCCAACAATAGGGTTGCAGATCCCTTTAGCTCCTTGGGTACTTTCTCTAGTTTCTCCATTGGGAGCCCTGTGATACATCCAATAGCTGACTGTGAACATCCACTCCTGTGTTTGCTAGGCCCCGGCATCGTCTCACAAGAGACAGCTATATTTGGGTCCTTTCAGCAAAATCTTGCTAGTGTATGCAATGGTGTCAGCGTTTAGAAGCTGATTATGGGATGGATCCCTGGATACAGCAGTCTCTAAATGGTCCATCCTTTCATCACAGTTACGAACTTTGTCTCTGTAACTCCTTCCCTGGGTGTTTTGTTCCCAATTCTAAGAAGGTGCACAGTGTCCACACTTTGGTCTTCATTCTTCTTGAGTTTCATGCGTTTAGCAAATTGTATCTTATATCTTGGGTATCCTAAGTTTTGGGCTAATATCCACTTATCAGTGAATACATATTGTGTGAGTTCTTTTGTGATTGTGTTACTTCACTCAAGATGATTCTTTAAAAGTAGGTTTTTGTGGATAAAAAGATGGCTTAGGCCCCGTGGTCTTGCAAACTTTATATGCCCCAGTACAGGGGAACCCCAGGGCCAAGAAGTGGGAGTGGGTGGGTAGGGGACCAGGGCAGGGGAAGGGTATAGGGAACTTTTGGGATAGCATTTGGAATGTAAATAAAGAAAATATCTAATACACATACATACATACATACATACATACATACATACATACATACATACATAAAATGCTTCCTGTTCTTTCAGAGGAAAAATATAATTGCTGTTCTTTCCTGCTACTTCAGGTGACTTAAACTCCAGTTTCCAAGAATATATCTTCTTCTGGCTCTATGACCTACAAACATGTGTATATCTTCCACAGACACACATGCGGGGGGCAGGGGGAGAGGGTGGATAAAAGTTTTAAATGTATGTTAAATTAATATATTTAACATTGAATTTTGGTGTTTTCCTTAATAATACTTAAGCTAGATTCTTTATAACAGCATTTTTATAACTTCTAAATAGTCAGAGCTTTTTACAAATAACTTCAGTAAAGTTTTAATGAGTAAAGTACAGTGGTGGCAAATACAGTAGAATTATATTTCTGATGCTTCTAGCAATACTAGAAAGAAAATGGCCAGCAAACTTATCTATAATGCATAATTTCCTTTATTTGTTTAAGGTAAAAACTGTAAACTTTTATTGTTGGACATTATAGAGTATACGTACATAGATGCTATCATTTTTGCAGTTTTCTTATTTTATTGTCTCACTGTAGTATCGACAGAATCAAATTAAACTTTATTACTGTGTACTTGAGTTCGGCTTAAGGTCACTAGACCCTTCAAGGAATCGGAACTTAACTTTAAAACAATAATTTTAAATTTTTTTCAAGGCACCCTCACTTATATTTATCATCTTACTATAAGAAAGTTAGATATTATCCTACTTTGGTGAAATTCCAAATTGAACTGTGGCTCTTCCTTATAGCCACGCCCAAAGATTCCCTAAAATCTTCCTCATACACCACCAAAATCATCATAACAAGAGGCAACGAGATCTCTTCCTGATTTTCATTTTCGTGACCTCAATCTTACCAAATGTTTACACAAAATTGAATAGTTGAAAATATTAACAATCTCTTTTCTGTTTTATTTCATGGAATTGTAATAATGTAGTATGAAAAGATATTAATACTTTAAAAGTACAGCATCTACACTTGGAAAGGAACAGTTTTACTAAGGCAAAGCCCCTGTGAAAAGAAATAGTTGGGAAAGAAATGATTATTTAAACAACATTCTGCAGCAAGATGAATCAGTGTCATTTCAGCCTTTATAATTCATGTAAATTTGAATTCTAATGTAGGCTATCCAAAAAATGATAATAAAGAGAACAAAAGTATCATCTATAGTTAAGCACTATAATTATTAGTTACTATAGATATTTGAAAGACTGTTTTGCTATCTATAAGGAATGAGAAAAGAGCAGTTTTGGTAGTTAGCAAGGCAAGCTTGAGTACTAGAAATATATCTTGGTAGATAAAGTGCTTGCTGTGTAAATACGTTCAGATCTCTAACAGCCATGTGGGCATGGAGGTGAGACTTGGAACTGGAGGAGGAATTCTTGGGGCTCACTGGATACTTAGTCTGACTGAAATATGTAGGTTCAGTGAGAGACCTTATCTTGGTCAATAATGTATGGAACAATACATGCAAAATTTTGTGGAAGACATACAAAATAGACCTGTGTTCTTATCAGTGGCATAAATCATCATATTCATTATCTGTGTGAAAAAAGAATCACCAATAAAATGGATTGTGGGCAGGATAGAATAACAGGTATCAAAGATCTAGGAAAGAATTTCAAATTAAAATGTCATACTTTTTTTTTAAATTACAAAAATTACACCTAGTAAGTAATTTGAGACACTATTAGATAACTATATGGTTTAAGCATTACTTAGTAAAATATAAAATATATATTAAAAGCTGCACAATAGTACTTTCTCTAGCTTCTCCATTGGGGGCCCTGTGTTCCATCCTATAGATGACTGTGAGCATCCACTTCTGTATTTGCCAGGCACTGGCATAGCCTCAAACGAGACAGCTAAATCAGGGGCTTTTCTGCAAAATCTTGTGGGCATATGCAATAGTGTCTGGGTTTGGTGGCTGATTATGGTATGGATCCCCAAGTGACCCCAGAGCTCGTGTCTCTAGCTGCATATACAGCAGAAGATGGCCTAGTCGGCCATCATTGGAAAGAGAGGCCCCTAGGTCTTGCAAACTTTATATGCCCCAGTACAGGGGAACGCCAGGGCCAAGAAGTAGGAGAGGGTAGGTAGGGGAGCCGGGTGGGGGGAGGGTATAGGGCACTTTCGGGATAGCATTTGAAATGTAAATAAAGAAAATATCTGATATTTTTTTAAAAGCTGCACAAGAAAGCAACCTAATAACATACAACAATAGACCAATCAGAACATTAGCTGATTTTTCAGTAGAAACTAAAAGTCTAGAAGAGCTTAGAAAGCTGAATTTCAAGTACAAGACTATAGATACCCACCCAGGTGACTATACTAGAAAATTATCTTTCATAGTTGAAGCATTAAATTAAGAAATAAAATAATTCCATGAATTAAATAATGGAAATATTATATAGCATAGTATTATATAGAATAGCATTATGTAGCATAACATTATTATATAGTCACCAGAAGAAGGCCAACTGAAAGTAAGGACAAACACATCCCAGAAACTATAAGAAAAAAGTACTACTCTAGAAGAGTTATGAAGCAAAAGAGTGAAAAGAAAACTGCAAGCATTATAAAAGCAACATAATGTCTTAAATGATCACATTTCTCATTAGTATCTGTGAATATTAACAATCTGATTCTACATTGAAAAGATACAAGCTAGTAGCATAAAGAAGAAAACAACAGCCCTCCTTTAGAAGACTCCAAAATACATACCATAAAAGTTAGGCAACTCCTTAGGGTGAAAGGTAACAAAGCACACAAGAAAATCAAGAAGAACGAAGACCAATGTGTGGATACTTCATTCCTCCTTAGAATAGGGAACAAAATACCCATGAAAGACGAAAGGATAGACCATCCAGCGACTACCCCATTCTGGGATCCATCCCATAATCAGCCACCAAACCCAGATACTATTGCACATTCCAGCTATATTTTGCTGAAGGGACCCTGATATAGCTGTCTCCTGTGAGGCTATGCCAGTGCCTGGCAAATACAGAAGTGGATGCTCACAGTCATCTATTGATGACAGGGCCCCCAATTAAGGAGCTAGAGAAAGTACCCAAGAGTTGAAGGGGCCTGCAACCCTATAGGTGGAACAACAATATGAACTAACCAGTACCCCCAGAACTTGTGTCTCTAGCTGCATGTGTAGAAGATGGCCTAGTCGGCCATCGTTGGGAAGACAGGCCCCTTGGTCTTGCAAACTTTATATGCCCCAGTACAGGGAAATGCCAAGAGCCAAGAAGTGGGAGTTGGTGGGTAGGGGAGCAGGTCGGGGGGAGGGTATAGGGGGCTTTCGGGATGGCATTTGAAATGTAAATGAAGAAAATATCTAATAAAATTGAAAATAAAAGTAGATGCAGGGAAAAGCATGAATTATTCTTTTAATCGCTGGCAAAATGACTTCAACTAAAACTAGTTAGCAAGGAGAAGAAAGGTCAGTTCAGACTTATTGAATAATTCATGGAGAACTTTAGAATCCTAAGCACACATTCAATGAACATAGGTGTTCCCTATTTCTTGAAACAAATACTATTAGATTAGAATATCACAAACCATCCGTAAGATAGTAATAGTAGATGACTTTCACCAAAGCAAAGGTCATGTATTGAATCAATAAGTAGATAACCACAGAGAAAATTGGCATTGAATTACTCTGTAGATAAATTGAGTTAGCAGAATACAAAACATGCAGAGTGTTCACCATCTCAGCAGTCTCTGGGACTTACTCTGGAACCGATCATAAACAAGGACACAAGGAATTTCTCAGCAAATCAGGAAACTATTATAGGTGATCACAATTAAATAGAGCTGATTGTTACCGGTAAGAAAAATCATAGACATTTACAGTCATGAAGTTTACATACCGCACTATTGAAAACTCAAGAGAGTCTTTGAGGAAACAAGAAAGAAAAGAAAAGAAACTCAAACTGGAATGAAAACATATCACTGTCATCCGAAAGGTCAAGTAAAGTATTCTAATTCAGTTCTATTCCCTTGTGAAAGGGGTTTTATTCATACTCTTCAGTCAGTGTGTTTCTGAACTGACTGCGTACATGACCTGTGTAAAAATATTCTTTGTTATCTAGCAAATTACACATGAAGAGAATCCTTAAAAAATTATTAAGTAATTGTGCTTTAGAAATTTAAAACCTCTGTGATTGCTTTCTTCTCACTGATACTCTCTGTAAAGTATTTGTTTGCATAAAATTTAATGCTTTTATTTTAGACCAATTAATGACTATATCTTAACCCCACATATGTTAATTATCAGATTTATTCTGAGTATAGTAAGTATCACTAGTAGTAACCCACATGAGCAAAAGATGCCTCTGTGATATTTGCAGTTTTGGAGAAGAAGATCAAGCCCTAACATTAGTAATTTGGAGACTTAGAGTATCTTTCTATATGCCCTTTGTCTTTATGTGTTAAGTACCATCCTGTTTTTTTTTTTTTTTAAATGTCACTATCGTTGGCAACTGCCTAGTGTCTTGGCTTTGTGGTTGTTTATGGGATGGATCCCCTGACAGGAGCCTGATATAACTGTCTCCTGTGAGGCTCTGCCAATGCCTGGCAAATACAGAAGTGGATGCTCACGGTTATCCATTGGGTAGAGCACAAGGTCCCCAATGAAGGAGCCAGAGAAATACCCAGAGAGTTGAAGGCCCCCATAGGAGGAACAACAATATGAACTAACCAGTACCCCCAGAGCTCCTTGGAACTATACCACCAATGAAAGAAAACATATTCTGGAACTTCTGGCTCTAGCTATATATGTAGCAGAGGATGGCCTAGTCAGTCATCGATGGAAGGATCAGTCACCTTGATCCTGTGAAGGTTCTATGCCCAAGTATAGGGAAATGCCAAGACCAGGAATGGGAGTGGGTGAGTTTGAGAGCAGGGGCTTGAGGGGGTAGGGGATTTTGGAGGAAAAACTAGAAAAAGGGATAACATTTTAAATGTAAATAAAAAATATCTAATTAAAAAAAAAAGGAAAAAGAACGAAAAAAATCAGAATATATAAATAAATAAAATGTCACTATCTCCAAATCTTAGTTTGTTATTCCAACATCCCATCCAGGTGTAGTTATATCTTCTATGATGTAAGAAATAACCTCCATATTTGAACTTTGTTGAAATGGCCAGAATAACCTCATCATATTGGCTTATATATGTGTTTATCACAGTCTGTGAAAAGGTACATTTATTATAAGTTTAGAATGTCAGTGATCCTCACATACATTATATATGATATCCAAGGAATCATGCAAAGTAGTGTGAATGCCCAAGGAATGAAAAACTGGATGACCTTATCCATTTGTAATTAGACAGTAGAATTTCAACTCAGTTGGAGTTTTGTTTTTTTCTTTCATTTGTTGTTCAAGTTATTTATGTTGGGTCATTTGTGTTGTGGAGATTTCTTCCTTCTGAAACCAGCCAACCATTTTGCCAAGGAATTTATTTAAAATGGAATTCTTGTCACCCCAATTCTAATAGTGAATTATAACACAATAATCACATGAACAAATATCTTGAAATCCCAGCTAGGTACAGGAATCACTGCAATCAGGTTTCATCCTGTGATTATAGGTCCCGAGAGGCTGCATCCCTCTCAGACACTCGGTAATCCCAAGGCAGTACTATTCCCTTGCTTCTTTTCTTTGAGCAACTGAAATTAAAATAGGAGTAACTTGAGTCTTCAGGTTTACATATCCACATTAATTCTCCCAAAAGTTGTTCATTTTCAATTTTCATTAATTTTCACTTTAAATTCACAGTGTTTTACTGTAGAAACGTATGTGCTATTATTTTACTGTCAATAGATGGCTCAATTGCTGCCTTCTCTCTCTGATGGCTTTCTGATAAAACCCAGGCCTAGGTATGCTGCCACTCAAACTGAGCTGGACCCGCTTGTATCAATCATTAATGAAGGAACATCCCCATAGATATGCCCACAGGCTAATCTGATGGAGGCAATTCTTCAATAGAGGTTTTTGTTCTTCCCAGATGACTATAGATTGTGTCAAATTGATAATGAAGCCTAACCAGGATAAATGATTGAGTTTTTTTTTTAAATAAGTTTAAATAATGAAGCTTGGAATAATTTCCTTTCTTTCCTCTTGAATATATTAGTCTTGTAGGTTTAGAGAAGTGACAACATTTTCCTAGTTTCTGTGACCTGCCTTGTTATACTGTAGTTATGCATATATGGAGATAAGTGAGAGTACAGAGGTAGATGAAAGTAATTGTCCCTCCATGCACAGCAACAAGACATGATATGCAAAACAGCTCTATCTTTTCCTAAGAATATGTATGTATGTATATATGTATGCATGAATGTATGTATTTATGCATTTAAGTATGTATGTGTGCATGTATTTTAGTTAATATTGAAAGAAAATTACATGACTTTTTCTCCTCGCATTCTTCCTCTAGTCCTTGCTATCTCTTCTTCCTTGAACCTTTCCATTTCCCACTCTAAATCTTAAAGTCTCTATTTATTACTGTGATGTGTGTGTATACACAAATGCTTAAAAATACTACTTGCTAAGACCATTTTGATGTTTATGTGTATAGTCTCAGGTCTATCCTGTCTGCACTTCATTACCATGTATATTTTTATTGTCATTGTTCAGTCTAGCTTATGTAGTCACTTATAGTACAATATTCATAGCAGTGTTCATGTCATGCTAAGCACAGAAGCGAAGGCTGAGGGTTTAAGATCACAGAGAAAAGAAACTGGCTTGGTAATATTCTAGCTTTAATTTACAACTTCTTGGTACAAAAGTAGTGGTATAGACTGGATAACTGAGGCAGAAGGATTACCTAGACTTTACAACAAACCTGAACTATAGAGGGAGTCATTGCATCAAAACATGAAATAGTATGAGCAGAAACAAAGTATATTAATAATATAATTAAAAATAAATCTTATTTGCACAACTTCACAGTTCTTCCATTATTTCCAGTAAATTGTAAAGGGTCACATATAAATCTCGTAATGTCCAACTTGCACCAGCCCATTATCACAATTCTCAGCACATACATGTATGGTTGTCATATTTTATATGCTAATACACTCAGCCTCCTGTACACATTAATAAGGAAGACATCAAACAGTGGGGGCACTAGAGGTAGCACTGAGTACTGATGAAAATAATTTATGTATTTATTGCTTTGATGCTGGTGATTTAACTCAGGGCTTTGTACAATCTCCTTTACGCACCATGCTACTAAGCTAGATCCCAAGAAATGGTGTGCTGATTTTGTTTCATTTTGCTTATTTACTGAAGCTGAGCTTAGACTGTGCCTGCAATCACAACCACCCTTCCTCCACCTCTCATGAACTTTCATGTTTATTTACTTCCACTTTTATACGTAGTGTTTGGGATGCTTTTATGTTAATAATCAAATCTTACAAAATATTATTTTCTTTTTTCACTAAAAATTATTTTAGTTAGCCAAAAGTGTTCTCTGCACAGATTTGATGTGGATATACTGGAAATATTATTCAGAAATATTATGTGAGTTTCCTCACATAACTTTATGGTTATTTAAAGTGAATTAAACATCTTTATATCTTATTCTATGAACATTTTAACTTTAAAAACTTAACACTGGTAGTTACAGTAACTGTGGCTTGCAGCAATTGATTGAGTAGTTTGGGGATATATTACATTCAGTTTCTGATCCCTCCATATGGTACAGGAAGGTAGGCTTGGCTCCATCTCTCACAAAAGGAGACAGACAGAATAAGCTACCTTTGTCCTTTAATAGCACCTAAGGGGAAATATTCTGCTTCTTTACTGCTTGACATGGAAATACATGCACCTTTTGCTACTAAGAGAAGAGGCAGGAATAGAGAGTTAGTATTCAAATTGTTACTGGACAGGAATATTTTAAGAATTTTTGGACATACTAGAAATTTAAATTGGAACTTTTTATTAAATTATTTTATATATTTACATTCCAAAATTTGGGCTCCTTTCTGATCCTCCATCCCAGAGTTCTTCACACACTCACGCCCCGCCCCCTGCCTCTGAGAAGGTGCCTCTGACCCAGCTATCCACCACCACCTTACCCCTACCAGCCTTCCTCTTCTCTGTTGCATCAATTTTCCACAGGATAAGATTGCACCCTGTCTCACTGAGGCCAGACAAAGCTACCTATGTTTTCTGGTGCCACAAACTTACCCATGTATGCTTCTTGGTTTTTGGTTTAGTCTCAGAGAGCACTGAGGAATCCAGATTAGTTGACACTGTTGATCTTCTTATGAGGTTGCAATCCTCTTCAGCGCCGCCAGTCCTTAATCTAACTCTTCTGTATGGGTCCCTGACCTCAAGCCAATGGTTGGCTGATAGTATCAGCATTTTTCTCAGTCAGTTGCTGGTAGAGCCTTTCCAGGCTTCTGTCTGAATGCACAATATGGCCTCAGTAATAGTGGCAGGATTTGGCGTGCACTCAAGGAATGGATCCCAAGTTGGACCCTTTACTGGGTGTCCTTTCTTTCAGTCTCTGCTCAGTTTTGTCCATGAATTTCCATTAGACAGGATCAATTCTGGGCTAAAGATTTTGAAAATGATTGGGTAATCCCCTGCCTCAACTGGAGGCGATATCTATCTACTGGAGGTGGTCTCTTATGGTTCCATCTCCCCACTGTTGGGCATTTTGGCTAATGTCATGCATATTGAGTCTTGGTAGCCTCTCACATACGAGGTATCTGGGGGCTTTCTAGAGGTTCTCCTTACCTCCTAACATCCACTGTTTCATATTTTTGATTCATTCTTCTGGTCCTCTGGGCGTCCTCCATTACTCTCACCATACCTGATCCTGGCCATCCTTTTTCCCTCTCTACCCTCCTCTCCTACCAAGGTCCCTTCCTCCCTCTGCCTTCCACGATTATCTTGTTTCTCTTCTAATTGTGTTCAGATATCCATACTTGGATCCTACTTCTTGGTAAGCTTCCTAAAGTCTGAGTTGTATAATAGGTATTCTGTACTTTTTGGCTAATATCCACTTATCAGTAAGTACCATGAATATTTTGGGTCTGAGTTACCTCACTCAGGATTTTATTTTTAAGATCCATCTATTTGCCTGCAAAATTCATTATTATGTCCTCATTTTTAATAGCTGAGTAGAAGTGAACACATATGAACCACATTTTCTGTATCCATTCTTCGGTTGAGGGACATCTGCATTGTTGATAGCTTCTGCCTATTACAAATAAGGCTGTGATGAACATAGTAGACCATGTGTCCTTGTGGTATGTTGGAGCATCTTCTGAGTATATTTCCAGGAGTAGTATAGCTGGGTCTTCAGGTAGAGCAACTTCCAATATTCTGAGGAACTGCAAAATTGATTTACAGAGGGGTTGTATCAGTTTTCAATCCCACAAGCAATGGAGTAGTGTTTCTCTTTCTCCATATCCTTGTCAACATGTGCTGTCCCTTGAGTTTTTGATCTTAGCCACTTTGATTTGGTATGAGGTAAAACAGAAACAAAGGCCCAACAAAGAGAGAAAATCAGACCAATTTCACTTGTGAATATTGATGCAAAATATTCAATAAAATTCCTGCAAGCCAAATGCAAGAACACAACAAAACCATCATTCATCACTAGCAAGTATGCCTCATCCCAGGGATGCAGCCATGGTTCTATATAATGCATTCCTCCAATGCAGTCCACTATATAAACAAACTCAAAGAAAAAAATCAAATAATCATTTTATTAGATGCTTAAAAAGCCTTTGACAAAATCCAACTCATTCATGTTAAAAGTCTTGGAGAGCTCAGGAAATCAAGGCACATACATAAATGTAAAAAGAGCAATGTATAGCAAAGCAATAGGCAGTATCAAACTAAATGGAGAGAAACTTGAGACAATCCCACTAAAATCATGGACAAGACAAGGCTGTCCATTTTCTCCCTATTTATTCAATATAGAAATCAAAGTTCTAGCTAGACCAATAAGACAATAAGAGATCAAGGGGATTCAGATTGCAAAGGAAGAAGACAAGGTATCACTATTTGTGGATATATGATAATATATATTGTGACCCAAAATATTCTATCACTGAAATTCTACAGCTAATAAACAACTTCTGAAAAGTAGCTAGATATAAAATTAACACAAAACAATTCAGTAGCTTTCCTTTCAACAAATGATACACACGCTGAGAAAGAAATTAGGGAGAAAACACTCTTCAGAATAGTCACAAATAAAATATCTTGGTGTAACTCTAACCAAACAAGTCAAAGATCTATATGAAAAGAACTTCAAAAGAAACTGAAGCACTTGGAAGATGCAAAGATATCCCATGTTCATGAATTGGTAGGATTAACAGTAAAAACGATCATCCTACGAATAGTAAACTACAGATTCAATACGATCCCCATCAACATTCCAACTCAATTCTTGACAGACATGTAAAGATCAATTCTCAACTTCATATGGAAAAACAAAAAAGCCTGGATTGTGAAAAAATTCTCAAAAATAAAAGAACTTCTGGGGGAATCACCATCCCTGACCTCATGTTGTACACTAGTTTACAAGCTGAGCAAGAGTGATAAATATAAAGACAGACAGGTAGATAAATGAAATTGAATTGAACACAGAAATGAACCCACACACAAATGGTCACTTGATATTTGACAAATTAAGCCAAAACTGTCCAGTGAATAAAGGAAAGCATCTTCAACAAATTATGCTTGTCTTAGTGGGGGTCTGTATGTAGAAGAGTGCAAATTGATCCATATTTATCTCCTTGTACAAACCTCAAGACCAAGTGGATCAAGGACCTCCATATAACACCAGATATACTGAATCGAATAAAAGAAAAAGTGGGAAATAGCCTTCAACACATTGTCATAGAGGAAAATTTACTGAACAGAACACCAATGGATTAAGCTTTAAGACCAACAATTGACAAAGGATACCTCATGAAACTGAAAAGCTCTGTAAGGCAAAGAACACATTTAAAAGGACAGAACAGCAATGTACGGATTGGAAAAAGATCTTCACTAACCAAACATCCAATAGAAGGCTAATATCCAAAAAAGATACAAATAATTCAAGAAGATAGACACCAAACAACCAAATAACCCAATTAAAATATTGGTTACATATCTGAACAGAAATGCTCAGCTAAGGAATTTTAAATTGCCAAGAAACAAAGAAGCACTTAAAGAAATGTTCAACATCCTTCACATCAGGGGTATGCAAATCAATCAGAATAGATACAGTTAACCTGCAGTTGAAATAACAAGAGAGTTCCTAAAATATATACTTCCAACTTTTGTCCACTTCTTTATAACATAGAAAGAAAGAGGATGATACCAAAGAACCACAGCCGGTCAATGCTTCTATCTTTGAACGACCATGTCTTAAAGAAAGAAAATACCCTTATCTTGGAAAGGTAAACTGGGTCTGAGACATAGAGACCTAAGAGCAAAGAATTGGAATGGTGATGTGCACCTCCATATAAATCCTGAGACACTGCTTGAAGATCTGCCTCCAGCATGAGGTCACTTCTATTCTTATATCTGAAAGACCAGAGTTCAAAAGCTGATTTAATTTTTGTCCTGTCTAGATGGCTTTGGGCGAATTCAGTAGCATATGTCTCCTTTTTTGATATCTGTAAAATAAGCATATATGTCATCATGTACATGTCAGCCACACCGTGAGAATTCACACCTTTAGTGTATTTAGTGTTTGAAGAATGATTAGCTTGTAATTAAAATGTAATGCATTTTTAATCCTGGCTCTGAGCTCTATTTATATATTGTATATATGTTTAAAGGGTTCAAATACGAATACTCAAGAATTACTGAATAAAAATATATAAAGAACAAAGAAAGGGCTGGGAAATGGTAGTGTAGCTAGGAACTCAAGTTCAGAATGGCATCAGAGTTCAAATCCAAGATAGTGATGTAAAACATTGGAAATGTTCTCATGTGCACCTGTAGCCCCAATTCCATAAGGAATAGAGTCAGTAGAATTACTGGGACTTTCTGAGTGCTATTCATTTTTAATGAAAAATTCTGTCTTAAGGAATGAGAGAGTGTGATACAGCAAGCAATGCACTCTTCTGTAGAATACACACACATGTGCATGCATGAACATGTTGCACACACATTTACCTACACACATATGTAAAAACACATGCCTACATACCTATACACACACTAGAAAACAAAGGATAAAAGAGATGCTGATATCAAAACATGAAATCCATACAGACTCAGAATTTGACAGTACTTTTTTTCTTTTATATGTTCAGAAAGACACTAAAAATCCACTTGCACAATTACAGTACCATTGGAGGTTTTTAAAAAAAGGTAAAAAAGGCTGGAGTGTACAATAATCAAAATTAAATTATTGGTTGTGAGTGTGTGTGTGTGTGTGTGTGTGTGTGTGTGTGTGTACATATTTGAAGGTCAAAGCTCACCTTTCAGAAGTAAGATCTTCCCTTCTATGTTTTTAGTGTAGGACCCCTTGTTTTTTTCTGCTACAAGAATGTTCCAGATCATCTAATCAATAAACGTCTATCCAATTCTTCTGTCCTGCCTTCATCTTAACATACGAGCACTGGTGTTATATAGGCTTAACACTGCATTTGTCTCTTTATGTGGATCCTTAGGTGTACACTCAGGTCTCCAGTGTTTTGTTGCAAACACTTTTACTCAGCTATCTCACTGCCTCTAATACTACAAGATATTTTAAGTGGAATGTGGGGAGAAGAAATTATGGACTCAATGTAAATATAGTACTAGTTTGTGATATTCTATAAAAAATATTTTTAAAATATAAAATGTAATAATTAAAATCTAGTGGCAATAAGTTTGAGCTTATTTTCCACTCTTTCATTTATCAAATTCTGGGTCTAAGGAATTATAATGAATTACTGAATCCATGTGGAATTGAGTTTTGTAAAGATGAGGGAGGAATAAGGTTTATTTTATCCTTCTACACATATCTGACTAATCCTAACAGCTTTGCTTGTTACAGTTGCTGCATTTTCTCCAATGGGTATTGCTGTCCTTTTTGTGAAAAATCATGCATAGACATATGGCTTTATGAGTCTTCAGTGCTATCTCATTGACCAGTGAGTCTCTTATGCCAGTATAAAGCTATTTTATCTCTTTAGTTCTGGAGTATAATTTGAAGTATGGAATGTAATATCTCTACCATTTTTTTAATCATTCAAGATCATTTTGCCTTTTTATTATTATATTTTAGTGTGTGTATATAATAATAAAATTTCATGTGTGCTGAATATTTGGAGTTTTGAAGGGAATTGTGCTGAATATCTATACTGCTTATATTAGGTTGTAATTTTCAAAATATTAATTCTATGAATCCATGACCACAGAGGATTTACCATATTCAGGTTTCTTCTTCAATTTCTTTTTCAATGTCTTAATGTTTAAATTTTACATGACATTCTCTTCCCTTGATTGATTTATTCAAATAAATAAGGTCATTAATAGGATGATGATTTATATAGATGGATGGATAGATAGAAAGATAGATGATAGTTGAGAGAAAGAGATGATATATAGATAGATGAGATTGTTTCTCTAAATTTCCTTCTCTCTATGTTTGCTGTTTATATAAAATGAGGCTGATGAGTGTTGTGTGGTTTTTTTTATTAGATATTTTCTTATTTACATTTTAAATGTTATCCCCTTTCCTCATTTCCCCTCTGAATGCCCCCTATTTCATCCCCCATAACCCTGTTCACTAACCCACTCACTCCTGCTTCCTTGTCCTGGCATTTCAAGCCTTCACAGGTCCAAGGGCCCCCTCCCATTGAAGCCAGATAAGGCCATCCTCTGCTACATACGCAGCTGGAGCTATGGGTCTCTCCATGTGTACTCTGTAGTTGGTGGTTTAGTCCCTGAGAGTTCTGGGGGTACTGGTTGATTCATATTGTAGTTCCTCCTGTGGATTTGCAAACCCCTTCAGCTCCTGGGTCCTTTCTCTAGCTCCTCCATTAGGGACCATGTGCTCAGTCTAGTGGATGCCTGTGAGCATCTACATTTGTATTTGTAAGGCACTTGCAGAGCCTCTCAGAATGCAGCTATATCAGGCTCCTGTTAGTAAGCAATTGTTGGCATACACTCTGGTTTGGTAACTGTATATAGGATAGATCCTCTTGTGGATCATTCTCTGGATGGCCTTTCCTTCAGTTTCTGCTCCATATTTTGTGTGTTGGTTTTATATCTTGCTTCTCTGGTGAATGTATTTCTCAGCTGTTAAAGTTTTAGGGTCTCTTATGTATCATCTCCAAATGTTTCACCACATGTTTTCCAAATCAGTATCCTACTAATTCTTTCTTTCCTCTTTGCATCTCCTTTCTCTTCTTAGCTTGTCCTATTGTTCTATCTAAGACTCTAAAGCATATATTGATAAGGGCTGGGGGTGTGGATATCATAGTCTTCTTCCTAATTTTAGTGGAAATACTTTGAAGTTTATTTGTTTGTTGGCTATGAGTTCCATATATATTGCCTTTACTATGTTGAGATATATCATATGAGTCCCTTGGTTTTCGAAGCCTTTTTATCATAAACATAGATTTTTATCAAAGACATTTTCTGTATATAAAAATATGATTATATTTTCTATGTTCTTGACTATACTACTGTACTGATTACATTTAATGACTTACATATGTTGAACCATGAATTCATACCTGAATTTCTGGTATGAAAGTAGCACAAATGTTGTGTGAGTAACCAACAATATGTACACACACATACACAAACACACACACACACACACACACACTACTTGATACAAAGAAACTGTGGTTAGACAGGTAATAGGTCCTAGTGGAGGTCTTAAGACTATCATTTGACAAATAGACATCATAAAATTGATGCCTAAGGTATAATTGTTATATGCATCCTCCCGTCTTAATTAGAAAAGCTTCTTTTTGCAGTATATAGTGGCTAATACAGAGAATCACAGCTCACAAAGATGTAAAAAATAATAGATGGCAGAATGCTCAATCATAAATCAAGCATTAATCACACACACCCTCCCAAAAGTCAGGTATTATTGAGGAAGAGAGTAAAAATATAATAGCCAGAGGTAGTGGATTAAGACAAAAAGATGCAAGATTACAGAAGACAGGTGTGTGGATATGTACATGCCTCAAACATAAATCCTAAGCAGAGGTGTGGAGGAAGAACAGCTAGCTGTGGGTCATTTAGTCATAGTACTGACAGCAATGTTCTTGAATAATTTACCAACTTACTGTCAACTGCTTTAGAACTCTGAAATGGGACTTCATGTGTTTTCTACTGTCAGTTAATTAGAGTCATCTTATTCAACTAAAGTGATCATCATATGTGCCAATATCCCTTTCATAGACATTTGTACACATAGAATACAAAGGAATGTCCTCTGAACCTCTCTGTCACTGTCTACTATGTTCCATAATATTAGTTAAATTAAAACATTACATGTGGATTTTTGGCCAGCATGGAACACATTTCAAATTCAAAGTATCACAAAGAAATCATGGCAAGCATCACCTTGATGCACTTGGCCTAGTGACAGTATCAGCGCTTTCTGTAGTGTACTTGGCCTACAAGAAACTTACTTCAAAATGCCTGTGTGGTAATGACATCCCTTAGGCGAAGCCAAGCACATTTTACTCTCTTCACGAGGTCTCAAAGCGTGGAAAAAATAAATGTCCTAACTGGATGTTTTGACAGATAGCTATTGAAGCAGTTTGATACATGTGAAATAAATCTAGGCCAAATATCCATGCCTCTACATGACTGATTTGAAAAGTGTCAGTGCGGTAGAGTAATGGCTAGATAATTTGGTTAAGATGGTATTTTTTTTCTCATATTGTACACCTGAAGAATTTTCCAGATGTCTTCATATTTACATTATACGAGCTGTGTTATCAGTAGGCAAGAAGCCATTGCCACAATTTACTTCAGAAATGCAAGTGATTCTATGAAGTGCTTTCGTGTTACTTTTGTTCACCCTTTCCATGGTGGTTTTCACTTTGTCTCACTGGCTAAGTGAATTAATGTCACAAGCAGAAATAGTAGTGCCATTTTACTTCATAGTAAATACTGGACAAACAGACAAACAAAAAAGATGAAAAGAAACAGCCCTGTGGTGACATTATGAGTCAAAGAAATTCTAAAGATGCCACTGAGTTCATTTTCTGTTGACCAGCTACTGCTGGGCATGCAGTCTACCCATAAGAGTATTTGATTCGGCAGTGAAACCCCCTGGAAGAAAACTAACTTTTCACTTGCTAGAAGTTGTGAATAGAGAAAGTTTCTAAGGTAGGCATGGGATTACTTTTCACTTGCTAGAAGTTGTGAATAGAGAAAGTTTCTAAGGTAGGCATGGGATTAGGGGTCCACTTCCCATTTCAGTTCTAGGACCTGGGGCAGACTGGTGCAGGACCTGTGTATGGTTCACAGTCTGTGTTATATATGTGGATTGGTCCTAATGTGTTTAGAACGCATTTGTTGTTAGTGTTGTCCATTCCCTCTGCCTCTTAGACTTTTCCAACCTCCTTCTGTGTGAGTTTCTTCCCTGAGTTTTGAGCAGAGGGGTTTACCGGAGATCTCTTGTTTAGGGCTGAATGTTCCAAGACCTCTCACTATCTGTATAATGTTTGGCTGTAAGTCTCTGTATTTGTTCCCATTTGCTGCAGAAGAAGCCACTCTTGTGATGGTCGAATAAGGCACTGATCTCTGAATACAACAGAATGTTTTTGCAAGTCATTTTACTTCTTTGTTCCCTCAATAGAACAAATTTTTTGTTTATGCTTTTGTTATTACCCAAGATCTATGTAATATATATTTTATCAATTTGTTGATCACAGCATCAAGTATAGTGTCAAGTGTTTGTTTACCCTTGCAGCATCAAAAACATCCTGCTCCTGGAGGAAGCATTAAGTCAAATCAGATATTGATTGGTTAATACTATAAGCTTTGTGCCAACATTGCTCTAGCATAACTTGCTGATAGGATACCATTCTGGGTTTGTGTTTATGTTTCTCCTTTGGTAGTGTACAGAGTACCTTGTGGTACCAGGAACATCAGTCCATGGGTGTGAAGGCTCTATGGCACCAGCTCTGCTTCTCCATTTTCACTGATTTGTGTAGGTGTTGTTTTCATCAATGGGCCAGGACTTGAAGCTTCACATGTTTACAGTAGATTTCCAATGAGCCTAAGTCTCTCCCATTATTTGGCAATTTTATTTAGATCACCTTCATAAACTTATACATTTTAGGAAATTTCTACTGTATTAGGTTCCCATATGACCTTTAAATGATCTTTAATTTCACTTGTCTCTCTTAAAATAACCTAAATTCTTCCTCTGCTCTCTTTGATCCTCCAATTTCACTCCCCACCCATCCATAATTACCTGCTAAATTTCCCTTCTCTAGGAAAATCTATGTGTATGCTTTAGTCTCTTACTCTTTACCTAATGAAGTGTTTATTACAAAGCAGTGACTCACATATTTTAATAACTGCATACACAGAAGGGTCAGTAAAAATGATCTTGGTGGAGAGAAAATTGAGGACATTTGGAGATATTGGACAAAGGTAGACACCATCTAGTTAATATGATTATGGAAGTATGTAATAAAACAAATGTATTAAATGGAATGTAAAAATATTTCTAGGTTACTTAGTCAAATTTGATAGCATACAGAGTTATGCTATTTTGATCCCATATAATAAGGGAAGTGAAACATGGTAATCTGGCATTTTCAGAAAAAGAATAATGAAGCATAAATCATCTTCCAAAGGAAATCATCAAGTCTAGGTACTTATGGAAATTTAACAATGAAAGACCTACTACTGGGAAATGTTACAGAAAATCATTCTCCATGTTTTAGGCTCTCCTTGGCTCACTCTGCCCTGATATCCTGAGGTGAAATATTTTAAGCTTTTCAATTTTATTAGCTAGTTTTATGCATAAAACAACTAAAAATACAAATCAGTCAAAGCAGCCATGGCATGCTCCCTACAAACTGTGCATTTTTATCTTCACTATAGGAAATTGGCCAAGTTGGCTTAGGACCCACTCATCATTTACCCACATGTGTGCAGGTGTACTCTATACCGTGAATTAATGATGGCTTAGATGATGTGTTTAAAGAGTTTGTGATTGATGTGTGAGCCACATACCTGCAATGCTACTTTTAAAGGCATTTGCATGAGATTGTTTCTTTTAAGTACAATTAAAATTAAGTTTATTCCTGAGAAAGATAACCAAATACTGCAAAGTCAACTAATATTTAATTGAAAGCATACTTTGAAAAATCAAGACCCACAGTTATGATGTGCTTTTCTGGAAATCAGTTTTTGAGACTGAAAGTAAACATAAACAAACTTGAGGAAGTCACAGGATTTTGACCCCCTTTTATATCTTATTGAATATTTCACAGTTGGATGAGGATATAATCCCTGTGGCAATATTAAGGAACTCATTTATTTTTGGGTTAGATACACAAATGTTTGATTGTGTATTATTCAGAATAGAGGGGTCTTAATTGAGAGGCATGTTTTCTGAAAATCACAACTATGCATGACATATGAATTCTGAAGGGTTATTTATAAATATTTTAGCAATAACCATTTACCAGATGGAAGTGATGTGTGTTTTTGCAAGTCTAAAGCATCTTTCTTATGGTAATTGCCTGTGCTTGAGATAATTTATTCTGGCTTTGCAATACAGATCCAAGTTTTCTGTACTGTACACAGTCAACCCAGCTTTCAGCAATCTGAAACATCAAGATTATATTGAGACTCCATTTGACCAATGAATATATTAAATTAGGCTGTTTTATTACTATTTTTTTATTTTCAAGTAAAGCTTTTGGACAAACTTTAGTATAGATTTTCACTCATGAACTGCAGCCTTGAAAACAGTGTTGCAATGCTCATTTCTAGCATGACAGAAATCACATGCAAGCCTTTGTTTTATAAGGCATAAAGTATTAAGGATGATTGCCTATTTCATGTGGCAAATTATTATCATTGTCTTAACTGTAATAAAAAGGGCTACTACCTTTGGTGGGCCACAGACAATATGGATATGTGACTAGTCTACACTTCCTAGTCATGTTCTCCTGTTCACAGATGTCTATTGTCTCCATTGCCTAGTTTTTGAAATATTATGTACTTTTATTCTCCCAAAAAGATATCCTTTAATTTTTAATCTACAAAAATACAAGTTTAAGAAATTTGTAAAGAGTATTTTACATGAGTATAAGTATTTTAAAAATACAATCTAAAAGATTTATGGATCTTTAGTAATAGAGTATTAGTTATACAGCTTAGTAATAGAGCCTTAAAGTTGGTCCCTTGAAAATTACTTAAGAACTGCATCTACCAAGAACAATATGCTGACAAGATATGTATTGTGAAAATACAGTTGTGCCATGTATCTCCTTAAAATGAATGAAAACAACCACATGTACAGAAATAGAGTATTCATACTCTCTAAACCTTAAGTTTTCCTTTGGCTTCTATAGAAAGCAAAGAGAAAGTCGGAGATTGCATGTGTACCTTATAAGAGATGATTCCTGCAGAGATCAAACATTTCTATTCACTGTCCCACTAACACTTGCAGTATATGGACATCACAATGTCCCTGCACCTCTCTCTCCTTGGTGATGTATAAGAATCCACTTGATCCAGAAATGAAGGTTGTGAGAAGACAAAATGCTGAAGTCATATGTGGGAAAATATGGTGGCAACAAAAATAGCAAGATTAAAGTGTGAACTTTAAGATAATGAGGGCAGAGCAGGAGGGTGTGGGAACCATTCTGCACATTTGTCAATTTACTCCAACTCTCTCTAAGAATATGAAGTATTTTACTCATGTTTTCAGGCTAAGTGGACATCACATAGTATTGGAAGGAAACCCTGAGAGTCACAGTTCTTTTCCTATCCTTATAACTAAACACAGCAAGACTGGCTGATTATAAGAGCTTCTAATGGTCATGGGTTTGAGAACTGATAAGCTGGAGGTTGAGTAGCTGCATCTGATGAGATTCTCCTTGATCTTGGATTGGAGAAGGTATCACCAACCAGCTAGATTAACTAATTGCTTCTGTCCCAACTCCAAAAAAAATCCCATTTTAATAACTAGGCTGAGTAATAATCTATTGTCATATTTTCATCTCAACTGATTGGCATGATATCTTGGTTTATCCCCTGAACAAGAGTTTGTGTCTTTAGCACATGTTGTGGCAGGAAAATTCTGCCTATCACATAAGCGCAAGTACTGTTAGTGTTTTGTGACAAATCTTGAAGGACTGCTCTTTACCTCTTTAATGCTTTCAGCCATTTTCATAGAGTATGTGTGCTTTATTTACCATATTGCTAAGAACAATTTGGTGTTATGACTCTGCTTGCTATATCACAATGTGTGTTGTATGTATCTTTGATATTTTAAAAGAATAAACACATTTCCTGTTTCTCCATCATCTTCTATTAGCAGACAAATCATAAAAACGAATAAAGCCAAATCATAAACTACTTTTTTGGATATCAAGCACAATTCAAAGTCTTCTCAGATTAAGCACTGGTTATAGCAAAGTAGGGACACAGAGACATGAACACACATACAGAAATACAGAAACACATGTGGAGAAACACTGGCACACACGTAGAAGCACTGACACACACACACAGTCAGAGAGAGAGAGAGAGAGAGAGAGAGAGAGAAATGGAGAGAGACAGAGAGAAACACAGAAACAGACTGGCAGGCAGGCAGGCAGAGAAGCACTGCTATAATATATAAAACCTATAAATATACACATACTCAAAACACAAACTACACATAGAAAACAACTACTATATTGTTTTTCATTCAATATTAAAAGAAGACCAAATAAATCAGAGACAAATAAACTCATACTTTAATTCCCCCATATAAAAAGCTGACATGCACATTTCCAGCTTTAAAATACGCCAGGCAAGCATGCATCTTTGAGCAATATGATGGAAATAAAGTGTAGTGAACACTTGCTAGGGATGCTAAATAAAAAGCACAAGATTTAAAAGGATACATTATTCCCTCCATAAACTGCTGGCATCTACTTTATAAATGGGAATTAAATTTGTAGTGTATACTAAATCCTTAGGTAACAGTAATTTACATTTTTTCTATTAGTTGTTACTGTTTAGTGTATCCTTAATGCACTGAAATGTGTATTTGCCACCTTTTGAGAAAGTAAAATGAAAATGATACAAGTAGGATTACATTAATGAAAACGTTATAAGCAGGAATCAGCAGTGACATTCGGGAAGCTCAGCAGCTTTGCCGCTCTGCAGTTCAGGGGAGTTGGAGGCATTTTAAAGTAAGAGCCTAGCTTCCTCTCTCAAGGGGCTTCATGCCTAGAGCAGAAGAATCATGGGAAGTGGTTATGAAATTCAGCCGTTGTCAGCTCTCTTGCCATATCTGCACAACCGTAGTTGGAGGAAGAGTAGCATACTGTGCACAAATTCAGTAGGGAATACCGAAAGGGTGGTGGTTCAAAGTCCATTTGCCTACTTTGTGTTTCACTTCACTTTTTAAGAAATACAATGGTCTTTTACAAATGTATTTACTTTCTGGTATCAGTGTGTTCATATGTGCAGAAAATTTATTTTGACATTCTAATTGAATATAGATTATCATCTAATAAAACCACAAAACATTCTAACTTTACTATGTAGTGGATAACCAAGTTCCTCTACATAAATGCAGTTTGATTCTCTGGCCAGGTTCAGATTGTGCATTGATTTGAGTGCCCACCGAGTCATGGCACATATATATTACATGGGAGTACTCATCAGGTTATTGGATAAATCATCAGCTACACTCAACTTCCTAGGATAACTTGATGGCATCCAGTCATGGAATAGATGTACATCAACTCTGTACAAAATGCCTAAGAAACTTGGACAAATAATATTAATGAATGGGCTGTCCTTTTGCTTAGAGTCACATATGCTGAACATAATTATTGAGCAGAACAGACACTTCAATTAATATATATGTATTTCTCTCCCCTAATCTGAAGAGCAAATAATTACTGCTTCAGGCAATTATTCCACTTTCTTCTGGATCTTCCCAAGTGGCAAATGAAAGTGTTGTCTCAAAAATTGTTTCACCACTTTTACTCCATATTCCCATATTTTAAAAAAGAGGAATTTATAACTAACCCTAGTATGTGTCTTCTCTTCATTCCTAAAGTGAGTGGTCTACTCCATTTGCTATGACACCTCAGATTCTTTTTGTGCTCCTTAATAAACCACCCAAATATCAAGTGAGCACCACAACAGCAGGTTATTTTTATCTAACTAACCCTATCCCAGATGTCCTAGTATTCAATCAATTAGAATTAGTTGAAGCCTGGGAATCTTAAAACCCTCAGAGTAACTCCTCTGATCATTAATCTAGGTTGTGTTTCATTATTGCTTCCCCATATAGTAGATGAATGAATTGTAAAGCTTTTCTTCCAATGATCTGTCAGGAAGATTTGTCAACTTAATACCAACTGAAGGTTTCTCGTCAGAAATGTACTCACCTATTTCTCAAAAATATGTAAGTTGAACATTTTTTAAAAATGATTCCAAGTATATATGTTTTAGCTCAAAGGTTTAATGCATTTTTTTAAGTTATGGACAGCTGCTCTTCTATGCCAACTTCTTTGCAAAGTCGTGGTTTTGAGCATGTGGAGGCACTATGCATACTTATTTTGGGAAAAAATATCTGTCATTCCTTATATATGTGATATCATTAGGTTCTTTTATTCCCAGACCACAGAACACACTTAATATTTTCTTGACATTCATAGGAGAATTATACCAATCATGAGCAAAAAGGTATCACATTGCAGATGCACTATGTCCATACAAGCAGGTGTAGCATTCCATGTAAGCTGTGTTTACATGTTCAGATGATTTTTTCCCAAAGATATTCTTCATACAATGTAGACAGAGTGAATCTGGAAGGAAATAACCACTGTCTAAGCACTTTTCACTTGTTTATACCCAAATCCATATATCAAATTGCCAGGAATATATGTTAATAGGTTATTGTCTTCTTATTAATAACATGAGCTGAATGGTGATATAAGTTTCTTAACAGTATTTGGGGACATTCCATGTGCTTAATGTCAAACAGAAATTAATATACTCATAGTAAAATAGATCATAGAGGTACTCCTAAAATTTCCACATACTATATAATAAGACATAATTAGTTTGCAACAATCACCTTATGGCTCTGCCAGATAGTACCCTCACAGTAGTAGAATTTGAGTAGTGTTGATGAAACAAAACTTCAATATTCAGAAGCATTCACCATCTACATGAGAAGAACAAGCAAAGCCAGAAACTGGAATCAACAAATGCCTTGCCTTTGAATAGGACAGGCTCTAGTAAGGGGAGTAGTAGTCAGGCATAATGAGGGAAGGTATTCTATGAAAGGAGAGGATATGGGATCAGGAATAAATCCAGGAAGGAATAAAGAGAAGCTAGGAAGTTTTATATTAAATGAGATGATACAAATGTTCATCAAGTCTCCTAGGAAAAAGGAAGTATCATGGCTGTTTCTTCTTCAGCAAAAGCTATATGAATTAGGAACTAGATTCCTGGATATTCTGAATCCAGGATACTCTGACTCTTTTGTGAATATTATTATATTTATTGATATTTGTTGCATTAGGAATTAAAACTGAGGCTATGCTTAAATGTTTCTTTATTAAGAATTTATAATGTTGAATAATTAATATGTTTTATTGATATAATAATGTTTCATGAATGATGACTGCATTATTAAAAATAAAAAATTATTTCCAGGTGAGATGAATAATTACATTTGTCTTCCTACTTGTGAACATATAAACATATATATACTGCTTCAGCAAGTCAGAATAAATACTAACAGGGAAAATAGGCACCATCTCAGGTAATACTATAAAGTGCTTTTAGTTCATGGACCTTATAATATGCTCATCATGACCCAGAGGGGCATTATTCCATATTTTAAAAACAACTGTTGTAAAGGCACTGTTTAGCCTTTAAAAATTAAGACGTGCCATGAACTTCTAATACTCTTCACATTCTTTCTGCTTGTTTTCAGGAGAACATAAGCTGTATTGTTACACAAGTGAATTGTCTTGACTTTTTGGACATGTAACACTTAAAGACTTTTAAATTGCTTGTGCCATTCAAATGCTTTTATTTTGAAGGCAGAATATAACCTTAACTTTGTTTTAGAAATTAAACGAATTCTTGAGCAGAAGAATTGACTTTTGTTTTCTCACATATGTGTATCAGTGTGACTGATACCATCTTACTGTCTACTCACCCCCATCTTCCTCAAACTTCCCTCTCTTTGCAATCCTAATATCTGCCAGCTTGTTGGATATTGTACTCAAATACAGGAGTCGGTACATAAATAAATAGAATTCACTTGTGTTCTGTAGCATGTGTGTTTATTTAAATTTTACATGCAAGAATAAAGTATGTATATGTAAGCAAAATGTTTGGAAAAAACATAAACATAATGTACGTTTGTTGAAAGAGATGCATGTGGAAAGTATTAGATTTCAGGGGAATGATCAATTCTCATGTGCTGTTTGGCCTTGTAGTTCCCACTTTCAACATTTTCTTTTGTTGTTTGGTTTAAAACCTCTTTTTCTGAAACTAAGACATTTTGCTTCTACCTCATACATCATTTGTATCTCAAATACCAGAGCTGCGTGTGTTCTTGGTACTTGCTCTAAAAATATCATTATTTTTAAATTTTATTGATGCACTTGGCTTATATTTAAAATAGTATTTTAATTATCTATGTTATTTTGTGTTCCTTTTACCAACTGAAGGACCCATCTCCTCTTACAATGTTACCATAAAGCTTTTGGTTTTTACTACTGATTTCATGGCTAACTCATCCGGTTCATCATAGTTCTTGGAATTGGTGCCACTAACATTTTAATCTCAGTAAAATTGATCTCTTCAGAGCTGGCATATCAGGTCTCCCTATCAGAGTGAGATTTGTAGTCTAGGTTTTTCAGTAATGTTATCCCTACCCCATGTTTTATCTAGCCCATCTGCATCCCAGCTCTTCAATTTCCATACATCCTCCCAACATCCTTCTTTCTAGGAAGTGTTAATTAACTTTATATTATATATATATATATATATATATATATATATAAAACTTTATATATATATAACTTTATATATATATATGTGTGTGTGTGTGTGTGTGTGTGTGTATACATATCTATACACACATACATACACATACACATGCACACAAACACATAGAAATAAAGAAAACTTGCAATTCTATATGTATTACCCAGGTTAAAATGAAACAATGACCCAAATACAGATACTGTTACCCACCCATTTGGTAAATGAGGAGATTGTTACAACAGAGGTATTCGTTTTTCCATTGCTGATCCCAAAATCCTTTTTGAAAAACATGTTTTCAAATTCAGGACTCTTCATTATATAAAACTGCTTGCTTCCAGTATTCAAAGATTTTCATAATTTTTTAAAAAAAAATCAAATATGTCAAAAGTCTTATTTCCACTTTGTTTCCTTATTTCCCTCCCTTGTGCAGTCACCAATCAATGTAGGGTCATTATGTTAATAAAATATTTGGCAGCATTAGGTAAACAAAGCTGAGAGTTCAGTCTCTATAAAGGCTTCAAAGGGCTAGCATTTGTCCAAAGATGTCAATGTTGTCACTTCCCCTAGAGGCTTGCATGAAGGTTGTTGAAACTTCAGGTAGACCCAACCAGGAAGAACTCTGAAACCACAGGCTCTAGCACTTCTGCTCCTAGCCTCTGTCCATGATTCACTCAGCACATTTTCTCACACAAAGACAGACCCTTCCTCAGCTTTATCCAGAGCCACCTTTCTGTAACATTAATTCACGGGGACAAGAAATTAGTGCCTTTTAATATTGTTAGGATGTTTTTCATTCTTATGTTTTCAGGTAGGCTACATCAGCCCATGGGAGGTGATGGACTCCACTTCTTAGGAGGGCTTTATAGTATAGTACAATGCTAAAATTGTGTTGTATTTCTAAGAAAGTATGTTTGGGGAAGTATGGTGAAGGAGATAGACCACCACAGATAGAAGCAAAAACCATGACCTATAAAAATTATCTCTAAAATTGAATAACTCTGTCTTAGTGATTTCAGGTATTTTCCTTTGGCTATATATTTGTACCTTTCTGGTATTTTCCTATTTGTATCCTAGCATCTAAAGATTTCAAATATTCTCATATAACTACCTCTTCAACTCCAACCTCCATCGATATTCAAGTTCTCCTTAATGCTAATAGTTTAATGCTACATTCAATCTAATAATAAATGCCAATTCTTATGTTATTACCAGGTCATTACCTTATTCTCATTACTGTGCAATTGTCACCTCTAATGTAACCCAGATTGATCACTGTAGAAGTAAAAAGACACAAGAGTTGTTTTCAATTGTTTCTACTGCTCGTTTAGGGGTTATGCCTTGAGTTTTAGATATTTGAATTTCCAGGAATCAACTTCACAATGTGTGATTACAGTAAATTTAATCACAAAATATAATAAACAAAATGACTAAAACAAATGTGATATTTTTATAAATAGACTGCTATTTGGGAAATACAGTCACATAACATTAAATCTTATAAAAATAACTACATTTATGATTCTCGGAAGGAGTGTATGTTTAAAATGCATTGCTTATATTTGGAAGAAATATCCAAATTACAAACTCACTATAAACTATTTGACTACTTGGTCCTGTGAAGGTTCTGTGTCCCAGTATAGGGGAATGCCAGGGCCAGGAAGCTGGAATGGGTGGGTTCGGGAGCAGGAGGAAGAGGGAGAGTATAGGGGATTTTCTTGGGAAAACTAGGAAATGGGATAAGATTTGAAATGAAAATAAAGAAAATATCTAAAAGAAAGAAAGAAAGAAAGAAAGAGAGAGAGAGAGAGAGAGAGAGAGAGAGATGGGAAGGAAGGAAGGAAGGAAGGAAGGAAGGAAGGAAGGAAGGAAGGAAGGAAGGAAGGAAGGAAGAAGTAGACAAAAAAAGAAATCTATAAATGTCTGTTTAATCTATTAAGAGATATGTTATGTTATGTTAGACAGTTTTTGCATGCATTTTTTGGGGGCAATATTGTACATTTTGTAAAAGCTAATACAATATTACTTTAGTAGTATATGTGGGCTATTTCTATACAAATATAATCTTATTATAAGTTTTCTGAAACCTGAACGTGTTAGAGTCTCTATGTTTACTCTCAGAATCTTGTTTACCTCCTGCCTACATATTTCAGTGATTTGCTTCTGGGACACTAGTCACTTTGGAAAAATACCAAGGAGAGTATATTTGAATACCCAAGAGATACAAACAGGTCAGTCATTTTATTGCAGCGTAACACATGATGGCAGATGTCAGAGACTAGTTGAAAAGGTCGAAATGTGAATATGTTGACCCACAATGTCTCTAGAATGGAGGACTATATTCAGATGATTGGGATGTGCTCAAGACATCATGTGTGCTATTGCTCAGGAGTTGTGGAGGTTTAAGGAGCATAGTAATTCTTTGAAAATTCCTTTTTATTCTAATTCCATTTTAGGAAATAGTAATAAGACATAGAAGTTGTTTCATCTAACAACCAACCATTGATTTACTACAGATGTGATGCATGCACATGGAAGTCAGCCCTTGGGAGATAAACAAAAGATGGGGCATATATTTATGAGATAATTTGGCTTTTAATTATTGTTGGAGGAACACTTTAAATTTGTACATTTTTACCTGTTGTAATATTCTTAGTCACACCAAGGCACATAGAGGTTTTTTTTTTTTTAATTTTCATTATAACAGCCTCCATATAAGCTTATGTGTGCTAAAGACTGACATCATTTTTAAGTCAGACAAAACAATCAACTTATTCATTTTAAGAATATATAATTATGTTATTAAATACAAAGAATAAGTTACTATAGCATACTAAATAAAGTCAACCTTACATATTAACTATAAAAATATTTACTTTAGAAACAAGGTAAGATAAATATAATTAATTCCTGGTAGACCAGAAAACTCTGAGAGATTTGATTTTTCTTTTCATTGTGATAAACAAGAAGAAGGTGTAAATCGTGAAAGTCTATGTATTTCACCCACCCTTCTACAGCTGTAAACTCTCATGCTAAATATCTCTTCTACTTGAGAGAGGATGCAGTTTACATTTTTGTGTACATATCTCTCTACAGAGGTATGTGAGTTTTAAATATGTGTGATGTAAAATTGAGTAATACACACATTTAAGCAATTTGTTTTATATCATATATTAGATATGTAATAATTTGACTGATTCATGGTCTCTAGGTAATGTTTAATGTGGGAAAGGAGGATACTTCAAATATACCTGAATTTCACTTATTGTTTTATAGCACTTAAGGCCGAAGCTTACCCAAGTCTCTCATGTCTCAGCAAACCTATACAAACACAAATCATGCTGAGTTTAAATCCTCACTTATTTTGCCTTATGCTACAGGAGAACACCTTATCAAGTAGAAGCCTAAGTATTTCTAATATGAAGTAAGAAGCAAAGGTCCAAAGATTGTATGATAAACTTTACAATCAATCAATTTCTGTAGATTCAAAGATATGGTAGAAGGAGTTGTTTAAAATGTAGTTATTTGAAGAAAGTAAGTCTGTGAGCACAAAGAATAAAGCTGTTCACTATGTCTTAAAGTTGCTTGAAGGTCATTATTGTAGCATGTAGAAACAACATGGTGATCAATTCCAGGGAAATTCTTAGGTAAACAAATAGCCATGAGTATGTCTGCAGTATCTAAGGAAACACGGATATGTGTAAAATAGAGATTTGTTCTTACACAAATCATCTTAGGAAACACTTGGCTCACAACCTTAGGAAATACAAAATATCTTATGCTGGTTTTTATAAGCAGATATTTTTGCTTGAACTGCCCTATCCCAGGGTTAGTAGCAATTCCACCTGATTATATTCATGAGATCTTTTCTCCTATTCGGATATCCAAGACTCTGGAGAGAGGTTTTATTTGGTGTTTGGATTATGAAGAATATATATTTCACTGCCTGCCATGGTCATAGGTGAGATGTGCATTCATTTACTATGCAGTGTTTTGAGTTTTACAAGAGCAAAAGCTAGTAATGTAGATTCTAGGCTCCCCAATCACACTCATATTGGATAAACCATTTTTCTAGTGGATCCATTTCCCCCTACACAAACCAATAATCTTTGATAATCACTCTTTAATTCCCTTAGGAGGCTTCAGGGTTGTACTCATTTATAATACTTTCCAACTTCAAAGGTCACATTAGGAATTCCATTTTTTTTCAAGCAGCAGATGCAGTTTTCTACCCTTCTCACCCTCACCTAAATTTAGTTACAAGGGATTATGTCTTAGTATCATTGAAACATTTCAAAGTAGAAGTTTAATAACATGTTCTATGGAAGGACCACTTCTGACTTGGGCATTCCAACATGGAAGCTATGAATGAGAAAGCCAAGATTCAGATCAAACACTCTGCAGATGAATTCAGGGAGAATAACTTCATTTACTAATTATCTAGCCTGCTAAAATGAAGTAATCCTTTCTATTTTAGCTAAGTAAAATTCCACATTAGTTACAGCATCCAGCACTGTAATATTAACACATTTTCTGTATCCATTCTTCAGGTGAGGGAAATCTGTTTTTTTCCAGCTTCTGGCTATTAAAAATAAGGCTGCTATGAACATAGTGGAGCTGGTGGGTCATCTTTTGGGTACATACCCAAGAATGGTATAGCCGGGTCTTCAGGTATTTCCAGTTTTCGGGGGAACAGACAGATTGATTTCCAGAGTGATTGCATCAGTGTGCAATCCCACCAGCAACGGAGGAGTGTTCTTTTTCTCCACATCTTTGCCAGCATATCCTGTCACTTGAGTTTTTGATCTTAGCCATTCTGACTGGTATAATGTGGAATCTCGTGGTCATTCTGATTTGCATTTCCCTGATGACTAAGAACTGTGAACATTTCTTTAAGTGCCTCTCAGCCTTTAAAGATTCTTCTACTGTGAATTCTCTATTTGCTCTGTACTCCATATTTAATTGGGTTATATTTTGGGGGAATGTTAATTTCTTGAATTTCTTATTACCTTAGATATTATCCCTCCCTCTATCAGATGCAGAGTTAATGAAGATTTTTTCCCAATCTGTAGGTTGCTGATTTGTCCTATTGACTATGTCTTTGCTTTTATTTTCCTCCTTTGCAGCTGTGCTCTTGTTTCTTGATCTTTCCTCACCATCTGCTTGTCTCTTTCGTTCCTTTTCTTTCATATTCAACAGCATGAAACAATAACAATCCTTCTGTCCCAACCTGGCTTATAGTTCAATTTTTCTAGATATTCTAAACTGATTTCTAGCCTAAGGATAAAATAACTATGCCTTAGTCAGAGGAATCACCTTCCTTCATGTGTATTTCACATCCCTAACATGGGATATCAATATTGCACATTCACCCATTTCCATTTCTGCTACTCTGAAGGTCTTGATGGAATAATCTTCACAGCCAACTCCATGCATCAGCTGAAGTCTGCTGACATACCTTTGCACACACATTCCTTTACCTGATCACATGCTCCTCTGCTATTTAAGCCTCCTACCTTTGTATTTTATTCCTGGCAGAAGGTGTCCTATGCTGTAGTTAGTTCTTTTGGTAACCCCCTATATGACTTTGCACATTAACCCATCAAAAGCATTCCATCATTTTCTATTCTGAGACAAAAATGCTTAGTTTACAATCCACTTGCTTAAATGCTGTTATGAATGTACCTTGGCATTCTGTCCCAAAGGATCCAGTACCCTCCTTAACATCTGGCACCAACTTTAGAACCAGTTAGTCAGTTGTCTCAACTATAGTTGCAGGATCTTAGAAAACAGTTCAAACTTATAACCTTTATTCTCCTTATCTGTAAAATGACTTTCACTACAATTTATAAGAATAATAGGTCTAATATATAGCACAGGAAATTGCATATTGAATTATCATAGGGATGTCAAATAAATAAATGATTCAGACAATAAATCTATGACTGTTCTAGTGACAGCACAAGAAGGGCTTTATACATTACTGTTGAATAGATAGATTTATGAACAAGATCTATTTTGGGTTTGAAGTTTATATATCTCATCTTGTAAACTTAGTTTCTCCATTGACATAACAATTTAAATCCCCTCACTGACTGCATTCACTATTTCCCTAGAGCTGTTATTTTGTTGCTTAACAAATAATTTCTATACTTACTTGATATACTATATTTCCCCAGAAATTGTTGTCAATGTCTAGGCTAAAAATAATATTATCTATTGTTTTAAGTTTTATATGTGTCAATAACATCACGAAAGTGAGCTGGTCTAAAGTTTTTTGAGCAAACTTACCTTTCTCCAACATACAACAATGTCATTGGTTCAAAAGAAAATAATTTAAGTCTCTAAATGTCATATCTAAGGTTGTACAATGTCTTTGTGGCCAGGACTTACAGCCCTTTTTGCATCATAAGCCTCATCTCATATTTTAAGGTCTGCTAAAATTCTAGTTATCCCATCTTCATTCCAAATTTAAAAAGGCCTAGAGAAGTAATAGGATCAATGAGCACTTCAAAATTTCATACAGTGTTAACCAGAGAGTTGGATGTGATAATTAGGCCTAGTTTTCACTGATGATGTATTGAGAAATAAAATTTAAATATAAGCTATATTCCCCAAATCAGTTTCATTCCATCAAGTTCCAGCATCTCCAAAGAACCCACTTCCAACTGTTCTTTGTAAGAAGATATTTGGAAAGTCTAACCATTCAAAGTTAGCTAGAAGCTTCTTGGGAGTCTGAAATCCAGCATTTTGAGTCTATTATTTTTGCTACTTAGCAACAGAATGACAAATGAATGTTCTAGTCACTGTATGTTAAAGATGGCTAACTTGATGAGCTGTGGCCTACTTGAAAGGAGGAAAAAGTAATGTATGTTCCCTTACTTTGCTTTCAAGCAAAGCACATTTGATAAAAAAGTATCAGTCACCTAGTATTAGTATCATATTGTGAAATTGTAAATACTGATATAGGCAGTACAGTAGATATCATCTTCTGATGAATTTTAATCCATTTGTAACCATAGATTTTCATGTTCCCTTGAGTGCTTCATTTATCTGTATTTGTTGTGTTTTATTGGTTTTCCAATCATTCAATATCTGTCACCACTATTCAGATATAATTCACAGAAATATATTAGTATCAACATTATAAACAACCAAATTTTAAGATGGAATCATGGTCTTAGAATATTAGGTTATATAAAAATATCACCTATTAGAAATTTATGACACAATCTTCTTGATTTCAAAAGATTTACTCAAAATAATTGTTTTAAGCAAAATATAAATTACTTTAATGTACAGAAGAATTTTATTCTAAAGATGAGTGTAGTTAGTACAGTTGGATGTGTGCAATGGTGACCATGTGTAAAGCAGTGACCCAGAGCCACTTGGAGGTCAGAGCCTTGCTATCATGCTATACTTTTTCAGCCATGAGACACCTTTGTTTGTTCACACTTCCATTCTGGGCTGTGGGTATCTTGTATGTGCAGTAGCATACTCGGAGAGGTCAGGATTTGGAGCTAAGCAAGTCTCTTATTCATCTTCCTTATTTTTCTCATCAAACACTCAGTGAGCATTTACTATGTGACCAAACTTTCACATTTGCTTTACTGTGCCTTTAAATTCTTACATGGTCTCTTTTATATCATGTATTTTTTTAAAAACAAAAAATTCCATGTCCCCTTCCCATCCTCCTATCCTTCTATGTATCACCATGCTTAGTGAATAGTATGCTCAAGGACAAATGCTATGCTAAGGGTCTGGGTATAAACAAACATCTATTTGAAACAAATGTCTTTACTGTCAAGCATGCCTTATGAAAGAAAGATGGGCTCAACTTCTTGCTGAGCAGAGTAAGGCACACTCAGAAAGTAAAATTTCACATGTAAAACGTAAAAATACTCTTACATGGAAAGCACAATGAAACTATAACTAAAAAGTAATTTGGAGGCTGGGAATAGGTGTTAATGGAAGGCTAATCATTCACAATCTACATGACACCCTGTGCATGCACATGAATGTCACAGTAAAATTCATTAGAGTAGACATTCTGATATGCACTAAACTTGCAAGTGAATTTTTCTATTTTTTTCTGATATTTTAAATACTATCTTTGGGGATTATCTATAAAATTGTTATTGATGAAAATAGGAACAATCAACCAGACATTTCTCACTCGGTAGTAATGAAGGGTTCTCTACTGAAATTTAAGCACAGGGGCATCCACTTTAAGGATGGAAAATCTCCTGTCTATGAACACTACCCTTAAGTTAAAGCTTACAGAGTCTGCTTTCCTCTTCCCTGTTGTTTTCCAGAGTAGATTCTGTGAAATGACAAAGTCGTAAATCATCACTCTGTTATCAGTGGATTCACAAGTTTCCTCATTCCTCCCTCCTCCTCACCTACAGATGTAAATCCTAACCTGGAGTGTGCCTCAGCTTTGGATTTCATTCCCATCTTTCACTTGCACACACATGAAACAACAATAATGCTAAAATATTTAAATGTCACTTTATGTGGAATTATGACATCATGAAGAAGCAACTGATGTCATGAGAGACAAAATGATCTGGAAGAAAACACTGAGACAGGTGGGGTGAACTCTGTAGGTATTACAGCACAGCTGACTGCGTAGTTTTCCTCAATCTATAATACCCTCGAGTGAAGGTTTCAATGTCAGGATTATTCTGTGCATTGGAGTTTTTAGTAGTCACATTGACTTCTTTGCTCCAGACACCAGTCACATATTTGTTTTGCTTCTTCCTAATTAATGAACTGTTCCAACTTGGCAAAAGCCCACTGGTAAACCCCAGTTGAGAACCACAGGGAAGAGGAAGGGTTAATAAACATCACATTGATGGCTTCAAAGTATCTTTTGAGTCTCATCACATAAGATGGTGTGATGGTTTGAATATATTTGGCACAGAGACTGGCACTATTAGGAGGTGTGGCCTTCTTGGAGGAAGTGTTGGAGGAAGTATGACACTGTGGGGTGGGCTTTGAGATGCTTTTCCTAGCCATGTGTGAGACAGTTTCCTCATATCTGACATTGGATCCAGATGTAGAACTTTCCATGCTTCCAGCCCCATATCTGCCTGGATGCTGCCATGTCCCTGCCTTCAAGATAATAGACTGAACTGTCAGCCCCAACTAAATGCTGTCCTTTATAAGAGTTGCTTTAGTCCTAGTGTCTCTTCACAACAGTAAAACCCAAACTAAGACAGATGTCACATTTATTTACTGGACTAACGACTTTAGAATTTAAGACTTGACTCTTTTTATAGACTTAACAAGCAGAAGAAGTCTGGGACTCGACTTTATAACGTCCCCAGCTGCCATAAAGTATTGATAGAAAGGTGAGGAGGACAAAAAGAGATTGAGTCCACTTAAGGACGATACTAAGGTCACCTATGCCTTAGTATCCCCTTTGGGAACATCACTTTTTAAAATATATTTCTTTCTCAAGATATTGGCCCATGTGTAAACATTTAAAAGAGATTTAGGTTTATTTCTGATTTTGTAGTCACAGCTTGGAATAGATGATAGGCCAAGATTTGTGAAAATACCTGAAGTCAAAGAAAAGGGCTGTGTTTTCTATTACAATGATAGATTCAATGGCATTTCCAAGATAACACTGGCAATAAAGAGAGCAAGAATGCAAAACTGGAAGATGAGCTATGAACAGTCAGCTTTCTTACTTTTCTCCTTAAATGTAGCTATGAAATGTTAAAATGTAATAATTGAAGTGAGTGTTCAAAGTAGAACTTAGAAGTACTAAAAGAACTGAGTAGATGAAATAATATTTGCTATAAGTGGAGTGATGAATAGGCATCTACTCATAGTCACAATGTCTATGGTCACAAAGACCTGACTTTCTGTTATTGGTGTTTTGGGTATTTTATTAATCACAATGCATAAGCCTAATGCAATATTGTGGAAGGAGGTGAAATTATTTTAATATATGCAAAATAAAAAGCAAGAAGGCAGAGTAAATATTTTTATGTTTCTCTCTCTCTCAAACACACACACACACACACACACACAGACACACACACACAGACGTGCATGCTATATGAATTGATTCATTTAAGACATAAATAAGAAGGCCTTTGCATTGCAGAGCAGATATGAATACAGATTTTGGGTGAAACCGAACAAATTGCTAATTTTAAATAGAGTTATAAATTTATAAGCATAGTAAATCAAGTGTCAGCAATAATAATTTGTAATGTATCCGAAACGTTAAGTAAATCTTAAATGCTAAGTAAAGCCAGGATTTAAAATATGATTCTACCAAATATGAATTTTCATTACTCCTCAGGGCTCCATTGTTTGGCTTTTGCTGGTAGAGCTTAAGATCTCTAAACTCTTATTTATTAAATCCTAAAGCCTAAAATTGCCATGTTACTTGATAAGAGGATCTCTATTCTAGCATCAAAGCAGTGGCTAGTCTAAGATCATGTCCATCTCTGGGAGAGTTAAGAATTCCCAAGATCATTCTTGTTGAAATATTTATTTCTTTGTGTTGAACCAAAGTCGCAGCTAGCTTTCTTCCTGTCCTCCAGAAGCCAGTCTTAGCTTTACAGGAAGCAATAATGCCTTCATCTGGTCCTTATGTTGTAAAGCAACAATGGGATAACCAGTCCTCATCTACTCTACTTTTAAAGAGTCCTATCATTAAGACAGGCCCATTCAGATTGTTTACCTGTCTGATAGGCAGGCATGCCATGCATCAGAGCTGAATCACAGAAATGCAATCTATCTAGCTTTCAGTCCTGTCCTTTATGTAGACTCTGCTCCCCTGTGGGAGGGAAACAGTAGCCTGCCATTAATTTATTATTTCTTTAGTAGTGCCCTCCTAGAACCAATTATGTTAGTAATCATTGTCTAAGTACTTAATAACATTTTAATCTTATCACCAACTTTATTGTCCCTGATATTTTGAAGCTTATCTTGTATTTATGTTACAATAGTGAGAATGGTTGAGCCTGTTCTAATTCCTTCCCAGGCACTTTTCTGTTCACTAGCCTTGCTTGAGGACACAGAGTAGATTGCCTCTAACTATGTACTGGAGGAAAGAAAAGCAAACTCTCGAGACAATTATTATTTCCAGTCCTCCATTCCTAAAGCACTCCTCTCACCAGGCTTCATCTAGAATTTCACTGCCCAGCCCTGCTTATAGCAGCATAAAAAACAAAACCTGTGATACCCCATCACCAACACCTTTATTTTCCTTTTCATAATCATGTCTGCTTTTCTAAATATTCTTGTTTACTTTCTGGTTCTCACTAAAAGATGGGATCCTGTTCTCTGACATCTCTGTTTGGTTGTGGATATATCACAGGTTTGCCCACTATTCCTCAAAGAACTGTTCTGACTGGCTTGCATATAACATTTCATGGCTCCAAGGTAACCCAAACTTGTGAAGCCAACCCTGCCTCACATTGCAGAAATGTCTAAGCACTTTTGGACCATCACTTTAACCTTAGTAAAACTATAGTCTAAAATCTTTACTCTTATTACACAGTGGTGTTAGGTAAGAACTCTTTACATAAGAATCAGAAATGTTCCACTCTTCAAGAATGTTAAGATAACTATAGCCAGTATTAAAGAGTGTCTTAAAAATTAAATGTTAAAAAGGGTGAGGTAGTAATATTCACAGCACCAATCAATAAACAAAAAAGCATCTAATTTAATTATGTCTCTTTTCTTCTACAATATTCACTTGTGATTCATGGTTATTTATAAGAGAACAATTTCTGCTGGTTCTGGTGATTGTTTTGGCTTGAGTTTTCAATTCTCAGTGCTTACCCAGCATCTTTGCAGGCTACACTTACTGTTTACATTGGAAATCCATACTGAAAACAGTACAACATGCATCACTGTTTGTGGGACACATTATCTTCCTGAGATTCCTATGCCATGCACAATTATTACTCCAAGAGTACTCTCCCATGCCCACCGTCAAATAGAAAGTGACAGTGCCTGGTACTTTGCAGCTTAGCAAAATGTCTCTTAGGAAAGTCCTTATTCAGCATAAATAGGAGCTGCTCTGGAGATGTTTCATACATGCTAAATGCCTAATGTAGTTTTAGGCATACTCAGATGTAATTATATAAATAATGTCTGCAAGGGAATTTGTTCTTGCTTCGTTTTCTTTTAAACGCCGAAGGCTCAGTGCTGGCAACATTGCTTTGGAAGGAAATCAAGTCCTCTGCAGAAGAGTGGCATTTGAGACAGACTGCAAATGCACAATGGCTTTTAAAAATCTGCTATTTACCAGCAATTATTTTCTACTCACTTATCTGTCAACATGTTCCCATTTAACCAACTGATTAATACTGAGTAACTTTCTGCTTTGATTCTAAAATAACAAAACTTGCAAAGCTACCGTGGAATTATATTGGACAGAGCCTTCAGATTTTCCTGCTTCATGCAGACTGGCTGGACTTTGATTACTCTTTTGTATTAGAATTATAAGCTTTTAACATACCACCTGAAAATGTGGATATATCTATTTTTTTTATGTAGATATAATTTATCTAGAGAGAGGGAAAAGTACATCCCAGGAACTAGTGGAACTTTGGATGCAACTTGAGGCAGGTTCTCATCTCCTTCCACCAGGTGTGCCTCAGGTCTTTACACAGGCATTTGAACTCGGCAGGTACCGTCAATGAATGAGCCATCTTCTACCTCAGTATTACCCTCCACAGTTCGTTGTGCATCTCTTTGATTCTACAGTCTATGTGGTGCTTCTAGAATGTTAGCACAAGTAATTTCTTCATATTTGCTTTCCCAGATAGCCTGTAAAAAGTCTCAAGATTGTCCACCAAATTGTATATTTAGGCAAGAAGAATAATACGACTAAATTTCAAAAAATGACATAGAATTTTACCAGTTCAGATTAAATCATACCAGACTGCTTTGCTCTCCCACTCTTTCAATGTCCTGCAATATTTATTATAAATTCTAAATCAGCTTTAACCATCAGAGGAGCTGGATCTTTAAAAGACTTTTTACACATAATGCTAGTCAATAGTTTTCTTGCATGCTTTAACTATGTTATAAAAAGTATGTTCACCTTATAGCTTAGATTATGTATGGAGAGGCAGAGATGAAATTTGATGGGAAAGTATCCAAAGGGATTGTTTCTATTGATCTTGTTCGTATTAGGGTACCTTGGCAGGGAGATTTTTGAAGTTCCTGAGTGTTATTAAGGTACCCATGGGGCACTCAAGCACTCTATGTTATATACCAACGATCAACTTCCTTAGAATAGAATGGGTGCATCTTTCAACCATATAGACTTAGCAAATCTCTTTCAGTAGTGAGAAATGCCAAAGAAAGCTTAGCATTCACAGCAATATATATTGTTTTGTTTCAGGATGAAAACACTTAAGAGTCAACATGATCCCTCTTAACAAGACAACCAATGTTGACCAGTTTCCTAAAATTTCTATGCACATATTATTTAAATGTAATTAAAATATTTGAGTTCTTGTGTTTCACAATGACTGCCATTGCAACTATGACAGAAGTCTGGCTTACTCTCAGCCAAACAAAAAACTCAACAGACAAAAGACCTTCTCAACTGTCCTGTGAAAGAAATTTGCATTGTTGACCAAAACTTTTTAGTCACTTCCCATGGGAAAAAGAAGTTCTTTTGGAGGGCAACGCAGAATAGTTTGGCATGTGCTGACACTTCTTCTATCTTTTCAATGGCAAAATCATTTCCAGGCCACCAGACACAGTGAATAATTCCTGAATGCTACATGTGGCGTGGCCAGGATGACAGTACTGCCATCTGGAATAATAACAAAATTTCCTCACAGCAGACATCCTTTCTGGAAGGATCACTCATGCAGATCATGTGTCCAGTCCTTCATTTCTTCTGGCTTTTCCCCCTGGACTGTGCAATGACAGCAGAACTCAGTTACAGTAGCATTGTGTTTTTCTGCAGAGGTGAGCTTCATGGACCACACCAGATTGCCTTTCTGGTATCCATGGGTTTTAGGGAGGATCCAGCAACTGTAATACTAAAAACAGTACTGTTGTCAGCTTTTCATCTAGTGTGTGGAGTTTACATTGCTATTGGACATGATGATCCTGGACCATAGACTACAGAAATTATAGAAATACCTGGGAAACTAAGCAACTTTCTTAAATCAGCTCACCAAAGAGGAATGAAGCCTCTTATAACAATATCCAGATTCCACCCACTCCCAACAGTCTTGTTTATTGATCAACTAGTCTGCAGCCTTTCTGGGAAACAGTTGCATTTTCTGTTCTCTTGTGGAGTTTTCTTTATTAACTGGTAGTTTTGTTTTTTTTTTTTAACATTTTGAGAAGTTAAGGAGAGTTGTCTTGCTATTAAATAAATACCGAAACGATGAGAGTAAAAATATCAAGTGTAGTGTGGTCAGGCTTGCTGTTATCAGTGACTTCTGCTCTTTTTAAATTTCATCCTCTCTTGTTCTTTCGTGGATTCTTTGGCCCAGCAATCATTATTTCTGGTATATTCAATTGATAATTGCTTGCAAAGAAAATATTAGTTCTTTATTTTCTTTTATTTAAAAAAAATGTATTGATCCTTGTAAGTTTCACCCCATACCCTCATATCTGTTCTTCACACTTGAAATTTTCCCCTTAATTAACACCACACACACACACACAAATCGTTAAAAAAATCTCATTGTAGAAGCTGTAGTGTGTCACAATCTGTTCCAGAGTATATCCCTCCCCCCCCACATCTGCATTTGTACATATTCATTGTCATAACTTCAAGGTCTGGTTTGAGGTCTCTGGCTTTTGTGACACCATCAACATCGACTTCTCACTGTGACTGCTTCACATTATCTGGTTGTTGCCCCATGTCCTGGAGCTTTTGATCAGCAGGACTGGCCTTTTCACTCATTCCCACTGCTGGCAGATGATGTAGATTTTCTCCTGAGTCAGTTCAAAGCTGGGTAGTAACTGTGATGGTCAGTGCTCCAGCTCTCCCTTACTGCTTAGGCAAGCACTACCTGGGTGAGCTCTCCAGCACTGCTTAGGCAAGGTAACCCAATGCCCTCTGTCTGCATCTCCTGCACCCACATCTCCGGACTAAGCTCCACGGTGCTGCGCAATCAAACCGTGGGGCTCAATGTCCCAAATGCTGGCACCTTCCTGTCAAGATGTGGGGCTCAATTTCGTGCTGCAGCCTGTGAGGTGCTGGGGCATCTCTTCTGGTCTCTCACCCTCAGGACTGGCTCACTATGCATTTGTATTAAGGCCAGCTCCACTGTGCTGTCCAAAAGAGGTGCAGGGCCTGCTTTATGGAGTGCTACAGCCAGTGAAAGGGTCTGGCTAGCTCTCGCGCTCTCATGCATCTAATGATATAAGCCCTGACTCAGTTAGTCTGCACTCTCACACTTATCTTTGATAAACAGAACATAAGTAGGCACGATGATTGTTCTGGATAATGAAATTGGAGAGTATTGATGTAGCAACCTGATTATGTTGCATTGTCTAGCCTATTCTGGGATTCCAGAGAGAAAGACTGTGATGAGGAAGGATTGAACATGAACAGAATTAAGAAAATCTCTAGAAATCACTCTACATTTTACAGAATGTATTGCTCATTGACTGATTATGAATATATGGTTAGTCATATTTATGTCAATTTTCTTATCAGCTTTGTATAGTAAACTAGTTATTTCTTATCTCATGAAATATAAATAGCAGCATGAACTTATCCACATGATTTTATATATTTTTAGAAAAAGCAATAAATTGTTACTGGTATGTAACAAACATAGGCTAAAGGTTTCAAATTTGGGGGTCTTTAATTCATGTATATCAACAGAATGTTACTTGAAGTCACAGTATTAGGTAAAGCTGAGGCACTTACTTGATGGCTGTCTTAATATTAGAATCTTAGAATCAGCATTTCTCCCTCTTCCAAGCAGTGTAGAGAATAAACCCCTAGGAATATGTTCAGGTTCTTTTGAGATGAACAGTCATAAGGAACTCTAATTGCACCATATCAGTGCCCCATTTATTTGTTATGGAAGAAAAGGAAGACCCAGGAGCATAAGAGCTACTGCGTTTTGTAGGCCCTGCCTTTGGCAGAAGGCTGCACTTGGGAAACTACCCCACACTCAACATTCCTTAATGCCCAACTATTTCCCATTTACTGAACATGTATACAGTTCTTTCCTCTTCCTTGAATATTCCTGGCTCTTTTCATATATTTCTGTCCTGCAGGTATGTTATTATATTTCTTGGAGTGTTTTAGTTGTAAAATATCAAGGTAATAGACCTAAAGAGTATTCTTCACTTTTATGAATGAGGATTAATATTTGGTAAAATAATTAGCTTTTAATATGTAGCAGTTGTTGTATTCACTGATTGAATGGACATATAAATACATAGTTAAGCCCTATAAAGCACATATTCTAAGTAAAATTATTGAAACTGAAAATCTCTAAACATATTTACTTTAAAATATTCAATATAATTACAAAGCTAAACAGGGCATCCTGAACAAATATCACCATATGCTAAAATTAACTTAATGCTTAAATTAAATAAAAGTAAAATGAATTCCAGATATCATTAATAGTTAATTGGGAAGCATAAAACATTCATGTAGAAAAGAGAGAAGTATAATGCTACATGTGTTTGAAGAGGCCATATTAAAAATAGCTAACCAGGGTAAAGTTGGTACTATCATTATTTTGCTCAGTGGACAGAAATTAAGCTACCTTCAGAATTCTTAGTTTTTTACCTATAGGTCTGTTTAGCTCTCAGACTTCAACTGGGAAGTTTCTTCATGCAATGGAAAACAATTCATTTAGAAACTCATAATAAATCAGGTGCAGAGAATCATGGGTTTCTCTAGTGCTCAGATGCAAAGAAGACATCTACCTCAAGCTCTTTTCTTTCAAGGTGCTGGAAACACTGGAGAAGAAGGGGCAGAAAGAATAATAAAATAAAAGATGAGGATAAGATGACAATAGCGAAGCAGTGTCTTTGGGCATCACAGCACTGTTGCTGCTCACAGCAGCTGTGGTTGTGTGCAAAAGACTTGACTAATCCACTCAAAATTCCAGCATGAAGGGAAAGGATTTGTGAAACCCACCCTGTCAGGTCATAGCTTCTAGGATAGGTAGATTGATTCCCTTTAAGAGTGTGGCCTATGATATCCTGGTGAATAACCTCATGCCCATTCGGCAACATTAACTGGACTTAGTAGATTAATTTTTTTAAAAAAACAAACAAACAGACAAACAAACAAGCAAAGGAGATCATGAAGCTGTAAGTGGGTGGAAAATGTATCTGAGGGGAGTTAAAGGCAAAGAAGAAGGGTTAACTTGATCAAAACACATTGTTTGATATATGGAATTTCCAAAAAAATTAGAAAAACAGTATATTACAATTTTGAGTTAAAGAATCGAATGCAAGCATCTGTTATTCATTCATTGACTCAAAATTAGGATAGAATTATTAAATTTTAAATCCTGGCCTGCAGGAAGGTCATTTCATCAGGCTAACAGCTGGACTTGAACGTGTGGAGTAGGAGATTGTTTGAAAACATTAGAACTTCTGGAGGCTGTAAAAGTCCAACATCACTTGAGTTGCTGACTTAAGGGGACTTAATTTATCGATTAAGATCTTTTCCAACAATCAAGTCACTCCCCTTTATTATCACATGCTATTTCTGTTTTAGTTTTGCTTCATTGGATCTCATCCAATTCATAGTGGTCTGAAATTTGCTATGCAGCTAAGAATGAACTTGAACTCTTAATTTTCCCCATCTCACAAGCCTGTGTCCTGGGATTTTAGTCAGGCACTACTGGTATTTGCTCCCATACCTTTTTAATAAAGATTTGTATGCATCACTACATTGCATTTTACTGTATCATCTATGCATCTCTTTATATATTTAATAGATACATTTATTAATTAATGGATTTGTTCAATTTTTTAATTAAAAGATTTGTTTAATAAGGAGTTCCTTTCCTTTTTTTTGTCTTATTCCATACCAAAGAATTAAGTGGCTAGTGAGTATCAGTATCAGTATGTTTCATAGCTGCTTAGTATTGTATAAAGGTAATTTAAAAGATCAAATTGTATTAGTATTATTTATGTTTTCCTTTCTTTGACATATGGTTTCCATAATAGAATAATGCATATTACTCTATTCAGCCAAAACATAGAGGTTTTGATTGTAAAGGTAGGAAACTTTAATCATGTATTATGCTGTGACACACATTGTCACTGTGTTTTTCTTCCATAATCCTGCAGATACTTACTGCCTTATGAAAGTAGTGCAAAATGATTTGAGATACACTTTAAGAAATTTAAGAACACTCATATTAGGTTTCTAGTGTTCAATAGAAAATTCATCATGTAAATGATACCATTTATGATTTAAAAGTGGTAACTTTTCTATTACAAGATTGAATATTAGGCTCCAATGGTTTAGTCATTGTGTCTTATCCTTCAAAGTAATAGCTGCTCTAAGTGGTGGCCCAGCAGTTTATCAGCACAAAATCACTAAAGAAAAATGCTATTGATTTTCACTATCAGTGGCTAAAAAGTGCTTCATGTACTAGAATGAGTCCAGAAAGCTGGAGTAAACTATGAACATGCCACTATGGATGTGGAAGCAGGGGAGAAATAAGCCCTTTCCTCCCCAACTTGCTTTTGCTCACAATGTTTTGTCATAGCAATGGTAACCCAGACAAAGACAATATTGAAATGAACTTTTTAAAAATGTTTTACCATCTTCAAACACGTTCTAGCCATAAAATATTAATCACTGGGACATATAAAAGCTCAGGTTGCTGAAAGCAACCTGGGCAAGAATTTGAGATTTCCGTGTCACAGTTTCATAGATGGTTTAAAAAGGTGAAGAAGGGGGTTGCATTGATCTGTAGATTGCTTTCAGTAAGATGGACATGTTGCCTATATTAATCCTGCCAATCCATGAGAGAAAATGGGGAAAAACCTCGAGCACATGAGCACAGGGGAAAATTTGCTGAACAGAACACCAAAGTCTTTTGCTGTAAGATCAAGAATTGACAAATAGGACCTCATTAAATTTCAAAGCTTCTGTAAGGCAAAGGACACTGTCAAAAGGACAAAATAGCAGCCAACAGATTGGGAAAAGATCATTACCAATCCTACATCCAATAGAGGGCTAATATTGAATATATACAAAGAACTTAAGAAATCATTAGACTCCAGAGAACCAAATCACCTTATTTAAAATAGGGTACAGAGCTAAACAAAGAATTCTCAAGTGAGGAATTTTGAATGGCTGAGAAGCACCTAAAGTTCAACATCCTTAGTCATTAGAGAAATGCAAATTAGAACAACCCTGAGATTCCACCTCACAGCATTCAGAATGGCTAAGATCAAAAACTCAGGTGAGAGCAGATGCTGGCAAGGTTGTGGAGAAAGAGAAACACTCCTCCACTGCTGGTGAGATTGCAAGCTGGTACAACCACTCTGGAAATCAGTCTGGTGGTTTCTCAGAAAATTGGACATAGTACGACCAAAGGATTCAGCAATACCACTCCTGGGCATTTAATAAGGACACATGCTCCATTATGTTCATAGCAACCTTATTTATAATAGCCAAAAGGTGGAAAGAACCCAGATGTCCCTCAACAGAGGAATGGATACAGAAAATGTGGCACATTTACACAATGGAGTACTACTTAGCTATTAAAAACATGAATTCATGAAATTCCTAGGCAAATAGATAGAACTAGAAAATATCATCCTGAGTGAGGTAACCCAATCACATAGGATGTACTCACTGATAAGTAGATATTAGCCCAGAAGCTCTGAATGTCCAAGATACAATTCACAGACCACATAAAGCTCAAAAAAAAGGAAGACCAGATTGAGGGTGCTTCGGTCATTCTTATAAAGGGAACAAAATACCCATTGGGTGAGATCCTGAGGCAAAGTGTGAAGCAGAGACTGAAGGAAAGGACAGCCAGAGACTGCCCCACCTGGGGATCCATTCCATATAGTTACCAAACCCAGGCACTCTTAAGGAGGCCAAGAAGTGCTTGCTGACAGGAGACTGACATAGCTGTCTCCTGAGAGTCTCTGCCAGAGCCTGACAAGTACAGAAGTGGATGCTCACAGCCAAACATTGGACTGATCACCCGGTCAACAATGGAGGAGTTAGAGAAAAGGCTGAAGGATCTGAAGGGGTTTGCAGCCCCATACGAGGGACAATAATATCAACCAACCAGAACCTCCCATAGCTCTCAGAGACTAAACCACCAACCAAAAAGTACACATAAAGCGGCCCATGGCTCTAGCAGCATATGTAGGAGAGGATGACCTTGTCGGGCATCAATGGGAGAAGAGGCCCTTGGTGCTGTGAAGGCTGGATGCCCCAGTGTAGGAGAACGCTGGGCTAGGAAAATAGGAGTGGGTGGCTGTTTGGAAAAACATCGTCATAGAAGCATGAACAGGGATGTGGAATAGGGGATTTTGCGAAGAGGAAACCAGAAAAGGTGAAATGAAATGAAATTTGAAATGAAAATAAAGAAAATACCTAATAAAAAATCAAAGAACTAAGCATTTTTAAAAAGGTGAAGAAGAAACTAGGAGTATTTGATGAGCATCGTAGGTGAGCAATATTTAAAGGTGTCTGCTTTGTGGTTTAGAACAGACCAGCGTGTTTCCTAATTCAGTGCATTTCCATTGCTCTATAGGTATTGATTACATTACGGCACCTTACATTCTGATAGGCCTACTGATTCTTATTATAAAGCTGTTGAACGAGACTATGATTTTGTACCATGGGGATTAGTACACAAGACTTTCTAGGGACAAATTAATCTAGAAAGAAAGTATTATTTGTAATGCTTTCACACAACATCACTAGAAACAAAGTACATTGTCCTATGGGACATTGTTTCTGACAGCTACAGATATTGGTGTTTGTTTATTTTTCTCCTATGATTGCACAACTCTTCTGTTATAAAATACTTATTCTCTAAAGTTTGATTCCTCTGTCAACTTTAAACTCAAGTAAAATAGATTAATGGGCTGTGAATACTTAAACAGCTAATTTAAACTATCAAAGGAAATATATTTCTTGTAATTTCTGCCTGGAGTCTAAAATGTGAAGTCTCTATGTTATTTTCTTTCCTCTTTTCCTCAGTTAAGTTTGGAGGTAGATGATGAATCAGTGGGAAGATAAATTTGTGTGATACATTTGGTTGTGTATACATGGCTTTAGTATTTCTCCATGAACTCTGGTGAAATGGCTGCAGAACAACAATATGAACTAACCAGTATCCCCAGAGCTTGTGTCTCTAGCTGCATATGTAGCAGAAGATGGCCTAGTTGGCCATCACTGGGAAGAGAGGCCCCTTGGTATTGCAAACTTTATATGCCCCAGTACAGGGGAATGCCAGGGCCAAGAAGTGGAAGTGGGTGGGTAGGGGAGCAGGGCAGGGGAGGGTATAGGGAACTTTTGGGATAGCATCTGAAATGTAAATAAAGAAAATATCTAATATTAGAAATATTATGAACTAGCATGTGAAGGAAATGATAAGAATGTCTCCTCTGGAACCTCTTGGATCTCTCAGGAGTTTTGTTAGAGGATTGTTTTTTACTATTTGCTTAAAAGATGCATCAAAAGCATCTTTTATTCATGAGTGAAAATGCACATAAAGACCTTTACATTACATTATTTTCTAGGTCCCTGCTTTTTAGATTTAAATTAAATGTAAGTATGATAATTATATGAAATTTTATGTAGACTCTGAAGAAAATTATTCTTCTACTTAAGAAATGTTTGTGAGCGTTCACTTGCTCACTTCTCTTCTTTCTTTGTATTTAAGAGGTAATATATTCTATGGCAGATTAGAAACATTAGATTTCATTCCAGACACAATATTTATTAGAGCTTAATATCGGCAGTGACATTAACATAAAGAATTCTAAGGTGGGAGTTATAACAAGTGAATGAATGATTAATTCAAGATCAAGCTAAGAAAAAAAAAACTACCAGAAGTTACCTTACATGAGACAGTGCCACTAAAACTGATATAATTTTAGTTAAGACATTATACAGATTATGGTTTATACAGTAGGTAAATAAGTTGGTAAAAGAGGCTCTGTCAAAATAATCAAAGTAACTGGTAACTTGATCACTCCTGTATGCCCTCTGTGTATATTCACCATGATTAGCCCATTTCTCTGACTTGGATGTCCAAAAGAAAGGAGAACATACATTTGATTTCTATGTTAATTAACTAATAGTAATAAAGTACTCAGACTTCTGTTTGGCTTTACATTGTGTCTGTCTTACTGCTTCATCACACTGGAGTTATGTGGGTTGTCTTTTTTTTTAAGTTGAGTAAGCCAAGCTCCTCTCCACCCTCAACCTCCATATAAAGTTTTATTACAATATAATCTTCTATCCATTTCTAATCAGAACACAGCCAAAATTCTTCTGCCCAGTAATCTTAGACCTCCCAACCTTCAGTTAAATATGAAAGTATTGTGTGTTTGTGTTTTAGGTGCTAGACTCAGAACCAGGTGTTTTCAGATTCTTGACTTTGTATGCATGGACTTTAAGACAAGGGCTCAAACAGGTTTATAAAACAAGCAAAGCAAGTGCTACAAAAACAAAGTGATATAGAAATTAGAGAAGTATACACTTTCAAGACTGACAGCAGACCACATGAGTGAGAGAGTGAGAAAATTCAAGGGACCTGGCGTCCTCTATGCAGTCTAAGAGGAAGTGGCTAGTTAATAAAGAGCATGGTTTGAATTGTTCTCTGTTTTCACTGATATTTTAGGTCAAACACTCATTTTCCTACTGGATAAGTCCTTCCCCATAGTGCACCTGGTTTTAATAATAGACCTAATTTTATGAATAGGCATAAGCTTGTAAAAAAAGGGATTGCATTTCATAGACACTCAAAACAGGTTAGGCCAGACCCACTGTGGTTCTCTTCTCTATACAATGAGATGCCTACAGTTGCACCAGAGCCCTGGGAGGGATGAGGTTGCCATCACACAGTCACACCTCTGACCCATAATTGTTTCTGTCTGAACGAATTACAGGGATGGAAATTGAGAGGAACCTGAGGAAAAGAAGGTCCAGCGACAGGTGGGATCCAGCTCAAGGGGAGGTCCCAAGGCCTGACACTATTACTGAGGGTTTGGAGAGCTCACAAAAAGGGATCTATCATGACTTCCCTCCAAAAGATCCAACAAGCAGTGGAAAGAGTCAGGGGCAGATATTTATACCTAACCAATGGACAGAAGCAGCTGACCCCGTTGTTGAATTAGGGAAGGCTGAAAGAAGCTGAGGAGAAGGGCAATCCTGTAGGAGAAACAGCAGCCTCAATTAATCTGGAACCCCCCAAGATCTCTCAAACACTGGAACACCAAACAGACAGAATATACCAACTGATATGAGGCCCCCAACACATATACAGTAGAGGTCTTCTGGGTCTGTGTTCATTCAGAGATGATGCACCTAACCCTCAAGAGATGAGAGGCCCCAGGGAGTTTCGAGTTCAGGTGTGGTTGGAGGTGGGGGCATCCACATGGAGACTGGGTGAGGTGGGGAGGAGGTATGGGATGTGGAGCAGATGGAGGGTGGATGGTGGGGGCAAGCAATGGCATATGAAGTGTAAAAATTAAGTTAAAAATAAAATAAAAAAATTTTTAAAGTTAATAAAAAATAGGATTAAGAGTTACCAAGGTCATAGAAAAGTCCAGTGTGGTTCAGAAGCGGAAGCAACCGTAGCCTGTGCATGTGGAGGAAGTCAATGAGGGTGTGAGGAGAGGTTTCTGAGGCTGATTGGTACATTTGTTGGGAGAAGAGTGTGTTAGCACAATATCTGAAGAAGAAAAAGCTCAGTGAACAAGTGCATTATTACGAGTTTGTGCATAAATACAAATCAAATTGGGTCCCCAGATAAACTATGCCTTATGCTTGCCTAACTGACTTCCTTATTACATACAATGAATATACATTCACATATATAATATAATGAATATACACATTGAAAATTGTTTTAATAGTTATAATTCTTATACTAATCAGTCTAAAGTCTTTGTTACCATGTTTATTAAACAGCATATACATGTATATAACATTGTAGCAATAAATAAATCTAGGTTGTTATTTTCTTAATTATATGTGTTCATTCATTGTGTGGGGTTGGTGCTATAGCTTGCATATGGGAATTAGATGACAATTTGCATGAGTCAGTTCTCTCTATACACCATGTTAATAACAGGATTGAACTTAGCCATCAGACTTGGAGATCTTATATGCTGAGCCATCTCTCAGATTCTAAGTATTTTATGAATTTCGCGTTAGAGACATCCAATTGGATGCTCCTATAGAGAATGTAGCCAGAAGAAGCAGATGTCTCTAGTGAAACCATATTTGCAGGACATGGCAGCAAAATGGCACACATGAACTCACACCCGCTGTTACTTCATTTATAAAACATGCACAACATCAGGGCAGCCAAAACCCAGGCATGGATGGAAAGGAGCTATTTGTGAACCTGCTGGCATTTGACAGTTTCTGGGACCATGGGATTTCTTCAGGGTTGTGGGTCCTAAGAGGAAACTGCTCAATAGATAGTCCTATCCTCGTGCAAATATGTCTAGCATTAAGTAGATTATTGGAATGAGAGAGGATAAGGAGAGCAAAAGCAGGAATCTGGGAGTAAGCACTTATGGAATGGGAATGGGAAGAATTTAAAGGGGAAAATATGGATGTTATTTGATCAGAACACATTATATTGCATGCATGAGAAATTTAAAATATTATTAACTATTATAAAACCTTGTACACACGCATGAAATTCTCAAAGAATATATTTAAAATACAAGTGAACAAATAAACAAAGTAAATTTGGAGTCAAAAAAGATGGCTCAGCTGGTAATGTTGCTTGCAGCCAAATCTGACAGGCAAAGTTTGATACCAAGGACCATGCCCCACATGATAGCAAGAGAGAACCGACTTCTTAAATTGGTCTAAATGAAAGGGCATTTCCTTCTGGGTGTTCTTCTGTTTGTTCTTGTTTGTTTGTTTTTGTTTGTTTGTTTCACACACACATACACACACTAAATAATTGCAATAAATAAATTTTGTTTAAACATTTTCCCCATAATTTCTACCTGTCCTTTTATCTGTCATTTTCCTTAAACATTCCTACTGTGTTCATAAGGTGATAATGGTTAAGTAGAAATAAAGGTTTCCTACTGGAGATTCTGAAGTTTGGTTTCTGTCAGTTATCTTCAGTTGTCAGCTTGTCCCAAAGCTAGGGTTATTTGGTCAGAAGAGACCCTACTTGCCATGTTGGTGAAGCACTTTCTTAATGACTAATTGGTGTCAGAAGCCTACCCCCTACTGTGGATAATGCCACTCTGGAGATCAAAGAAAACAAGATGAGCAAGCCTGGGAAGCAAGCTAGTAATCATTGTTGCTCTGTAGTCTGAGCTTCAGTTTTGCTGAACTGCTTCAGGATTGCTACTGTGGGTTCCTGCCTTGGCTTCCCTTGATGATGGACTATAACCTATAAGCTGAACCTTTGCTTTCCACCCTGAGTTGCTTTCTGTCATGGCATTGTATCACAACAAGATAAAGCTAAATAGGACAGCTTCTTAAGCTGACTCGGCTATTTAGCGTGTTAGTTGACCTTCAGACTCAGAGACTGGGTTTTCAGTGCTATTTTCAAGATGTACAACCAAAAGGACTCATATGGGCTTCATGGGCTTTTCCTTTTTTCTATTTTCCTTTTTCCTTTTTCCTTTTTAACTGTATTTAATCTAGAGGCACTGAGCCTGAGAAGTGAGTGCCACGCAGCTCACCTAGGGAAGTTGCCACAGAAAGCAGATTGTTTACAAATTTCAGAGAACATAAAACATAGTACTTATTTTAGAACTTAACTTTTCAAGGTCATAACTTTAATGTTCCAGAGTCGAACCACTCAAACATGCCTACCAATAAAAGATATAAGGGTGTTTCATTCCGAAGTTCTTACTGTAAAACACTCAAGGGAAATAACTTGTGATGGCCTGCGGTTCAGAAGGTTGCTTAATTTACACAAGATACATTTGGCCACCTTGAGGGGTTCTTTCTTGCTGTACTTACATTGTTGTTTTAAGTACATAGAAGAAGTCTTATTAAATTTGTAGTACAATTTGTATATATAAAAAAAACCTGGTAACTCTGTAAGAATTCATGATTTTTTTCTGTTCCTGGTTCGTTGTGTGTGTATGTGTGTGTGTGTGTGTGTGTGTGTACGCGCGCGCTGTGTGTGCTGTGTGTAGATGTATGTATGTGTGTTCTTATGTGGTGTATGTCTGTGTGTGTGTGTGGTGTGTATGCCTGTGTGCTGTATGAGTGTGTGTGTGTGTTTGTGTATGTGTGGTGTGTGTGAGTGTGTATGTGAGTGTGGAATAAGTTTGTGTGTGTATGTGTGTTTTTCTGTGATATATGTCTATGTGTGTATGGTGTGTATGTGTGTGAGCAGTATATGAGTGTGTGTGGTGAGTGTATATGTGTGGTGTGTGTGTGAGTTTGTGTGTGTATGTGTGTTTTTGTATGGTGTATGTTTGTGTTATGTGTATGTGGTGTGTGTAATTTGTGCATGTATGTGTGTATGTGCTTCTGTAGTGTATGTTTGTGTATGTATGTGGGTTTTGTGTGGTCTCTGTTTCTGTTTCATATGTGTGTGTATGGTGTGATTTTGTTTGTATATCTCTGTTTTTGTGTGGTCTATGTTTGTATTGTGTGTGTGGTATGTGTTTGTGTTGTATATTTTGTGAGAGGATATATGTTTGTGTTGTATGTGTGTGTGTTTGTGTGTTCTTTGTGTGTCATCAAGCCACTGTGCTGAAGTGGATAGAAGAGGTGACTTGGGGGGTTTAGTTTGCTACTTTCCACTATGTGTGTTCTGGGGACTGAAACTGGGTTGTCAGGCTTGATGGCCAGTTCTTTTATCCTCTAAGCTATCTTGTTGGCCCCTTCCGTTACATTCATCTGTGGAGCAAGATGAAAAGGATTAGGTTACCCAAATCTCCTTCAGACCCTTTACCCAGCTTATTCCTCTATATCGAGCACAGCATGGCTGCTTCCCAGAGCCCATGACTGTACAGCAGCTCAGCAGAACATTTAGTATGGCAAATTGGCTTTGGAGTCCATGTTGAAGGGACCTTGTAACACCCATTACTTAGTTGACTCATGATTTTCCACAAAAAAATTAAACCTTTAAGATTTGAAGATGGAAGGCCAGCAGCTATAGTGTGTTCTGATCACACTCTTAATCATTGGCTAAGTCTAGTCTCGTTTCATGTTGGTTTGTAAATGTGAATACCAGAAACTAAAAGGAACTGCTGTTGTGTATTCAGCACTTATCTGTAAACAATGTAATATTTTAGTTACAAATACTTTATTTGTATTGTTCAAAATGATGAATTATAATTCAGAAATCAGATTGGGAAATACAACAAAGCAGTCTTGATTGATGTAACTGGGTTAGATTCTTCTACAGAAAAGGGAATTTTACAAGAGACAGACTTCTTACAGAAGGTGATTTTAACTGGGATGTCACCTTAGCAACAAATATTATTCCTCCACCTGTCTGCACAGTGTTTCTTTCCCCTTGAAAGCATTTATTATTCAGTATCAGAGGCTGCCCTAGTCAACCATCCTTCAAACATCTGTACTGCTTAGCTACCCATTGAATGTAATATGTTGAAATGACCAGAAAGAAAACAGACACAAATGCTTATAAATAATAATGATACAGCCAGGGGTTTATTTCTTCTACCTAGGTTAACTTAGGTTTATTATTGATAGTGATATTGATGACCATTATCTGTTAAACATGTCATAAATATGAGAAGAGAGATAGTACTTAAGAGTCTGGTTTTAAAGCTAGCTTTATCTATTATTAGAAAGTTCTGGGTGGTTTTATTTCTGTACAATGTTCTTCTTAATATTCCTCAACCTTAAACCAAAGTAGTCACGGAGGTTTTGAACATCTGTGAGTCCCTTATGCAGAATCACACTTGCTTTTCCACACATTTAATATTCATGTATTCATTCTTTTAGCAAATATTTATTGAATTCTTAATTTGTGGAAGATACACTTGTATAAGGAATGCTCCCTGAGATCAAAGTTTATATTCTTGTTAGAGATCACACACACACACACACACACACACACACACAAATAATTAGCATGTGTTAAGTGGCACAGCAGAAAAAGAAAATATGCAGTAAGAGTTCATCTGAGGGCAAACCCAGTTCAGGCCAAATCAGATTATATGAGGCTATGAAGCTCTCCAAATTCTGTTGATCTCCTAAATGTTATTTGGTGTTGCCATTCTCCACACTTCTGGGGAAATGACTTCGTATTATGTGAATTACTCTTGATTAGTATGACTCTTTAAGTTTTCTAAGTTGTTGTCTTACTCTGAAATCAGATTGTTAAAGCATGTAGAGGTTTTTTTTATTACATTTTGTATGCAATTTGCATAGTATAAGCACATATAGGACAATGTTGGAGAGGTGCTATTGTGTTCATTTTACTGGCAAAATATTCATGGTAATTGCTATTACTCTAAATACGTACTTTCAAAATTCAGCTATAATTGTATTGATATGTCAAGGCCTTGATATCTCCACCCTCTCCATTTGTGCTGACTTGAAAAGTATAAAATGAAATCCAAGAACAGTACTTTAACAGGTATAGTACCAGCATTAAAAGATGAAAATGAAACAAACTCAGAAGTACCAGACTTGTCACATCATAAGCTCATAAACGTCAGTCCTAATAGAATTAACTGGCATCCTTTGGTTTATGGAATTCTGTCCTCTTTATCGGTCCTTAAGATCCTGACTTTTTTGTAGTGTGAACGAAAGGCAAACTTCACTTTGTCCCTCATTTGTCTTCTGGCATGGAAAAGAGTGGGGAACATATCAGGTATAATAGTTATGCCTGAATAGTAGATAACCTATACTCTTTAAACAGGGGAAATTCCACTTAGAAAAGATGTGTTGAGCTCTGACAATAATAAAAAACACAGCCTTCTTTTCTCTATTTCCCAGTATACATACAGTAAATTGAAAGCAACATTTCGGTGGCCTGTAATGGACTCTCCCTGGAGATCCTTAAATATTTACCTAACTCTCAGACTTATAGAAATTGAGCCTATTCATCTTATTCCAACTCAGTATCTCCTTCCACATGCTTTATAACTCAATTTGGTTTTCCCACTTCCACACTCAAAATATCGTATCGACATGGCTTTTCAGGAGCTAAGCACCCCTTTGAAGGTAGAGTAAATGAACTGTTATTAGTAGCATTTACCCAGACAAGCCAACCTCCATGCTATTCAAAGTACCTTCAAACCAGGAATCCTGTCTCCTCCAAAGCAAACTCATTCACCAATCTCACTCAGATTTACTTTCACATGTTCTCACTCACCATGTAACACAAAAAGATCTTCAGCAATTTTATGTGATCTTGTTAATTAATTATGAATTTAAAACTCTGAATCACAAAGGAAAAACTTGCAATTACGGCTCAATTTGGAAAATCAAGCAAAAAAAGAAGAGATAGGTGAACACTATAATGTTTTCAATAGGAATCACTTCCCCTTTGGCCAGTACTAATATGGCTTTTTATATTTGAACACCAAGCTTCAATGTTAGCTCTTAAAACAATAATCTGAACAATCTATTAGGTAGTAATAGGTAATGTGATATGAATGTAAAAACAAAAATCTTTTTTTTTGTTTTTGTTTTTTTGAGACAGGGTTTCTCTGTATATCCCTGGCTGTCCTGGAACTTACTTTGAAGACCAGGATGGCCTCGACCTCAGAAATCCTCCTGCCTCTGTCTCCCAAGTGCTGGGATTAAAGGTGTATGCCACCACTGTCTGACTGTTCTTCATTTTTTTTAAACTGAAAGACATCCTGAGCTGAGGCTTTTTAAAAGTAAGTTTTCACTTAGGGATAGAATTCCTTGGCAGATACATTATTTCTGTTTTCAGCCAGATAATGGAAGGTCTCATGGACGACAGCTCCCTAGGCTGAGGGTACTTGAGTGCAGATTAGCACCAAATGGCATGATAGGCACATAGCCCTCAATGTGGAGGAAATATTTGCAGGTGTATTAAGAGTCTCTTGCACTTTGCAACATGTCAAGTGGCCTTCTGGGAGTTCCTATTTGGTTTCCTGTTACATTCCTGCTCAATCTTTCATCTAAGTTTTTTCTGAGACACAGTTTAGGCCAGAAATGTTACATTTCATAATATTTTTCTCAAAGAACTTTCTCGAGCTTGGTGACTAGTTCAGAGATCAAACATGATGCTTAGTTTCTGCTTTTATCATCACAAAGCAGCAGTAATGAAGATTGTAATTATCTGATCCTGCCTACTGCTGAAGCTTAAGACACATAATTACATCTCATGGAAAATGCATTTCCCACTCCAATATATCTTAAATGCAGGCTTTAAAGACAGCAATTTGTTTTAAAATACATCTTAGATTTAATAAATGAGTCTACTTTGATCACTTTGGCCACAGGGCATTTTCCTTTTTTTCTTCCTTTTTCTTTCTGTTCTTCCACCGTTTTTCAGATTAGTCCTCCACTGGTGTCCCATGAAATGGCGGACTTATCAGGATGCTCTACCATGCATTGTGATGGCATAACCATATGATTTCTCCTCTGACTCTTTTCTTTCATGAAGTCATTGTTTCATCTGTATATAAAATTTGCTTTTGGCTTTCAGATCTAAAAGTTATCTATCTGAACCCGCATATCTTTCTGAAATGCTAGAGAATTCATAAAGTGTCCATGCAACAAGAAGTGTTAGAATGACACATAAAACTGAATAACAAATATTTAGCCTAATTTTATCTGACCTATGTTACAACAAAGTAATAAGTAGAAACTCGGTATTTCTTAGGGCTTGGGGCTGGAAGATTGATATTTTACTTAGCAGTAATATCTTTTAAAAGATAGTTTAAAATTTTCTAATAAACAAAACTAGAAAGAAGTATGAAATATATTTTCTTTATATTTGTTGAAAGTAGACATTTGAATTATAAATATAGACTTCAAAAAGCCAATATACCTATTACATTTTCAGTTTTCATTATGTACTGGTAATGTTCCGATAAAACATTCCATTTACTAAGGATTACTGCCCACTGAGCCAAGTAATAGCTCAATAATAATTCTCAAGAATTGTCCCTACTCTACTTGTTTTTGTGAAATTATTAGATGTGGGTAAGTCAGGTAGTTAGTTTACATTGACCTTCTTTTTAAAACAAAAAAAAAGTTGAGAATTTTTGTTTTGAAATAGTCTCATTAAGTGATGCTACTCCATATAGGAGTCATCAGGAACTGAACTCTACAGCATAGTCTGGTTAAAATTAAATATTAAGTGATACCAGATAGAATAATAGCCAGCTTCATTTTATTTATATTGTGAATAAAAATATTTTAACCTAATTGGGTTTTGCATAATTATGTGTGTACATTTTTTTATTTTTATAAAGAATTTTAATGATTATTATTGATTGAGAAATTCCCATATTGTTTTTAGTTTAGATTTAATACCCTCCATCACCTACCCTCAGATCCACGACTACCTACTCAATTTCTTCTTTCTCTCTTTCAAAACCTATCCAGTTCAGTTTGGGTTGGACTTCTATATTACTCCTATGTAAAAGACCTTCTCTAGAATGGGGGTGATATAGCAGGTGTCACACAATTAAGGAAGAGTAACTTTCATTCTCCTAGGAGCAGTCAAATATCAATAGGTCGTTACCTAGGTCCGGGATGTCATACTTACCTTTCCATATGGTGGCTTGAACTTTTGCTGCTCTCTTGTACACTGTCAATATTGCTCTGAGTTCATATGTGCATCTCCCCAAGCACTGTTGTCTTAGACAAGTCTATCTGATCCAGATCATATAATCTTCCTTCTATACCCCTTTTCTACATAAATCTGTATGCCTTTAAGGGAAAGTATTGTGGTATAAACATTATAATTAGGGTTAAGCACTCCAGATTTTCTTATCATCTAATTGACTTGTGAATCTTTCTGTTGATTGTAATCTACTGCAAGTATAGACCTGATGGATGAAGGCTGAGCGATGCAATGACCAATGCATATAACAATAATCCATTAGGAGTTGTTTTTTTTTTTAATATTTTTATTACATATTTTCCTCAATTACATTTCCAATACTATCCCAAAAGTCCCCCATAGCGCCCCCCACTTCCCTACCCACCCATTCCCATTCTTTTGGCCCTGGCATTCCCCTATATTGGGGCATATAAAGTTTGCAAGTCCAATGGGCCTCTCTTTCCATTGATGGCCGACTAGGCCATCTTTCGAAACATATGCAGCTAGAGACAAGAGCTCCGGGGTTCTGGTTAGTACATCATGTTGTTCCAACAATAGGGTTGCAGATCCCTTTAGCTCCTTGGGTACTTTCTCTAGCTTCTCCATTGGGAGCCCTGTGATACATCCAATAGCTGACTCTGAACATCCAGTCCTGTGTTTGCTAGGCCCCGGCATCGTCTCACAAGAGACAGCTATATTTGGGTCCTTTCAGGAAAATCTTGCTAGTGTATGCAATGGTGTCAGCGTTTAGAAGCTGATTATGGGACGGATCCCTGGATACAGCAGTCTCTAAATGGTCCATCCTTTCATCACAGCTACGAACTTTGTCTCTGTAACTCCTTCCCTTGGTGTTTTGTTCCCAATTCTAAGAAGGTGCACAGTGTCCACACTTTGGTCTTCATTCTTCTTGAGTTTCATGCGTTTATCAAATTGTATCTTATATCTTGGGTATCCTAAGTTTTGGGCTAATATCCACTTATCAATGAATACATATTGTGTGAGTTCTTTTGTGATTGTGTTACTTCACTCAAGATGATGCCCTCAAGGTCCATCCATTTGGCTAGGAATTTCATAAATTCATTCTTTTTAATAGCTGAGTAGTACTCCATTGTGTAAATGTACCATAATTTCTGTATCCATTCCTCTGTTGAGGGACATCTGGGTTCTTTCCATCTTCTGGCTATTATAAATAGGGCTGCTATGAACATAGTGGAGCATGTGTCCTTTTTACCGGTTGGGACATCTTCTGGATATATGCCCAGGAGAGGTATTGCTGGATCCTCCGGTAGTACTATGTCCAATTTTCTGAGGAACTGCCAGACTGATTTCCAGAGTGGTTGTACAAGCTTGCAATCCCACCAACAATGGAGGAGTGTTCCTCTTTCTCCACATCCTCGCCAGCATCTGCTGTCACCTGAATTTTTGATCTTAGCCATTCTGACTGGTGTGAGGTGGAATCTCAGGGTTGCTTTGATTTGCATTTCCCTGATGATTAAGGATGTTGAACATTTTTTCAGGTGCTTCTATGCCATTCGGTATTCCTCAGGTGAGAATTCTTTGTTCAGTTCTGAGCCCCATTTTTTAATGGGGTTATTTGACTTTCTGGAGTCCACCTTCTTGAGTTCTTTATATATATTGGATATTAGTCCCTTATCTGATTTAGGATAGGTGAAGATCCTTTCCCAATCTGTTGGTGGTTTTTTTGTCTTATTGATGGTGTCTTTAGCCTTGCAGAAGCTTTGTAGTTTCATGAGGTCCCACTTGTCAATTCTCGATCTTACAGCACAAGCCATTACTGTTCTATTCAGGAATTTTTCCCCTGTGCCCATATCTTCAAGGCTTTTGCCCACTTTCTCCTCTATAAGTTTCAGTGTCTCTGGTTTTATGTGAAGTTCCTTGATCCACTTAGACTTGACCTTAGTACAAGGAGATAGGAATGGATCGATTCGCATTCTTCTACATGTTAACAACCAGTTGTGCCAGCACCATTTGTTGAAAATGCTGTCTTTCTTCCACTGGATGTTTTTAGCTCCCTTGTCGAAGATCAAGTGACCATAGGTGTGTGGGTTCATTTCTGGGTCTTCAATTCTATTCCATTGGTCTACTTGTCTGTCACTATACCAGTACCATGCAGTTTTTATCACAATTGCTCTGTAGTAGAGCTTTAGGTCCGGCATGGTGATTCCACCAGAGGTTCTTTTATCCTTGAGAAGAGTTTTTTGCTATCCTAGGTTTTTTGTTATTCCAGATGAATTTGCAGATTGCACTTTCTAAATCGTTGAAGAATTGATTTGGAATTTTGATGGGGATTGCATTGAATCTGTAGATTGCTTTTGGCAAGATAGCCATTTTTACAATGTTGATCCTGCCAATCCATGAGCATGGGAGATCTTTCCATCTTCTGAGATCTTCTATAATTTCTTTCTTCAGAGACTTGAAGTTTTTATTATACAGATCTTTCACTTCCTTAGTTAGAGTCACGCCAAGATATTTTATATTATTTGTGACTATTGAGAAGGGTGTTGTTTCCCTAATTTCTTTCTCAGCCTGTTTATTCTTTGTGTAGAGAAAGGCCATTGATTTGTTTGAGTTAATTTTATATCCAGCTACTTCACCGAAGCTGTTCATCAGGCTTAGGAGTTCTCTGGTGGAATTTTTAGGGTCACTTATATATACTATCATATCATCTGCAAAAAGTGATATTTTGACTTCATCTTTTCCAATTTGTATCCCTTTGATCTCCTTTTGTTGTCGAATTGCTCTGGCTAGGACTTCAAGTACAATGTTGAATAGGTATGGAGAAAGTGGACAGCCTTGTCTAGTCCCTGATTTTAGAGGGATTGCTTCAAGCTTCTCACCATTTACTTTGATATTGGCTACTGGTTTGCTGTAGATTGCTTTTATCATGTTTAGGTATGGGCCTTGAATTCCTGATCTTTCCAAGACTTTTATCATGAATGGGTGTTGGATCTTGTCAAATGCTTTTTCCGCATCTAACGAGATGACCATGTGGTTTTTGTCTTTGAGTTTGTTTATATACTGGATTACACTGATGGATTTCTGTATATTGAACCATCCCTGCATCCCTGGGATGAAACCTACTTGGTCAGGATGGATGATTGTTTTGATGTGTTCTTGGATTCGGTTAGCAAGAACTTTATTGAGGATTTTTGCATCAATATTCATAAGGGATATTGGTCTGAAGTTTTCTATCTTTGTTGGGTCTTTTTGTGGTTTAGGTATCAGAGTAATTGTGGCTTCATAGAATGAGTTGGGTAGAGTACCTTCTGTTTCTATTTTGTGGAATAGTTTGTGAAGAACTGGGATTAGATCTTCTTTGAAGGTCTGATAGAACTCTGCACTAAACCCATCTGGTCCTGGGCTTTTTTTAGTTGGGAGACTATTAATGACTGCTTCTATTTCTTTGGGGGAAATAGGGCTGTTTAGATCATTAACCTGATCTTGATTCAACTTTGGTACCTGGTATCTGTCTAGGAACTTCTCCATTTCATCCAGGTTCTCCAGTTTTGTTGAGTATAGCCTTTGGTAGAAGGATCTGATGGTGTTTTGGATGTCTTCAGGATCTGTTGTTATGTCTCCTTTTTCATTTCTGATTTTGTTAATTAGGATGCTTTCCCTGTGCCCTCTAGTGAGTCTGGCTAAGGGTTTATCTATCTTGTTGATTTTCTCAAAGAACCAGCTCCTTGATTGGTTGATTCTTTGAATAGTTTTTCTTGTTTCCACTTGGTTGATTTCACCCCTGAGTTTGATTATTTCCTGCAGTCTACTCCTCTTGGGTGAATTTGCTTCCTTTTGTTCTAGTGCTTTTAGGTGTGTTGTCAAGCTGCTAATGTGTGCTCTCTCTAGTTTCCTTTTGGAGGCACTCAGAGCTATGAGTTTTCCTCTTAGAAATGCTTTCATTGCGTCCCATAAGTTTGGGTATGTTGTGGCTTCATTTTCATTGAACTCTAAAAAGTCCTTAATTTCTTTCTTTATTCCTTCCTTGACCAAGGTATCATTGAGAAGAGTGTTGTTCAGTTTCCACGTGAAGGTTGGCTTTCTATTATTTATTTTGTTATTGAAGATCAGTCTTAGTCCATGGTGATCTGATAGGATGCATGGGACAATTTCAATATTTTTGTATCTGTTGAGGCCTGTTTTGTGACCAATTATGTGGTCAATTTTGGAGAAGGTACCATGAGGTGCTGAGAAGAAGGTATATCCTTTTGTTTTAGGATAGAATGTTATGTAGATATCTGCCAGATCCATTTGATTCATAATTTCTCTTAGTTTCACTGTGTCCCTGTTTAGTTTCTGTTTCCATGATCTGTCCATTGGTGAAAGTGGTGTGTTGAAGTCTCCCACTATTATTGTATGAGGTGCAATGTGTGCTTTGAGCTTCACTAAAGTTTCTTTAATGAATGTGGCTGCCTTTGTATTTGGAGCATAGATATTCAGGATTGATAGTTCCTCTTGGAGGATTTTACCTTTGATGAGTATGAAGTGTCCCTCCCTGTCTTTTTTAATGACTTTGGGTTGGAAGTCAATCTTATCAGATATTAGAATGGCTACTCCAGCTTGTTTCTTCATGCCATTTGCTTGGAAAATTGTTTTCCAGCCTTTCATTCTGAGGTAGTGTCTATCCTTTTCTCTGAGATGAGTTTCCTGTAAGCAGCAAAATGTTGGGTCTTGTTTGTGTAGCCAGTTTGTTAGTCTATGTCTTTTTATCGGGGAGTTGAGTCCATTGATATTAAGAGATATTAAGGAAAAGTAATTGTTGTTTCCTGTTATTTTTGTTGTTAAAGTTGGCATTTTGTTCTTGTGGCTGTCTTCTTTTAGGTTTGTTGAGGGATTACCTTCTTGTTGTTTCTAGGGCGTGGTTCCTGTCCTTGTATTGGTTTTTTTCTGTTATTATCCTTTGAAGGGCTGGATTCGTGGAGAGATAATGTGTGAATTTGGTTTTGTCGTGGAATACTTTGGTTTCTCCATCTATGTTAATTGAGAGTTTGGCTGGGTATAGTAGCCTGGGCTGGAATTTGTGTTCTTTTAGTGTCTGTATAACATCCGTCCAGGATCTTCTGGCTTTCATAGTCTCTGGTGAAACATCTGGTGTAATTCTGATAGGCTTGCCTTTATATGTTACTTGGCCTTTTTCTCTTACTGCTTTTAGTATTCTATCTTTATTTAGAGCATTTGTTGCTCTGATTATTATGTGTCGGGAAGTATTTCTTTTCTGGTCCAGTCTATTTGGAGTTCTGTAGGCTTCTTGTATGTTCATGGGCATCTCTTTCTTTAGATTTGGGAAGTTTTCTTCTATAATTTTGTTGAAGATGTTTGCTGGTCCTTTGAGTTGAAAATCTTCATTCTCATCCACTCCTATTATCCGTAGGTTTGGTCTTCTCATTGTGTCCTGTATTTCTTGGATGTTTTGAGTTAGGATCTTTTTGCATTTTACATTTTCCTTGATTGTTGTGCCGATGTTCTCTATGGAATCTTCTGCACCTGAGATTCTCTCTTCCATCTCTTGTATTCTGTTGCTGATGCTCGTATCTATGGTTCCAGATTTCTTTCCTAGGGTTTCTATCTCCAGTGTTGCCTCATTTTGGGTTTTCTTTATTGTGTCTACTTCCCTTTTTAGGTCTAGTATGGTTTTGTTCATTTCCATCATCTGTTTGGATGTGTTTTCCTGTTTTTCTGTAAGGACTTCTACCTGTTTGATTATTTTATCGTGTTTTTCTTTAAGGATTTGTAACTCTTTAGCAGTGTTCTCCTGCAATTCTTTAAGGGATTTTTGTGCTTCCTCTTTATTGTCTTCTGCCTGTTTAGCAGTGTTCTCCTGCATTTCTTTAAGTGTGTTATTAAAGTCCTTCTTGAAGTCCTCTATCATCATCAGGAGATATGCTTTTAAATCCGTGTCTAGCTTTTCCGGTGTGTTGGGGTGCCCTGGACTGGGTGAAGTGGGGGTGCTGGGTTCTGATGATGGTGAGTGGTCTTGGTTTCTGTTAGTAAGATTATTACGTTTACCTTTCGCCATCTGGTAATCTCTGGGGTTAGTTGTTATCGTTGTCACTGTTTAAAGATTGGAGCAGAAGCTGTGTTCCACTCACCAGCAGTCTCTAAATCCTGCAGCGGGTAGCTGATGGTACCCCGGTGCTGGTCCAGCCGGAAGAGGCCTGTGGTCCTACTCAGGCCGTTTTTCTGCTTCCCTAACTAATGCAGTCTCTGGTCCCACGTGCAATTGGATTGGAGCAGAAGCTGTGTTCCACTCTCCAGAAGTCTTAAGATCCTGTGGTGGGTGTTGTGGGTAGCTGGTGAGTGTCAGCCAACCCTGCGCCCCAGCTGCCCCGGTGCTTTTCTGACCGGAAGAGGGTTGTGGCCCTATGTAGGCCGGATTTCTCTCTCCCCAACCAGAGCAGTCTCAGGTCCTGCGTGATTGGACTGGAGCAGAAGCTGTGTTCCACTCACCAGCAGTCCCAAAATCCTGTGGAGGGTGTCGTGGGTAGCTGGCGGGTGTCAGGCAACCCTGCGCTCCCGCTACCCAGGCACTGATCCGCTGGATGAGGCCTGTGGTCCTACTCAGGCTGGTTTCTGCTTCCCTAACTAATGCAGTCTCAGGTCCCGCGCAATTGGATTGGAGCAGAAGCTGTGCTCCACTCACCAGAAGTCTTAAGATCCTGTGGGGGGTGTTGTGGGTAGCTGGAGAGTGTCAGCCGACCCTGCGCCCCAGCTGCCCCGGTGCTTTTCTGACCGGAAGAGGGTTGTGGCCCTATGTAGGCCGGATTTCTCTCTCCCCAACCAGAGCAGTCTCAGGTCCCGCATGATTGGACTGGAGCAGAAGCTGTGTTCCACTCACCAGCAGTCCCAAAATCCTGCGGCGGGGGTCGTGGGTAGCTGGCGGGTGTCAGGCAACCCTGCGCTCCCGCTACCCCGGAGCTGATCCGGCCGGATGAGGCCTGTGGCCCTACTCAGGCCGGTTTCTGCTTCCCTAACTAATGCAGTCTCAGGTCCCGCGCAATTTGATTGGAACAGAAGCTGTGTTCCGCTCACCAGCAGTCCCAAAATCCTGCGGCGGGGGGGTCGTGGGTAGCTGGCGGGTGTCAGGCAACCCTGTGCTCCGCTACCCAGGCGCTGATCCGCTGGATGAGGCCTGTGGTCCTACTCAGGCTGGTTTCTGCTTCCCTAACTAATGCAGTCTCAGGTCCCGCGCAATTGGATTGGAGCAGAAGCTGTGCTCCACTCACCAGAAGTCTTAAGATCCTGTGGCGGGTGTTGTGGGTAGCTGGCGAGTGTCAGCAGACCCTGCGCCCCAGCTGCCCTGGTGCTTTTCTGACCGGAAGAGCAGGAGTTGTTTTAATGCCAGGTCTATTTAACAAGATAGTAGTAATACATTTTCGCCTACGACCCATATTTACCTATCACTGACTCACTGACAGTGTCATGTATAGGTTCTATCTCTAGGAATGATTTTAAATTCAATTTTGGTTAAATACAAAAGTGGTTCTTTACTCACATAACATTGATGCTACTACTGTACCTGAGGGCATATCATGCCAGGAAGCTTCTTGCATATTTTTCAGGGTTCACAGCTGGTGAGACAATTGCTTCTCTTTTTTTCTTTCTGGCATCATGCATAGCATGTTCAGCATGCTGAAAGCTAGCCAGTAAAGATGGAGCTTCCAGCTGAGTATCATCTAGTAGCAGAATAGTATAGCTGATTTTTCCATGTTCTATGATTGAAATATGTGGTATCTTCAACAACACATTTTATTGTCAGATTCTACCAGTAACAATGGCTATAGTTTACAAAGTTTGGACATCTCGATTAGGTTGATATAGCTATGATATAGGAACTCTGGAAGAGTCATTTTACAACTTTCAGGCCACACGTTTTTAATGAGAAAGTTAGTGCAGGAGCCTGGAGACATGAACTAAATAGACACAGAGTAAAAATGATCACTGGATTGTTTCTCCTATTGTATTCAATGTGATTTCTTATATACGACACAGTGACTACCTCACCAGGGGTAAAATACTGACAATGGCTGACCAGTTTTCCATCAGTCACTAACCAATATACCCCCAGAGGCATGCTTAGAGGACAATATTATGATTTATTTCCTCTCAAGTAAGGTTGCCTTCTCTGTGATGATTCCATCTTATATCAAGTTGACAAAGTAACTACACATGTAAATTTTATTATTTCCCTTTTCTTAACAACTGAATAGTATTGCATTGTAAGAATTTATCACATATCCTTTGCCCATTTACCTTGGCTATTGTAAACGTGAGGGTACAGTGAAACCTCAGAACTAGACCTCTCAGTGGGAAGAAAGAAACATTTATTTGGGAAACAAATTGTCAAGGCTGTATCAAAGAATAAACAGAAGCAACTTGATAGTAAAGTGATCGTATTTTATATAACCCGTAACAGGATGGGGGTCTTTAAGCTGACACAGGCTAATTGTTTAGATTAATTGGGAAGTAGATACCCTTGCTAGAGATAGCTGTTTTCTAGCAAGGTAGGGGAGGATGGAAGGAGTGGTTTTTCTGGCAAACAGAAAACTTCCTTGTGATATTTCTGAGGAATACTGAGTTTAAACTTCTGATTATCTAATAAGAGTCCTTCTGTTTACCCAGTCAGAGTCCCTCTGTTTATGGCAATGTTATAAGCACTGCCAATTTTAGAACCTGCTTTCAAACTAACAGTAAATAATGCATCAGTGAGCATGGATGAGTTAGTATCTCTGTAATAAGATGGAGTCATCTAAGTACATACCAAAGACTGATATAGCTGGATCCTTTGGTAGATTTACGTTCAGCCTTTTGAAGAACTTCAGTAATTATATTCATAGTGGCTACACCAGTTTACACACTCATAAATAATGACTATGTGATTCTCTTCACCATATCTTCGCCAGTATCAGCTTGTTCTTTTCATTTTTATTTCTGTTTAATTTTATTATTTATTTATTTATTTATTTATTTATTTATTTATTTATTTAATGTGATCACACTGTCACTCTCTTCAGACACACCAGAGTAGGGCATCAGATCCCATTATAGATAGTTGTGAGCCACCATGTGGTTGCTGGGAATTGAACTCAGGATCTTTGGAAGACCAGTCAGTGATCTCTACCTCTGAGCCATCTCCTCTGCCTATCTTCTTATAATTTTATCTTAGCTAGTCTGACTGGAGAAAATGAAATTTCAAAATGCTTTTAATTGCATTTTGCAGATGTCTACAGATGTTAAACATTTAAAGTATTTTACTCATGTTTTTGAAATTATAATATAATTAATATAATTTGCAGTGCATTACGTGCTTCCTTGATTTCTTTCTTTTTATGTCAATTATTGTTATATATATATATATATATATATATATATATATATATTCCTACATTCACATATACAAACTGTTTAGTCTGTATTATCTTACTTGTACATATGTACTAAGGGTTGGCCATTTGGTATTGGAAATATTATTGCTATATTGTCCCCTGGGGAAGACTATTTCTCTAGCTTTCAGCATTTCTTAGGTGCCAGTATAGTTTTAGTCTATACTGAGACCTCCTGTTGTTTTCCTGCTCACATTAGGATATCTATTGTTGTCCTTGTTCAGCTACTATTTTGGCAGTCTTGTTGGTAAGACTTAATGGAAGTAGTTTCTGACATTTCTAGGAAACACCATCTCACAGCAACTTTCTGTGTCTCTGACTCTTAAAATCTTTCCACATCTTTTTTGGAAATGATGTCTGAGCTTTAGTTGCAGTTGTAGTCATTGGGAATGGGTGCCATAACTCTCCATTTTAATTGCTTTTCTCTTAAGTAATCAGCCACTTGTGTTTTATTTTCAGAGACTTTCCTCTTTAATTTCATGCTCCTCTTTTCAATAGGGTTTTTATGCCAGTATTGTGCTTTTTTATTACTATATTTCTGTCATATAATGGAATCAGATATGAATGATAATACCTTTTTTACTTCTTTTATTTTTTAAGATTGTTTTAAGCAATCCAGTTTGTGTTTCAACATGATGTTTTAGATATTTTACTTTCAATTTATGTAAAGAATTAGAGTTTTGGAGGAACATTGTGATAAATATCTTTAAAAATAAGGCAGTGTTAGGTTGTCAACAGCCTCTTCATTTTTTTTTTTAATTTAAAACTCCTAGAGCTGTGTTTGGCATATTATCTTTAAAAATAAATGAGTAGTGTCCAGGAAGAAAGCACAGTCAGCAAATTACTTGCTATGGAAGTATGACGACAAGAGCTCAATTACATGTGACACAAGCTTGTATTCCAAACACTGTGGGATCAGAGACACACAGACCTCTGTAACTCACCAGAAAGACATTCTAGCTTACATGATTGAGATACAGGGATCATTGAGAGATCTTCTTCAGAAACACAAATTATAGTTACTGAGAAAGAACACAGAAGGTTGAAGTTTGAGTGCCCATGAAATGACACACACTAGAGGATCATTAAGTCAGGAAATAAAGGGATTTCAAATCACAGATCCTTGCATTACCTCTGCCACTTCACATTTGCCTACCTTCAACCTTCATGTTTCTAATGTAAGCTCTTCGATAGCTATTGCAATAGGCAGTAGAAAGTTTGAAGCCCCAAGGATGCTCTTTTTGCCCTTTATGATCTTTATTTTCATTCACAGTTTCCAGAAGTCAAAACATTTCTGAGCATCATAGAGATGATACTTGGGTGACTCTGCATGTTAAAGAATATAATTAAAGCTGGTTTTCTAATTTTCACAACTCAGATAGAATGCTTTTACATGTTGCCCCAAAGTTAACAACACTGTGGCAAAATACCATACCTGCAGGCCTCTTTTCTCTCTGTAAATGTAGAATTTTGGTGGGTAAGGAGGTGAGGATAATTTGTGCAGAGTTGAGCAAAGGAAAGAATGTGATCAAAATATATTTTATGGAAAATTTTATATAAAAATAGAATTTGTATAACACATTAATTTTAAATTATTTATATTTAAGTTTAAAATTATAGTAGCCCTCTAGGTTTTACACTTGTTATTAGAAATATATCTCTTAATGTAAATTTTTACATTTGTATATTACATGTAAAATAAGTAATGGGGATATTTAGAAATAAGTTTAGAACACAAAATATATTGTTGGAATTATGTATTAGCTGGTATTAGATCTGAACATAAATTTTTCTCTTACTTAAAATTGAAATTCTACAAAAGAAATAAAAAGTGATTTTAGGGTTTTATACAATTTAAATTTCTTATAGCCAGATGATAATTGCCATGTACCACAATATGAATACAATCTTGAAATGAGAATGATGTGGAGAAGAAAGATTTCAGGGAATGTTTTCTGAATCTGAGTCTCTTAAGATCATTGATTTCTTCTTTGGCCATGGTCTAAGCTTGTGGTCTTTTGTTTAACAAATGCCTGAGGCTAAGGTTGAAATGACAGATGTACTCACTCATACGAAATGCTGATGTTCTTCAGAATGACTGCTCAGCAGAGCCAGTGTTGATGTTCTGATGAGCATTATTGACCTCTAACTTTACATGCCACAATGCCTTTATTACATATTTTCTTTGGATTATCAATCTAGAATGTGGTAGTCATGTACTAATTTGACATTTCTTTTTAAATATTTCAAGTATGACATTTATTTCAACAACTAGGAAGGAAAAAATGCACACCATTTTCTCAGCACACATCATCAGCACACATAAATGAAATGGAGACTTTGCAGTTCAGTGTTAGTTTGTTTTGGCACTGATCTGTCATCTTCCTATCTCTTCTGTAGTCTCCTGTTTGCTATCACTCTACAAGTCATACAGCATACTAATATAAACTCAAATGCAGCAGCATGCTCAGAGATGGGCAAAAAATTTTCATTACTCTCAGAAGAGTGTGTGTTTACTCATAAAATTACACTTTTATATGTAGAAAAGAGGTGAACCTAAAGTGACTCTGGCCATTGAAATGCTAAAATTCCCTTGTCCTTTTATGTATGTGAATCTCTGCAACAGTAGCTGAATATAACTCATTGTCACTGTAAAAATATGTGAGTGTCTGCCATGTACCACAGACTGCAAATTGGGCATAGTACATACAGCCTGAGTGAGCAATCAGCCACTTTCTCTAGAGACAAATAACACTGTGCACAGCTGGGGGAAGAACTCCGTGAACTATAAAATATTTCAATTCAGTGAGTAAAATTGTGAGTATTGTAGAAAGGGGAGTGAGAAATATGATATTTCTGGATTTCATCTCTGGATATAGGAGATTTACTCTGAAGCCAAAGCTGCTTTTCAACTCCTGGTCCTTTTTCCTTAGACTTCCAAATGCTGGACCACAGTTATGCACCTCTACACCTATTTGCAATTTTTGCTTTGCTTTTGATTCTCTCCCTCTCCTCCATCTCCTCCTCCTCTCCTCCTCCTCCCTCTCCCCTCCTCCTCCCCTCCTCATCCCCCTCCCCTCCTCCTAGTCCCTTCCTCCTCCCCTCTCTTCTTCTCCTCCTCCTCCTCCTCCTCCTCCTCCTTTTCCTCCTTCTTCTCCTCTTCTTTTTTTTGGCACATTTTACTGCACATTTGGTTATTATCTGGGGGTGATCATGTGGAAAAGGATTGATATATTTACTAGTAGGTTTCAGTCACATTGTTGTTTTGGTAGATGAAATTTAATACAACAATATGGCTGCTCTGGCAAAGGATCACATCAAAAGATTTTGGTTTCTTTGATCTGGTTGGAATGGACACCTTTAATCCCTATGGTTTAAATATAGACATAGACAAGTTCTTAGGATACACTTTTAACCCTCAAGCAATGTAGGTAAGATTAGTTTGTATAAGGAAGCAACAAGGTATGACAGTGATATCTATTTGAGGGGAAGACAAAGTGGCAAATCAGAGAAAGATTTGACAGAATGAGTCAGAGATAGGATATGTCCTACGAGCATGAGAACAGAATTTAAGGGAGGTGGTGTGGTTACTATAAGGGGGCTGGGGAAGGAGGGGGAGGGGGGATAGCCCACCACAGGCCAGAGTTCCTCCTATGCTCTGGGCAGGTGGGGGGTAGACAAGGAGCAGCTCCAGCTCCCGACAGAGGAGCCCCAGAGCAAACCTTGTGCCCCAGGGAGATGGGAGAGAGGGCTTAGGGAGAGAGGTTCCCACACAGGTGAGAGTCTGCGCAGTGGGCCTTGATGAGCAGAGACTGCCTATGGTTTTAAAGCTTTATTATAGAAGGGCAGGGGGAAAGAGAAAAGAGAGAGAGAGAGAGAGAGAGAGAGAGAGAGAGAGAGAGAGAGAGAGAGAGAGAGAAGCCATGGCCAAGAGGACAGAAGGGGGAAAAGGAGAGAGAAGAAAGGCTAGAGAGGAAGAGGGAGAGAAAGGAAGAGAGAGGAGAGAGGAGAAGACAGAGAGCAAGAGAGCAAGAGGAATGAGAGGAGTGAGAGAGTGAGGAGAGGCAAAACAGCCCCTCTTATAGTGGGCTGCTTTATCTTACTGTTGCTAGGTAACTGGGGAGGAGTCTAGCCTGAAGGTCAGAAGCTTGGGACATTGCCTATATGACTACTAACCATGCTTCTCTTGTGGGGGCTGAGGGGACGGTAACCTTGACAGGAGCCAGGGTCCAGGAGACATGAGAGAACTTCTTCTGTCCCATGTAGGTGAATTATCACCACCAGGTCCAGGGGTTCAGACCTCAGCTCGACTGGAGATCAGACTGTCTTTGCGTAGCCCAATGCCCAACAAGGTGGCATATGAGAGAAATGCAGAGAGAGAGAGAGAGAGAGAGACAGAGACAGAGACAGACAGAGAGAGGAGACAGAGACACAGAGAGAGACAGAGACAGACAGAGAGAGACAGAGACAGAGAGAGACAGAGACAGACAGAGACAGAGACTGAGAGACAGAGACAGAAACTGAGACAAAAAAAAGAGGCTGTTTTACCAGGACAGTTTTACAGAGAGAGTTTGTATGTAAAGACAAAACAAGCCAGAGAATGAGAAGGATCCAGAAAATCAAAACAGATTGTTAGGTGTAGTGTGAGGCCAAGCAAAGTATACATTCAGTTAGAAGTGCAACGAATCCTCTTTGAATCAGTCAGGTTGGAGAGGAGTTGGGGCCAGAACAACTGAGTTGAACCAACCAGAGTTCAGTAAGAGCTAGAAAGAGTGAGTTTATTCAGCAGTAGGCCTCCAAGATGACAATTACATCTGGCAAATAAAATTTACATTTACAGGTTTTGATAAATATGTGCCAGAAATTTATTTTAAAAATTCCTCAAGTAGACTTGATATAAGCTCCAAATTTTTGAAGTGTGAGTCTAGACATGTGCTCCTGAGATGAGCTCCCAAAAGTCATCATCACAAGGCCACTTCTGAAGCTGCACTTGCATATTTAATGATTTTTCTTCAAATATAATGGTTTTCTATTTGGTGTAGCAGAACAAAAATTTCACTAAACTCCAATGTACAAGTCATTCAAAATTTCTCTCCTTTAAATATTACATCAAACATTATAGGATTCCTGCTACTTGTCTTTCTGAATTACACCTCTTAAATGTCATTGGGCATATATTTAGGTATTTCTAAACACACATAGGTTATGAGTTATGACTATAGTTTTGATGCTGTCTACAATTTCATTGTTAAAAGGCACAGGAAGATATTTTGTAATAAATTGTTATTTTAAAGTTTGCTCCTCTGTATTTTCTTTTCGTGCTAGACATCCATTCTTCAAGCTTCATGATAATTTATACTAATAAGAATTATTTTTTCTCTTAAAAATGTGGCACTGCATATGTTATTGGAAGCACAAGTTAGAAAGTTTAGGCTACAAATATTAGTCATGGCATCCATTAGTACTTGGAAGCATGCTTTTTGGACAGTGTAGCTGGATAAATGAATAAAGATAAAGAAAATTTATAAAATAATTGTAAAGAAGTCATTTCTGCACGTACAAAGTGTTTAAGATGTGATAGCAAGGAAAAATACATGTTAGGGACTCTCGATGATCCTCTTATAGCTCAGTGGGTTACTGTGTCTTCATAACATTAGGTAGTGCTTGATTTCATCAGCAATGGTATATCCTACAGAAAATTAATTTTTCATGAATATGTACCAGTTATTATAAGATAAAATAGTATATACAATTTTTACTAATTTCATTATACAAAAAAAAAAATTTACAAAGGTGGAATATACAAAAGAAAGATTGAAAAGAATTCTGAGTAAATTTTAGAACCACAAGAGACAATACGTATATTGATGATCTTTCACATATATATATATATATATATATATATATATATATATACACAATTTATAATTGATAAAAATATATCATAATATATAAATGTATGTGCTTATGTGTCTAGTAACATAAGAAAGTGTGTAAAACTGAAAGGTCACTTAGAAACTAATGACTCCAAGTTGCTGAAAATGCAAAAAGTCAGTAATTCATAGATAATCATGTTGATAATCTGACAATTCTTTCAATGATATCTGTCATGATTACTGAAAACAAATATCAAAATTGTATTCTATAAATAAAACACAAGTTAGAGCCTCCTATAGATGCACACACACACATTTTCCCAGGCTTATTAGTATTCACATACATAAACGAAAGTTGAAAATGTCCTTATTATCAACATGGGAATAAAATTATATCAACAAACTTCTAATAATTTCATATATAGATAATATGTAATATTTAATACTAGTATTTAATGGTATGGAAATGCTCATGATATAATAACATTAAGGCACACATCATTCTGTGTGTGTGTGTGTGTGTGTGTGTTAGAGAGATAGATGATAGATCAGGAACCTTGCACATTCTAGACACATATGCATAATTGCTATGCTACTTCTGAACTTAGAGGTAAAATTTTATTTGAGTTTGGTGAATTCCTAATTAAATTATACACCGACAAAATAATTGATATACACAGTCAGAAAAAAATCAATTTGTGATAAAAATGGAGGACAGAATGTTGTGGTACTTAAATATTTATGTTTTTTTCCATTTTCTCTATGGCTTTAAACTTTTTTTAAGTTCAAATGAAGCTATAGTAGGGTTCTTCTGACATATTAAAAATAACCTTGTAGAATCCTTTCTGAGAATAGTTCCTATCTTTCTCAATTTAGCCTTCATTGAGTTTCAGCGATGACTAGCTGAAGGGAGTGCTTAGTAATTGGAGTAAAGTGAGTATATTGCCAGACAGGTGATTAAAGAAAGTTAACCATGTCTTTCTCAGTCACTTCCTCTGGGCTCTTTATTCTTTATCAGATGAAATATCGCCTTTCAAATCAGGGACACTGTGCAAAATAGGAATGGATCTGAGATGACACACATCCTAAGCTCCTATCCTGGCTCTGATCCTTTTGAACTATCAGACATTAGACAGTCACTGAACTTCCTAAGCCTATTTCCTCGTGTGAAAAATGAAGGGGCTGGAAGAGAATGATCCTGAAATTACCCTCATTTTATGTTGTAACAATGCAGTAGCCCCCTTTTGTCACTCTCAGCCTTTCAAATTTGAGAAATTCTCGCTCTATATTTTTCTTAGGTGTACAGACATGATTCATTATTATGATGTAAAGACTCCCTACTGTGCCACAGCTGGCACAGGTGAAAGAAATTAAGCAAGAACACACTATCACTGTAAGACCTCATCACCTACTCTGCTTAATTATAGAAGTACGAGCTGGAATATGAGATTTATGAAGATAAGCTGAAATGCAGATAATAGGTTCAGGGTAATGTAAGGTTGATGATGTGTTATTTTGGAATCTTAAGTTCTCAAGTTCTGCATAAGTCAAGTAAGATAGCATCATAAATTTCAAAGAGAAAAATAGATCCTCCAGTTTCTAGGCCAGTGGGTATGGAGTAAAAACTTTAAATTTGATGATTAATTACATTAATGAACACCAAGAAAGTAAATAACCAAAAGGTAGCATGATTCCTCTGGTTATAATTTATATCTATTCAAATGACTGTAGGAAAGTTAGTAATGGATGTTAATTTATACAAGACATTAAGAAAAACACTCATTATAGACTTGCCATATGGCATGGAGATGTGGGATGGTATTCTCTCATAAATCAACTGGTAAAACAAGAATCTCTATTGAGTTTCTCTCCCTTTCTCCTCCTCCGTACCCCCTCTGTCTCTGTCTCTTCTCCTGTCTCTGTCTCTCTCCTCACCCCATGTCTCTCTCCATCCCTCTCAGTCTCTTACTTGTTTTCTCAGTAGAGGATGTTTGATGTTTGTTTATTACATTTCCAAGACTGGTATTGTTTTCAAGGTTTTAGGTGGTGGTTTAATCATTGAATCCTAAATGAGTGTTTATTGTTACATGAAATGACCAGAAGGATAGATTGTGCGAGATAAGATCTAATTTTTTTAAGTCAAGAGTAGCATTTCAAATAAAAGAAATACAAAAAATAAATATACCAACATAAAAACAAAAACTCCTCTTCAAGTAGGCTATTAGTACAAAATGTGAGCAATTCAACTTGGCAGTGTTTATTAAAGGATACCAAAATGCTTGGGCTTCCCCAATAGAATAATAAATAAATGTCCATTTCTCTATATTGATGTTCAGACTTCAAGCTAACTACTTGCCTATAAAAAACATGTTTAATTAAAAAGTAATTGAAATAAAGCTAGAAAAGAAACTAGATTTTAGAATGATTTCTCAAGACCATGGGTAGAAAGTCATGCTTGTTGGGTTTACCTGGCATGAGTAGCCCCTTCCTCCTTTCATAACTCATTTTCCTTCAGATTAGATTTATAGAGGTATGATATTCTATAATAAATCACTGCTCAATCTACATTCTTCTCATCTTCTTTCCTTCTCTGAATTATATTGTTAAGAGAGTTAAGGGAAATTCTGTAATCAAAGCTATATATAGGGCTCTGCAAGTTATACCAGTTATTCCCAAGAAGAATCAGTTCTGGTTGGCTGTTACCACATAGTCACACATACATCTGCTGTTCCCATAGAATACAATGTTGTTATTAGTGTGAATCAGACTGTAGATACGTTCTTTTCCACTAGACTTCCTGTCATGAAGACCTATATCTGGGCCTTTATTATTTAACATGAATAAATTTATTAGGTCTATATGGGTAGAAGGCAAGACAAGATTTGAAGATTTTAGGATTTTAAAAAATTAAAATTGTGGGTTGTGGGCCATAGTAAACCTAGACCTAGGACTTGTGTGCTAATTCATAGAGTAAATAAATAATAAGATAACTTAAAAAATAGAATTTTTGTTTTAGCCAAATATAAAAGTATCAACCAGGCACATCATGTAGAAAAGCATGCATATTCTTTCCTCTATAGCCGCCAGACACTCAAAACACACACATAGATACACACACACACACATACGCACACACACACACACAAACCTGTAGGGTATCTGGATTATGAGGCATATATGAAAACTCTATATGTTTGCAGCTTCTTCCTTACTTAATACAAGAAGAAAATGTGTTCACGCTCAGAAGAACTGAAGATTCTGGCAGACAAAGTTAAGAATGGGAAAAAAAATCTGAGTATCCAGACATTGAGGGATCCAGTAAGGAAAGAGACTTACTTTTGCAATAATATAAGTTAATATAGAATCCTGTTTATGATGTATTTAGTATCTGCTGAATGAACCATTAGCTCTTGCTAAAGTTCTCACAATAAACAAGTTCTGCCCTGGGCATTTCCTGGAAAGAGTGTGCTACTACTAAGAGAAGAAAGCACAGAGGAGAGATAAGGTCAAATAATTCCACAAATGTAAAAAAACATTAACTAATATATAGCTTGGTAAGCATAGAGCCCGAAGAGACTCACTTAGTGCTTTTTCCACTAATATTCTAATGGGGTCTGGGGGTTTGTGAATTTGAAGCAATTATATAATCCCTCCTTTTATCAGAATTTTAGCTATGATTTACCATTTTAAAAATAAACTAATGTTGTCCAAAATTGATTTACCTTTGATTTATGTACAATAAGATTTTATGGAACTTTGAAAAACATACTAAAGGCACGTTAGTATGCAAATTTATGACAATTAAAAGGTGCCGTGCCAATGCATGTATAACTAGGCATTGCAGCTTATGTAATTCTATAAATACTAAGATGAAATGCTAAACAAAATCAATCATGAAAATGCAAGATAAGTGTTTTGGTTTCTCAGAAGGTCCAAAGAGCTCCTGGGCAATGTGTATTCAAAGGCTAAGGAGCGAAGTAATCTCCAAGAACAGAAGCAAATATGAAATATTTGAGAATTAATAACAGAGTAGACATAGAAGAGACTCACCACTGTAAATGAGACATGATGGAATTTGTACAAAGGGATTTTCACTGCTAATGGCATTATCATTTCACTGCATTTGCCTTTATCTGAAAGTAAAGAAGATATTCCAGAAGTTTGTTGTTGTGGTTTTTTTTTTTTTTTTCTGCAAGTATCTGATGGCCTGAGAGATCCCATTTTATCTCATTCACAATGGCTATTGTCAAGAAAACAAATGACAGAAGATGCTGGTGAGGATATGAGGGGAAAGGACATGTACACAATGCTGATGGGAATGCAAATTAGTGCCACACTATGCAAATCACTATGGTGATTCTGACAAAAGCTAAAAATAAGTCCACTATATGATCAAACTACACCATTTCTGGGAATCAAAACCCTTTTCTAAAAAGATTAAAAACATCTTCATTATGTAGTCTTTCAAACCAAATTTTGAGGTCAAAAACACTAAGGATTTGGTCTCTGGTATCATCTGAAAAATGTGAATCCTAATATATACTTCAGACTATTATTCCTGAGATTAAATGACAGAACTTCCAGTTTTTCTGTGCTTGTGAAAGTTTCTTCATATACAGCATTAACCTCCCCAACACACCTTCTCTGTACTTGTCTACCTCTGTGAGTTAATCTCAAAACTCATACAGTCCAACAGGATGGTTTATGTCTATATTTTACTTTCCCTAGTTTCAGTCACAAATGGTAATCATTATCCATAACAAGAAATAAATAGATTTAGAAATAAATATTTCTAAATCAAGCCTGTGTGATAGATGCTTTCCTTGGAAAATAACTTTTTGTACAAGTAATAGGATCAAAGTTTGTATCACCAAAACCTGTGTCACAATTTTTTGTCTGCATTCTCATTATAGGAAATCATTGTGGATTGCGACCAACTAATCTAGCCATGTGGTGAGCTGCAGGTTTAGTGGGAAGCAGTGTGTGTGTGTGTTTGTGTGTGTGTGTCTGTGTGTCTGTGTGTCTGTGTGTGTCTGTGTCTGTGTGTCTGTGTGTGTCTGTGTCTGTGTGTGTGTGTGTATGGGTGTGTGTGTTCGTGTGTGGTGTGTGTGTGTGTGTGTGTGTGTGTGTGTACTGAAGAAGTGGCACACAACAGCAACCCACCAACAACTACTAACCCACCTGCCTCTTGGATCCTAGCATTTATATAGCCCCTTAAAAGTTCCTAGAATTCTGAACATCACACAATCACAGCAACTACATGGTGCTGGCAAAATCATGACCTTGTCCAAGAGAAATCATGCTGTGGACAATCTGAAACAGCCCCATATTCCACACCTGGGACTAAAGTGAAAACATTTTTTTATAATATTTCTGTGCTTTTTAAAGAACCCAAAACTTCAAAATTGTCACTATTGAAGGAAATAGCAGTGCAGTAGCTGTACTGTGCACTGAGGGTGATGATGCAGGAACAGTAAAATAAGCTATACTGAGAGAGAACCCACTCTACCTTTCTCACAATGTGGTTGAAGGTTGTTGATATTATTGTGACTATCTACTGAATCTAATTTGACATTAGAGCATAAATTAGTATATACAAGAAAAACCTATTTAAGGATCAGTTATAGCTGCCTCCAGGTATTGTGTCCAGTCAGGGAACATTTTTCTACTGATCAGGTGGAACAGATCTCCTTAGCAGTAATCCAATTGGAAGCCTTTGATTTGGTATAGAAGGTGCTCGTTTTCTGGTAAATGCATTTCTATAATGTTTGTTTACTAAATAAAGAAATTTAAATAATCCCAAATCCATTTTAAGATGAATACACATCTGTCTCTTAAATTCATCTTATTTTGCTTCAGAAACTTTTCATAGGAATCACAAATGAAAGCACAGTAAAGTCTTTTATTTTTAGAATAATTATTATATTCATAAACTTTTACTGCCAATCAAATTCAAACTAGAATATTAGTTCTTCCCTAATTTTCAAAAAAATCACATGTGTATACCTATGCAAGAACACTTTGTCTTTTAGCGAATCTGGGTATCATTACTGGTATAAATAGAAAAAAAAATTAAATGAAGCCTTTTTAGTCCTGTTGCTCTGTCAGTGTTTGTAAACACATACCATCATCTTAAACTGTGGGAAACAAAACACATGCAAAGAATGATAAATTTCTTATGATCCCATACAGTTGGATTATAATAACTGAGCATGACAAACATAGTCTATGAGGGATTAGGATGCGAAAACAATGCCTGTACAAAGTAATGTACTGTTAAGCTTAGGAAGAGACTTATAAATGCAGCTTTGAGCAGAACACCTCTTCAGTTTCTTATATAATTCATCTAAAAATCTTATAAATTTAAAGGATAAAATATCTAGTTTACTTGTATAAATGCAAGACAAGATCTGGGCAACACTTGTGTCCTCCATCATGCGTTCCAGTTACTAACCATTAATCAAATTTATTGTAAAGGTACTAGGAGTTTCCTTATACTGACTATGTAAAAAACAATTATCAAACTTCAGGTCGGCAGGAAATAATAATGTAAACCCATCCTTCCATCATTTTCCCAAGGGGACTGAAGTATGAAGCAGAATTTTGTCTTATGCCTTAAAACTTCAACAACTATGACAACACAAACAAAAGAATGTACTTTCTTAAACCATGCATGGAACCTAGATGTGCGATAGACTTGAGACAGAAATTACCACTTTTCCCAATGATTCTAAAAGCAGCAAACCATGAAATACAATTTAATTTTGCTCTATGATAATAGAAAATATTACATATCACCATCAAACATGTACTGCATATTCCTGTCTATTCAAAATCTTTTTTTATTAGCTTAACTCCCTGAGCTGTTAAATGTAGCACAAAACTTGTGTTAAATTCCCTTGCTTTGCAGAAGAAGAACAAATTCTTTTTAATTGGAAGATTGCAGAGGAGGATGTAAAACAGGAGAGCACTTTTAAAACTTTGGGTAGTTTAGAGAGGAAAAATTCTGGATGCTTCAGCAAATTGCCAACCCTGTGAGATTCAGCTTTGTGTATTATTGCTAATGCAATGCTTTTAGTGTACAATAAATTAGATCTTGAGCACATTATGGACCAAATTCTATCCTTTTATTCTAGTGTGTTATTCTTACAGGTTCCATCAGAAACTTTGCTTGGTAACTGCAAAGCAGTTTCTCTGTTACAAATTTATTTCTGTCTCACCTCTGAAAAGAAAATGCTAGGGTGAAGAGTTTCTCCAAATTCAATAGCATAATTAATAATTTCTTAAAAAGCACTTTTTGATTAGAAATAATTGTATTTTAATATGATCACATTACAAGTGTGTGATGGATTAAATTTAGTTGTTTGTATAAAATTGCAAATATTTCATAATCAAATGTAACAGTAAGCCATAGGAAAAGATGATTAGCTGATTTCTGCTTAATAATACAAAATAAGAATAAAGTCATAAATTCTATTTTGTCAAATTGTCAAGTGTAGTAATTAATTTTCTAAGTATGTGTATAATCTATGAACAATTTTGCAATCACCAGATAATTCAAATTCATATTATATGTTTATGAATCCTTTCTTTTTCTTTCATTTTTTTTCTTTTTAATTGCATGATCTTCTTCAAAGTTTGTTCCCCTTACCTTGGTTTTGTTTTCATTTTTTGTTTTGTTACATTGGAAAGCAATTACCATGGCCCTGACTTCCAGCTGGGGAAATTCTGGGCCAGTCCCTTAAGACATGTCATGGGTGGTTGAACTTCTGATAACTAATAATCTTGACCCAGCTTCATCATGCAAGTTCAGCTAAATCTTATGTGTTTCAGCTACTAAATCACCTCTGAGTTTTTTAACCCTCTATAAATGTATATTTACAGTTCTCAAAGGATTAATTTGTTTTTCTCTTACATTTTTTTACTACCAGAATTCTGTCATACTCAGCTCCATGGGATTAAAGACAAGAGAAAACAAAGTATTGAACAAAATGTGAAATTCTGACCCAAAAAGAAATAGTGTTTGTTATGTTTTGTTATGTTTGACTGAATAAAGCATAAAAGTTCCCAATTATTGGAAGAGAAGACATGGTAACACTAACAAATTTAATGAATAAGTAATTTTATAAATCTGGTTAGATAATGAGTCCTATGGGGAAAGAAAGCCGTAAGCAGAATGAGGAACAATCTGAGCAAAGATTTGATAAAGTAAAGGGGGTAGCCAACTGCACTAGGAACACTGGAATTTCAACATCTGAGGAGAAATCCCAATGATTCCTGGACTCTCCCACTCAGTGAGCGCAGATCCAACATTGCAGATATGTTCACTCTCAGGAAAAAATGCCACAGAGAATGCGCTTTTCATGACAGCATAACCCAAACCATTCTCTACCACTTCTGTCTAATCACAACCATCATGTACCTCAATGAATTTTGCCCCTCTTTAAATATTTTATAATTGGAGGCACTATCTTGCTTTGTAGATCAGTTTTGCTTCAGATTCAGTATATAACTCAAGGTGGCCTTGAACTCATAGTGTTTTACTATCTTAGCCTCTAAAGTACTGTAATTGGTTTACACCAAGGTAAGTTCCTTTTGTTTCTCAGAACATCAAATTCTTGAATCATTCACACACTTGCATCTACAGTTGACAGTAGTACCTTCCCTTGCATCATTTGTTGCAGAGCAATAAAAATATAATCAAATGTAATGTGTTATCAATATAACACCAGTTTTTTTCAATATATTGTTTAGTCATACTTCTTTACATGTAGGATTTTAGATTTCTGTGAATGAGTTTATAATTTGCATATACTTTATGTTGTACATATAACTTTTGACTTTATATTGTACATATACCTAAGGATAAAAAATTGTATACCTTTTATTGATACTAAATATAAATTAAATATGTTCTTGACATTTGTTCTGTACTTATTATTGGCTTAAGAGCATGATGTGGAACATTTGCTATCAGTAGTGTGCTATGATATTTGATATTGTATTAATCATTTTTATTATTACCAAGAGTACATATTATTTTACCAACACAAGCATAAAGTCCACAGGGTGACTTCACCAATGGAGATTCTAATATATGCCATGAAAATATAAAGAAGACAGATGACAATGCAGAGAAAATCAGGATTAGGCCAGATATCAAAATGACACTTATATAATTATTTTTGACAAAGATCCTGATAATTAAACTTTAAAAATTAAATTATGAAAATAAAATCAAGATATAAAATGGAATCATTTGAAATAAGCAATGACACTGTGTTGAGTACAAATAAGAAAACACTTATGAGTTAAAGGGCAGGTAGTTTGAAGTTATTAAAATCTAATGTGTTGTCTTATAAATGTAACAGAGGATGACGTAGTTGGTAATCAATGGGAGGAGAGGCCCTGGTCTTGCGAAGATCATATGCCCCAGTACAGAGAAATGCCAAGGCCAGGCAGCAGGAGTGGGTGGGTTGGGTAGCAGGGCAGGGGGAGGGTATAGGGGAATTTGGAGATAGCATTTGAAATGTAAATGAAGAAAATATCTAAATAAATAAATAGGGTAGCTTAGGAGTGATGATAAAGCATGGTAACCTTAGTATGAATTTTGGTGGAAGGAAATATTGGAGGGGATGTTAATTTAATCTTACTAGGCTAATGTGATGGTGCTTTTAACATCAGCTGTTGATTTGGTTTAGGCTAAGTAATTGACTGTGTTTCTTCTAGAAGTCTGAGCTACCAGTTAATTCCCTGCTGGATATTCTTGACTGAAACACATGTTTTGGGATTGCTGTCCAGCTGAACCTACCTAGTTGCCAATACCCAGATGCCACTGAGATAACAAAAACAAGGTGGATGGTGTCTTAGGACACACACTAAATAAATGCTTTCTGTGGATATAGAGTGAACGAAAGTTTTGTAGCATTTATGTAGTTAGTGCTCCTTATATCTATATCACAGACTATTTTGAATCAATGAAAAAGTACAGAAAAATTAGCATAGTGTTTATTCTAAATCTAGAAGATTTGGGGACAAGTTGTTTATTCTTAGGGTTTGAGCAATATACAAATTGGAAGACATACTTTGGGCAGTTATGCTTTATGCCTGTGTCTTATCTTTGCATGATTAAGCATGCCCAGTCTGACTTGTCTTCCCAAGAGCTTTGTAACTCTTGACCTCAGTTCAGAGACAGGGAGATGCTGAATTGTGCTTACCTTGCTTGGAGCAGCCTTCCATGCCTCTTACACTTAAGATTTTCTCAACTCTGGCTGAGTGGGTGGAACATCTAATCTGTACACACTCCTTGCTCATAGCTGACTAGGAGCCCAATCTGCCAACCTTTACTTCTCAAGGTTTAAATCTTTCTCCTACAACACATCATTTTCTTTCCTTATGCCTCAGATTATCTTTAACTCCGTGACTCTCCTGATAAAAGCTTTCCTTGAAGTAGAGTTTTACCTTGGAGCTTTTTGAAAATACAGGATATATGAACCCAGTTTTGACCCATTTGGTTAGAATTGATGAGAAATTATTTTCTCTTTTTTGTTTATTTTTTAATCCTTTAATCCTTGTTTTACACTCCGGTCTTTATCCCCATCCTGGACCACTCTCTGACTATTTCACATCCCAGACCTCCGCCTTTTGCCTCATATCAGTTGGTGTATGCTGCCTGGTTGGTGGCTCAGTGTCTGTGAGATCTCAAAGGTCCAGGTTAGTTGAGACTGCTGGTCTTCCTATGAGGTTACCCTCCTCCCCAGCTTCTTCCTGCTTTCCCCTAATTCAACCACAGGGGGCAGAAGCTGCTGTCCATTGATTGGGTGCAAATACCTGCATCTGACTATTTTAGCTGATTGTTGGGTCTTAAAACTGTCAGTCGTGCTAGTGTCCTGTTAATAAACACACAAAAGTATCAGTAATAGTGTCAGGCCTTGGGGCATCCCCCTGAGCTGGATCCCAGTTTGGGCCTGCTACTGGACCTCCTTTTCCTCAGACCCTTCTCCCTTTTCATCCCTGCAGTTCTTTTAGACAGGAACAATTCTGGGGCAGAATTTTGACACAGATATCACTTGATGCCCTGTCTTTGTGATGTAGGTGGACTTTACAAGTTCCCTCTTCCCACTGTAGGGCATTTCATCTAAGGTCCCTCCCTTTGAGTCCTGAGAGTCTCTCACCTCCTAGGTCTCTGGTACATTCTAGAGGGTCCCCCTCCCCTACCCCCCCCCCAAGGCTGCCTGTTTCCATTCTTTCTGCTGGCCTTTAAGGCTTTAGTCCTGTTCCCCCAATACCTGATCATGTTCCCACTTTCCCCTCTGTTCCCTTTCCCACCCAGGTCCCTCCCTCCCTTCCCCACCCCACCCATACCCCAGTGACTGCTTTTTTTCTTCCTCCCACATGGGATTGATGCATATTCATTTGGGCTCTCCTAGTTCTTAGCCTTTTTGAGTTCTGTGGGTTATATCCTGGGTATTCTATACTTTTTTGACCAATACCCACTTATTACTGAGTACATACCATACACATCCAAGAGTAATTATTTTCAAGTGTTTCAAACACATAGAATTTAAGAAGCACCAGCTGATCACATGTTCCTCCTATTTGCTCCGGAAATGTAGGCAAGTTCTGTATTAATTGAATCTGTATTGATACTATCTCGTTACTGGAGCCAACTTCTGAACCCATAACCGACCTGTCCCTTACTCTTCCATCTCATTTCTTTTTCTGTTTTATTTTTAAAATGTCAACTGAGTGCTGTCCTCTCCTGTCTTGATGTAATACAGTCATCCTCAAACCAGCGGTTCTGATGTTATCCAGTTCTCCTGGGGAGCTTAGGTCCCATTTAAGCTTTAAAAATGATTTCATAAAATGTTGTTTGCCTCTTGCTTCTTCCCTTCTCTCTCTTTTTTTAAAAGTTAAGCTAAAGTTCTGTTCTCTGATTTCTGAATTAGTATAGTTCTCAATGTCATTCTTCCATTGTTATCTGGAATCTATATAAAAACTGATATAAAATAGCATTTGCATGGGATTATCAATTTTTTGACTTGCCTACTGTTTGATCTAAGTACAAACAAGAGAAATAGCAAGAATGTCAGCCTGAGCCCTCTTCCTTACCTCTCTACTACAGTTTGTTAGACAGGGAGTTTGTCAGATTAATTAACATTTAGACATAAGGCAGTTATGTTCAGATTTGCTATAGTTATTTCATATAATTTATTACTGTAAACATTTAATTACAAATGAACAAGTAACAAACAAACAAACAAACAAACAAACAAAAACCCAAAGTGCTCTTGAATATGTCACAAAGCAGAAATCCTAAAGGAATATCCGACAGGTCCTCAAATTTCTTTTTTGGTTAACAAACTAAGACAAAAACATACATGGGAGTCATTCATGGTATGAAATGATGATTTTCCCAGTTGTTTAGCAATTCACTATTTCAAATTATGTATTCAAATAGTATATCATATTTTGGTTAAATATGTCTTGATTGATGGTAATTATTCTCAATCAATGTTCATGACGGAACAGAGAAAGTTTTCTGGACAAATATTGGCCAAAAGTGCTGCTACCCATACATTATTATCATGGCTGTTCTTGAGTAGCCAGGACCTTCCCACATGCATCAATAATACTGATGTATTGCAGAACCTTTTCCTTGACTATGGTCATTCCCTTATAATTCTTTGTTACCCATTCCATATTTGTAAACATTTCATAATGTAGCTTAAATGATGCTTTTAAAATGCTACTGTGGAAAGTTTGTTGACAGTGATCATGTTTATTGCAATCACAATTGGTAGTTTGGAAAAACATGTTTGCTTTCTTTTATCTGAAAATGATTTCCTTTACAGTGTTCATAGTTCAGTTATATATTTTTTCTTTGATATTCGTTAGCAATATATACAGAATGCTGGCTGGAAAGTGAGCAAAAGACGTGACAGAGGAAACATTTTGCCGTTTCTCTTTATGACAACCATTGAGAAATCAGTCTAAGCAAAGAGAGAGAGAGACAGACCGAGACAGAGACAGAGAGAAGGGGAGGAGAGGGGAGAGGAGGAGGAGAGAAGAGGAGAAGAGAGGAGAGGAGAGGAGAGGAGAGGAGAGGAGAGGAGAGGAGAGGAGAGGAGAGGAGAGGAGAGGAGAGGAGAGGAGAGGAGAGGAGAGGAGAGGAGAGGAGAGGAGAGGAGAGGAGAGGAGAGGAGAGGAGAGGAGAGGAGAAGAGAGACAACAAACATTCTCACACATCATGACACCTTTCTAAAGGTGAGGGTACAGCTTTCAGGAGTATGTTCTCTGCATCTATCATGTAATCACTAAGACCAAACTTGGGTTATCAAGGTTAGCAGCAAATGGCTTTACCAGTCCACACATTTCACTGTCCCTTGATTGCTTTAATGTAGCTCATAAACAATCTTATTATTTTGCATGTAGATTTAGGACATATGGAATATCAAAGGATATATTTAATTTCATGAAGCGTTGCTGATTACTTGGTTGCTATGATGGTCAGGATTAACTGTTAGTTTATAAGAATTTAGATTATCTGGGAGATTTTTCTGTAGCCATTCCTATAGAGAGTAGTCTTCAATGTAATAATTGTGGTAGTGAGACCAACAGACTTAGTAGCAAATGCCATAGATAGGATCCTGGATTGCATAATTTGAGAAAGGTTGCTGAATAACAACATTCATTCATTTCCCCCTTCCTAACTACATAATTAACGGGGTGAGTTGACCTTCTTAACTCTACTACCATACCTTCATTTCCATGAGGGCAAGAACCATATGCCAAATTAATCTCTTTCTATCTTGAGTTGCTTTTTCCAGGGTGTTTTCTTCATTGCAACAGAGCAGTAACTAGATGCTATTATCTACATTATTTTTAAATACATTAATCCAGGAAAGCCATTTCTTACTACAGGTGACTTTTAGATTGGTAAAGAGCTGTGACACTCAACAGGTAACCACCAGCTGGTTGTCCACCAGGTAAATGAGTAGAAACCATGATAGTGTGATAAAAGAACTAAACTATCAACTGATGTCTCTCCTGAAGTTCTGTTTTCATTTCCTTTTCAACAGCAGTTTATTACAGATCAGCATAAACTTAACATTCAAAATATTTGTTATAATTTCACTGAAAAGATAATGTTATCAAGTAATTTAACAATTACTTGACTTACTGATACTCCCAACACCCACTCTATCCACACTGTTTTAAATATCATGTTTTCTGCTAATTTTAAAAAATTTAATTTGCAAGCCATTTTTCTTTATTTTCACAAAGGTATTGTAACAATGTAGAGACTTTTGTGGAATTTTAATCCGAATCTATTAAATAGAGAGAGCAATTAAAAGTTAGCATAATTAAAAACACACATTGATCATTTTAAAACTAAGTATGTTGTTTCTCAGTAACATGGTACGACTTATTTATAGGGACTAGTGAAATATTTTGGGTGAAAACATATAATTTCCATTATTAATAGAACAATACATCTTTGCTCAAAGCAACTAAAGCCCTACATTTATGGTTCTGAAGGAGCACTTGTTCCTTCTCAGTATAACAGTGGTTAATTCACATCACCTGCATTTTGTCCAAATTCTTAAACTTCCCTCTGCCAGACTCCAACCTGGCATGAAAGGGTCCCAAGGAAAGGAAGTGAAGGGATATAGAGTCCTGGGTTGTGGGCAAAACTTTCTTATCTTTTGAAATTCTTTTGTTTATAACTATTTGCTATTTAAGGACAAAAGCCATTGGCTTTTGGTAATTAATTCCTATTGGCAGCAAAAGGGGATTAAGAGAAAAAAAGGCTCAATTACTAGGGATCTTTTCTCTCTGACTCAAGTAACTCTTTCTGTTTAGGCTAGGAACTCATTATCTCTTTGTGAACCAGAGAGAAAAGAAAAGGAAAAAAGGAATTCATTTACACAGACAATGAACACAGACATATATACATTCATAAACACACATATTCTGGTCAGGCCTGACCACCTGTCTCATCATCTCCACAGGTGCTCATGCATACTTATATAGTACAATATACCCCGCCACACACACACACACACACACACACACACACACACACACACACACACACATACGTATAGAAAAACACACATATATGTGTACACATTTAGTAGATGGGTTCTCCCAAGCCAAGCCACACTCTGTTTCTTCCCCCTGGCCTTCTTATACCTTCTTAGTTTCTTAACCTTTAGAAAATTAACTCAAAGATCAAATGTTAACCAAAAGGGGAGTTACGGAAGAATGTCAATATTAAGTTCAAAGCAGTGTTTCATTCTATAATCTCATTTTAAGTTCAAAGTAATAGTTTCACATGGCCTTGTTTTATAATATTGCACACCTGTGGCTTCATCCTTGGTCTTGACCTAGAATGAATGTTTTTCCTTGATCACAAATTTTTCCCAAGCCTAGTTTTTATAGTGTAATTGTGAAAGCTCATGTTATTTCTTATTATGCAGCATTTACTTAGTAATCTATGAGAAGCAAACATATTCTATTCTTGACTCTTGCCTTATTACATTTTTTTGAAAAAAAAATGAAAAAAAAAACAATCAAAACAACAACGACAACAACAACAACAACAAAACAACAACAACAACAACAAAAAAACCAAAAAAACCCTGAAACTATCTCCTAAATCTTCCTAAAATTATTTAAACAAAATCAGGAATTGCATTTGTCACAAATTCATGAATATTCATCTTCATGTCAATCTGCAGGGAATATGCCAGTAGGGTGGGCCTGTGCCCAAGAAACCTCAGGCTATGCAATAGTGACAAGAATGTCATAGCAGTAGCAAGACGCAATCCTGGGATGACGTCTCTAAGGACTCTGCATTCATAGCATTCACCCATCACAGATCATGCAAAACTGTGGACCATCTCCAGAAAACTCACTTGCATGTCTTTAGCCTTTCCCAGATGAATCCTGCCAGCACTCCATCTTCAAGTGTATGCTAACATAATTAACATGGTTATCACAGGAGCCCATATCCAGGACGTTTGTATAAAGAATAAGCAAATTCTTTACTAGCTTTAAAGTATCCTTACAGATTAAAAAGTGATGATGGTGATGATGATGGTGATGATTGTGATGTGGTGATGATGGTGATGATTATGACTTGTATAGTTTAAAAACTTCTATGTCTTAATTTTTCCAAATACTATTTGGCATTTGAAATGTTTTAGCTTGTCATCCTAATAATATTTGTTTATTTGATTGTTCACTTGAATAATGACCACTTTAAAAGTAATATATACAAATTTATAGACAAAAAGTTTATAAGTTGAATTCACTTTAAATTACCAGAGCTCCAAAGAACATTCTGGTTATAAACGTAATTTTCCTTTTTTCTTAAAAGAAATGCATGAACAAATCTAATTTGATCTCAATGTTTTCAACTGGAAATGCCCACTGTTCCTTACTCAACTCTTCAATTTATCTTTTTGGCAAAAATCGACTTTTTAATATTTTATTTTCAACACTAGCTATTTCGTTATAAGTATCTTCCCTCAAATGTGAAAACATTTTCTAATAATGGAAGAAAAGACAGATCCAGTATGTATATGCATGTTACAGTATAACAAAGATCCTTTATATTACAGCTTTAATTATTAACTATTTCACACTACCACACATTGTTTATGAAAGATGCAACTCATCTTCTGAGGAATTACTTTCCTAAGAGGATCCCTCTTAGATGTTTACTACAAAGTACTATTTTACTGCCTTAATATTCATATTCTAAATAAAAAAGCATAAACTTTTTTACATTGAATAGAACAATAGATCCTACTCTGTTCTCAAGTAAATGTTTTTCCTTAATGAGATTGGCATATAATAAAGAAATAAACATGTAGGTATATGACTCTTAAAGAGGAAGATCAAAGACTTTAAAAACAGGGAGTGTGGGAAATTGTTACTAGGAGTATTTAAGAAAGCCTTTAAAAAGAAAATGTGGTCTTCAAAGAAAAATTAGACTTTGCATTATGGGAACGAAGGAGAAATACAAAGAAGGAAGGAAGGTGAAAGCAAAGGAAGGAAGGAAGGAGTGAAGGAAGGAAGGAGAGAGGGAAGGATGGGCTAAGCTCCATTCTAGAATGGTAACTGTGAAAGAGAAATAATTATAGGGGTATGATGAGAAATTTGAAGCTATTGTAACATAAAATGTATTATATGAGTTTCTCATTTTGGCTTTTTCAGTAATGACATTGGTTTTAGTTAAGATTATTGATGCTGCCTGAAACACAATGACCAAGGAAGCTTAAGGAGGACAGGTATTATCTGGCTTAGACTTCCACAGCACTGTTCATCATTGAAGGAAGTCATGATAGAAACTCAAACAAGACAGGGTCCTGAAAGCAGGACCTGGTACAGGAGCCTTGGAGGGGACCTGCTTACTCTCTCCCAAAATATTGCTCAGCATGCTTTATTATATAGTGGAATTCTCCCCAACCCAGGGATGAGACCACCCACCTTGGGATATCCCTCCCATCGATCACTAACAAGATGCCTTACTCCTGGATCTTATGGAAGAACTTCTCTCCTTTCAGATGACTCTAGGTTGTGTCAAGTTGACATAAAACTAACCAGCATAAATATTTGATAGACAATCTAGAACAAATAGAAGTTGTTTTATGATCTGTGGCCTCAGAAATTGAGTTGATATTCAGAACTTCATCAAAATTTTACAGGTAAATATTTAGAGTATGGATTCCTTCATCGCCTTTATCCCTACTCCAGAGAAAATGTTAGTGTTGTAGGTTGTACTAGTAGCATCCAATCTCATATTTCTAAGGCTCATTTTGAGATTAGGATCAAGCAGTGATGGCGAATCACAGAACTATAACCTTAAAGAATCAACAGTGGTAGTCAAAAGTATCATCTATATGATATATTTCAATATAAAAAAATGATAATTCTGGAAGTTTTTATAAACAAAATAGTAAACCAAAATTTTATTGAAAGGGACATACAGTCAAAAGATAAGGACTATACTCAGATTTTATTAAAGGAAATAATGGTAGCATAAATAGAAATGCTTTAATATGGTTTGGAATTATCTTCTCTCCCACATCTTAGAATATGTTTTGTGTGTACTTGTTTAATCATTTATTTCATAATTGCTTCTCAACACAGTAATAAAGCTCCAATGTAGTGCAGTTACTGATTTTTAACATTATTATAAGGACATGCAAATAATGAAATTATTTATATTCTATATATTTTTTCAATTTTTCAGTAATTTAAAATATGTATAATATTCCAAACATTGTCATTGTGATATGATTACCAATTATGTGAAATGAAATAGTTTATCACATACCATATAACTCATGAAAGTCTTATTAGTGAGTTCTCTTTAACATTAGTACTGAGAAATTTCCAAGGCATTTAGAAATTGGAATTATATTTCCGGAAGAACAAGACATCTTTCAAGATGTTAAAAGAGTACAAAATATGCATGATTATTGTTGTAAGTAAGCCCTGATAAATTGGATTAAGTAATATTTCACAAATATATTTAGTTTTATTGGATAACATTACACTATATGCCATAAATACCTTGCCATGATAAAATACCTATCTCTTTTCCAACAGATCAAATTCATACAGGAGTTCTAGTGTTCAAAATAACTGTTATGTAAGCAGGGAAGTTGTACAATGATTGTTCTGTTTGATACTCCTTTGATCAAATGTGTTAAATTAATGTACGGCTGTATTTCTAAATAATTCATCATTGGAAAGAAAAAGAGGCACACTTGTACAAGTACCAACAAAGAAATGTGTTTTCTCATAATTTTCCTTTGACTGACATGAATTAGGTTGAGAAACACGAATCATTTTCTTTCCTTATGCCTCAGATTATCTTTAACTCTGTGACTCTCCTGATAAAAGCTTTCCTTGAAGTAGAGTTTTACCTTGGAGCTTTTTGAAAATACAGGATATATGAACCCAGTTTTGACCCATTTGGTTAGAATTGATGAGAAATTATTTTCTCTTTTTTGTTTATTTTTTAATCCTTTAATCCTTGTTTTACACTCCAGTCTTTATCCCCATCCTGGACCACTCTCTGACTATTTCACATCTCAGACCTTCTCCTTTTGCTTCATATCAGTTGGTGATTCACTGTGAGTATAATAGTTATTATTACTGACAACCCAATGTAGTCCATATAAGCTTCAATTAATTTCAGTTATAAGTGCATAATAGCTCTTCCAGTCAGAAAAGCACCGGGTAGCTAGGGCGCAGGGTCGGCTGACATTCGCCAGCTACCCACAACACCCACCACAGGATCTTAAGACTTCTGGTGAGTAAACACAGCTTTTGCTCCAATCCAATTGCGCGCGGGACCTCAGACTGCATTAGTTAGGGAAGCAGAAAACCGGCCTGAGTAGGACCACAGACCTCTTCCAGCTGGACCAGCACCGGGGTACCTCCAGCTACCCATGACCCCCACCACAGGATTTTGAGACTGCTGGTGAGTGGAACACAGCTTCTGCTCCAATCTTTAAATAGTGACAACGACAACAACTAACCCCAGAGATTACCAGATGGCGAAAGGTAAACATAATAATCTTACTAACAGAAACCAAGACCACTCACCATCATCAGAACCCAGCACTCCCACTTCGCCCAATCCAGGGCACCCCAACACACCGGAAAAGCTAGACACGGATCTAAAAGCATATCTCCTGATGATGGTAGAGGACTTCAAGAAGGAATTGAATAACACACTTAAAGAAATACAAAGGAACACTGGTAAACAGGTAGAAGACAGTAAAGAGGAAGCACAAAAATCCCTTAAAGAATTGCAGGAGAACACTGTTAAGAGTTACAAATCCTTAAAGAAAAACAGGATAACATAATCAAACAGGTAGAAGTCCTTAATGAAAAACAGGAAAACACATGCAAACAGATGATGGAAATGAACAAAACCATACTAGACCTAAAAAGGGAAGTAGACACAATAAAGAAAACCCAAAATGAGGCAACACTGGAGATAGAAACCCTAGGAAAGAAATCTGGAACCATAGATACCAGCATCAGCAACAGAATACAAGAGATGGAAGAGAGAATCTCAGGTGCAGAAGATTCCATAGAGAACATCGGTACAACAATCAAGGAAAATGTAAAATGCAAAAAGATCCTAACTCAAAACATCCAAGAAATACAGGAAACAATGAGAAGACCAAACCTACGGATAATAGGAGTGGATGAGAATGAAGATTTTCAACTCAAAGACCAGCAAACATCTTCAACAAAATTATAGAAGAAACTTCCCAAATCTAAAGAAAGAGATGCCCATGAACATACAAGAAGCCTACAGAACTCCAAATAGACTGGACCAGAAAAGAAATAACTACCGAAACATAATAATCAGAACAACAAATGCTCTAAATAAAGATAGAATACTAAAAGCAGTAAGAGAAAAAGGCCAAGTAACATATAAAGGCAAGCCTATCAGAATTACACCAGATGTTTCACCAGAGACTATGAAAGCCAGAAGATCCTGGACGGATGTTATACAGACACTAAAAGAACACAAATTCCAGCCCAGGCTACTATACCCAGCCAAACTCTCAATTAACATAGATGGAGAAACCAAAGTATTCCACTACAAAACCAAATTCACACATTATCTCTCCACGAATCCAGCCCTTCAAAGGATAATAACAGAAAAAAACCAATACAAGGACAGGAACCACGCCCTAGAAACAACAAGAAGTTAATCCCTCAACAAACCTAAAAGAAGACAGCCACAAGAACAGAATGCCAACTTTAAAGACAAAAATAACAGGAAACAACAATTACTTTTCCTTAATATCTCTTAATATCAATGGACTCAATTCCCCAATAAAAAGACATAGACTAACAAACTGGCTACACAAACAAGACCCAACATTTTGCTGCTTAGAGGAAACTCATCTCAGAGAAAAAGATAGACACTACCTCAGAATGAAAGGCTGGAAAACAATTTTCCAAGCAAATGGTATGAAGAAACAAGCTGGAGTAGCCATTCTAATATCTGATAAGATTGACTTCCAACCCAAAGTCATTAAAAAAGACAGGGAGGGACACTTCATACTCATCAAAGGTAAAATCCTCCAAGAGGAACTATCAATCCTAAACATCTATGCTCCAAATACAAAGGCAGCCACATTCATTAAAGAAACTTTAGTAAATCTCAAAGCACACATTGTACCTCATACAATAATAGTGGGAGACTTCAACACACCACTTTCACCAATGGACAGATCATGGAAACAGAAACTAAACAGGACACAGAGAAACTAAGAGAAATTATGAATCAAATGGATCTGGCAGATATCTACAGAACATTCTATCCGAAAACAAAAGGATATACCTTCTTCTCAGCACCTCATGGTACCTTCTCCAAAATTGACCACATAATTGGTCACAAAACAAGCCTCAACAGATACAAAAATATTGAAAGTGTCCCATGCATCCTATCAGATCACCATGGACTAAGGCTGATCTTCAATAACAAAATAAATAATAGAAAGCCAACCTTCACGTGGAAACTGAACAACACTCTTCTCAATGATACCTTGGTCAAGGAAGGAATAAAGAAAGAAATTAAGGACTTTTTAGAGTTCAATGAAAATGAAGCCACAACATACCCAAACTTATGGGACGCAATGAAAGCATTTCTAAGAGGAAAACTCATAGCTCTGAGTGCCTCCAAAAGGAAACTTGAGAGAGCACACATTAGCAGCTTGACAACATACCTAAAAGCACTAGAACAAAAGGAAGCAAATTCACCCAAGAGGAGTAGACGGCAGGAAATAATCAAACTCAGGGGTGAAATCAACCAAGTGGAAACAAGAAGAACTATTCAAAGAATCAACCAATCAAGGAGCTGGTTCTTTGAGAAAATCAACAAGATAGATAAACCCTTAGCCAGACTCACTAGAGGGCACAGGGAAAACATCCTAATTAACAAAATCAGAAATGAAAAAGGAGACATAACAACAGATCCTGAAGACATCCAAAACACCATCAGATCCTTCTACCAAAGGCTATACTCAACAAAACTGGAGAACCTGGATGAAATGGAGAAGTTCCTAGACAGATACCAGGTACCAAAGTTGAATCAAGATCAGGTTAATTATCTAAACAGCCCTATATCCCCCAAAGAAATAGAAGCAGTCATTAATAGTCTCCCAACTAAAAAAAGCCCAGGACCAGATGGGTTTAGTGCAGAGTTCTATCAGACCTTCAAAGAAGATCTAATCCCAGTTCTTCACAAACTATTCCACAAAATAGAAACAGAAGGTACTCTACCCAACTCATTCTATGAAGCCACAATTACTCTGATACCTAAACCACAAAAAGACCCAACAAAGATAGAAAACTTCAGACCAATATCCCTTATGAATATTGATGCAAAAATCCTCAATAAAGTTCTTGCTAACCGAATCCAAGAACACATCAAAACAATCATCCACCCTGACCAAGTAGGTTTCATCCCAGGGATGCAGGCATGGTTCAATATATGGAAATCCATCAACGTAATCCAGTATATAAACAAACTCAAAGACAAAAACCACATGGTCATCTCGTTAGATGCGGAAAAAGCATTTGACAAGTTCCAACACCCATTCATGATAAAAGTCTTAGAAAGATCAGGAATTCAAGGCCCATACCTAAACATGATAAAAGCAATCTACAGCAAACCAGTAGCCAACCTCAAAGTAAATGGTGAGAAGCTTGAAGCAATCCCTCTAAATTCAGGGACTAGACAAGGCTGTCCACTTTCTCCATACCTATTCAACATTGTACTTGAAGTCCTAGCCAGAGCAATTCGACAACAAAAGGAGATCAAAGGGATACAAATTGGAAAAGATGAAGTCAAAATATCACTTTTTGCAGATGATATGATAGTATATATAAGTGACCCTAAAAATTCCACCAGAGAACTCTTAAGCCTGATAAACGGCTTCGGTGAAGTAGCTGTATATAAAATTAACTCAAACAAATCAATGGCCTTTCTCTACACAAAGAATAAACAGGCTGAGAAAGAAATTAGGGAAACAACACCCTTCTCAATAGTCACAAATAATATAAAATATCTTGGCTTGACTCTAACTAAGGAAGTGAAAGATCTTTATAATAAAAACTTCAAGTCTCTGAAGAAAGAAATTATAGAAGATCTCAGAAGATGGAAAGATCTCCCATGCTCATGGATTGGCAGGATCAACATTGTAAAAATGGCTATCTTGCCAAAAGCAATCTACAGATTCAATTCAATCCCCAACAAAATTCCAAATCAATTCTTCAACGAATTAGAAAGTGCAATCTGCAAATTCATCTGGAATAACAATAAATCTAGGATAGCAAAAACTCTTCTCAAGGATAAAAGAACCTCTGGTGGAATCACCATGCCGGACCTAAAGCTCTACTACAGAGCAATTGTGATAAAAACTGCATGGTACTGGTATAGTGACAGATAAATAGACCAATGGAATAGAATTGAAGACCCAGAAATGAACCCACACACCTACAGTCACTTGATCTTCGACAAGGGAGCTAAAAACATCCAGTGGAAGAAAGAGAGCATTTTCAACAATTGGTGCTGGCACAACTGGTTGTTAACATGTAGAAGAATGCGAATCAATCCATTCCTATCTCCTTGTACTAAGGTCAAGTCTAAGTAGATCAAGGAACTTCACATAAAACCAGAGACACTGAAACTTATAGAGGAGAAAGTGGGGAAAAGCCTTGAAGATATGGGCACAGGGGAAAAATTCCTGAATAGAACAGTAATGGCTTGTGCTCTAAGATCGAGAATTGACAACTGGGACCTCATGAAACTGCAAAGCTTCTGCAAGGCTAAAGACACCATCAATAAGACAAAAAAACCACCAACAGATTGGGAAAGGATCTTCACCTATCCTAAATCAGATAAGGGACTAATATCCAATATATATAAAGAACTCAAGAAGGTGGACTCCAGAAAGTCAAATAAAGCCATTAAAATTGGGGCTCAGAACTGAACAAAGAATTCTCACCTGAGGAATACCGAATGGCAGAGAAGCACCTGAAAAAATGTTCAACATCCTTAATCATCAGGGAAATGCAAATCAAAACACCCCCGAGATTCCACCTCACACCAGTCAGAATGGCTAAGATCAAAAATTCAGGTGACAGCAGATGCTGGCGAGGATGTGGAGAAAGAGGAACACTCCTCCATTGTTGGTGGGATTGCAAGCTTGTACAACCACTCTGGAAATCAGTCTGGTGGTTCCTCAGAAAATTGGACATAGTACTACCGGAGGATCCAGCAATACCTCTCCTGGGCATATATCCAGAAGATGTCCCAACCGGTAAAAAGGACACATGCTCCACTATGTTCATAGCAGCCCTATTTATAATAGCCAGAAGCTGGAAAGAACCTAGATGTCCCTCAACAGAGGAATGGATACAGAAATTATGGTACATATACACAATGGAGTACTACTCAGCTATTAAAAAGAATGAATTTATGAAATTCCTAGCAAAATGGATGGACCTGGAGGGCATCATCTTGAGTGAAGTAACACAATCACAAAAGAACTCACACAATATGTATTCACTGATAAGTGGATATTAGACCAAAACTTAGGATACCCAAGATATAAGATACAATTTGCTAAACGCATGAAACTCAAGAAGAATGAAGACCAAAGTGTGGACACTGTGCCCCTTCTTAGAATTGGGAACAAAACACCCAGGGAATGAGTTAGAGAGACAAAGTTCGTAGCTGTGATGAAAGGATGGACCATCTAGAGACTGCTGTATCCAGGGATCCATCCCATAATCAGCTTCTAAATGCTGACACCATTGCATACTCTAGGAAGATTTTGCTGAAAGGACCCAAATATAGCTGTCTCTTGTGAGAGGATGCCGGGGCCTAGCAAGCATAGGAGTGGATGTTCACAGTCAGCTATTGGATGTATCACAGGGCTCCCAATGGAGAAGCTAGAGAAAGTACCCAAGGAGCTAAAGGGATCTGCAACCCTATTGTTGGAACAACATGAACCCCGGAGCTCTTGTCTCTAGCTGCATATGTATCGAAAGATGGCCTAGTCGGCCATCAATGGAAAGAGGCCCATTGGACTTGCAAACTTTATATGCCCCAATATAGGGGAATGCCAGGGCCAAAAGAATGGGAATGGGTGGGTAGGGAAGTGGGGGGCGCTATGGGGGACTTTTGGGATAGCATTGGAAATGTAATTGAGGAAAATATGTAATAAAAATATTAAAAATTTAAAAAAAGTGCATAATAACTATGACATAAGGATTCACCTGGTTGGAATTCCACTTAAACAGTTGTCAAATAAAGGCACACGCCTTTAATCCTCGCACTCAGGAGGCAGAGGCAGGAGGATTTCTGAGGCAGGAGGATTTCTGAGTTCGAGGCCAGCCTGGTCTACAAAGTGAGTTCCAGGACAGCCAGGGCTACATAGAGAAACCCTGTCTCGAAAAAAAAAATAGTAGATATTAATTAAAATATGCTTTGGATATAAGCATACATTGTGTAATCATATTAATTATTTAAAGATATCACCTATTTAGAGAAAGATAAATCATTTCAACATTGTGCTATCTAGAAAATGCAATCATTGTTGATACTCAGCTCATTAAAGATGAGTCAATTAAAGATTCTCACTTCTGTTATTTAGTATCCTTTGATTAAACTTTGGCCTAAGTCTTTCCCGAATCTTCAATAATTAACATTTCAGTCTCAACCTGAGTTCAACTTCTGTTTATCTTAAGAGAGCTTTGTTATGTTTTGAATCCCACTGTGCTAGGTCTTTCACTTACATGCTATGGTCGTGTATCTTGGGGTACTTGTGGAAAGCTGAACAACAGAAGGGTGGATGTAACATACTCTTTTGCCTGTTTTGGCAACTCTTTTCCTCCTTCTGGGTTATCTCATCCAAATTCAATAGGAAGCTTTGTGCCCAGTTTTATTGTAACTTGATACAATGTGTTCTGGTGGGGGGTTCAGGGAGTGGGCTGCTCATTCTTTAGGAAAACAGAGCAATGGATCTAGAGAAGAGAGGAGGTAGGGGGATGACTAGGAGGAGTGGAGACAGGGGAACTCTGTTTGGATATAACATATGAGATAAGGATAAATTAAAAGAGGAAGAAGAAGCTAACAGAATATAGTGAATCCTGAACTGGATCTACAGACAAAATTAAAACCAAACAGAATCTCGTATTCAATGAAATATCATCATATCCAACCATCATTCTTTTTCGCCCTCACCTCCAACTCTATCTGTGCCTTCCTTAACCGTCCTGTACCCCAAGTTCTCTTCCTTTTCTCTTCATTTTTTATAACCCCCGAATTCAAATTAGTGTTGTTCATATGTGCGTGAGTGTGGAGTCATGCAATGAAGCCTTGTCAGCCTACGTGTGACTAAACCTACTGAGAATTTTTCTCCCTCCCTGAGTAGCCATCCCCTGCCAACAGCTTCTCAGTATTTGTGGGTCCTGAGGTTCCCAGCTGAGAATTTTGTCTGCCCAGTGTTCAACATTTTTAGATTGTGCATACAAATGAGGCCATGTTGTGTGGTACTTGTTCTTGCTGATTCTGTTTTATTTCAGTTAAGGTAGTGGTGTCCAGTACCATACATGTGTCTACAAATCTCTGAAATCTATCCTTTGTATGAAAATACTGATTGCTTGTTTTATTTTCTTTGAATATATATATATATCCAGAAATATGATTGGTGGGTTGATGGTTGTTTGTCTTTTTTAATTGAGAAAACTTTATATGGATTCTGAAAAAGGCAGTACTAATTTACATTGCCATAAACAGGAGGAAAAATATCTCCCTCCTCCATATTCTAATCAACACTTGTCATTTCTGTCTTGTCTCGCAGTAGCCGGTGTCATTGGGGAGAAATTACACTGAGAATGCTTCTCATTTTTGTTTTTCCAATGACAACTAGTGATTTTCTTAATGTTTTTATATGGATTTTACTGATTTTTGTATCCTTCACCTGGAAATAGTTCAGGTTGTTGCAGATGTTATATTGTGTCTGTACAGTGCTTCGGAAATTTAAAAAAAAAAATGTTTTTTGATTGCAATTATGTTAAACTTCCTATCATTAAGGTTGGATCAAATTGGTTTTCTAAGAACACAGCTTGTGGATATTTGCAAATTTACCTTTGCTTTCTTTTAGAATTCAAACATACTTTGGATTTACCTCCTATTTTACTTTAAGTAAATAATATGGCCACATATTAATATGTGTTATTAATGCTTAAAATTCAATAATAGAGCTTTGAAATAACTCCACCAGTAAATCCTTTGCTTATAAAGCATAAACTCCTGAGCTCTATATATAGAATTAAAATCAAAATCAAAAGCAGTGATAGGTGTTTGCACCAGGGCTGGGAAGTCAAAGGCAGAAGGTTACATAAGACCTGCTGGGCTATGTGACTACTCCAATGTGTAAGCTCCTGGCCAATTAACAGCATCCCTGCAAATGAATTTACTTGAAATCCCAATCACATGCACATGTCACACAAGTGTACCTGCTCACATATGTATATATCAACATACATGAACATGCATGTACATATAAACATAAAAATAAATCAATATTCCCTCTATATTTCCCTAAACAGTTATGACTTAGGATAAATTACAAGTTGGAATTTTTGTTATGTCTATTTTGAATAAATTATGAACTATATAATGATTACTTCTATATCTCATTTCATACAACATAGACTTATAAATGCCCTTTTGTTATGTCTATATTTTTAACAATTTACAAAATAACCATTGTACTATATTTTTCATATGTCCTATCTCTTTTTCTTGAGCATGCAATTATATTTTTTTTCACAGTTAGTTTGAAGAGAAAGATGCCCTCTCATTTCCTGATAACAGGCACTTAATTTTTAAGAAATTTTCTAGATTCATTCTCTGTTGCTATAACAAATAATGATAAAAGGAGTTTGGTCAGCAAAGGATGATGTGGCTTATTCTTGCAGACCACAGTCCATCTTTGAAAGACGACAAGGCAAAATGTTAAGCAAAAGCAAAGCTATAAAGTAATGCTGATGTCTAGCTAGCCCATAGGCCCATAGTTAGTTAGGCTTTTTATACACCCATAACAGCCTGCCTAGGAATGGTGCTGCCCAGAGGAGGTTAGGTCCGACTCCACCACTTGAAGACAACCTTCAAAAATATGGCCACAGGCCATCTTTTCCATGCAACTCGTACATTGAGGCTCTCCTTTCAGATGATTCTAGAAGAGCAGTTTTTAACATGTGGGTCGTGACCCCAACAGGAGCACCATATCAGATATCCTGTGTATTAGATATTTACAATAAAATTCATAGCAGTAGCAAAATTAGAGTTATTAAGTATCAATAAAATAATTTTATGGTTGAGGGTCACCATGGCATGAGGAACCTTATAGCTCTAGGCTGTCAAATTGAAAAGCTAATTAGGAATGTTGCACTTTTCCCCACATAACAGATTCTATACTACGTAGACTCCATAGTATCCTACTATATGGATATAATGTGATTTTTGAGGTTTCTAGAGATTGTCAGAATAAGCCTTTATGTATATATTTTAAATTGTCCTTCAGAAGATTCTATAAACTTGCAGTGAATAAAGCTTTTGCTTGTACAATCTAAGCAATTTTTAGTTATTTTTCACCAACCTAAAGCTTCCCTATTTCTATTGGAATGCCAAAACCGTTTTGTCTTGATTGACTATTTAAATGTTCAATATCCTTTTTACATAAAATTAAAAGACAATCACTGGAATATTTCTGTCAGAGTAAAGAAACTGAATAACAATTAAACACTACATTAAATTAAAATGAAACATACAAATTATAGATTCCTGGTACAATAAAGTATCACAAGCCGGTGACAGTGAATCATGGCTGCCTGAATCTCAATGAAGAGGAATTTCAGAGTCATATAATGAAATGAAGAAATCTGACACTGAAGGACTGGAATTATGATTATGTCCAAAAATTAAATCTGTTTGTGTTTATCCTCATTAAGAGATTGGATAACAAGAAACACAGTATTTGTGATTGGATTTTGGAGCATTCTACTCCTGTATCAGGCCAGTGGTTAAATGCAAAAACTCATTAAATAAAATATCATTGAGCTTTATAATATTAATTACATTTTTATGTAATGATTGTACTTTATTAGCAAATTTTATTAAAGAGTAACACAATGCCATTGTATAGAGTCTATATGTTATATTCATATGTTTTTTTTTTATTTATTTTTATTTATTTATTTATTTTTTTTTGGTTTTTCGAGACAGGGTTTCTCTGTATAGCCCTGGCTGTCCTGGAACTCACTTTGTAGACCAGGCTGGCCTCGAACTCAGAAATCCGCCTGCCTCTGCCTCCCAAGTGCTGGGATTAAAGGCGTGCGCCACCACTGCCCGGCTTATATGTTTTTTTTTTAATCCAATTTTACATTTTTCACTAGATCAATCCCAGTGGGTTCTGGCTAACTTTGTTTCCTTACAAAAGGAACAAGAGCTTGCAGGCTTTATGTCATGAAATTATAGTGTGACTGAGAAGTTAATTAGGTTGCTTCTTTTTTTTTTTTTTTTTGATAGTGAAAAACAAGCAAGTTTGTTCTAACACTGGAGTGCATAATTTCTCTTGCCTCGTATCAAAAATACTTTTAGAAAATTTATACACAGATGCTCCTATATTTTATTGAAAATTGTTGTTTCATAAAATATATTCTGATCAAAATTAGCCCTTTCTTTTTGCCTCCAATATTCTCCAACAATTCCCATCCAGCCAACTCCATGCCTTCTCTCTCTCTCTCTCTCTCTCTCTCTCTCTCTCTCTCTCTCTCTCTCTCTCACTCTCTCAAACAAACAAACAAACAAGTAGTCAAACAAAAGCCAAACTGGTTAGAATTAATAATAATTTAAATGTAAAATTATTTAAAAGTAAAAACACAAAATCAGGAACCAAAATACACATTAGATAGTCCTTTCAAATGAAGACTGTTTCTAAACTACTACCTTTACATTTTTATTTTATTAAAGTAGCAAAACATTCAAGATGACTTTCAGTATTGCTCTTTACATTTTCCCTTTAAATCCCATTTACCTGGACAGACAGGTCCTTGGGTCACTAACACTGGAGCAGAGGTATTGTGCCATGTTGTTGTCTGGATTCTTTTCTCCTAGCTACATTCAACATATTGCAGCCTGGAGATAGTAACTGTTGAGAAAGAAAGCTGTCTCATTAATTCAATGGTACCTGAGATTGAGATTCTGAGAGCTATCAGGCACCGTCCTCCTTCCTGCCCTTCTAGATTTTAACACTGGCTGAAGTGTTTAGCAGAATCCTGATCACAAGTCTTTACCTATATTAGATTAGCTCTAAGATAGGTTTAGGATTCTTGGTTTCAGCCTCATTCAGTTTACCTGGAAACTCCTGAGTAAGTGGACTCCATACCCTACTAGCCCTTCGGGCTGCCTTTGTCCTATGTCTAGGAGCCACCAATTATTGATTTGTTCCTTAATATTCTGGAGCTCTCTGCACCAGCAAGAAGTCTTGCCATGTTTTCCATGTGAGTTTAGTTTACTATCTGTATAGAATAAATTACTCCAAAGCAATGAGAGGTGGCACTCTCTTCCAGACATTTATAGATCTCTAAAGGCATGTCACAAGTTATAGCTTAGCACGTGAAAATTAACATTGACAAAGGGAAGCCCAGTATTGAAGAAGCTGCAGAATAGCTAGCATCCTAAAACTTGTAATTTCATTTATTCTCCCAACAAATACAACACCAAATTTAATGTGCAAAAACCCCATGTGATCATTTGTGTGAAGGCTGAGAAATCCAACCTACAAGTGACATTTCAAATGATATGTGTGTGGGTAGATATGTAAAAGTATCGAATGTTTTCTGAATGTCAGGCATATATGGTGTTATAGCCACATCTATTACATGGAAACTCCTACATTGCATACCTATCTAAGACACCTAAACTTGAAAATAATATAGCAGGAGCCTGTCATCTGATTATTGTGTAGATTTCTGTACTCTTCTATATTACAATTTCAAATTGAGTGTCAATACTAATAAGCCTTCCTATTAGAATTATAACATAATATCAAAGGGGGGAAAGTGAGATTTAGGAATAATATATACTATCGAACAATTCTATATGTAAGTCTGTACACTTTTACCAGAAATAAATGTACAGCAATAGCTATAATAATCAAGTTCAGGTTTCATTCTAAGCAAGGAGCATCATAACATAGGGGTTTAATATTTCAGATTGTTATGATGATATTAAAAAGCTATGTTTTATTAAGGGACATTTTATACCCTTCTCAGTGATGGAGATTAATTGTGCCCTTGGGATATTTTGTTGCAAGTAAATTAGGGGTGATTAATAGAACCTGCTGCACAAAATAACCACAAGGAAAATGCAGAAATTTCTTTTCTTTTTGTTAACGAATATTTCAAAGTTATCTTATTTATGGTTAAAAGTATAAACATCCTTCAATTAGTTGAAGTATGGAGTCTCTGCATATTTATGGCAGTGACAACATGCAATGGAAATCAGTAGGAGCAGTTAAGGGTGGCTCATTGCTTACAATGGGAAGTAGTAACAGCTCACCCAGGGAATTAATCTACTGCTGCAAAAAATATATGTTATTTGATTTCTAAATGGGGAAAACAAATTCAAATTACCAAGGATATCCTTTGAAGTATGAGGACTGAAAAGGGGTCTGTTTAATAAGATAACAAATGTTTACTGTGTAATTATAAATTAGATTTCTGTAATAATAATTTTGTACAATTAATTGTAATTGTGCTTACAGTCATTGCATTTCAATCCCTTATGCCCAAATCCCTTTTCCAAATCTGATTTTCACATAGCATTTGGCATAATTAAAGGAGACCACTCATTTAAATCATTATGATGATTTTGTCAACTTGGGTAAATCAGTATAAACCAGTGTGATTGGAGATTATGCTCAAGGAATGAAGAAATGAAGGCTGTGTTTAGTATACCAGTTAGACTTCTTTTTGTGTGGGTGTTGTCTTAAGAAACGTGTCCTAGCTTTCAGTTTGTGGAGAGCAACCTATAGTCTTGACAACAGACTGATTTGTTAAGAAAATCTGTAGCTTAGCCAACACTTAGTTAGATATAGCCCACTTTTAATACTAGAAACTTCATTTAGTGACAAAAGGTGGTCAATTGAGTTTGTTTATACCCTATCATTTTGCAATATTATTTACTTTGCATTAATATGTGTACATATTTTGGAAAGTTTCTACTGTATTTGGTTTCCATAGTACTCTCAATTGTCCCTTAATTTATCTGTCTCTCTCCAGATTTCCTTTCTCTTTTCATCTTCCTTCACTTTATCCACTCCCTCTTCCCATTCCAGGCTCCCCAGTCAATAACAATCTATTACCCTTTCCTAGAGAGAACTAGTCCCCTTTCCCAATTCCTTTATTCTATACCTATTGTTTGTGGTTCATTGAATTGTAACTTGGTTGCTATTGACTTAACAACTAATATTCACATATAAGCATATATACAATATCTCTCTTTCTGGATCTGAGTAACCTCACTCAGGATGATTTGTTTTTAGTTATATCCATTTACCTGCAAGTTTCATGGTTTCATTTGTTTTCTAAGTGGAATAATATTTCATTGAGTATTTGTTGATTTTTTTTTATCTATTCTTCTCTTCAGGGACATTTCAGTTGTTTCTAATTCTGGGACATTATAAACAGAGCAGCAATGAAAATGGTTATGTAAGTGTCTTTTTGATAGAATGAACTATACTTTTGGTATGTACCCCAAAACAGTATCTGAATCTTGAGATAGGTGAATTCCCATCCTCCTGAGGAATTGGCACATTAATTTCCAAAGTGATTGTACAAGTTTGCACATCTGCCAGCAATGAATGTGATTTCCACTTGCCCCATATCATCACCAGTCTGGAATGTCATTTGCTTTATTTTCTTGGCCATTCTGTTGGGTAAAAGAAGGAATTTCAAAGCACTTTCGATTTTAATTTCACTAATGACTAAGGATGTTGAAAACTTCTTTGTAAAAAAATTATTTGATTTATTTACATTCCAAAATTTGCTTCCTTTCCTCTAGTGTTCTATACTCCATGTCTCCACCGTTTGCCTGTGAGAGGGTGCTTTCCCTCCACCCCATTCCACCCCCATTTCACCCTCTCCGTGGGCATTCCTCTTCCCTCGGGCAACAAGTCTCTAGAGGATTAGGCCCATCTTCTCTTACTGAGACCAGACAAGGCAGCCCTCTGCTACATATGTTACTGGAGCCATGTACCAGCCCATATATGCTCTTCGATTGGTGGCTTACTCTCTGGGAACTCCCTGGAGCCTGGGAGAGTTGATACTGTTCGTCTCCATAGGGGTCTCTGTCCTCAGTCCAGTAGTTGGCTATATGTATGTGCAACTGCTGTTAGAGCCTCACAGAGGACAGCCATGCCAGTATACTCTCTGCAAGCACAACATGGGATTAATAATGGTGTCGGGGTTTGGTGCCCACAAATGGGATGGATCCCAAGCTGGACCAATAAGATGATGACATTTCAATCAGCCTCTACTTCATTTTTGTTCCTGCATTTCCTTTAGACAGTAATAATTCTGAGTCAAAATTTTGAAGGTAGGTTGCTGACACCATCCCTGAATGGGGGGGGGGGGCTGGCTATCTATTGGAGGATGTCACTTCACGTTCTATCTCTCCACTGTTGGGCATTTTGCCTAAGGTCATCCCCATTGAGTCCTGGGAGTCCTTTTACATCCTAGGTCTCTGGGGCTTTCTAGAAGTTTTCCTGTCCCCAACCCCACAGCTGCATATTTCCATTCATTCTCCTGGCCCTTGTTTCTCTCTCCATACCTGATCCTGACCCCCTTTTCTCTTCCATTCCCAACTTCCACACAGATCTTTCACTCCTTATGCCTCCCATGAATATTCTGTTCCCCTTTATAAATGGGATTGAAGCATTCTCACTTGGGCCTTCCTTCTTAGTGACTGTGGGTTGTATCATGGGGTACTTTTTGGGTAATAGGTGGATATCCATGAATGTCCTTCTGACTCTGGGTTACCTCACTCAAGATGATATTTTCTGGTCCCATCAGTTGCCTGTAAAAATACGTGATGTCCTTGTTTTTAATAGCTGAATAGTATTGCATTGTGTAAATGTACCACATTTTCTGTATCCATTCTTCAATTAAGGAAAGTCTAGTTCCTCAATACAGCTGCTGTAAACATAGTGGAGCAGGTGTCCTTGTAGTGCAGTGGAACATGTTTTATGTGCAGTAGTGGTATAGCTGAGTCTTCAAGTAGAACTCTTTCAAATCTTCTGAGGAACGGCCAGATTAATTTCTAAAGTAGTTGCACCAGCTTGCAATCCCACCAGCAATGGATGAGTGTTCCTCTTTCTCCACATCTTCGCCGCACCTGCTGTCACCTGAGTTTTTGATCTCGGCCATTCTGATTGGTGTAAGATGGAATCTCAGCGTCCTTTTTATTTTCATTTCCTTGATGACTAAGGATATTGAACATTTCATTAAATGTTTCTTGGCCATCCAAATTTCCTCTTTTGAGAATTCTCTGTTTAACTCTGTACTCCATTTTTTAACTGGGTTATTTGGGTTAATTTGTTTTGGTGTTTATCTACTTGATTTCTTTATATGTTTTGGATATTAGTCCTCTATCAAATGTAGGGTTAGTGAAGATTTTATCCTAATCTGTAGGTTGCTGTTTTGTCCTGTTGACAGTATTCCTTGTCTTACAGAAGCTTTTAAATTTCATGAGGTCCCATAGTCAATAGTTGATCTTAGAACCAGAGCTATAGGTGTTTCATTCAGGGAAATCACACACACACACCGTGCCAATGCATTAAAAGTTTTTACCACTTTCTCTTTTATGAGATTCAGTGAATCTGGTTTTATGTTGAGATCCTTCATCTACTTAGACTTGAGCTTTATACAAGATGAAAATTTCTTTAAGAATTTCTAAGACATTTGGGCTTCAACTATTGAGAATTCTCTGTTTAGATCTATACCTTATTTTGATTTGGTTGTTTTATTGATTTTTTTTTCAGTATTATCCATCTGGAGGATATAGAATTGGTAAAAATGTTTTTCCATTGTTCAACTGTCACTTTGTCTGATTGATGTTCTTCTTTGCCACGCATGAGCTTTTTAGTTTCAAGAAGTTCCATTTAGGAGTTGTTGACTTTGGAACCTATGCCAACTTTGTTCTCTTCAGGAAGTTTTTTCCCATGTCAATGAATTCATTTCTATTCCCCATGTCCCCCTATATCAATCAGGTGCAATGTCTACTATTTCATGACATGGTCTCTGAACAATTTGGAGTTGAGATTTGTGCAGAGAGAGTTTAACGTTGGGTCTGTTTGGATCCTTCTACATACAACTGTATACTATTAGACAAGTACAATTTTTTGAAGAATTTTTCCTATATATTTTCTGTCTTCCTTATCAAAACTTAGGTATCCTTAAGTGTATAGATTTATGTCTGTGTTTTTAACAATTCTGTTGATCAATATGTCCATTGTGTGCAAATATAATGCTTTAATAGTGGGTTATTTTTCCACTATTACTTTGTACTACTATTTAAATTTGGGGATGCTGCTGACTCTACTTGTTCTTTAATTATTCATGCTTGTTTTGCTATACTGAGTTTTTATGTTTTCATATAAAGCTGAAATTCTCTGATAATTTCTGGGAAGAATTGTGTTGAATTTTGATAGATATTGCATTAAATTTATGTATTGTGTTTGGCAGGATGGCCCTTTTACTATATTAATCCCACCAATCCATCAGATCTTTCAATTTTTGATATCTTCTTCAATTTATTTTTTAAATGTATTAATTTTTTATCTTAAGAATCTTTAATGTTAGTTTTCCCTCACTGTATCCCAGATTTACCCTGCTCTCTCAGGAACTAGAATATTGTTTCATAAAGAGATTAATGTGAAAGTTAAAATACAAGGATGGAATGATTATGGGTTAGTGCACAAACATCTCTAAAAGATAGATAAGACACAATATGCTACTATAGTTTTTCTTTCAGGAAAGACAGGCATGTGAGTGATTCACAGATACTGTCAATGGTGTTCGTACATATAAAGTTTGTACATACATTGGTTACTAACAATTAGCCATTAAGAACATAGTTACAGAAGCAGAAGCATAAAACAGAAATTTGCTTAAATAGAAAAAATGAATTATATTGAGCCCTTGTCATATCATTTTGTATGTAAATATTGCATCAATTTGTGTCTTTGGGTAAATAAATTCAGAGTTTTGAACAACCCATAAAAAGTCAGAGATAGTAGATATACTTCTATTTGAGTTCCGTGCATATTTATGTTCATACACTTAAAGAGTTGAATACATGGAAATTAAAGAATAAGTAGATTATAATACACAGATCTGTGGAAAATTTACATTTGCAAAGTAATATGTTTCAATTTTTAATTTTATTTAATTGATATAATCCTACTATTTACTTGAAATAGATACTGAAGATTTACTATAGGAGAGAAATATCTAGGAATATTAAAAACTAATATATAGTTTTAGTGGATATTTAACCACTGAACTAAAGGTCTGATTATTTTTCCAATTTTATTTTAAAATAACAACACAAAACCAAACTACAGAATATATGAAAACTTTATTCTACCATAAGCCACCACAGTTAGCAGTGGTTTTGTCTCTTGAGGTTTGCATAGTTATTCAAGTGAAAAATCTTCACATGATGATAACTGCTAGGAGCCACCTTTGATGACACATTAATGACTGATTTCCCCATTTAATAAATTAATGGGTAAAAGAAATTCCCTAGCTTATATCCAATTATAACCCAAATTAAATTGTTTGTTCTAGGCTGGCAGTGCATTGAACCTATTTGTTTTGCTTAAACTTAATGTAAGTAATAATATTATCAATATGTCTCTATTAACCTGTTAGAAGTGCTTAAAAGTCCTTGCTGTGTATCAAACCATACTGTTAAAATTGTTTCAGGATCATCGCTTTTATAGAACACTTTTTAAAAATTATGATGACATCCTGTGGGTATTATTAGTGACTGAATAAATCTAACTTTTCACAATTTCTTGACAAAAATTTATTTTTAAAGGGATTGTTTAGAATTTCATACTGCATCAAAATAATTCCCACTCCTTCCCCCTTCAGACTCCTCTTGCTTCATCTCAAATTTATGATCTCTACTTATCTATAATTTGTCCATATGTGTGTGTGTTTGTGTATATGTGTATGCACATACATATATGCACAAATGTACATATGCACTGCTGAGTCCATTTTGTGTAGCTTGTATGTACATTAATTCAGCCATGACCACTGGAGATTGGACAATCGTTGTGAGACTTAATGCCTTCTGTAGTTCCTCATCTAGGGGAGACACCACCCAGGATTTCTCCTGCTGGCATTAGTGTTGCCATTATGCTGATTCAGGCAGCCATACTATAGAGAGCCCATGAGTGCATTTTACATGTGGTGTCAATGGGCCCACAATATATTGATAGGTGTTCCGGGCCTCCAGTTCTAACTCTCTTTCTGCCCCATGATAAATGATTTTCCCCTGAGTCTCAAGTTTTGGGATTATGTTGCAGATGTATAAATTGGGATTAGGCACGGCACAATCATTATTATTCTGTGCATTTAGACCAGATGGGGATTTCCATAATAGTCTGTGTCTGTCAGAAAATGCAGCTTCTTTTGTGAAAGGTAAAAGCTGCCCTAATCTGACAGAGAATGACAGATAGGATTGAAGACTAAAAATCTTCCTTGAATGTTGATCATCTTCCTTTCTTCAAATACTTATAATTAGATTCCTTTGTTACATAAGTTATAGATTTTGTAAGTGGAATGCTTCCTTGATAAAGAATGAAATAAAAATATCAATATTAAACAGTTATTCTTAAAAATCAATATACATATTTATAAGTAAAACACTTAATTTTGTCTGATCAAAAGTTATAATATTATGTCCTTAGTTTTGTAATAGTCAGAAAGCTATATTTTATGAGCATCGTTAGTATAAAAAAAAAGTACATAATTCAAAATTGACATGACATTGTTTAGTGAGACTCTGAACTTCTAGTCCCAAAATCTTCAGGTTAAATCTTGATCTTACTAATTTTTGTGTGAAATTCTCACTTGACTGTATTTTGCCCTCTGACAAACTTGGTGTTTAATCACATATAATTCATACTTGTTAGAAAGTTAATTTGCAAAATAATTTGACTGTTCAATACATATGCCTTAAATATGCATAAATGTAAATTAAACTTGGGTTTTTAGATTCCTAGATCTTGAATTGCTAAAGATCTGTTATGCTCTGAAGCAGCTTTCATACCAGGGAGAATCTGAGAGGATTCTCTCTATCCTGCTCTTTATCTCCCAAAACAAGAAAATATAAGAGTGTAAATGGATTTTGTTTTTAATAACTGTATTAGATATTAATATGACTTGGCCAGCTCCCAGTAATCAAGGCAGAGTCCAATTGATTTATTTAATCAGCTTACCACAGTAACTGGGGGATTATGCCTAATCTATTTTTCTGCATGCTACATGATATACTTCTCATATGCACTTCCCCAAGTACTTGCAGTTTGACTCCAGCTGAGTTATTTCAAGTCTTTTGGCCTGTCCTCAGGTTCATTCCACTTGGGCACATGTGCTTGGTTCATCAAGTCTAATGGAGACATCATGACAAAAGAAGTATTCTTCCTTTTCCTCCTCTTTTCTCCTCCTGTTCCCTACCTCTGACTCCCAACACCGTAACTGAAAACCTGCTTGTCTCAACTTTCCTCAATAGCTTCAAGTTGGGCAGTAAGGATTACACAGCAAAGGCTAATGATGTGGGAATTTACTAGTCTGGGCAAAACCAGATCTTGAGGACCAGTATTTAGTTTTTGAATACATAGCAACACCATATCAATCCCTAACATTACAGAACTATTACCAGAAATGCTATCTAAAAAATAATATTTTAATTTTAAACATAATGGAAAATGGAAACCACAAGTAATATATGACTCAATAGGATATAATATAAACCAACAAAGGCTGCATCTACTGGCATCTTATACAAAGGTCAAGTTACACTGTGCTCCATCCAATGGATGGCTGTGAATATCCACTTCTGTATTTGTCAGGCACTGGCAGAGCCTCTCAGGAAATATCTATATCCAGCTCTTGTCAGCAAGCTCTTGTTCGCATCCACAATAGTGTGTGGGTTTGGTGGTTGTTTATGGGATGGATTCCTAGGTAGAGGAGTCTCTGGATGGTCCTTCCTTCAGTCTCTGCTCCACACTTTGTCTCTGAAACTTGTTCCGTGGATACTTTGTTCCCCATTATAAAAGGATCAAAGTATCAACACTTTGGTCTTCCATCTTCTTGAGTTTCATGCATTTTGTGAATTGTATCATGGGTATTCTGAGCTTCTGTGCTAATGTCCACTTATCTGTGAGTGTATATCATGTATGTTCTTTTGTGATTGGGTTACCTCACTCAGGATGATATCCTCCAGATCCATCCATTTGTCTAAGAATTTCATAAATTCATTGTTTTTAAAAGCTGAGTAGTACTCCATTGTGTAAATGTACCACATTTGCTGTACCCATTCCTCTGTGGAGGGACATCTGGATTCTTTCCAGCTTTTGACTATGATTTTTTTGTTTTTGTTTTTTTTTTTTGTTTTTTTTTTTTAAAGATTTATTTATTTATTATATGTAAGTACACTGTAGCTGTCTTCAGACCCTCCAGAAGAGGGAGCCAGATCTCATTACGGATGGTTGTGAGCCACCATGTGGTTGCTGGGATTTGAACTCCAGACCTTCAGAAGAGCAGTCGGGTGCTCTTACCCACTGAGCCATCTCACCAGCCCTTGACTATGATTAATGAGGCTGCTATGAACAGAGTGGAGCATGTGTCCTTGTTACATACTGAAGCATCTTCTGGGTATATGCCCTGGAGTGGCATTGCTGAATACTCAAGTAGTACTATGTTCATTTTTTTTTTGAGGAACCACCAAACTTATTTCCAGAGAGGTTGTACCAGCTTGCAATCCCACCAGCAATGGAGGAATGTCCTCTTCCCCCACATCCTTGTCAGTATATACTGCCACCTGAAGTTTTTGTTATTAGATATTTGTTGCATCTGTTCTCGACCAGCAAGAACGACACGACACAGTCGGATTCTTCACAACAGCCTTTATTGCAGGAACGCCTCAATGCTTCTACGGGGACCCCGGGTGCCCAGGGAGCCCTGCTTATATGCAACCCAGCACAGGAGAAGGCTCCGTGGCCCCCTGAGATTGGTCAGTCTACTGGCACCCAATTTGCATGCACCAGCTCAAGAGGGGTTGGCGCCAAATTAGAATTGACTCCTGTGCAGTGGTCTTGTTTATGACAATGGCAACCGGAAACCGGTGCCATCTTGGAGTTGGCTTCCCACAGATCTTTTCTTCATTTACATTTCAAATGCTATCCCAAAAGTCTCCTATACCCTCCCCCTCCTGCTTCCTGGCCCTGGTCCCCTGTACTGGGGCATATAATCTTCGCAAGACCAAGGGTCTCTCCTCCCACTGATGGCCTACTAGGATATCCTTTGCTACATATGCAATTAGAGACACAAGCTCTGGCGGGGGTAGTGGTTAGTTCATATTGTCGTTCCTCCTATAGGGTTGCAGACCCCTTTAGCTCCTTGGGTACTTTCTCTAGTTCCTTCACTGGGGGCCCTGTGTTCCATCCAATAGATGACTGTGAGCATCCACTTCTGTGTTTGCCAGGCACTAGCTAAGCCTCACAAGAGAGAGCTATATCAGGGTCCTGTCTCAACAGAGGAATGGATACAGAAAATATGATACATTTACATAATGGAGTGCTAATCAGGTATTAAAAACAATGAATTTATGAAATTCTTAGGCAAATGGATGGATCTGGAGGATATCATCCTGAGTGATTTAACCCAATCACAAAAGATCATACATGATATCACTTACTGATGAGTGGAAATTATCCCAGAAATTTAGAATACCCCACATAAAATTTAGAAAACACATGAAATTCAAGAAGAAGGAAGACCAAAGTGTGAATAGTTTGTTCCTTCTTTGAATTGGAAACAAAATACCCCTGGAAGTGGCTACAGAGACAAAGTTTGGAGCTGAGACAGAAGGAAGGACCAACCAGAGACTGCCCCACCCAGAGATCCATCCTATATACAACCAACAAACCCAGTCACCTGAGTTTTAATGAAGGAGCTAGAGAAAGTATCCAAGGAGCTTGAGAGGTTTGCCACCCCAGAGGAGGAACAACAATATGAACTAACAAGTTTTTCCAGAGATCCATGGGACTAAAACACCAACAAAAGAAAACACATGGTGAGACTCATGGCTCCAGCTGCATATGTAGCAGAGGATGGCCTAGTCGGTCATCAATGGGAGGAGAGGCCCTTGGTTTTGTGAAGGTTATATGCCACAGTTTAGTGTACTGCCAGGGTCATGAAGTGGGAGTGGGTGGGTTGGTGATGGGGGGGGGGAGGTGTAGTGGGGTTTTGGAGGGAAAACTAGGAAAGGGGATAACATTTGAAATGTAAATAAAGAAAATATAATAATAATAATAATAATAAAAACAAACAAACAAATCTTACGTTACTTTCCTCTCTGTTCATTTCTCCCCAGCACCCAGATTCCTCACAGGACATCACTTAAAGTAAACTGTGGGATGAGCTATTAGCTTTCTCCCCTGAAAATTCTTCTCTCAATTCACCTTCAGAGGATTTATTATTAAATAGAAAGTGGTTCAAAGATATTTGAACACTTGCATGTTCAATTAAATCATATTTATATTTTTGTCTTATAATAAATGGGGGTTAGGAAAACCATTTCACTTTTAATTGGTGATATTTAAAATTAATTTAGAACTGTACTACAAAGATAGAGTCAAGAAGGATTCTATAATTGGCAAAATGTTTGGCCTTATTACTCTTTCAGCCTTTGTTGTTGTTGTTGTTGTTATTACTTAATCAGAGGAAAGTATAGGATGTAAAGGACCAAACTACTTTAAATTTGACTCCTTTGCTGTGTAATGAGCTTGTTGAAATACTTCTGCCTATACTGGGCAAAAGCCTTCGTTTACAAATGCAATCAGAACAGAATAAAACACAAATTGAACAATAATACACTGTAAATATATAAAAATATGTTATCAGTTTTAGCTTGAAATGAAATGTAATATAAGAAATAAAACTTTAAAAAATACACACTAAAGTTAATTTGAATTTCAAGATCAAAATCTTCAGGCAAGGAATTGCAAAGAAATTTGTTAATAAATTGCATCACATACTTGAGGAAAAAACAACCACAATATAACAAAATCTTTAGGCATTGAGAAAGGAAGTACTTCCCACTGTTTGAAATAAATAACAACTAAAATAAACTAGAAAATGTAGGCTTCTACATCGAGGAAATCATGGATTTCCACAGGCCTGAACACTGATTAAAATTCTGTAGTTTTACAATTTTCTATTTATTATGTAAGGATTTGCTGCATATGTACATTGTATATTCTTTACCCTTCTTAAAATTCCTTCAGGACTTCTTTTCTCTCCATGCCACCTCATCAAATTTCATGTCCTTTAAAAATGAAAATAACCCAAATGTGCATGCATGTAAAGCCATCTAGTTGAGCATGAACAGCCTCCTCAGGACACACAGCTAAGGAAAACTGACTCTTGTATTCCCATCAGATATCAACTGCCCATATTTCCCCAGACATGTGAGAGGAGACTGAACTCTCTTGCCCATGCCAGGCTGTCACTGCCTGACAATCTTATTCAGGGCCAGAACTGCTGGGAGTAAATAAGGCCAATGACTTTGACACGTCCAGGGAGAACACCATTATACAGAAGTCCTCTTGATATCTCACTCCTGGAATTTTGCTGCCTCCTCCTCTGTGATTTTCCAGAAGTTGTGGGATAACATATATAATAGAGACATGCATTGGCAACTGAATACTACATATGTTTTTTCCATGAACTTGAAACTACTGTGATTCTTTCTATTAACTTCTGTCCATTGTAAAAGGAAACTTCTCTGATGGAATTGAATATCACTTTCCTAAAATTTGAGCACTCATTCATATGCAAAGGCCATTATATTTTTTGGGAGGGTAATTTTCTTCTGCCAGGCAAAAATAGCATTGTGCCTTCCAGTGGGCGCCAGCAACGGGTCACCTTGGGCACGGAGTCAGTGAACACCACCACCCCCAAGGTCCCTAGAGGACTCTCCACACGACCTTAGGACCACCTGTGAGTGGAACACAACTTCTGTTCCATTCCAATCGCGAGGGACCTGAGACAACATTAAGGAAGTGGGTCACAAGTCCCTTCTGGTCAGGGACACCAGCACAGGGTCACCTGGGTGAGGAGTCAGAGGATACCCCCATGGTCCCTAGAGGACAGCTTCTGAGACAGACCCCGTTTTGGGCTCCAGACGTCGGGCACCTTCCCTGCCAGAGGACAGGTGTCCTCCCCGCCCAGGAGGGCTTTGCCTGAGCACCCGGGGAAGCCATCTTGGGTCCTGGATCCCTATGAGACTAGTCTTCATAGGTGAGAGTATATACTACAGAAGCTAATAGCTTCTGGGACAGGCCCTGTTTCAGGTCTTCATCTTCTGCCAGGAGGAAGGTCTGAATGACAGATATCTGTGGACCGTCCCTGCAAGAGGAGAGCTTGCCTGCAGAAAGTGCTCAGACCACTGAAACTCAGGAGAGATCTAGTCTTCCAGGTCTGCTGATAAAGGCTAACAGAATCAAGGAGGAACAAGCTCTAACCAGAGACAACTATAACAACTAACTCCAGAGATTACCAGATAGCAAAAGGCAAACTTAAGAATCTTATTAACAGAAACCAAGACTACTCACCATCATCAGAACTCAGCACTCCCATCTCACCCAGTCCTGGGCACCCCAACACACCCGAAAACCTACACCCATATTTAAAAGGCCTATCAGAATTACAACAGACTTTTCGCCAGAGACTATGAATGCCAAAAGATCTTGGACAGATGTTATTCAGACACTAAGAGAACACAAATGCCAGCCCAGGCTACTATACCCAGCCAAACTTTCAATTACAATAGATGGAGAAACCAAAGTATTCCATGACAAAACCAAATTCACACATTATCTTTCTACAAATCCAGCCCTTGAAAGGATAATAACAAAAAACCAATACAAGGACAGAAACCACGCGCTAGAAAAAGCAAGAAAGTAATTCTTCAACAAACCTAAAAGAAGATAGCCACAAGAACAGAATGCCAACTCTAACAACAAAAATAATAGGAAGCAACAATTACTTTTACTTAATATGGCTTAATATCATTGTACTCAATTCCCCAATAAAAAGACATAGACTAACAGACTGGCTACACAAACAGAACCCAATATTTTGCTGCTTACAGGAAACCCATCTCAGGAAAAAAGACAGACACTACCTCAGAATGAAAGGCTGGAAAACAATTTTCCAAGCAAATGGTCAGAAGAAACAAACTGGAGTAGCCATTCTAATATCAAAAAAAAAAAAAAAATCGACTTCCAACCCAAAGTTATCAAAAAAGACAAGGAGGGAGACTTCATACTCATCAAAGGTAAAATCCTCCAAGAGGAAAACTCAATTCTGAATATCTATGGTCCAAATACAAGGGCAGCCACATTCATTAAAGAAACTTTAATAAAGCTCAAAGCACACATTGCACCTCACACAATAATAGTGGGAGACTTCAACACACCACTTTCATCAATTGACAGATCATGGAAACAAAAACTAAACAGGGACACAGTGAAACTAACAGAAGTTATGAAACAAATGGAATTAACAAATATCTACAGAACATTTTATCTTAAAACAAAAGGATATACATTCTTCTCAGCACCTCATGGTACCTTCTCCAAAATTGACCATATAATTGGTCATAAAACAGGCCTCAACATATACAAAAATATTGAAATTATCCAATGTATCCTATCAGATCACCATGGACTAAGGCTGATCTTTAATAACAACATAAATAATAGAAAGCCAACATTCACGTGGAAACTGAATAACACTCTTCTCAATGATACCTTGGTCAAGGAAGGAATAAAGAAAGAAATTAAATACTTTTTAGAGTTTAATGAAAATGAAGCCACAACATACCCAAACTTATGGGACACAATGAAAGCATTTCTAAGAGGAAAACTCATAGTTCTGAGTGCCTCCAAAAAGAAACTAGAGAAAGCACACACTAGCTGCTTGACAACACACCTAAAAGCTCTAGAAAAAAAGGAAGTAAATTTACCCAAGAGGAGTAGACAGCAGGAAATAATCAAACTCAGGGGCAAAATCAACCAAGTGGAAACAAGAAGAACAATTCAAAGAATCAACAAAATGAGGAGCTGGTTCTTTGAGAAAATCAACAAGATAACTAAACCTTACACACTAGAGGGCATAGGGACATCATCCTAATTAACATAATCAGAAATGAAAAGGGAGACATAAAAACAGATCTTGAAGAAATCCAAAACACCATCAGATCCTTCTACAAAGGCTATATTCAACAAAATTGGAAAACCTGGATGAAATGGACAAATTTCTAGACAGATACAAGGTACCAAAGTTAAATCAGGATCAAGTTAATGATCTAAACAGTCCTATATCCCCTAAAGAAATAGAAGCAGTCATTAATAGTCTCCCAACCAAAAAAGCCCAGGACCAGATGGGTTTAGTGCAGAGTTCTATCAGACCTTCAAAGATTAGATCTTCTTCAAAGAAGATCTAATTCCAATTCTGCATAAACTATTCCACAAAATATAAGCAGAAGGTACTCTTCCCAATTCATTCTATGAAGCCACAATTACTCTGATACCTAAACCACACTAAGACCCAAATGGATGGACCTGGACGGCATCATCCTGAGTGAGGTAACCCAATCACAAAGAACTCATATGATATGTACTCACTGATAAGTGGATATTAGCCCAGAAACTGAGAATACCCAATATATAATATACCATTTTTGAAACACTTGGAACTCAAGAAAAATGAAGACAAAAGTGTGGACACTTTGCCCCTTCTTAGAATTGGGAACAAAACACCCATGGAAGGAGTTACAGAGACAAAGTTTGGAGCTGTGAAGAAAGGATGGGCCACCTCCAGTCTTCCATATCCGGGAATTCATCCCATAATCAGCCTCCAAACGCTGACACCATTGCATACACTACCAAGATTTTCCTGAAAGGACCCTGATACAGCTGTCTCTTGTGAGACTCTGCTGGGGCCTAGGAAACACAGAAGTGGATGCTCACAGTCAGCTATTGGATGGATCATAGTGCCCCCAATGGAGGAGCTAGAGAAAGTACCCAAGGAGCTAAAGGGGTCTGCAACCCTAAAGGTGAAACAACAATATGAACTAACCAGTACCCCCCACCCCCAAGATCTTGTCTCTAGCTGCATATGTATCAGAAGATGGCCTAGTCGGCCATCAGTGGAAAAAGAGGCCCATTGGTTGTGCAAACTTTATATGCTTCAGTACAGTGGAACGCCAGGGCCCAGAAGTGGGAGTGGGTGGGTAGGGTAGTGGGGGTGGGAGGAAGTTATGGGGGACTTTGGGGATAGCACTGGAAATGTAAATGAAGAAAATACCTAATTAAAAATTATTTAAAAAGCATTGCAATTTTGATTAAGGTTGCAGTGAATCTATAGATTACCTGTGGTAATGTAGTATGTCCATTGTAACAATATTGGTTCTCCAAACCATGAAAATATGAGGTTACTTCATCTTTTAGTATTTTCCAGGATTACTTTCTTTAGTCTTTTAAATTTTTCAACATAGTGGTTGTTCATTATTTGCCATGATTTTCCTCAAAGTACTATGACTTGTGATACACAAGCCCTGTAAGCTGTTTTATCCCCAAGTTGCTTTTGTTTAGTGTGTTTCATCACACTGACAGTAATCCTAGCTAAGACACTGCTTAAAGATTTCTACCAAGCTTTGAGTGATAGTTTAGTGTAGAAGAAATTTGGCCAATTGAATTTTCCTCCAGTGTTCTGATATATTGTTCCATTCTTCTAAAAGTTCTGGTACTATTTAAGAAAATAATTCCAGCAATAATGTGTCTTTAGAAATAACCTAGATTTTTATTTATATTAGACAAGCTTAGAATGAATTCCATATCAAAACCACTGCATAGTTTTAAAATTATAACTAGATATTTTATTTGAAATTATTTCTATTTTTAGAAAGCAGATCAATATTAATTCTTTATCTTGATAATTACCATAACGGAACTGCTTTATCTAGTCTCAATAGAAGAGAATTCACCTAGTTCTACTGCAACTTAATATGCCAAGGTGGGTTGATATCTATGGGATATCTACTCCTAGCAGCCCTGAGGAAATAGGGAGATGGGTAAGGAAGGGGTTAGATAAGAGGGACAAACTGGGAAAGGAAGGAGGAGAAGCTTACATGGGCATGTAAAGTAAATTAATTAAGGAAAAAAATTATCTTTTCTTAATTTTATTGATCTTTCCTTCATTATCTTTACTGCAGTCAGTTTAAATAAAATGATGGCTTTGTTACCAAAGAAGTTCATAAGAGCTGCTTTTGTTTCTCTCAAACTATGAGTTAAATCAGAATCTTTTGTTTGGGTTTGTTTGATTAGAAAAGAATGATCAGTATGCTTATCATTGGGATAATAGGCAATGTAAATTGTACCTGATCCCATGGAGATTAGAGGAGTGCACAAACTGATGGGAAGTTTTACTGATTAGTGAGATTTCAGATTTCTTATGGCCCTCCATTGTAATTCTGTGCACACACGCATATTGCACACTTGTGCACATGCACACGCCCTCTCCAAAACCTCCGAGGAGTGGTACAGGCCAGATTTTTCTTGTTTTCCTTCATTTGCATCCATAATTGTCTTTGGCTGTGATCTCCTGCCCAGTATTTGGCCACTAACTATGCACTGAGGCTGTTTCTTTGAAGCCCCCTCTACATATGCTAAAGACCCTTTGGTTTCTTCATTCATTAGAGACTATGGCTTTTTAAACTATCTTCATTTTAATAGTAAGATTTTATAGTAGGGAAGATTATATTTATCATTCATTTACCTTCAAAGAAAAGTTTTCTTCAGATTTTGACATTCATAAAACATTTTTGAAGAGCAATAATGTATTTATTGAACATGTAGAAGATAAGAGGCTATGCAATTTATTCTTGTTATACTATATACTACTTCCCTAAGAATATTTGATAAGTTCCTCTGATTATGGTAAACTTAACTATTTTCTGTCCTTCATCCTGTATTTCACTATTTATTCTTCCTTTACCATATTATCCTGAGGATTGACTTCATATTTTCACGTTGATCATTTTGTTTGATATTCTTTTTTCTTTTTACTATTTTTTTTTATAATTTCCAGATAGTAACTCTTCAAATAATAAATTCTGATAACATTCTGCTTCATGTTTTAACTCTATATTTTTAAGAAGACAAACATGGCAATTGTGTCCTTTTTGAACACTTCTATGTTATGATACTTAGAAACTGTCGGATTGGATATAATAACATAAAATCTATAATAAAAAAGTTGCTGTCTTCAAAGGCAAGACTCTGTAGAGATAAGATACAGAGTCTGAAAACATACCATAACTTATTCCTAGATTTTATTTAAATATTTTGGGTATTATTCTTTTATAGGTATTAGACAATACCCCACCATAAACACCCGAAGATCTTGGTAAAACACACACTTCTCACGATTGTCAGTTAAATATGTTAGCATGGAGTCCAATAATTCCCTCTTCTATTAAGCCTTTTATTGGTGATTTTACATTGGTGGTTGGATATTATATTCATTGCAAACTTTGTAACTAGAACATTATGTAACAAATGTAATATGTTAACATTTTGATGGAATATTCAAAAACCTGAAATAGGTTTAGAAGAATAAATATAAGGACAGTATATGAATTTATGTGTCTAATGCCTTCAGAAATATTTCATACTTAGGTAAAATGAATCAACACACATAGAAACTGTTTGCATTATTTCTAGGCTCTGACCCTCAGTTACCTGACAAAAGCCAGGTATGCCTGACTCAGTATAAAAGGGGCTGCTTGCCCCCTCCTCTCTCTCTTGGTCTTGCACTCTTGATCTCTTTCCCTCTGTCCCTTCTCTCCCCACTCTCCTCCCCCTCTATCCCCATGTGTGCATGACCAGCCTCTATTCCTTTACTCTGTCCCTCTGTCTCTCTCTGTCTGCCTGCCTTTCTTTCTCTCTGCCTGTTTCTCTCTCTGTCTGTCTCTGTCTCTCTCTCTCTCTCGCCTCTGCTCTCCTTTCTCTCTCTCACTCTCTCACTTCCCTCTCCCTTCCCAACTCACCTCCCCATGCTCTAAATAAGCTCTATTCTATACTATACCCTCCTTTGACTGGTACCTCAGTTGGAAGGGATGCCTCAGTAAGTACCCACAGAGGTAACTCCTTCCACCACATCACAACATGCTTCTACCAACCATATCCCTGGCTTCTTTTTCTTTTTATAAAACACAACGAAAACTATATCCTCTGCTTAATTGTTCCAAATACCCGTACCCCAGGGCTATGTGGTACCACAGGTGCTATGAAGATGAGCCTTAGGTTCATATGAAGCTTTGTGTTTTCTATTGTGACATTAGCATTGATGATCATTTATATACTAATATCTACTCTATTCTAATCATGCCAGTTTTTAATATAGCAGTCATTTCTTCTTTTACAATTATATAGCAGATACCAGTGTGGGGTGGGGGTTAAAAATAAGAATTGATAATATTCAAGTCTACAGGGTGAAGGTCTTGTGTGGGATACCAACGTTAACTGTGAAAACACTATCAGCGTTCATCAGAAAGGCTAATCTATACGTTAGAGTTGTAAATAAGCTTCAGCAGGTGCCTGGCGCTGACAATGCTCTATCATGGTGATCATCTCGGTGTAGTAATAAAGGGAAGCTTACCCCTTTTGCTCACTTTAATTATATTTTATTTTCAACATTGTTATCAGCATTTTCCATGGCTTCAAACATAATCCTGAGGCATTATGTTTTAATCCAAACAGTATTTAATATATGTGGATATATAACAAAACAGGCATGTTTCTCATGTTGAAAAATTTCTAAAATTATTTCCTTAAAATGGAGTTGCTGTGTTATAGTGCCTGATACACTCACTACTGGCTACAGTAGAGACTTGTATACTGAAAGTAAGTTATTTTTAAAACCCTTGTATTCTTATCAATTTACAAGCAAAATCAAAACATCTATGAAGTTTGAGTTTTGATTGATGCAGTTTTAGCTGTGGAACAATATTTTAAATACTCTTTGTTTAGTTCTATGTGGACTTTTAAATAGACTATGGTTAAGTTAGCTTTATATTAGACAAAGAATTACTTAGGTAAATTAATTTATACCCTTTTAGTTCTTATATCCATAAGTGTAATGTAAGTATATATTTGATTACAAGAACTTATTTGAGTTTTTATCAAGTACAAATTGTATTTGTGTGTGTATGCATGTGTATGTGTGTATACATTTATATATAGTCCTCTATTCCCTGACTTATTCTCTGTTTTATGCTCTTAGATGCTATTAATTTAAGTGCACTCACTGTATCAATAATCAGAGCATAAATAGTCTTATGGTTAAGGGAAACATAATTCATTTGTGATTGAGAGTACTGTCCAAGGAGGGTATACTGTAAAAAATTATAAAGAGTCTCTTATTTATAGATACTATGACTCATTAACAATGACAGCATCTTTACTTTTATTTTACACCAAATTAAAATTATTATGATTGAAAATCAAACATAATGTTTTAAGAAAACATGTGGGAAAAAAGGGAAACACTCCATACAATGGGATTTCCAACAAAAGTTTTCCCAATTTATTGTCTGGTGTATATGAATTAATTGTGAAATTGAACCACTTCATTTATCATCTGAGAACATGTAATATTATATTTTTCAATAAATTAACATCCGCAGTTCTCAACTGATTTTTAAATATAAAAATGTTTATATTTATGTGTGTTTGGTATTAATGCACTTTTGGTATTAATGCACTTTTATCTCTAGTAGCATCCTATCAGTCACCATTACTTTATAATGAAAGGAAGTAGAGATATGTGAGAAAGAGGTACAGGAGAGAAAACTGTTTTCAGTAAGACAGATTGAATATAACTTGCGCTTGCTTTTATTGGATATCTATGTAAATACTGAAGGCAAATTAAAAGACCATAATATTTTAGAAAAATGATTTTTGAATGGAAAGCTAAAATGACTTTTACTATTTCAGAGGTGATAGAAATTTATGTCCCGATTCACTTTCTTCCCACAGTGCTGACAGAGTCTAGGGTGGGAGCTAAATGTGACTGGGCTGCGATAAGAATTGGGGGAAATAGAAAAAGTAATTGCTTTAGCAATGATCTAGTTTGGAAGTGATGGGTTCTTTCAGGTGTATTTGGTAACCTTTCTCTGCTGGAACATTCTTCTGACCTTCTCTGAGGTCAAATATCTTCATGTATGAAGGTGCAAGAAGTTCAGACACCTGCAACTCTCCAAAATATTAAAACTGAACTCTAGTCATCCTGCTCTGAACCCAGAGTTTTTCTCTCTGTGTCCTTGAGTATGAGGTGAGGAAGAACTCTCTCCTAGAGCTTTTTCTATCAGATAGTCTTCAGCATCTAATGAGATCAGTCAACTTCTGAAAAATAGGCTTATAGTACCCATTCCTCAGCTAACCTGCCAGCTTTTAGCTTTTGCAGCAGCAATAGCAATGTATGTTCAGGGCAAAGAAATGCTGATTTTTATGTGACAATTCAAGAAAAGAAGCAATATATGTCAATAAAGATGTAGGCCAAAATACTTTTGTATAAATATCGTTTTGCTTGTCAGCCTACCACACATGCGTGGTAAAGCAATAATTTACTTGACAGACTTATTCTGTATTGCACTAACACTTGAATTTTCAGGAAAGGAAAAGGTATTTTATCCTCAGGCACTCACACAACAGGTGGTCTAATTTTTGCCTGTTGGTTCACAATAGGTGTTTGGTGATTTCCTCTCTGACCTGAATTGATTCTCAAACTGACAGAGTAAAGTAAATCATGAACAAAAACAGCAAAGCATGTGTTTCCACTAGCAAGGTCATTGTAAATTGCGGAGGATTTATGACCTAATGTGATGGGTAGCATCCTAGTGCTTTTGATTATGTAGGAATACCCAAACACCAAATTCTGTTCCTTTATACATACACACATTTTAGCCTAACTTTAAACATTAGTATATATTGCTTTGCTCTCCTGACACTTGGATAGTTGCACAACTAGCTACTTAGGAAGTTCCTGTTTCAGTCTATAAAGAAACTGGGTTCTCATAGAGATAGCTAGCACTTCCTCTGACAGAGCTACTAAACAGCCATGATCTGTAGGGTCTGATTCTCCACCAAACATCAACCTCAAAATTCTGCCCAAGATTCTGGCTCCATTTGATTAAACATATAATATATGTGTTTTTTTATGCATTCATTTACACACACACACATACAAACACACACATGGATAGATAGATAGATAGATAGATAGATAGATAGATAGATAGATAGATAGATAGATAGACACACATATACTTACTTCTAGCATCTACATTCCAAACATAGTCTTCAAGGTAAACAAGAATATTCATTTTCTTTCCCTAAGGAATGTGACTATATTTCAACTGTCGGGTACTGTCTGTTGCTTAGAATAATATCAAGTTCACATACTAGGTAATACCAATCATAATTTGTTTATAGATCTGCTTCCTATCTTAACATTTTCCTAGTCATTATTATGTTGCTTTGCTTTTGAGATACCTTACTATGTTAGGGAGGCAGAGTTTGCTTAGCAGCTCTGAGTTAGCTCTGACTCATGCCTCAGTGATCCTATGTCACTGAGTCCTCAAAACAACTTTTAGCTTATACTTTAATTATAACCATTATATTTGCCTAAAGCTTTATGTAACATATAATTGCATCATTTGCTAGGAGTCTACTATAAATATTTACTTCCTTAGTGTATTAGTTAGGGTTTTAGTGCTGTGAACAGACACCATGACCAAGGCAAGTCTTTTTAAAAAACAACATTTAATTGGGGCTGGCTTACAGGTTCAGAGGTTCAGTCCATTATCATCTAGGTGGGAGCATGGCAGTATCCAGACAGGCATGGCACAGGAGGAGCTGAGAGTTCTATGTCTTCATCCAAAGGCTGCTAGTGGAAGACTGACTTCCAGGCAACTAGGGTGAGGATCTTATACCCACACCCACAGTGACACACCCATTCCAACCAGGCCACACCTATTCCAACAAGGCCACACCTTCAGATGGTGCCACTCCCTGGTCCAAGGATATATAAACCATCACATTCCACTCCCTGGTCCCCATAGACTTGTTAAAAAACATGAGTCTATGGGGACCATACTTAAACATAGCATAATGCAAAATGCATTTAGTCCAACTTTCAAAGTCCTCATAGTCTATAGCGGTCGCAACAATGTTAAAAGTCCAAAGTTCAAGGACTCTTCTGAGATTCATTCAACTTAATTAACTGTAATCCTCAAAACAAGGCAGGAAACCAGCTGGGCAAACTCCAAACTCTGCATCTCCATGGCTGATATCAAAGCAGTCTTCAGATCTCCACTCATTTTTCATCTATGTTGACTGCACCAAACTGCTTTCTCCTGGGCTAATTCCACTCCCTGTGAGCAGCTTTCCTCAGCATGTATCCCATGGCTCTGGCATCTTTAACATCTTTGAGTCTCCAAGGCAATTTCAATGTTACAGCTTCTTGTTTCAGTGTCTAGGATTCCACTTGATCTTTTGGACTCCTCCTCAGGGCTGGCATCACTTCTCCATCTCTGTCCTCTGTAGCACTCTATGCTCAGGTTGATCCACTCCACTACAGCTGCTGTTCTTGGTGATCATCCCATGGTACTGACATCTCCAATACACTGGGGTGTTCCACTCCAACTAGGCTTCACCAATAGCCTCTCATAGGCTCTCTTCAGGGTACCAAGCCTCAAATCCTTTGCATGACCCCTTCAGTCCTGGGCCATCAATTACAGCTGGGGCTGCACCTTCACCAATGGCCTTCCATGGCCTCTAACAGTGCCGAGCCTGAGCTGCTGTGTGACCCCTTCATGCCTTCAAAACCAGTACCACCTGAGTGACTCTTACACATTACCAAGTCCAGCTGCAGCATGAGGTACAACCTTGGGTATCTCTGGAACACAGCTTCTTTGTGCTCCCAGAAAACAATTTCCAGAAGATTTCACCTCAGTAATGCTGGTCTCTTCTTAATCACTGCTAATTCCTTAGCTCCAGCTAACCAGCATCAATTTTCCCAGTAGTTCCTTCCATTCTTAACTCTAGAGCCAGAGCCACATGGCTGAAGCTGCGGAGTTCTGCTGCATACGGGAACTAGAACATGATCCCCTTGTCCTATTACATTATCACTAGCTTTATATTTTCTAAATCCTTCACTGCCTAAGCTTGGCTATCCTGGTTCTTGCTCTGTAGATTGACCTTGAATGCAGAGATCAGCATGCCTGTCTCCTGAGATTAAAGGTGTGTACCACCATGCCTGGATTTAATTTAGCTAGGTAGGATCTTGCCCCAAGGTCCCACTCCCTTAATCTGTTATCTCCTAGAACACAGGAATTTGTTCCATTTCACTTCCTGGTACCCCTTTAATACTCAAACCATATATTTTATATTTTTCCTTTCTAAGCTTGCTATGCTTGTTCAAACTTCTCTTCATAAGACTTAACCAGAGAACAAAGTCTCTGCTGGGCTTTTTTGAAACTTCCTTTGTCAATGCAATTAATCCAAGTCTCTTCACCTTAGCCTCAGGCAAACTTTTCAGACAAGGGCAAAAAGTAGCCACATTCTTTACCAAAATACCACAAAACCAGTCTTTATGCCACATTCTGAAATTCTTCTCCTTTGAAATCTCTTGGGCCAGGTCAACACAGTTCAAATTACTCCCAGCAGCTAAGTCTTCCATATTCCTACTAGGATGACCCATTAAGCCCCATTTAAAGCATTCCACTGCTTTCCAAATCCAAAGTCCCAAAATCCACATTCTTTCAAATAAAAGCATGGTCAGGCCTATCACAGCAATACCCCACTCCTGGTACCAACTTCTGTATTAGTTAGGGTTTTAGTGCTGTGAACAGACACCATGACCAAGGCAAGTCTTTTTAAAAAACAACATTTAATTGGGGCTGGCTTACAGGTTCAGAGGTTCAGTCCATTATCATCTAGGTGGGAGCATGGCAGTATCCAGACAGGCATGGCACAGGAGGAGCTGAGAGTTCTATGTCTTCATCCAAAGGCTGCTAGTGGAAGACTGACTTCCAGGCAACTAGGGTGAGGATCTTATACCCACACCCACAGTGACACACCCATTCCAACCAGGCCACACCTATTCCAACAAGGCCACACCTTCAGATGGTGCCACTCCCTGGTTCAAGGATATATAAACCATCACACTTAGTATTTAAGAAAATTGAGTAATTAAAACAAGATCATTCAAACTGAAATAAATTCAGGCAACTCACTGTTTTCGTTGGCAAATAAACTTGGCCAAAGCATATTTTATATTCAGTTTTCCCTTTATTCTTGTTGGACACAGGCAAGCAACAAGCACTTTATGTGTTTGTTTTATTGCGCTAAATAAAAATTAAACAGAATTATAGTTCAAGTCTGTCAACAGGCAACAATTCACAGCAAATGAGTCAATTGATTATTCCTGAGCTTTGAGTTTTTGAGTCCCAAGCAACTGAAGGATTCACATCACTTTGTGTTAACCAAACGTAAGTGATAAAACTGTCTTCTTAAAATTACCTCATAAATATGGTCATTCTTAATACCTGAGCTGTGTAATCTTTAAAATTCAAACTAAATGAGCTTTTGCTCCCAAGTCTAGTATTTTTAACATGTACATTTTTCATACCAATCCTCTGGGATTAAAAAGCAATCTTAGCATTTAAGATGGCATTATATATATATATATATATTTTAAACAATGGACCATAGCAATCTGAGATGCAAATTATTTAGATTTTCAGATGAAGAGATTTGTTTCTTTAATTTTTCTTTCCTGACTAATCAGAGATTGAATAAATCCAGATAAACTAGCTTTCTACCAAGTATAATGCTGCCACTAGAATTTGAACTCTTGACCAAAAATTGATTGAATTTAAAGCTTTCTTACTTATGCCAAAAACAGACTGAATCTTAAAAATACAAGAAATATAGACCTTATGCTTGGTGATTCACAGTGTAATAAATTTAAACAAAGTGAAAAATCCAAGAGGAAGCACTTAACACCTTTCAGTACTCGACGTCTGTCATGAAGACACATTCAGAGGCTTTTTAAAATGACTTTTAATATTTTTGAAAGTATAATTTCATTTTTCTTGACTTTATCACATGCACTCTCCACCTCTCTCAAATTCATGACTTTTCTTTATAATATATAGGTATATACTATAAATGTATATACACATATATATAATCATGCTTCTTCTAAATAAAAGGTCTAAATTTGTGTGTATATATATGTATATGTATATATATATATATATATAAAATAAAGGAAATGTGTGTATAATATATATGTTGGTGTGTGTTACTAAATACATAAATACAACATGCTTAATCTTTGTAACGTTAACTGTATGTGTGTGATGTCAAGGATGACCAACTGGCATTCAATATTCAATTTGCAGAAAGTCCTCCCTGACAAGACCATTCCCCTCACTTTCAGCATTCTCCAGTGGCCTTTTGTTCTGTCTACTGTTGACAGGCCCCATGAGCCTTGTCCCTTCCATGTTAGCACATCCATTGGTATTAACATTGGTCATCTTATTTAGGCATCTTTGTTGATTAGCTCTCATAGCTGCAATCTCTTGACTTTTCTAGGAGAAAAAATATCACAGAACATTTCTATATCATTTATAATATTTCTGCTCTGTCTTCCTCAGTGTAGGAATTATTACTAGGCACCACCCTGTCTTTTCTTTCTTCCATTTAGTTTTTGGGGTTTTATGAGATGTGATCTCTCCATTGAAAAGATATGTTTGGGTTTTCTTTGTTTGTTTCTTTGACTGTGGCAGTTGGAGGCTCATCTCCAAGGCCTATACCTACCCTAGCTCCACGTGGTTGACTAGATTTCCCTTATTTAAATGTCATACCAGGTGCTTCCAAGTTCCTAGAAAGAGTTGAGTGAAGACCCTTCCTTTAAAAATGTCACGTTTTATTTAGAAGAAGCATGGTTACACATGTGACAGCAAGTTATAACTTAAGAAAACTACATGGTATTAAGAAATATTTGCTGTAAAACCTATCTATGTGCATAGAAAACATTAGCATAACAATTTTTAGGAGTTCAGGTGAAGGATTCTCACTGACCAAAAGAAAGCCAGAGTTATTAAACAGATGATGAACTTCTTGTTTTGCAGAAAGAATTTTCTTGAACTTACATGCTTATTGTCATATAAAATTTCCATTCAGGTTTTAATGAGCCTACATGCTATTCACTAATTGAAATTACACGCATATTACATTTATTTACAGCTATTATTTCCATTCTGACTTCATTCCTGCAATATTTCTAAGTAGTATCTGACATAAGCACATTGTAATGTCCGCCTTTGAGACATAAACTTAAGGTAATACATCAATTTGTACTTCTCATTTGGGTCCAAGATGTGCTCATCAGATGAATCCAAAGTTAGGTTCATCAGAAAAGATGCCTATAGCATCTTGTGAATTGTTCCTTCATGACTGTGTGACAAAATAAATTCACTTTCTTTTTAAGTGACCTAGACATACATATCATGTTATTTTAACAGAAATGGGAGCATACAATATTACTGGCTTTAACACATTCTTATTGTGAAGCCATTGCCATATTTTATTTTTTTGCAACATTTTTATCATTTCAGAGAAACTCCAGATCGATTATCATTTATAAATTAATTCTCAATGTACCCTTCAGCCTTAGGTTATCAAAAGTCTGATTTTCATTTCTGATAGGGATTTGACACGCTTAGTCTTCACAAATATGTTAAATCATAACACTGACATCATTTTGATCAGCTTTTAAAAACTTGATTTTTATTTAAAATATCATTATATATGCATATACATACTCATAAAATACATGTTTATAATTTTAACACCACCTGTGCAGACTAGATTTATTTCAACTTGACACAAGCTAGTCATTTGGAAAGAAGGAACCCCAACAGATTGGCCTTTGGCAAGCCTGTGAACCATTTTCTTTTCTTTTCTTTTCTTTTCTTTTCTTTTCTTTTCTTTTCTTTTCTTTTCTTTTCTTTTCTTTTAATTAGATATTTTCTTTATATACATTTCAATTTTCAAATGCTATCCCGAAAGTTCCCTATACCCTTCCTCCTGCCCTGCTCCCCTACCCACCCACTCCCACTTCTTGGCCCTGGTGTTCCCCTGTACTGGGGCATATAAAGTTTGCAAGACCAAGGGGACTCTCTTCCCAGTGAGTTACATATATGTCTTCTGCTACATATGCCGCTAGAGACACGAGCTCTGAGGGTACTGGTTAGTTCATATTGTTGTTCTACCTATAGGGTTGCAGACCCCTTCAGCTCCTTGGGTGCTTTCTCTAGCTTCTCCATTGGGGGCCCTGTGTTCCCTCTTATAGATGATTGTTAGCATCCACTTCTGTATTTTCAGGCACTGATGTTTGATGTGAAAGACTCAGCTCGCTATAGGCTGTGCCACACTGGGATGGTGATCCTTGATACAATAAGAAATTAGGCTGAGCAACTCATGGGAAGAATCAAATAAACAGTTTTCCTAATTCAACAGCATGTAGAACTACTATAGTAGCATATTTATTTGGAATTTATCCCATATGTGTCAACCAGAATTAGATAAAATTAAATGTAAAGTATCATGAGCAAGCAAAAAGCAGCCTGAGATTAAAGCCTTATTATAAATAGCTAATGGTCCACGTAAATGGTCTTACTGTGGATTATATTGGCTGCATTCTACAAAAAGTTTGTTGAATACCAAAATTACAGATAATACCAACTAGTATTGAAACTTTAGTCAGGCATTAATGATGAGTTTTAGTTAGACAGCATTGTTGGGATCCATTGTATAGAGTGAGTTCTCCGTCCAAATTCAGCAATGATATATCTAATATTTACCATGTGCTTAATATCCCAGGAAGCACTATGGGTGATTTGCAATCATTCTGGATTTTCTATATAAGAACCTTAAACTCTAGAGACCTCTGACACAAGTTGACAGGTACATGTGTCTCTCACTTTAATAATATATGTTTGAAACTTTGTATTTTTTAATTCTAAGAAATGAGATAATTCTTGATTATTGTTTTTCATGGTGGAAAGTATGTTCATGGGGAAAGATGAAGGTGTCTTCAGAAAATAAAACAGTTCTTCAAAATATAGCCTAACTGTAAAAAAGCATAATATAAGTGCTGGCTACTTCTCCAGTGGTCCAGAGTTCAATTCCCAGAACCAATATAATGGCTAACAACTGATGACAACTGAAGTCCCATGGGATCCAATGACTTCAATTGATTTGCAGAAATACATGAAGACAAAGTACCCATTTACATAAAATACATATATAAATTTTTAAAACAAAACAACGCAATACAGAAAATGCACCCTTAGCTGTTTTTGAGTGTTGATTGCCAGTAGTGTAGAATTTTAGGAACAGAAGTGCCCAATCATTCTTAATGAGATGCCATCATTTCTCAGCTGAGAAGGGGTAAGGTGAAATCCTCTTTGTAATTGATTTTACTCAATTAAATAGAAAATATTTGAACAAGATATACAGTTAGACCTATGTAAGAATGCCACCAAATGTAGAGATGGGCATGCAATACCAATCATACACAAAGATATTGGTCAATACACAAATCATAGTATCTGTAGAGTAATAATTTCACAATTAGACACTTTAAGCACTATTTTCAGAGCTGCTTTTGTTTAATCTCTGAAATAAAGACAAATGCCTCTTTTAAAATGAGCTCTATTATATACTGATTAATTTAATATAACTCATTTGTTACTGTAATAAAGAATAACAATTATGATTTGTGTACATATAATATATAAATAAATTGAGTATATAAGAAAATAGGACCAAATATATGAAAATCATATTGTATCAGTGTTAAAATATTTTTTACTTAGACATACTATCTTAGAAATAATATTATATATTTTATATAATATACTTATATATTTATTAATATATACATATATATATCAGCTTTTTTTCATTTTCAGAAAAATATAATTATTCCTCTGGAATGAGAAAAATTACTCTTATATTTTCTTTTTTTTTTTTGTCTTTCCTCAAATCCAATTTTTTTTTTAATTTTTAATATTTTTATTACATATTTTCCTCAACTACATTTCCAATGCTATCCCAAAAGTCCCCCATAGCGCCCCCCACTTCCCTACCCACCCATTCCCATTCTTTTGGCCCTGGCATTCCCCTATATTGGGGCATATAAAGTTTGCAAGTCCAATGGGCCTCTCTTTCCATTGATGGCCGACTAGGTCATCTTTCGATACATATGCAGCTAGAGACAAGAGCTCCGGGGTTCTGGTTAGTACATCATGTTGTTCCAACAATAGGGTTGCAGATCCCTTTAGCTCCTTGGGTACTTTCTCTAGCTTCTCCATTGGGAGCCCTGTGATACATCCAATAGCTGACTGTGAACATCCACTCCTGTGTTTGCTAGGCCCCGGCATCGTCTCACAAGAGACAGCTATATTTGGGTCCTTTCAGCAAAATCTTGCTAGTGTATGCAATGGTGTCAGCGTTTAGAAGCTGATTATGGGATGGATCCCTGGAGACGGCAGTCTCTAAATGGTCCATCCTTTCATCACAGCTACGAACTTTGTCTCTGTAACTCCTTCCCTGGGTGTTTTGTTCCCAATTCTAAGAAGGTGCACAGTGTCCACACTTTGGTCTTCATTCTTCTTGAGTTTCATGCGTTTAGCAAATTGTATCTTATATCTTGGGTATCCTAAGTTTTGGTCTAATATCCACTTATCAGTGAATACATATTGTGTGAGTTCTTTTGTGATTGTGTTACTTCACTCAAGATGATGCCCTCCAGGTCCATCCATTTGGCTAGGAATTTCATAAATTCATTCTTTTTAATAGCTGAGTAGTACTCCATTGTGTAAATGTACCATAATTTCTGTATCCATTCCTCTGTTGAGGGACATCTGGGTTCTTTCCAGCTTCTGGCTATTATAAATAGGGCTCAGAAAATTGGACATAGTACTACCGGAGGATCCAGCAATACCTCTCCTGGGCATATATCCAGAAGATGTCCCAACCGGTAAAAAGGACACATGGTCCACTATGTTTATATTTTCATTCTATGTTTTTGAAAATACTATGTCACTTTGGTGGAAGAGAAAAAAAATGAAGAAAATATAAGCTTTTTAAATCCATGGTTTTTAAGACATTATGATAACTGAATATATAGAACATTATGTTGATTTCGTTAAGTGCAATCATTCATTACTATCACAAAAAAAACAGCATTATTGCAGTTATGTACATGAATACTTGCCATTTCCATTCCATTATAATTAACAAAAAGGGAGATTTGTTTATATCTGCCAGTTGATTATATTTTGACTAGGATAGGAAGATTAAAAGCATTATTATCTAAAATGCAAAGTATTATTATTTTACTTGCTTCTTTATACTGACTTGTAATCAGTACTTTCAAGTAATTATTTAAAATAGTAAACATTTAAATGACTAAAATATAGTCTATAATAAAAACAATTCACTTTTAATACACATTTAATGATTACTCCATAATAAGTACACCATCTAACATACTTAGAAAACAAACAAAACATTTCTGTAATGTGAAATAATTTATTTTACTCCATTTATTCTTTCACCAGTATATTTGAGAATGTAATGTATTCAGATATCAGTACACTTGGATAGACTATTATAATTTCATAGGGATATATCTTGGAGAAGCAATTTATTAAACTTATCATTAAATGATGGCTATAATACAAATGTCATTATTTGTATACTCACCAACAAAATAATGTGCCCAACATACATCCATATATAATGGGATGGAATGCAAAACATGACATTCTGTGAAATTAAATGGCATTTATTCAATGTTTTCATTTCATTTTATATTATTGAGCAATTTCAAGGAACTTATTTACGAATTAAATGCTTGGGTTTAATCAAATTAGACTATTACCAATACTCTGCTTGAGGTCAGCTTTGCTACTGAAAACATTGCAGCATAATATCAGGATTATTCTGTCCACTGATATTTGCATCGAGGTTAGAAATGATTGCTAAAATTTGAATAATGTTAAGAGAACAAAAAGGTAATATCTGATGATGGATTTGTAATTTGATGAGGGTTTTGCATATATAAAATCCTCTCTTTCAAATGTATCTACTTTCAAAAGAAAAGTACAAATATACATATGAATATATACATAAACATCGCGGTTTTGTACTATGCACCATGTCACTTGGGTGGAAGAGAAGCAATGAGAAAATACAAGGTATTTAGAAGCTTGCAATTTTTGGCTTTATACTGTGTAGTTTCAAAAATTAATATCTTGGCATTTATCTCTGCACTCCAAATTGGTGTTCTGTTTTAACATAATTGATTTAGTAATTGATTAAATTAGGAAATTTTACAAAAATAATGTGCAATGTTCTCTTTTCAATTACTGTGGTTTTTTTTCACTCTATTGGAATGTTTTTCTTATGGAGAGGACATTAAGAATAGTTAGCCTAAGTTATAATAAATTAAAGATCCAGTAAAGAAAAAAAATAAGAATGGCATGTGTCTTCATATATAGAGCACACATGGAGAAAATATTAATGAAGAATTAGAAAGCACAAGGCATGGCATGTACGTCTAAAGGATTGCATTCAAAGGATGCATTGATGTCTTGCATATCTGTGTATTTAACAGTTCTTGAATAGGGACATACAGAGATAAAAATCTTACAAATCTCATAACATATAAGATCTATGCTATGTGTACAATGTACCCAATATTGTATCAGACATTTAGTCCACTTGGTTAACTCATATATATTTTCGTCATCAGCTCTCACTGCTCTCTGAGCTATAATGCAATAAGAATGAAATGAATTTTTGGCATGCTCTTCCCTGTTCTAACTCTCCTATGTTTAGAGACCACAGGACCGTTTAGCATTACCAAAGCAAAACTCAATTACAACAGCGAAAAATATGTCATTAGGTATTATGTCTGCATTTCTGCATATATCAGCAGAGAAAATTAAATTGATATTTATTTCTGAGTATTCCAGAATCTGTGCTTCACCATGGCTGAGAGATTTCATGGCTCTATTGGCCAGTGGGCATGAATGCGATTTTATCAGTTTTACCAGTACCTAATTTTGAGAGTTTCATGTTCTCATTTAGTAGAATTACAAATTCCTATTAAACTGTAAACCAATACTGTAATTTATTATTTCAGAACTAAAATACTGAGACCCAACAACTATAACTGGCTATCCTTTGGTCTGTAAATCTAAGAACAGAACTCAATTTGTCTACTTTCTGTAAAATTTATGCAACAAAAATATTCCTCAGAGCATGTTTGCTAAGATGTGCCAGTCTCTGGCAAAGTTATCATGTATTGCAATGGTTTAAAAAATTAACATGTACACATGCCTAGAAAAGAGTGTGTTGAATGTGCACTATGGCAAGTGATGATGCGATTCTGCATACACAGAGGGATGAGAATTTTGCCTAAAGAAATGATACTCAACGTGAGAAACTAAACACACAATAGAAGCCAACCATGAGGGAAATTGAGAGTGGAACAAGTCACACTACAGGCACAGAAGTGCACGTGTTCACATGCAGAGGAGAGACTGGAGAATAGAAAGAAATGACACACATTCCACATACATTCCAGCGGCCTCCAAATTGTTCTATTTTCTTACCCATATAAACCTCAAATGAAAAAGAGCCAAAAGTTCTGTTTCTCTGTATATTTAGTCAAACCTAGATTCTTCCTAATGCAACAGCCTCCAAAAACTGTTCTTTCAATCTGAAGACATTACCATCATGCTGCTATGTAACCAAATGCTTCCATCTATCATTTTCCATTACCAACGCTCTGGGTGTTTTATCCATTGATCTTTCTAGAAGAGATACTTATGGTGATTTTTCCCACGAGACAGCATTGTTCCCATTTACTGAGGTAATTTCATCTCCAACACATGGAGTGTGAGACTGGAGAGGCTTATATCCATTCGTGCTGTGTGTGCTCTTACTCATGCCTTGACTGCTTTTCTCAGATAATTTTGCTTCGAGATCTCCAATGACCTCATCTAACCTTTGGGGAAGCCTCTCATTGATTTCATCTCCCTCACAGGGACAAAACAAATTATAGATGCTACACATACAGAACACCACTTATGGAACCACTTGTAGAAACCACGAAGAGCCCACTGATGAGAAAAACAAAAACAAAAACAAAAACAAAAAAACCCAAAAAACAAAAAAACAAAACAACAAAACAAAACAAAACAAAAAAAACCGACTACAATTTCACCAAGAAAAGGTCGCTGAATTTGCTTCTTTCTAACTCGTATAAAGGTCTTCTATGTAGCTGTGGCTATATCAGACTTTCACATTCAACATGGGTTGTATGAACCTTGACATTCTATCCTATAAAAACCAGGAAAAGGGAATACAAGTATCTGAGAAGCTAAAATTGTGTAATTACTTAGATACTGTTTGTACCCTGATCATGCATTGTTCTAATAAGCTTAAGCATTAAAATTCTTTATGCTTTTAAAAATTGTCATTGCAGTACTAGACTGGAAACGATAAGTGCAGGTTCCACTCTTTTCTCGTACAGTACAATTGTATTCTTTGTACACTCATAGCAAACACCTCACACTGTGACACAGGAATCAACTAGTAGACTGTTAAACAATCAGAATCTAAGTCTCCCTTCCAGATCTATTAATAGGAATCTACTTTTTCTTAAAGATCATGTAACTTGCATGCAGCTGGAGTTTCGGAAGGGCAGTTCTATATTGTCGCTGTCTTTGGAGAGCAAGGTGTAGTTGTGCAGTTGAGTAATGGCATATGCAACCTCATTCCCATTGTAATTCAGGCTGAAATCCGGAAACCACAAATCCTACAGTGATGCACGGGAGGTTAATATCACTGTGAACCTGCCATGCTGGCCGCAGGTCTCCATTTCCCACAACAAGGCCTGATGTGCTGTACTCCAGGAATTATGGCAAGCCAAAGCCATCTCATATTGCTTCTGCATTTTGTCACCTATAGAGATTTGCATTTAGCAATTTAACTCAGCTGTGCTTGTTGTAAAAAAAAAAAAAAAAAAAGTCCTCACCAGAATTTGTGAAAACCTTTCTTTGCTTAACAATATACGGAGTGGCCAGCAGGAATGCAAACAGGGAAACCTCATTTTTGAGCTAATGTGGTTTATCACAAGGGTATGATTGTAAAGAGCTATACCTGGCAGGAATCAAATTTTATTTGTTGGCATTGTGATTTTCCCAGGTTAAATTATAATCTTATATTAATTTTACCTTACGTAAAATATGTTCTTTTGAAATAAATATTATTTTTCTAAACATGCTAAATACAAATACTACTGAAATAAACTCTGAAGCCCAGATATTGGGTATTTGACCTTGATGTATATTTTATTCTTTTTCCTATCTCTTTTTTTTAAAGGTTTAGATTAAAATAATTATTTATTTATGTATTTTATTATTTTTAATTTTTTTTTTACAGTCCAGTTGCTATCCCCTATCCCATTCAGCCCTTTGATAGTTCTTTACCTCATTTCTCCTCCCCCATCTCTGAGAACATGTTCCCATACCCTCACACACACCCATACCCTGCCAGGACTCACCATTCCCTGAGGACTTACGTCTCTTTTAAGGGTTAAGTGCATCTTCTCTCACTAAAGCCAGACCAGGATGTCCTCTACTCTATATGGGTTGGGAACCTCCGACCAGCTGGTATATGCTGCCTGGTTGGTGGTTCAGTGTCTGAGAGATCTCAGTGGTCCAGGTTTATTGAGACTGCTGGCTTTCCTATGGGATTGCCTGCCTCCTCAACTTCTTCCAGCCTTTCCCTAATTCAACCACATGGGTTCCCCTCTTCAGTCCAGTGGTTGAGTGTAAGTTGACATATTTAGATAAGGTTATGAGAGTGTCATTGTTTTATAAAATATTAAATTACAGGCTGGATAAGTGGCTCAGTAGTTAAGAGCATGTACAGTGCTTTCAGAGGAGTGGAGTTTGGTTCCTAGCATCAACAACAGAGCACTAATAACTACTTGTATCTCCATCCAGAGCCTCTGATGCCCTTTTCTGAGGAATCAGGAGCCTCATGGGCACCTGCATCTATGTGCTCAAGAACACACACACACGACACACACACATGCGACTTTAAAATTAAAATAAATCTTTAAAATACTTATGTATACATAGTCATATTGTCTAGACATATGTACTTGACAATGGTTCAGAAAATTCTTATTTAATAAGATTTAAATTATTTAATTGCTATAACAATATTACTTATGAAAATTATCACAAGCAATGTGATGACCATATGGATGGTGATGAAGCTCCAGCTTTTAGTCACTTTACTTTTTAAAAGAAATTAGATACTCCTATAAAATAAAACAGTGTGTATTATTCAGAAGTATACATAAGCATTTAACCAACACTGTTTATAGAAGTAACAGCTAGATTTTAAATGTTATCACTTTAATTTTCTCTATTTTTGGAATATTACAAGTGTATGAGCAACTTACATTTTACAGAAATATGAAGCATCATTCTTTCTATGTGTCAACCAGTGCAGTAAACTTTGAAAACTATCACAACCAAATAAAGGAAAACATAAAATTACCTTTAAAGATATCATGAATTAAAACATCAGTTTTATTTCATGATTTTTCAAATACATTTGAAAAGGAGGGCGACTGTCCTCCAGATATATAAATAGTTTTTCAGGATATTTTGCCTCCAAATAAAATATCTTTCTTCTGAGTCACTCCACGTGGTTTTATATAGAAATCTTCTGAAAGAAATATCATCATTCCTACATTGAAACTGAAATTAAGAGAACAAAATAAATCACAAAATCAATTTTTTAAAAAGGGAGTGATTCACTTCTTATTCTGAGGCTTATGGTGGTTGTTCTACTTTGGCACTTCCAAAACAGGGAAATATAATTGCAAAGCACTGATATTACATTTTGCGTTCTTCACATCTCTTTGTATAACTCAGCAATACTTCCTGATAGTTTTGTGTGAGCTTTTGCCTTGAGTTACCAACATTCCCAAGTGTATAACTGTTTGCTTAGCTTTTCTAAGCTGTGAGAATCATTTCCAACTTCATTGATGTAAGCGGCCTCCGACATAATAACCTCTGTATCTCACATGTGTTCAAGCTAATGCGTCTGCATTATTGACAATCATCTAATTATATCAGTAAGAATAATTGTGCACTTGAGTAATTCTTGTAATTATTATTAGAATTCTTTCATGTCTAAGCTCATAAAAAGAGAAAGAATCAATAGTTCAAAAGTTTTAATCAAAGGCAGAGAGATTAAGTCTGCAGCTAACCCCCATTCCCAAGGCCTTTTGCTCTTTATAATGTGTCTTCATGGATTAAAAGTTAATGTGGCCTCACAGTGACTGCATCATCAACAAGTTATAAACAGTGAGCTGAGGCTGAATTTATTGGGACAATTATATTTGCTTATATTTGGGATATAAATACATAGGGTGATTCTCCAGAGTGCTGAGGGACGTGGTCTTAATAATTCAGGAAAATCTTGGGAATACAATCTGTAAACATACAGACAATCAATACAATATAGAGACTAATAACAAAACGAATAACCTTCTGCATTATCCCAACTTGAATGTTTTGCTAAGCTGTGGAAACTCACATCTTTGCAGATCAATTCTCAAGGCTATTAAATGCTGCAATGTGAAGCTAAGTATTTCTGAATTTACCCAGGCCCAGCAATACTGACACATAGGGCAGTGTGTAGGTTATTTCCGTTGTTATAGGAAAGAAGATTCACAGTTTAATGTGTTGTTTATTTAAAAAAAAAAAAAAACCCATGAGTCAGGAATCAACACCTTCCTTGATAAGCAGAGTCTCATTTTTACTCTTTCCCACCATTTCCCCTGGAGGATGTGATAATGAACTGTGAAATGGTCAGAATGGGTGCAAGAATAAAGGAAAGTACTGACTACCAAATACATTGTCACAAGTTTAATTTTTCCTGCATTAATAATTTGTCTTGTTCAAGATTTAAATTTTTGAGTCAGGAAAACGTTTGAAGTATTTATATATGTTCATATGTGTGAATGTATATCATATATAGAAAAAAATATATATATAATATCCATCTTCTCTCTCTCTCTCTCTCTCTCTCTCTCTCTCTCTCTCTTGCTCGCTTGCTCTCTCGCTCACTGTGTATGTGTGTGTGTATACATATTAGGCCTGAACCTGGTACCTTCCACATGATATACTAGGACCCTTCCTTTAAGCTAAATCCTCAGGAATATATACCAGATAGATAGATAGATAGATAGATAGATAGATAGATAGATGGATAGATACATACATACATACATACATACATACATACATAGAGATAAAGATACACATACATACATACATACATACATACATAGACATATATATGTATATATATATATACCATATATACATATAATGCATATATACACATATTTAAATAAAAATAAATATGTCTGCCAGTTCCAATATTAATGTATTCTCGATGGTGAAACCCTCAAATTTTTATTTTATTTTATTTTATTTTATTTTATTTTATTTTATTTTATTTTATTTTATTTGTTTACATTCCAGTTGCTGCCCCTTTATTGGTCCCTCCTCCCACAGTTCCTCATTCGCTTCCTCACCCCCTTTCCCTCCCAGTGGGTGCTTCCCCACCCATCACCAGAGCTCCCCTTTCCCTTGGGCCTCAAGACTCTTGAGGATTAAGCACATCTTCTCCCAGTGAGGCTTGACCAGACAGAACTCTGCTATATTTGTGCTATTTTTATTAGACATTTTTTATTTACATTTCAAATATTATCCCCTTTCCTAGTTTCCCCTCCAAAAATCCTCTAACCCCTCTCCCCTCATCCTGCTCCCCAATCCACCCACTCCCATTCCTGGTCCTGGCATTCTCTGATACTGGGGCATAGATCCTTCACAGGACGAAGGGCCTCCCTATTGATGACCGATTAGGCCATCCTCTGCTACATATATAGTTAAAGCCACAAGTTCTACCATGTGTTTTCTATGATTCGTGGTATAATTCCAAGGAGCTATACTGGGGATACTGGGTAGTTCATATTGATGTTCCCTCTGTGGGGATTCAGTCCCCTTCAGCTCCCTGGGTATTTCTCTGGCTCCTTCATTGGGGTCTTGGTGCTCCATCCAATGGATGACTGTGAGCATCCAGTTCTGTATTTGCCAGGCACTGGCAGAGCCTCGCAGGAGACAAATATATCAGGGTCCTGTCAGCAGGCTCTTGTTGGCATCTGCCTAGTGTCTGGGTTTGGTTGTTGTTTATGGGGTGGATCCCCAAGTGGAGCAGTTTCTGAATGGTCCTTCCTTCGGGCTCTGCTCCGAACTTTGTCACTGTAACTCCTTCCAAGGGAATTTTGTTCCCATTTTATGAAGGAACTAAGTATCCACACTTTGGTCTTCATTCTTCTTGAGTTTCATGTGTTTTGCAAATTATATCTTGGGTATTCTAAGTTTCTGGGATAATATTCATTTATCAGTGAGTTCATATCATGTGTGTTCCTTTGTGACTGGTTACCTCACTCAGGATGATACCCTCCATGTCCATCCATTTGCATAAGAATTTCATAAATTCATTGTTTTTAATAGCTGAGTAGTATTCCATTGTGTAAATGTACCACATTTTCTGTATCCATTCTTCTGTTGAGGGACATCTGGGTTCTTTCCAGCTTCTGGCTATTATAAATAAGGCTGCTGTGAAGATAGTGGAGCATGTGTTCTTATTGCCAGTTGGAATATCTTCTGGGTTTATGCCCAGGAGAGGTATTTCAGGTTCTTCTGGTAGTACTATGTCCAACTTTCTGAGAAATCACCAGACTGAGTTACAGATTGTTTGTACCGCCTTGCAATCCCACCAGCAATGGAGGATGCTGCTGTCACCTGAGTTTTCCCTTAGCCATTCTGACTGGTGTGAGGTGGAATCTCAGGGTTGTTTTGATTTGCATTTCCCTGAAGTCAGTATTCAGTGTTGCTTTATCCATGGCCCTGCCCTACAGCAGCACATCAGATCGATTTGCTCTCAACTCTAATTTGATACAAATCAGCTCCTGATTGTCATCCTAAACATATGATGTTACAAAATGAGTAACAGGCCCATATAATACTCACTAAATAACCAAGCATTACAAAATTATTTTAATTCTAATTAATAACCTTCCTAGGTGCTAAGGTTGGTGGAACTTTATGCACCTTTATATCCCACACCTATTTTATCTCTAGTTTTAATTTTTCTCTCCATCTCTCTTCTTCACCTTCGCTAGCTATTCCGCACAGTTTCCTTATGTTTGACAGATTTTGTCCTCCTGTTTTCAAGTTCTCTCCCCTGGTAAAATTCTTCTTTGAGTCTGCATGGGTATTCAGAGTCTAATTATTATAAAATAATAGTATTATATATATATATATATATATATATATATATATATATATATATATATATTTTGGCCAATGCATAAATAAATCTATCCTAGGTACTATCCAGAATCATGTAAAAAAGTTGAATATAATTACAGAACAAATTCCTTTGGTTTTTCAGCTTATCAAAAAATGCATTAAAATTTAAGAAAATACAGTGGAGTGTATATCTCTTCCTCTGAAGTGCTCATAGCAGAGAAGTCATTCTGTAAACGGTGGATCTGGAGGTTGTGCCCAGCTTGTCAGCATAGGAAGAAACAACTCATGATGCAGCTTAAAGGGGAAATGGAGGCATTTTCTCTGACTGTTATCAGAGTTAGTTTTTGAAGAAAACACAGATGTTTAGCACACAAATGAAGTCAAGTTAATACACAGAACTGAGGCAAATAGAAGAATGTAATGTAGCATCCTACCCTTTTTTTGAGTTTTTTGAAAATGCCTGCAACATACATCTAAATTATTTGGCACATCTTAAAATAAAAGAAACCCATAGAACAAATCACCCAGTTGACATATGGAAAAACAAATCCGAGACATTTTCTAATTTCAAATATTCTTCAATAAATATGTAATTAATGATTGCTAGTATAGTTTAATGATTTTGTAGTTAGTTAAATTGTTTAAACAAACAGCATGGATTCCATCCCACATCAGCATAGAGTACTTACATGGCCTTCTTCCACACTTCTCAGCTTTTTGTTCTCTCCAAAAGCATGAAAGTGATTTACTTGCATGAGTCTTTATTTATAGGATTAATGAAGATAATATTTGGAGGAGTTTTGACCTAATAGGGTTAAAATATTAGATTTCCAATACCACAGTTGAGCTGCGGCAACCTCACAGACTCCAGAATCTTTCACCCTGCGTCAAATGTTGTCAGTCAACCACAAGTCATCCTCCAGAAATCGAGCCTCTGGCTGAAGTCCTACATCAATTATAGACGCTGAGAGAAATATTGCCGGAGATTATATATGTGATAGTTTCTAGATCTGAGGGGGAAGGCATCTATAATACATTCTCATTAAAGCAGCTCTTAATCCTTATATCCTCACGCAGCTGACATATGAGTCATTTTCAGGAATAAAAGAAAGTGAAGATGTAGCACAGCTCAGCATCCAAGAGAGGCAGTTGAATCTGAGTTTTATATTTCCTCAGGGACACAGATCACTTCCTTGAATTTGGTTTGCATTAATCAATGTTGACAGATGATAGATTAAATGCCATATCTAAACTCCAATTTTAAATTTTCTTATCCTTATGGGGAGAAAGCCCCTAAAGAATGAGAGACGCCTGTGCCGACATGAAGGCAGGCACAGCACTTTATAAACAAATGAATGAATAAGCATACATATGATTTTAGATGCAACTAAACTAAAAACCTATTTTGAAGCTACTTCTGCCAATAATTCAAGAAATAATTTTAAAAGTTTGTATTTGCCTCTACTGACAACGTTGAAGTACTGAGCTACAAAAGATAATCAGAAAATATCTCCACACTCAAAGAGTTTGTGACTTTACCTCTGTAGATCCACTATATTGTACTCACAATTGTCATGAACAGCTGAATGTAGCGAGTGTTTTCTCTGCTTCACAGGAACAGAATAGTAAACTTTCAGGATGCAAGGTACCATCACACCCATGCCCCTCTGAGAAACTATGAGCTTCTCTTGACCACCGTTTTCTCACTTCTAAGGGGAAGGGGGATCATTCCTCTCTCAGAAATTAGTTGGAAGAGCAGGGAGAGCACATGTTTGACTTATGGCATCTGGGTGAGTAGACATTATCATAGAAGGAACAGAAATGTAAAAATGAGTAAAGTTGCCATACTAAGGAAAACATATAATAGGTACATTTTCCTTTGCAGTAACATACGCTATCTAGGATTCTCCTTTGGTGTAAGATTCTTATAAACCAGTCTATGCATTTTCTATTTATCTTTATAGACTTAGACAATCCCATGGTGGTAGGGGGAATGTGTGCTCAAGGATCTGTATGAGTTTCAAATAAAAAAAAGGAATGCATCCAAAATGAAGGGGCATTGCTATATATGACATAAACGGGCTCAACGTGAAATAGGAAATAAAATATCAGATCATTATGAGAAAAATATTTGAGGTGATCAACACTTTATTCAAACTGTAAGGGATATTAGCTTTCACTTTCTTAAATTTTCTTATCTTGAAAATAAAAAAGAATATAAAAGAAACAGGAAATTTACCTAACCAAAAGTCATATTTGATTTACCAGATGATAATCTCAGTCCACACTGGAATTATCTGTTATTTAATATCTACTTATCTAGTCTATTGTTAAGTAGCTTTTTTTTCTGTGTCTGTGGATTTTTTTATTTGGGGCTTGCCATGGACTTTAACAGTACCCCTTAATTCCCATTGCCACAAGTTAATTAATTAGTTAATTAGTGGATTTGGAAACAGAGTATCTTTGAAATCTTTTCAGTGTACTATGATTTCAAACATAAACAAAAACTAGAAGTGTTATTGTTTCAATCTGATGTTGATGCCATGTCACTCTGACTGTAATTAAGGATGGACATTATGGTCCCTAATCATTTACACAGCAATAGATGCATCTGATGCAGCACTGGGATGCTGTAATGAGATCCTGTTGCACTTGAAATCAAAATCTTGCAAATAATTCATCACACTTTACCCTGGTGACACATACTTATGGCTTGCAGGTGCACTATCTCTTTCCTGAATATTCTTTTAAATTAATCTATGACAAGGTAAATCTATGTATGTATTTCAGTTCATATTATACATATACCTCACAGAAAAATGTTTCCAGATGAAAACAATATTTATGATGTGTCATCTGTTTAGAAACTGGATGCGGGATTTGAAGGGAAGAAAGCCTATACAAAGAATAGTGAAAAATTCTTAAAGAAAGGATGGAATGCTGGCTAGTGTGCAGAAGGGAATTTCACCACAGTCAAAGTAATAATCACCTTTGGTAGTTAATCCTGGGAGGTGGAAATAAGCTTTTCATAACTGGCATATAACAAAGATATGATGATCCAAATCGATGACACTGAACAAAAGAGTATTTTTCCAATACAATGGAAATGTGCTAGAAACACTAAATATCAAGTATGAAATGTACAGATTATATTCATCTCAAATTATGTTAATTTGAAATTTACGTAAAAAGAGTAAACACTAATTAGCAGTGTTATGGTCTCTCTAGAAATGGGTTAGTTTTCTCAATGAGAATTAGAAACTCCAAGAGTATAATAGCCCTCACAAAGACAAATCTTAGTGAGTTTCAATTCAAATCACCCAACACCGGATAGGAGATATTGGAGATACTGAAATAAATGAGGAGTTTGGAAAGTGATTATAAGAGTGACTATGCTAGCCAAACTAAATGATAGTTCTGCACATGTGTGTGCATATGTGGTGGTACACACACACACACACACACACACGTGTATGTATATGTGTGTGTGTGTGTGTGCATGTGAATATCAAGGTGCATGTGTATAGGTCTGAGATTAACCTGAGCAATCTATGGGTTGTAGTTGGTCTAAGGAACTCAGGTCATGAGACTTTAAGTAACGTGCCCCTATCTGTTTCACCTAATTATGCTATTTCTTTTATAATCATTTTTCCTATGTATAATAATAACTCTTCAATTTGTATATGATTTTATTACCTTCATAAATTAAAGTACCTGACAATAATGAATATTAAGCAGTTAGTCCAAGTCCACAGAAATTGAAGAAATCGCCAACTCTTTTCAATTCAGGAATCTGAGCTTTATAGCTTTAATAGCTAATGTCTATTTTAAACTATTCAAAAATGGGTTTTCTAATTTAAAAATTTACAAATTTACAAATTATGAGACCCTTGGGGTTAAAAATAAAGTGAGTTTGGATCCAGAGGAGGACTTAATTAGTGGACTTCAGTTGATATATGAATAAAAATGTCTCCAAATGAAATGTCAAGGAAGAAAATAACACAGAATTAAAGAATTTCAGAAATTGTTACTGTATATGAGAAAGAGCATGTGTATGTGTATACATGTAATATAACAAAGCAGAAAAAAAGGAGCACTTGAAATAATAGCTTGGATAACTTCCCAAAATTAATTATTGTCATTAAACACTAATGTAATTTTTAAAGATGAAGATTGTTCAAATTTTTAGATTACATAGCATATTTGAAGCCTAGAAAAATAAAGATTGATGTAACAAAGGAAAAGAAAGAAAGAAAGAAAGAAAGAAAGAAAGAAAGAAAGAAAGAAAGAAAGAAAGAAAGGTCTACTCTGTTTTTGAACCCATGAGATTTAGAGCACATATGATTGTAAGTGTTAAGTTATGAACTGGAGCAAGTGTGGAAGAAGAAGATGTTCTCCTTGCCAAAGACCACACTCTGAAAATTAAGAGTCTTTTATCTCTCATAAATTGCGCAAAAATAAATAAAAACCCAACTTTTATTTTTGTAAGATAAAAGCCTTACACCAATTCATCTACAAAAAGAGAGAGGACAGGGAGAGGGAGAGGGAGAGGGAAAGGGAGAGGGAGAGGGAGAAGAAGAGGGAAGAGGGAGAGGAACAAAAGAAAAAGACAGAAAGGAAGGAGAGAAAGTTCATCTTCATGAAAATAAACAATGTCATTTTTCCACTTAAAGGGGAAATTTTGTTCTACTTGTTCTTGTATACACTCAAAAATATACTTATAAACATTCAAAAATTAATGTTATTAAGTATAGGGTAAGAAATTATTATAAAGCTGGGGACATGCTTTGGCTAAGAACTGTGACATGTTTTTAGATCTGATTGTCTTTAAATGATTCTTAGAATTTGCAGTGGGTTGTAGAAGCTAATAAAGTTTCAAACTAGGATATTGAGAGGTGTAAATTCAAGTAATTTAGATGTTAAATCAAACACAAAAGTCAAACACCTAATCCAAGCAACACCTTCAATTTCATTAAAACAAACAAATAATGGAACACACAAACAAGAAAAACCTTACCACATCAAAGGGTAATTATTCTATCAAGTATTGGGTGCTGATATTTTCAGTATAGAATTATTACGTTTTATTTTATTTTGTTTTTCTATATTTTGTGTACATTTCATGTTATCCCAGGAGCATCTGCCCTGGAAGCTGCAGTGGAGTGTCCCAGTTTCAGACCCTTGGCCTTCCTGTCTCGAGCTTATTTGGACAGGACAGAAGTGCAGGTTAAAACACTAAATTACAGAGAATCAATAAACAAAGAAACAAAAAGTAACAAAAAAAAAACAAAACAATCAAAAACAACAACAACAAAAGACTTGGCAAGTGCTCCCCAATGGAGGAGTTAGAGAAAGGACTGGGGGAGCTGAAGGGTTTGAAACCCATAGGAAGAACAACAATATCAACCAACCAGAATGTGCAGAGCTCTCAGGGACTAAGCCAGTAACCAAAGACCATGGAGGGATCCATGGCTCCACCCGCATATGTAGCAGAGGGTGGCCTTGTCTGGCATCAATAGGAGGAGAAGTTGTTGGTCCTGTGTTGGCTTATTCCCCAGTGGTGGGAGTGGGTGGGTGGGAGAGGGAGCATCCTCATAGAAGCAGCGGGAAGGGGGATGAAAGAGATGAGTTCTGAAGGGGAAACCAAGAAAGGGGATAACATTTCAAATGTAAATATATGAAAAATATCCAATAAAACAAACAAAAGAATAAAAGCACTGAATTACAATATGCTGGGTTGACCTGAACTTTTTTGAAGGAAAAGGAGAAGTGGATCTGGGAGAGAGGGCAGATGTGGGGAAAGAGGCTGGAGGAAAGCAGTGAGGGAAATATATAGTCAGGAAGAAAAATATGAGAGAATAAATTTAAAAATTAAATTAACCATACAATGGAAAACTAAACAAACAAATGACTGTGTTCCATGTCTGATCTCTTGTCCTTACCTTGTTTGTGGCTCAGATGCCACATCCAGGACTTGACTAACTTCTGTGATTGATTGGTACAGCTGTTGCCTGTTGCCTAGGATGCAGCCTGGGCACCTCCGAGGAAGGAAGGTAGCAAATCCTCTTCCTGAGCCCCACCAATTATGCTGATTTTTTAGTTTTTCTGGATTACACATGTTTTATGGAAGTTTTCACATTTTCCATGTGGTATTGTGCTGGCAAAGTAAAGTGCATCTTGTCTCCTTTTCCTCGTCTCAGTTTTGCCTTTTCCATTGCATGTGTGCACCTTACACAGCTAGGAGTAATTAGTGCAATTAGTGAGACTTCTTCATCTGCCAGAATTGTCACTCAAACTTGGCCCACGTAGGCTAACCTATACAATTTTTAGCTTTACCTGCAAAATAATGATTTTTGTGACCAGTAAGCAGTAAATGTTTCCAGCCTCTCTGCTAAATTTGCCAGCAGATAATAATGAAATGTCACAGACTTGAACACCATTAAACTTATATTTGAGATCCCTTTTGGAATCTGTCACCTTTCCTCCTGCAATGTGCCCATGCTTCTTCTGTTGTGCCTCATAAATTTTTATGACTGCTCGACTTGGAAATGTGTATTTTTTCCTTACCACAGCTCTGCTGGGTACCTTCTAGCAGTAATAAAACTCTTGTCGCTTTCCATTGCGGCTACTTTTAGAGTAAGGCTTACTGGCTTCACTCCACAGCATATTAAATAAAATAATCAATATGTTCAGTCTGAAAAATTAAATGCAGCGTTAGTACAGCTACCAAGTTATGGTACTTTGAGCCTAGAACAGATGGCCTTGCAAGAGGTTTGCTGGCTTTCTCAAGTGAGTTTTTTTTTTTCCTCCTGTTTTGTGTATACTTAATTTGAGTCAATAATGGTAATAGTAACAGTGACCATATTAATGAAAAAAATCACCAAGAATGAGTTTTACAAACTCCATTTAGAGATTCTTGAAAAATGGAGTATTATAAGTTATAAGAACAATTAGAGAATTTTCAGGTTTTTTTTTTTTTTTTCTGTGCTGTAAAGTTACCAACAGAAGCGAGAGCTGGGCTTTCTGTTATCCTTCATTTGTGAACTTGGTGTGTGCTTTTCTCTATGCACTTCTGCTTCTCAATTCTTAGGGAGTTGGGTTGGGGTATAGCTGTTGTATTTTCAGACAAAGTTGTCTAAACGGGAAAGCATAACAAAACTTTATTTTGTTAAATGATAGCCAGACATGCCCTTATTTTTACATCCTCCAAATATTAAAGTCACTATTGAAGCTCACCCTGATCTTTCTTTCTAGCAAGTGCTTGTCCTTGGGGGTTAAAGCAGCCAACCACTTCAAACATTGCACATTTCTATTCATATAATATGAAATCACTTGACTGCTGCTTTTGCAAGGCAGTTTGGAAGTGGTTCTCAAGCATTAGAGGAAATGATGGCCTAATTATTTCCAAAGAAATCTTACCACTTTAATTTCTCTTAGTTTTTGATAACTCTACATGTAGTTAACAGGATTTAAGTACACAAAACTAATATTTTTGAAGTTATACAAGAATCCAAGTAGACATTATGTTGAAACCTATATATAGAGGGCCATGTAAAGCACACAGGAACTTGTAATCTTAGAAGTTTACTGTGATTTGAATATGCTGTGGCACAAGCACAAATTCTGTTCTTTGAGACATACGAAATTTTATTAATTTTCTTATATAAATATTTTTAGTTTATGTTTCTCCAATTTTTAATAACAACTAGTAATCACAAATTCCTATGAGTCAAAGTATACCATTTTAATACACATACAAATCATAATGTACATCATGTAATTGATCAGCAATTAACATATCCACATGGTAAGGTGTATCATTGTCTGTGTTTGTAATAATCAGAAAATACTCCAGTTTTTCCTTGCTAACTATTTTAATGTAAATAAACACAGGTTGCATCCTGTGCTGTTATTGGTAGAGGATTTTCTGAGGCAGCTACACCTCTGTTCTTGCATCCATGCTGTCTTCAACCCTACTGCTATGTACATGCCTCTGACTCCCAGTAAATACCTCTAGATTATAAGCACGGAGGATACCTAACTGACAAGCCCAAGCATCATTTCTTCTTATCTAAGGATAGTAGCATGACCTCTCTATGTTGGTTTTGTAATAAACTATCAAATATGTCACATATGGGCAAGTTTTCCTTGAAATATGCAGGTGGTGTAGAGAAATATGGACTTTAACACCTATAAAAACAATCCAGTTTTTTTTATGTAGAAATTAAAAATGGACTATATACATAAACTAAAAAAAAATAACAAATTTGAAGAGTGACAAGAGACAAAAGAGGAAGTATCATATGCATATTTTGAATTTTACTTATTTCACTATTTTCATTTTTTGTTTATTTTACATATTTAAATTTTATTTTATTTTATTTATTTACATTTCAAATGGTATTCCCCTTCCCAGTGTCCCCTCAGCAAAACCCCTATACAACCTCCCCTCCCCCTGCTTTCATTAGGGTGTTCCTGCACCCACCCACACCCACCTCCCCACCCTAGCATTCCCCTATGCTGGGGCATCAGACATTCACAGGATCCAGGGCTTCCTCTCCCATTGATACCAGATAAGGCTATCCTTTGCTACATATGCAGTAAAATATACTTGATAACAAATGTACTTTAATATTAGACACAGGTTATTTATTTGAAACTTCTGAGCGTCATTATTTCATTATTATTTTCTGAAGAGACCACTTCTGAACTGATGTTCTAAACTGAATGTAGGAGTCAGATTGGATCCTCAGACTACTCAGTGCTGAGACTGATTAGAAGAAATTTCTATAAAGAGGAGGTATGATGATTTACGTTACCTTGATAAGTTTGAGACACAACATTAACAGAAGGGATTGGACACCTTACCTATGTATTGTATAAAACCAAACATATAATGATATAATAATAAAATATATAATTATTATAAAATACTCTGCACTGAAATATAATCAGTTTCTTGATACATTGAACTATATTTTTCATGTGGAGTTGTATCATTTCATGTCACTTGGAAATCCTTGTTTTTTATTATTCCTCATAAATGTCTGGGTATAATTAACAATTCTTGTTTTGCTTTTACCAAATATGATTATGGAGTCAATTTATTGAACCTTATTATGGGCTCTGTATACTTTTATTTTTCATGATTTTGGAAGACTTGCCAGCCCCCTGTTCGTTACTATTGCAAACTGTAGAGACCCACCCAGTAATTGTCAAGCATTTTTGTTTTCATTTTGGAGATTCAGTCCCCATCTAAATAAATCCTGTAACGTTGAGAAATAACACCAGCTTACCTGGTTTTTAAGTCTTTCGGTGAAAACAGACAACGTATCTGTGGCATTAAGATTGATCTTCAACTTTTGTTACTATGGGCCTACTCATTTTTAATTTCATATAATATCATCTCAAATACTGTAAATACACAAAAGCAAATGCATGCACATCTTTTTTAAGCTACAAGACAGACAGCAGCGAAGAACAGTTCCCTTATGTCTTAAAGTCTGACACAAGAATAAACAACTTACCCTTATACTAGAGAATATACTTCCATTGAATTGCACATTCTGAAAGTTGTCTGGAGATTGATGAGATAAAAATTTTCATCTAATAAGTTGGAGATGGGCAATGATAAGCCAGGAGCCAGGAAATTTCAAACTCTTTTAGATCATTCCAACTCCATCAACTAAATTACCTTTCTCAGGGGTATTTTCAAGGTCTGAAAGAAAGTGCTTACAAGAGGTCATTATGACTTTTGGCACCCATCGGAGTAGGTCTAATGTCTTGAAGCAAATATGAGGATCTAAATGCACCACTGTGAGTGTCAAACTGAAGGTATTCTCCTCCAATTGACCCCTGTCTCTTACACTCTTATCAGATGGACAGTCATCAGTGAGCAGGCTATCATTCTAGATAGCCCACTATCAAAACAAAGGCAACTGTTCAAAGAGACATGCTACTAACACTGAAAGCCTTTGAGGAGGCTTAGAAGTAAAATATTAGCTGTGCCCCACTGTCTAGGGAATTATCAAATAGCGTTGTTGTTTTGATATGATTTCTCTTTGTTGTAATATTTCTGTGTTAACTTTATGTATCAATACCTTTTAATGGCTTCATATTTTCTTGAACTACAGGGCAATATATGGATTAATATTTTCATCATAAAATCAATACATGTCAAGGAAATAAAAAATACTTTCTAGGAATCATCATCTCCAGCTTCTAAGGGACGGTTTCTAGTATAATACACAACTTAGACAATGGCTGTATCTACTGTGGTTAGACAAGGCCTAGTATCTATTATAATTTGTAATCTAGACAAATGTTGGTATCTACTATAATATGCAAATTAAATAAATTCTGGATCTACTATGATATGCAATGTAGAAATAAATTATATTAAAAAAATATGATAAATGAGTACAAAACGACTGGACTTCAATACCCAGATTCTCCCTATGGTTTGTAACTTACATGAATATGCTATTACTTGATATTCGAGAAGAGGGCAGTGCACTAAACAGGCAGATCATGTAAAATATTATTTTTAACATATCAATCAAAGCTCATATGCTATTTTGCCACTACTATAGGAATGAGCTTCTCCAAGGAAACTGAGCACTGTAGTCCATTGTGGTTCTTGGGCTACTAAGACGTCAGGTGAAAAAATGTGGGTTGTAGAGTGTTGTCTCTGTGAGGACTGGGCTAGGTCCACAGAGAAGAGGGGCCAGCAGTTTGAGAAAATGTTATGTAAGTCTCACTGTGGTTGTTAGTCCTTTAATGATAAGTCTGTAGTAATTATATGTGTTTCAAAGTTGTGAGTGCTGAAATCCCAACAGTGTCACTTACAATTTCTTGGGAATTAGCATAGCAGTTAAAACTCCATCTGCTCAAAAATGTCAGTGAATTTAACTCTTGGTTATCCATAGAAAACAGGCGAGGAAGAAATGTAAAGTGGCCTATTTATGGCTCACATTTGGTGAATGCTAAGAATTTGTTCCAAACCACTCTATTGGGCTTCTATTTGCAAGTCCCTGTAGGTGGTTTCTGAAAGCTAAGACTTCATCTCTCCTTGTATTCAAGTACTTTGGACTAATTAAACCAAATTGTGCTGCATGCTTTCTGGACCAGTCCTGTTGTTAGGAGGGTTCTCAGGTCTCCCAGATCAAACTTCAAACTCCCAGACCTTATATCCTTGAAATTGATAGAATTTGGTCATTATTGAATATATATCTTTTGAAATAAAGTTTATTATTCAGAATATACTATATTAAAAGTGTTTAATTGTTCAAATAAGTGTCAAAACTGTATTTGTAAGTATGCATGTGTGTGGTTTGTGTGGTGTGTTTGTGTGTGTGTGTGTTTGTGTATTTGTGTCTGAATGTCTGTGTATGAGACAGAGAGAGAAACAGAGACAGAAAAAGAGACAGAGATAAGACATAGACACGGTTGTAACTTCAATCCACAGTGTGATAGAAGCCCAGGACATACCCAAGAACATCCATGTTCTTGCTTTTCAAACTAATGCATGAGTTTTTTCTTCCTTTTATTTTTTCTAGTCTTAATTAGAAGAAACTCTTCTGGACCAAGAAGTGATTGACTTATGAGTTTGTCTTCTAGATTTGTGCAATTTTGTTAATTACAGTGCAGCACCCCATGTGTGGAAATGCGTAGTCAGGAGAGCAATAGCTGGTTTGTGTTGGCACATTTATTGCAGAAATTCAAAGCAAACAAACTAAAATGATTTCAGATTTTATATGCCTGAAGATTTTCTGAGAAAGGGGGGTCACGTTCTTATGAGGTTATCAAAAGGATTCATATCATTAAATTATTCAAAAATTAATGAAATAAATAATTTGGTTTCTGAAAATCATATCTCTTTCTCAGAAAACATTTGGTAGCAGTGTAAAAACAGGGGGGGGGGGAGACCGGGCATTAAGAAACCTGAAGGATTACTTAATTTGTGTTAATACTAAACATAATTCACATAAAACAATATGTAAATTTAAACTTTCCCTTCTAGAACTGACATTTGGAATTTTAGGTACTATACTGGCTGGTTTTGTGTGTCAACTTGACACAGCTGGAGTTATCACAGAGAAAGGAGCTTCAGTTGAGGAAATGCCTCCATGAGATCCAACTGTAAGGCATTTTCTCAATTAGTGATCAAGGGGGAAAGGCCCCTTGTGGGTGGGACCATCCCTGGGCTGGTAGTCTTGGGTTCTATAAGAGAGTAGACTGAGCAAGCCAGAGGAGGCAAGCCAGTAAAGAACATCCCTCCATGGCCTCTGTATCAGCTCCTGCTCCCTGACCTGTCTGAGTTCCAGTCCTGACTTCCTTTGGTGATGAACAGCAGCATGGAAGTGTAAGCCGAATAAACCCTTTCCTCCCCAACTTGCTTCTTGGTCATGATGTTTGTGCAGGAATAGAAACCCTGACTAAGACAGGTACACTTACAATAATTTATAAACACACACACACACACACACACACACACACACACACACACACACACACTAGAGGCAACAGAATAATAGTGGGAGCAGAGTCCTCCCCAGAAAGGAGCACAGTTATCCAAAACTATATGATCGATCCTGAAAACATACATAAGAGTAAAATTTACAGACTGAGCAGGTTGCAATAGATGTATAGGAATCTATGTATATACATATACATTAATAAATGCAGTAACAATGGAAAAAGAGGTCATGAATTTGAAAGAGGATAAGAAGGAATGTATAGGAGAGTTTTGAAGAAGCAAAGAATGGAGAATTTATATACTTATACTCTCAAAATATAAAAATAAAAAGTATTCTATAATTTAGAGTGTTTTGTTTTATAATGTTCTTTTTGATAAGAAGCTTATTGTATCTCAAACTGCCAGTTAAATTCAAGTGTTTATTAGTATTACTATTTTTTATAGAAAATATGATCCGTGTGTGTGTGTGTGTGTGTGTGTGTGTGTGTGTACTGTAGAGGAATAAAGTGCAGTGTCTGTAAATCCTAGGAAAGCAACTGCTTTTGAAATAGATCACATTCTCAAACTTTTAGTGTATAGAGGAACAGAAAAGATTTTTCTAAAAAAAAGATGAACTAAAATTATTTTTTATTTCTTAAGATAAACCATTTTCCAACATTTCATGACTCTTATTTGGCTTTCCATGAAATTAAAAACTGGCATTTGTGTCTGTACCATATATACAATATTGTCACATGTGTTACCTGCTTTACCAAACATATGTTGAATTGCCACAAAGAAAGTTGACCAACTTTCCTACTTTATAAATCTTGAACTTACTGTTCAAGAAATCTGTTACTCCCTAGAATCCTCTATAGTCAGTCACCATACTCTAGAGGGAAAAATGAATGATTCAAAATAACATAAACTAATACCAAATGTAGTATTCAGAATCATCTGTTTTAAAGTCACTGTGTCTTAAAATCTTCATTCACTCTTTGTGCTTTTCATCTTATTGTCTAATTTTTTCATTAGTGCATTCTAGAATATGTTAGCCCTCATACAAAGCACAGACTTCCCTAAGTCCTATTCACACCTACTTATTTAGACTGATTCCCCAGCCACTCTACCCTGCCTTCCTGAACCCATACCTTCCTATACCCCTATCCACCAAGGACTACCTTTCCATTTCTGTGTTGAATGTATTCCTACACTTATGATCCCCCCTTCTTTAAAACCTTTTTTCTCCCATGATTTTCTTCCTACTTTCATGGCATCTACCCACATTCACTTCTCTATAAGCACACATATTCATATATCACAAGCTAAATGCCCTCATTTCAAAGAACTTGTGGTATTTGCCTTTCAGTGCCTACTTTCCTCATTTCAGATATTTCCAGTTCCATTAATTTCCTGCAGATTCCATTTCATTTTATGGAGTAATAATATTTAGTTCTGTATATTACCATTGGACAGTCTTGGACCCACCAGCTGCCCAATGATGATACACGGATTTATATTTATTTATGAATGCTTAAACCTTTTAGCTTAGGCTTCTTTTAAACTACCTCATATAACTTATTAGCCCATTTTTTCTAACACTTGTTAGCCATGTGACCCATTACCTCTCATTCAGTTCCCTTATTTCTGACTTCCTCCATGTCTGCTTGGCTACTCCTGTGCCTCTCAATTCTCCCCACAGATCCTATTTCTGTTAGGATGTCCCAACTTTTCTCTCTGGCCTCAGGTATAGTCTGTTAGTTCTACAGTTGTCAGAAATTTAGGGAAATAAGCTTTTCAAAATAAGATACACCAATTAGAATAACAATACTGACGTGTAGATAATACTCAGCACTCTGCTGGCACAGATATCAAGGTACACTGTGCACAAGAATATTATCCCAGCAGTATACATGTTACATTTTCATTATTTGTTCTTCTGTTGGTGAACCTCTACTCTGGCTTCATGTCTTTGCTATTGTAGAGACACCGATTAAACTTGGATCTGTGGTGGGGTACAAGAAATGAAAAGTCACTTATAAATCTCTAGAGTTGCTTTGGCTTTTGATACATTTTCTACTTCATTGTAAATGCAAATGAAATGAACTTTCCTGATGACATCTGTTTGATGTGCATGATCATTTCTACAAGGTAGAGTCATAAGGTTTGAAATTGCAGAGATGATTAAATCACTGGAGCAAAGGATCAGTCTACTGTACAAACAAATTTTTCCAGGAGTGAGTTTCAGTGAGACACAATCCCCCCATCCCCCATGAACTAGAGAAAACTTTATTGTTCACTAATAGGTTTTTCTATGTTGATCGCATTTCATATAAGCTTTCTGAAAGATCAGTCTGAAAGGCAGAAAAGGCAACTGCTCACATTGCCCTGTGGGTCTCAGTTAAGTGTAACAAGATCACAGAACTTGTATTGAACCACTCATACCTGTGCTGTTCAGAGCACTGAAATGTGAATTTCTTTCAGTCAAGATACAAACCATGTAGTCTTAAATAAAATTCTCAAAGATAGGGAGCAAGTACCTCTAATATCAGAGCCCCTTCGCTGATTTACTGCAGTCAGTGATCTGTGAATGGGTGAGCGTGGTAACTCCGTTTCATTTGTGGCCAGACATGAGAGGTTATATTAGGCAATTCCTTTCTACATTTTCATAAAAATGACTAAAAAGTGAGTATCATATTCTCTAATCGTAAAATTTGAGGGAGAAATAGTACTACGAATTGAGGTTCAACCTCAGGGTTGTCAATGAGCTTTCCTTTCTTGGAAAAAAATCTGTAGCTCAATAAAACGTCTAATTAACACTTATTTGATCAAATAGATGTATAATCCTCTGAACAAAAATAGTTTAGTAACTTAATAGAAAAAATATTAAAGTTTTCTTTCACTATTTCACAGTAGAGGATCAGAGTAATCTATTAGTTATAATATAAATTAAAATAATTGTTCCACTTAATATGACTTCACCTAAAATATGTTCTCTCTCTCCCTTTCTCTCATTCTCTCTTTCTCTCTCTCTCTCTTTCTCTCTCTCTCTTTCTCTCTCTCTCTCTCACACACACACACACGTGAAAACATAATAATTTTACCAATAATGTTTAACATTTTAAAAGGACTGAAAGTGTTTTGCTGGCCATTAGATTCTTAGTACTTAAATAGACAAATTTAATTTGGTTTAATTATATTATGGTAGGATGTCAGTCATTACAAGTCACTCGGATATATCCAGGCTTTAATTTTACATCAACAGTAATTTTAAGAATGTTACTTCAGCACAAAAATAAAAAAATAAAAAAATAAACAAAAACATTTCTATGTAACCATACATTTGTATTAATTGCCTTTATCTTCTTATCAAAAAATAGTCACTCCGAGACTAACTATAATCCATGATCTCTAGATTTACTATTGCTGATAATACAATCATTTCATAAAGTAAGCACAGGGAGCCAAGTAATAGAGGAAACAAAGAAAATACATATAGGGTTTGTGCGAAATAGTCATATAAAGCTTAATATATACAAAACAGTTGGAAATAGTTTGCATACTAATATTAACCCGCCTGGTTATGCTAAGGCAAAATTTCCTGAATTTAACTGTTTTCATAAAAAATGTGTAAAATATGCATAGCATTCAGTTTCCATAACTATGGCCACACAACTACTGGAAACATTACAGATGTGAATACATTGCATGTATGTGAGTGTCTTTTGTGTTCCTAATTCCTGCTTCCTTCCAAACTAGTGCATGGAATAGATGTGCCAATAATGTTGTGGGGCCAGTAGTTGGATAAGCCTTTAAAAATGCTTTCTATGACTTTCAAAGAGATACCCTTTACTTTTTTTTTTTTTTTTTTTTTTTGAAACAGGGTTTTTCTGTATAGCCCTGGCTGTCCTGGAACTCACTTGTAGACCAGACTGGCCTCGAACTCAGAAATCTGCCTGCCTCTGCCTCCCAAGTGCTGGGATTAAAGGCATGCGCCACCACTGCATGGCCCTTCTTTATTTTTAATATAATTTTTATTGATTCTTTACGAATTCAATAATGATATGAAATCCTACCTATTTCTCTATCCTTCCATACCCACCCTCCAGCCTTGTAACTTCTGCCACAAAAAGAAAATTTAAAAATTGAATTAAATTAAAAAGAAAAAAAATCTCACCATGGAAGCTGCGCTGTGTGATGCCGTGTCAATAGTATACACTTTTCCCAAATAGCTTCACTTGCAAATATTCATTGCAATGAGTCATTAGTCTGCATTGAGGCCTCTGAGTTCTGCTAAACCATAAATACTGGCCCCTCATGAGACTTCCTTCAGATACCGTGCTGTTGCTCTGAGCCATGGAGATTCTGCTGCTTTGAATCTTTGTGCACTCCAGCAGCTCATAGATGCCGCAGATCTTAAGGTACATCAGCTTGAAGACCTGGATCTGGTACCTGACTTGGCCAGCCTTCCAGCTTTCCTGCACCCATGCCACCAAAGGCAGCTCTCCCATATGCCTCAGGCAAGGGACAGAGATGATGCTAAGGTCATTCATGCTATGGTACAGCAGGAATGTTCACAAAAGTAAGTTAATGTGTATTGTATCTGAAAGTTCAATCAAAGAGGCATTTGTCTGTGCTTGGAGATTCAGTTTACATCTTTCTTTACTTCTGAATGAAGGGAATATATTAAGTATCAAGAGAACTTAATTAGAATTTTAGGATGCAAGATGCTCTGCAAACAAAAGAAAAAGAAAAAGAAAAAAGAAGGGTAAATGTTTTGTAATCAAAACAGAACATAATGAAGGGACTTTCATTGTTTTTCATGTCTCTGTTTCTAATGATATAAATGTGGCTATTGATACATTTTACAGCAATGTATAAGTAAAGGAATGGATCTGAATGTTAGGAAGCATAGATATTCTTCCATGGCGACACCATGCTTTCAAACATTCAGACCTGGGTACATAATCTCTGATGTCTGAAACTCTTCCTGGTGATACTACTATATACACTTCCTAAATACCTTCATTTTATTGGACAATAGAGGTGACAAGTGGAGTCTGGCATGAGTTTTCCACCTGTAGCAGCATCTGTGCCCTTCAACTTTCCTGTAACAGAATGGGCTCTACTCTTGCGTATTTGGGACTTCCCTACCATCTGTACTTGACTTCTGCAATCACCATCACAACTCAGAACCACCTATGCACAGGCATACTCGTTCATCTCAGTGCCTCTCTTCCCTTAGCACCACCCCTCTCAAAGATGCCAAATTCTTTCTCTCACCTAAAACTACATGAATCTCTAAACGCCAGGACTTCTCTGATCCTGTGCTGTCCTCCCCTGCCTGTAGATGTGGGACGCCTGACTCGCCAGCAAGAAAGACACCACAATAGGATCCTTCTGCACACGTTTATTGGGCTGCGCATTGACTGTGTAGGCGAAAGACCCCGAGCCCTGGGCCTCTCACTCTTATATACTATCAGTTCCCATCCACTCACAGAAGGCCACATCACCTCACCAGGTACGCAGCTTTAGCTAATCAGGGCAGCAGGGGCATATCCCCACCAAAATGGCTTTGCCAGTAACCTGGTACACCTGCGCAGCTCTCACGATGTTTGTGGTTTATATGAGGAAGTCAGGTGCAAGTCATACGACTTAGCTGCAGTCCCTGGCGCCTTTAGGACTGCCGCCACACCCGCTTCCCACATGTAGAGAGCAGCCTTTCTGGGAAATGCATGTATTTTCACTCTCTTGGTCTCAATTGCCTTGTTTTTGCATCCATAGTCTCCTACCATCTACTGAATTAGTCTTATTGAGAATGCTCATGATCTCCTTCATGAAAAACTGGGTGATAATTTCTTGTTCTTGAATTACATTGGAACTTGTTTCATTAATGCATTACTCATTCATAAAAAAAAATTATTTTAGATTAAATTTGTTGGTCATTTCATTCTGTGTTGTTCTTTGTTGTGTACCTCAAGATTCCACCTCCTCCTTCTCTCCTAGATTTAATTTAACTGGATCTAGTGACCACATGTTAGGAATACTCCAGGCTTCTGTGAATGTGTCATGTGGCTTCCTGCTATGCTTACTATCTGTCCATCAATGTGAGCTATCTAAAAAGATTGCAAAATGATGTTTTCAAATGAGAGCTGTGGAAGTTCCCTTGCCAACATGTTCCTCTACTGTCTTAAGTTTTTAATCTTGGTAAATGGCATGCTCATTCACCATAATGATAATCTACAAACATATGAGTCCCTCTTAAAATATAAAAGAACTTTTATCTGCATCCCCTTATGATGTAAGTGTCCATGGCTGTTTCTTTAGAGTAAATGTCAAATCCTATTTCCTTTCCTCAAGGCTGCTTGTTTAGTTAACTTGACAATGATATTACTTTTCCTAACTGCCATCCTTCAGCTCCAAGAGGCCTGAAATGCAAGTTATTTTATGAATCTTTCCTCAAAACTGCAAAAGCTTAGCATATGCAAATGTAAACAATACTCTTATCCTCAAAATAACTGAAGGAAAGCAATCAAGCCAGTCCTTGCATATGTCTGTGTAGAGGAATACCCATCACAATAACAAGAGAGACAAAAAAAGTACCAAAAATACCCACACAGATTCCCAAGCTGATGAGTAATAAGTAAAGTATATACATATAACACAAGATTATTTGGCCTTTATAGGAATGAACCATCAATCCATGCTATAGCATCAATTGGTATGAGAATGTTTGCTAAAGGAAGATGCCACCCATAGAAATCTGCCCGACCTGTGCCTCTGTTCACATGAAATGTGCAGAACACCTACCCTCACAGAAAGCCAAACTCATGCTCAGCTCTTCACTTCCAACAACCCCCCGTAAGGGAAGGAACTCTCCTCTCTGTGCTGCTTCTTGCTCAGTCAGCATTTTCACTCAGTTTACAGTCTGCTTTATATTATGCTACCCCAAAAATAACATACTTTTTTTTTTTTTTTTTTAGTAATTCATGCTCATGCATGTGCAAACACACACAGATGCAAAGAAACATATAGCCGGGCGTGGTGGCGCACGCCTTTAATCCCAGCACTCGGAGGCAGAGGCAGGTGGATTTCTGAGTTCGAGGCCAGCCTGGTCTACAAAGTGAGTTCCAGGACAGCCAGAGCTATACAGAGAAACCTTGTCTTGAAAAACCAAAAAAAAAAAAAAAAGAAAGAAATATATAAAATTGATACTAAGATATTTTTATGGGTGAAGCTAACAAAATGTATTTTATGAAGTTATATTTCTATTGACATTTGCTAATTCTAGGGCAAAAAATATATATTTGCAATATTGAATGACTGTAACCCAAATGAACTCACCTGATTTGTGTGAAAACAACCTGTGAAATGTTCTTGGTTTCAAGTATCAATGCAAACAACTATGAAACAATGCTTTCTTTCTCATTTCCTTCTTGTAACAATTAATGTAAGTTTGAATTGGTATTGTGGGTTGTATGTTTTATCTTGAGTTATTTGGGTGGCTGTGGTTTTAAGGAAACAGGAGAGAGAGTGAACCTTGCAGAGTTGTTAAACCTTCTTCCAGATGCTCTTCCCAGAGAAGTCTGTCTTTGTTGTTGTCGTTGTCATTGTCTTGTTGTCGCCATTGTCATCAGGAACATTATAGAAAGCTGCTTTGAGATTTTTTTTTCTTTTTTCATGATGTCAACAGATTCTAAACAGAATCTCTTTCTGTGAATGATCACATGCAGCTGCACCCAGCTCTGTCAGAAATTTCAGGAAATGGGCCCATTGAGCTTCATTTCAAAAATATTCAGGGCAGTGGCTCATGGGCCTTTGTTAAGGCTTGCCTAATGTTCATGGATGACTGTTCTTTTCATGTAGTATCAGGTCCACAGCAAAATAGCCTTGGTTTCCTATTTTTAAGTCAACAGGCACAAAAAGCTCACATCCAAAGCATTTCCAAATAAGTATCTGTTTTGTTTTCAATACTATTAAAACAAAAGGAAATCCTTTCAATTCTGTCTGTTTCACCTGTTCGAACTGTTGTAGACAGAAAGGTGATGCCAGAGTGCTTACAGGTGAACTGAAACCCACACATAAGCTCAGTAGACTCTCTTTTCTACATCAGGAAAAAGCAATGCATATATCATGTTGCAAGCAGCTTGGTTTCTCAGCAGGCAAATAGGAGTCATAGCTGATCTGGTGATAAAGTCACCTTTGTTCAGCAAGGAAAGAAAAACACGTTCTAGTGAGGGAACAGAATTGAAGGATGCACAATAGCAGCCTTGGCATGAATCGATCACAGCCTTTCATGTAATGGGCAAGGAGACTGAAACCTGAATGTGAGAAAGAAATCCTATTTCTTTTTTTTTAAAGAAAATAAATATTATTAAAGCATATGTGTACATTTAAGGGATTTTCTGAGACACTTAGAGCTAGGTAAATATCAATTTTCTATCTTTCTATCTACTGATTGTTCACGTTACATCATTAAATAAAACATATTAATGTAACAACAATTTCTGTTAACCCTGAATCACTTTTTGTAATAAGGTATTTAATTTTTTGTACTACTTTGAAAGGTAACTGACAGCAGACTTGCTGATGGGTGATGGAAGTCACGGTGTAGTTCTATAAGGAACTTACTGGTTTTGATCAACAACTGCTCAGTGTTTCCTTTGCCACTTCTCTAGCCTATGTTCAGGCAAGCATGTCAATCAGGAGAGTCATAATGGGAAACAATGAAAGATCCTGGAAAACCTGAAGGTTTAGAATTGGATTTGTCCAGCAGTCCTGTTCTAGTTAGGAATCAACATCAGTAAAGTCAGGATTACCTTACCCATGATAGTGTTATTTGTATTAGCAGAAATATAGAAACAATCTGTGTCCATCAAAAGATAGATAAGAAAATGTAGTATAATTCTGATGAGGTAGATTATTTACATATTAGCCTCTAAAAATTCCTTTACTGGGAGGAAGGAAAGAACCAAATCTTGTAATGTGTCCTTTGACCTCCATATGCATGCCATGCACGGCAAAATGAATGAATGAATGAATGAATGATTAAAAAGAAAAATTAAAAAGAAAATGTAATAGACTATACAAGTAAATAATTTCAGCCAATCATTGGAAGATAGTTTCTATTTGTAGCAAATGAGTGAATAACTTAGATTATATTATGCTAAGTGAAATAAACCAATCTCATAAGTAACTATTCCTGTACTTCTCCATCACGGGACTTAGTGATGTTGAACTTACAGTGTGCGTGCTTTGTGGTTTTTTTACACTTGTCTTCCTCTTATGCTCCATTGCCAGGCCAGTTCACTGATTCTAATTTGCTCTTCCATTTGGTTTCACATATAGAGGAGAACTGTATGTATATCTGAATTTGGTTGCTTTTCTATTACTCCATAGAATTGGAGAGCTTGGTTTGTTTTGCATGCTATTTGCAGGTATTTCTAAAGCATATGTATTCTGCCCCTATTTTCGAGGTTGTGAGGTCTTTTCACAGCGTTTACTGTAGAATGCTTAGAGCCTTTAGCACAACCCAGCCTGGAAATCTGAAATGTCCTCAATCTTTGTGAGATCTTTGTCAAAGCTTGTACTTTGTGTGTTCCTTGGGATGCCTGAGGATAAGCCTCACATGCTTTCTATCCAGGTGCTATGCTATGATCCACAAAGTGATTGAATAAATTGCCAGGCTCCCAGAAACCATCATTCCTTCCCAGTGGAGCAGAGAAGAACCATGTTATTAACAGCTATTCATTATGTTGTTTTCCTACAGTTATTGATTTGCATTTGACCAAATCTTATTATATAGTTTTAACAACTTTATTTTATTAGCTAATAGATAGTAGATGATAGATGAATGTAAGGGTCACTTTCCTTTCACAGTCTTAATCAAAGAACATTTGATCTTTTAAATATTGGTATCAATCTATTTAAGAATTCATGTTGTATTGAAGAGTTTATGTATATACATTTCAAATGTTATACACGTAACATTTCCCAGTTTCTCCTCCAGAAACCCTCTATCCCATTTCCCTTCCCCTGATTCTATGAAGGTGTCCCCCACCCATCCAACCACTCCCACTTCACTACCCTGGCATTAACCTAAACTGGGGATCAATTCTTCACAAAAAGAAGGGTCTCTCCTCCCATTGATGCCAAACAATGCCATCCTCTGGTACATATGCGGGTGGAGCCATAGGTTCCTCCATGTGTACTCTTAGGTTTCTGGTTTAGTCCCTGGGAGCTTTGGGGGGTCTTGTTGAATGGTATTGTTGTTCTTCCTCTGGGGTTGCAAACTCCTTTAGCTCCTTCAGTACTTTCTCTTAATTCCTCCACTGGGGTCCCTGTGCTCAGTCCAATGGTTGTCTATGAGCATCTGCCTCTGTATTTCTCAGATTCTGGCAGAGCTATAACAGGCCCCTGACAGCAAGCACTTTTTTGCATCCACAATAGTGTCTCGGTTTGGTATCTGTATATGGGATGGATCCCCAGGTGGGACAGTCTCTAGATGACCTTCCCTTCAGTCTATGCTCTACATTTTGCCTCCATATTTTCTTCCTTGAGTATTTTGTTGCCCCTTCTAAGAAGGACTGAAGCATCCACACTTTGATCTGCCTTCTTCTTGAGCTTCATGGGGTCTATGAATTGTATCTTGGGTATTTTTAGTTTTAGAGCTAATACTTATCAGTGAGTGCATACCATATGTGTTTTCTGTGTGTGTGTGTGTGTGTGTGTGTGGTGTGTGTGTGTGTGTGTGTGAGAGAGAGAGAGAGAGAGAGAGAGAGAGAGAGAGAGAGAGTGTTTAGGTTACCTCATTCTGGATGATGTTTTCTAGTTTCATCCATTTGCCTAAGAATTTCAGGAAATCATTTTTTTAAAGCAGTGTAGTACCCCATTGTGTAAATGTACCACATTTTCTCTATCCATTCCTCTGTTGAAGGATGTCTGGGTTCTTTCCAGCCTCTGGCTATTATAAATAAGGCTGCTATGAACATAGTGGAGCATGTGTCCTTGTTAAATGTTGGATCATCTTTTGGGTATATGCCCAAGGAGTTGTATAGCTGGGTCCTAAGGTAGTACTATATCCAATTTCCTGAAGAACTGCCCGACTTATTTCCAGACTGGTTGTACCAGCTTGCAATCCTACCAACAATGGAGGAGTGTTCCTCTTTCTCCACATCCTCACCAGCATCTGCTGTTACCTGAGGTTTTCTTCTTAGCCATTCTGACTGGTGTGAAGTGAAATTTCAGGGTTATTTTGATTTGCATTTCTCTGATGAGTAAGAATTTTGAACATTTCTTTAGGTGCTTCTAGGCCATTTGATATTCCTCAGTTGAGAATTCTTTGTTTAACTCAGTATCCCAATTTTAATAGGGTTATTTGGTTATCTGGAGTCTAACTTCTTGACTTCTTTGTATCTACTGGATATTAGCCCTGTATCAGAAATAGGATTGGTAAAGGTTTTTTCCCAATCTGTTGGTTGGTGTTTTATCCTATTGACAGTGTCCTTTGCCTTACAGAAGCTTTCTAAACAATCCCATAAGACCTAGGAAAAAATAGAAGCAGTCATTAAAATTCTCCCAATCAAAAAAAGCCCAGGACTAGATGGGTTTAGTGCAGATTTCTATCAGATGTTCCAAGAAAACATAATACCAATACTCTTCAAACTATTCCACAAAAGAGAAACAGAAGGAACACTACCCAATTCATTCTATAAAGTCACGGTTCCACTTATACCTAAACCACACAAAGACCCAACAACAACAAAAAGACCCTTCAGACCAATTTCACTTATGAATATTGGTACAAAAATACTCAATAAAATTCTTGCAAACTGAATCCAAGAACATATCAAAATGATCATCCATCATGATCAAGTAGGCTTCATTCCAGGGATGCAGGGATGTTTCCATATACAGAAATACATCAATATAATCCACTAAATAAACAAACTCAAAGACAAAAAACACATGTTCATCTCATTAGATGTTGAGAAAACATTTGACAAAATTCAAAACTCCCTTTATGATAAAAGTTTCGGAAAGATCAGGAATTAAAGGCCCATACCTAAACATAGTAAAAGCAGTCTACAGCATATCAGTAGCCAACATCAAACTAAATGGAGAGAAACTTAAAGGAATCCCACTAAAATCAAGGACAAGACAAGGCTTCCCACTCTCTTTCTACCTATTCAATATAGTTCTCCAAATCCTAGCAAAAGTAATTAGACAACAAAAAGAGGTTAAAGGGATACAAATTGGAAAGGAAAAAGTAAAATATCACTATTTGCAGATGATATCAGAGTATACTTAAGTTACCCTAAAAATTCCACCAGCGAATGCCTAAATCTGATTAACAACTTCAACTAAATGAATGTGAATAGCTGTATGATATGTACATTGTATGGGTATATGCATGCTTATCTATGTACCTTAAGCAAAATGTATATCGTATTATTTGTTGTTTTTTTTTAAGTTTCAATAGTAACATTAATTTATTATACATTTTTCAGTACACACTACTGAATAAAATAAAACTTGCTTCTTCCTCTGTTTAGGATACTTCTGATACCAGATATGTAGGGTTGTTTATCATACCAAGCAATTATACATTTTTCAGAAAACACCAACTAAGTGCCTTATAGTTTAATTTTATTCTTTATTATCACTCCAAATACTGCATTTAAAACAGGCTACACTGTAAAGGGCTTAGTGTATAGGAGAACATCTTCATCAGACTTTAAAAATAAGTCCAAGAAACACCTCTGCTTTTAGCCAGCCAGCTATAAATTTCTCTGAAATGCCATAAGATTCCATCATTACATAGGATGCATAAGACAGAATTCAGGAAAACATTTTACTTGCAATTTTAATTTTGAAATTTTTATTAAAAAGGGATGCCACTCAAGGACAGCCAGATGAAAGATCTAAAGAGGAGTACAACCAACCTTCTCCATTTAGGGGAAACAGGAAGATGGGCATGGTTATATGAAAATGCTGTGAAATACGACACATTGTTTAAAATACTTGAGCATCTATACATTATTAGTCTAGCAGAAGGACTTGAGTTCTCGTCTTCCTAGATACTGAAAGATGTCAGTACTTCAAATAATTTTTGTATTTATTTGCCTTAATTCATTCTCATAGTCTTATTATAGGCTACTATAGTCTAAGTATAGGCTATTATTTGAGAACTAATGCCTAAGAAATATCTTTGCATATTCAGCCCTGCTGCAGATTTTTTTTTCATGATTGGTTAAATTTATAGATAAAGCCATCTGTATGCATCATTTTTTTATTCTCAATGTTGATAAGTGTAATTATGTAGAGGGATAGTAATATAAATAGCTGATTGACTTTAGGCTGTAATATATACCATCCAATTAGCCTGGTGATTATTCACACAGCCCACTGCTTCTTGACTGGGAATCATGCCTTTGTCTAGCACTTTCAAGCTTGATATTCTTCTCATCTATTAGAGCTTTAGTAGCTATATGACCTGTGCAGCCAGGAATCATTGCCCTGCTTTTCCAGTGCTTTTCCATTAGTGACCCTTGTATTATAGTAGCCAAAAGCAGATGTCAGTGTTGTCTTCCTCTGCTCACCCTATGCCATCATGTATGCCCTGTATCATGTCAGTTCATCCCAAGAGGAGTAGTATATGGAACAATTAGACACATTGAAAGAGCACATTCAAAAATAGTGTCCTCCTTTGTATACATTATTGTTATATCTCATCTGCAATTAGTATTCATTTCGTTCTACACCCAACATAAACCTCACCATAGCTTTCTACATAGAGCAAAACTATAGTATAGATGGGATTTGTTTAAGTCATGCACAGGTATCACAGAATTTACCTCCCACAATAGGAGAAAAGACTAATCAAACTGACAGTTTTTAGGCGTCTCAAAGGGAGTATGAAGATGTGTCATGGTCTACACAGGAACACAAAGGGAGCTTTATGAGTAGAAATTATTCACTACCTAGGTTCTGGAATTAAATTTAAGTTGTTTCTGTGGGAAAGTATCAGTTTCTAGACAACAGGAGGGACAAGTGATATTATTGCCTTGTTTGTCGTTTTGCTTTTTAAACCTGATTTACTTCTCATTTCAGTCTTACTCACTGTACACCATGTTTTGCTTAACTATATCTTCTGCTTCATTAGTTTTCCCTCACCCCTTCCTACATGACATTTGCAACTTCTACATGACATCACATAGGCGTGATGCCAGCCAGTGAAGTAGGTGTTCACTTGAATCTTTATAAACTCTGTGTGATTTCCTCAGGCAGAAAGAAAATACAGATGCCCATGGACATTTGCTTCATATAAAGTGAGAGTAATATGTACCCCAAGGAGCACTTTTTATCTGAACTATTCTAAAGAAAAGTAAATCTATCCTGATGAGAGTTTTGCATTTTTCCTTTTATCTTACTTCTTTTAGTCTTTCAGAATATGAGAGACAAAATTGGTTTCACTCAAAATTGGGAGGTTGCATACACACATGTTGTTAGATGCATCCCATTAGCCTTACTCTGGTGGCAGTATTTCACTGTTTATATTTTATACACATACAGAAGTAAGACTGGTCATTGACATCTAAAAAGCAATGTTGATCTTTTCAGTCTTGAGTAGTCTGGTGTAATTCTACTGTGCATTTGGAAAATGCATATAACTCATCTGGTGCAATAATCAATTGCTTGTACTGTTTCCATATTAATGTTAATTAGTAATCAAACTGCCCTGAATCTTTGGGGAAAAATATATTATATTAATGAGAAGAACATAAGATGTCATGATAATTCTGTGAATGCTACTTTTACTAAGACACGGACACTGATTAAAACTGAATTGAAATCATTTTATCTTTTTATTTTCTTCCACAAAATAATTCTTACAATGGAGAAATAAAATACTATACTGCAGAAATGTGAAAATATGTAGCTAAGTCAGAATACATATGAAAGAGGGCATAGGTAATTTTATGCATAACTATATAAAAACTATGCTATTATCATTGGGCATGAAATCAAAATGATTGCAGAGCATTTAGATAAAAAGAAACATTCTTTAAGATCCTACAGTTTTGCTGAATCACCAAATAAAAGATCCTCTATAGTTATTTATCTTGTGGGATGAATTTGACAATTACTATTTCTATGGTAGAAACATCTGTAAACCACCTTGAACTTCTCAAAGAAAGATTGTGGTTATGATTAGAGAATGCCTGGCTTCCTTTTATCCCCAGCATGAATTGATCTATTGATAGTGATAGAGGGAGTTAATGTAATGAAAAGAGTTCTATTAATCAGGCAGATGGTTCTGAAAAATTGCAGAGATGGAGATGAGAATTGTTTGCAGCCTTCTTTGTTAGCTGAGTTTTATAATTCTATATTTGTTATAATAACTTGATGTTTATTGACACCATATGTTAATATTAGGTAAACACAGGATGGCTTGGTATTTACTTGACATACTGCTCACTGAACTTCACAGTGAGCTAAATGATTTTAAATAACCCAACAAACTACAAATGTTTTGATTTTTAGCAACAATGCTAAATTACAGAAGTTTGACTTACTACATAGGTATATATTTTTATGGAGAACACATACTATAAATTGTATTTTGGTACTAGAGCTGTCCTCGGTGACTATACTCTGTATGGCTGTGTATATATCTGGATCTTTACCATCCCTACTATTTCCTATTTTGCTACTAAGTTCTCCACACATCATACTTATATAAATACATTATCACAAGGGACATACAGGAAATGTGATTACTTCTGAATATTATAAAGTTAGAAGATACTTAGCATGTGGTATTTATGAGAAATTACTTTGTAAAGCAGGGTATTATGATAGTGGATTAGAAGAAAAGGTGAAAGGAGGATAATAAAATATTGATAGATATTTTTGTGAGTCTATAGTCTTCGAAGTCGCCTGATAAATACTTGAACCATTATGCACATATCTGTTGTTTATAAGCTGTCCTGTGTGTATTACCAGTATCTTATAAACAACAGAAATGTATCTGTTACAGTAGTAGAACTTGGGAGTTAAAGACTGCAAGGCCAGCAGATTGCAGTGTCTGATAGAGCCCCACTTAATTATCCACGGTTTCAGTTGTTTGCTTGTGACCTCTAGCCTCCTTTTTACAAGCATAGATTATCTCCGAAAGGTCCTCCATCCTGATAATAAATACTATCACTTTGCAGCTTAGCATTTAAATACGTGATTTTGACAGAAAAATAACATGAAGCCTATACTACAGAGAAAATTTAAGTAGTCTTAAAAGGAAGCGTAGACAAACACCAATAAGTTCTACCTGAGCTTCTGTTACTGTGATAAAAATAAAAAACAGCAGCACAATGTGTGACTCTAACACATAACCAAGTTCAGCTTCCATGTTTACATGCAAGCTTGTCCACTCAGCATCACAGCCTCTGTGTTCTGAACCATAGTACATACTTTGAAAGAGTTCCTCCTTAATGATGCTGCTATTTTATTATTTGTACATAATTCTTTAGCTACTACCATTTTGCAATAAAGTTGATGTTTCATTTTCACAGAGTTAAACCAAAATATCATGTCAGTAGAGTCTATAATATCACTTGAGCAGCCCTGATAGAATCTCAAGTATCAAAGGAGAGTCAGAAGTCTGTACCTTTCTGAAATTCTATAAGTCCCAACTCTATCACCTCTATTGTCCAATTGCTCTCAGCATTGTCTTCCAAGATCCCACTCAACAGCCTTAAGCTCTGAGCTCTCAATTGCTTTTCCAGCTCAAAGTTCCAAACACTTCTACAATTCCCCCCAAACAAACATGGTCAAGTCCATTGCAGCAATCCCACATTCATAGGGCTAATTTCTGTTTTAGTGAGATTTCTGCTGCTGTGAGAAAAATATGTTAAGTGAGAAAAACAGTAAGCAGGGATTTATATGACTTAGTACATGGTCTGTGTTCTTCATCAAGGGAAGCCATGGCATGAATCTGGAGCCTGGAACTGATTAATAGATGACACAGGAGTGTTGTTTACTAACTGGCTCCTTTATGCTACCTCAGAAACTTTTTGTATACAACCCAGTTCCTCCCATCCTGGGTTTGCACCACCTAGTGTAGACAGCCCTCTCATGTCAATCAACAGTAAAGAAGAGTCTTTGGGGATATTGTCACATGCCACACTGATGACAATTCCTCAGTTGAGGTTCCCTCCCTCCAGGAATATCAAGTTGACTGAAGCTCTGTCACAAGGCAAATAACAGAGTATTTGAAGAGAAGAAGGCAATCATTGGTCAATGTGGAACTCAGAGCAGCAGAGTATACATGTGAGGTCTATGACACTTCAAAAGATTCCAACTACCATAATGTGAGAAATTTGTCTTTCAAAATGTTACATTTGAATAATAATAAAGTAGATATGTTCTGAGAGTAGCACTATGATTTAAATCATACAGACTTTACCAAAGAAACAGGTATAGACAAGTATGGCAGGGACATTTCCAGATAATACAATGCTGGGCTTATTTGTTGAATTTTTAATTTAGATTTCCCATATGCTACAGGATATCCATGCACACATGAACACCCAGATTTAGCTGCTTCATTATCCTCATTTACATTGTTTTAGAATTGTAATTTGCTAAAGGACATATAACTAATTACATAGTGGAGTTTTAAGACTAATTCACATCTGTTCAGCTCCAAAGACTAGACTTACATCTGTGTAAATAAGATGATACGAAATTAATGTAGGTGGTGGCATTGTAAATGCTTTATGTGAATCCTCATTGTGCAGCATTTTTACAGTCCTGGAGGTAGTGACACAGACACAGGTAGGTAGTTTATCTTTGAGTGGCTGTGCTGGGAAAAGAATCTCTGCCAAGTCATTGTCCCTCTATATGCAAGGGCCAAGCAGGAAGTTAGTTCAGTGGCTACAAATGTAGTGGGATGTGCCTATCTGAAAATGGAGATCACACACACACACAGACACACACATACACACACACACAGATACACTCACAAAAGAAAAAAAAAGAGCAAATAAGTGCTGCTCATAGGGTGGTGTGTAAAGCAAGAGAATAACATAAGACAGAAAATTAGCAAGAGGTAGTGAAAAGAAGATTTGGGGAAATCAAGTTACATGTGCCATTATAATTTTAGTCTTCTATTTTGCATATTTATTTTGGGAGATGTTGTCAAAATATTAGTTTTGAAATTTTGTCTGTTCATTTGGTAATTAACTTTCAGAACAAGGTATACTTTGGAAACATCTACCCTTTTCTACAAGTTCTTGCTCAGCAGGCAGTAACACCTAAGATGAACTCATGCTTATGTGACATAGCTAACAATACTTGGTCATAAAGGCTACAACTAATGATTCAATTATTAAATTTTTAAATTATTTTTAAAATTCTTTATTTCTCTAAATGTCTTATTTATTTTTAAAACTACTGTATTTTAAATGAAAGCATTAGTTGTTCTGGGAGGTTTTTAAGGTTATTTGAGAAAAAAATATGATATATGTGTGTGTTTTTCTGTGTGAGTGTGTGTGTGTGTGTGTATGTGTGTGTGTGTGTGTTTGGGTGTATTTCTCAATAGCTATTTACTCATTACAATCATTTACAATTTGAGCTAAGTGGGGATGACATCACTACATATTTAGTTGAGCATTTCCCTTGAACATAGCAATGAGATTTTGAATTGCCACACAAATTTGAAGAGTTGATAAAGGATGTAATAGTTTCTTTTCTTTTCCATGTTGTATACTTACCTAGGAATTAAAACAGTCAGAGATCTAATTAATCATTTGGAAATTATGAAATTTAGGACTGGAATATTTCACTGTATTAGCTTAGCAGGATGAGTAGTCTAAGGTTTAAGCTACTTTCAATATGATAGAATTACAATATTTAATAGAAACGCATGGAATTTTCAATAATATACTCATTTGCCTTAGCTAAGGTGCACCATAATGAGTGATCATCTCAGTTATCTTGGCTCATAAGCGAGAAACTACTGAATGTGTGATCTTTTATTTGCTTGTCAGTCTATTTCTTTTGTTTTAAATAAATCTCAATTGCTATAACAAAACTCCTGGATTCCCATCAACACAAGTTGGTCCATTACTCCAGGAGGTAATTTGGAGTTAGCTTGGTAGTCCAATTACTGCAGCTTATTGAGTAGCCTGTGAAAACTTAAGTCACACACACTGACAGTTTCAACTTTCATGGAAGCCTTTTCTTATTATACCTCAAGCTTCAGAGATGGAATGGCCTAGCACTTTCAAATTTCACAACAGGCGAAGGAAGGGCATCATAGACTTTTACTATATTGTATACATTCATTGCTCAGTAAGAACTTTAATACTTCATTCCTCCTTAGAATAGGGAACAAAATATCCATGGAAGGAGTTACAGAGACAAAGTTTGGAGCTAAGACGAAAGGATGGACCATCCAGAGACTACCCCACCTGGGGATCAATCCCATAATCAGCCACCATACACCATTGCATATGCCAGCAAGATTTTGCTGAAAGGACCCTGATATAGCTGTCTCCTGTAAGGCTATGCCAATGCCTGGCAAATACAGAAGTGGATGCTCACAGTCATCTATAGAATGGAACACAGGGCCCCCAATGGAGGAGCTAGAGAAAATACCCAAGGAGCTGAAGGGGTCTGCAACCCTATAGGTGGAACAACAATATGAACTAACCAGTACCCCCAGAGCTCGTGTCTCTACCTGCATACGTAGCAGACGATGGCCTAGCTGGCCATCATTGGGAAGATAGGCCCCCTAGGTCTTGCAAACTTTATATGCCCCAGTACAGGGGAATACCAGGGCCAAGAAGTAGGAGTGGGTGGGTAGGGGAGCAAGGTGGGGGGAGGGTATAGTGGACTTTCGGGATAGTATTTGAAATGTAAATAAAGAAAATATCTAATAAAAAAAGAATAATAGAGAAGCATGATTTTCTTAGGCTTTGGAATATGGTATATTTTAACAAAAAATTGAAATGCATTTTATTAATAATTTTAATTCCGTGTGAATGTCTTGTCTACTATTTCTATTTTTGGCTATTTTCTGTTTCACTGATTTTTACTTGTATATTGTGTCTTCAGATTTGCAGGTTTGAGTGTGAGTATGTTTGTGTGTTTCTTATGCTTACTCTTTGTTATTTATTTATTTATCTATCCATTTATTTATGTATTTTACAGTCCAGATTTTAGTCTCCTCCTAGTTCACCCTCCAAATGTTCCACATCCCATACCTTCTCCCCACCTCCCTGTCTCCTTGAGGATGTCCTCACCCCCCACCCCCACCCCACCAGAAAACTAAAGTCCCTGGGGCCTCCAGTCTCTTAAGGGTTAGGTGCATGTTCTCCGACTAAACCCAGATCCAGCAGTCCTCTGCTGTATATGTGTTGAGAGCCTCATATCAGCTGGTGTATGGTGCCTGGTTAGTGGTCCAGTGTTTGAGAGATCTTGGGAGTCCAGGTTAATTGAGACTGCTGGTCCTCCTACAGGGTCACCCTCCTTCTCAGCTTCTTTCAGCTTTTCCCTAATTCAACCACAGGGGTCAGCAACTTCTGTCCATAGGCTGGGTGCAAATATCTGCACTGACACCTTCAGCAGATTGTTAGGTCTTTAGGAGGACAATCATGATAGGTCACTCTTTGTGAGTGCTCCATAGCCTCAGTAATAGTGTCAGGCCTTGGGGCCTCCCCTTGGGCTGTATCCCACTTTGGGCCTTCACTTGACCTTCTTTTCCTCTTCATTTCCATCCCTGCAATTCTTTCAGACAGGAGCAATTATGGGTCAGAGTTTTGACTGTGGGATGGCAACCCCCTCTCTCATTTGATGCCCTGACTTTCTGCTGGAGGTAGCTCTACAAATTCCCTCTCTCTACTGTAGGGCATCTCATCAAAGGTCACTCCTTTTGTTTACTGAGAGTCTCTCACCTCGGGAAATTCTCAGAGTCCTTCAGGTCTCTGGTACATTCTGGAGGGTCTGCCCAACCTCCTACCTCCCTAGGTTGCCTGATTCCACATTCTTTCTGCGGCCATCAGGGCTTCCATCTTTTTCCCCTGTCCAATACCATATTATGTTTCCCTCTCCCCTCCCTTACACTTTCCATCCCAGGTCCCTCCCTCCCTCCCCCTTGTGATGGTTTTCTTCTTCCACTCAAGTGCAATTGAGGCTCTTCAGCTTGTTGACCTTTGTGAGTTCTGTGGTCTGTCTCTTGCATATTCTGTCCTTTTTTTTTTTTTTTTTTGATTAATATCCACTTATTTTTTTAATTTACTTTTTTTTCTTTTTTTTTTCTTTGCTTGTTTGTTTTCCAAAAAAAAGAGAATAAGAACAAAGCCATGGAGTTGGGTGGGTGGGGAGTTGAGGATAATCTAGGAGTAATCCACAGAGGGTAAAGTCTGGTCAGAATATATTATGTGAGAATATTTCAGTTTTTTAAAAAGAAAATTGGACTTAATTTTGACATGGCAATGTGCTTTGTAAAATAAAAAGGAGGCAAAGGAAAGGCTAGTCCTTAAGGAGAAATCTTTGAGTTCCTCTTGTACTAATCAAGGAGCTACATAACTGCCTGTGATGTCAACATCTAGCTCTAACAATAGCAGCCGTGTTCATTACAGCATCCTCCTGGGTAGAAATGGAAAAAGAAACTAGTTAGGATCTGTCTATGTGGTTTTGTGTTTTGTAGGAGAGAATTTTTGACATCATGGATTGAAAGAGAGCTGTTATTTATTTTGAGTCATTATTCATCCATCACTAGTTCCTACTAATGAAAAATTTGCAGTGCCTCAACCAAACAAGACATCTATTCCATTCTGGAGTAATTAGTAAATTAGGTTTGGAGACAGCTGTGAATATAAGTAGGGTACCTCACTAGGTCATAATAATGGACATCCAAGACTGACTAATCAAAGTCTAATTTTACTACTGACCTGAAAGAGAAAATAAATTAAAGATCCCTAAATCCTATTTTTTGTTGTCCTTTGTGTGATTAGATTTCTGCTTGTCTTATTTATTATTTGTTTCATGTTTCTGTTGCGTCTTGAATAATTGTACACTGTTAAGGAGTTGTATGAGTTTCCTAGAAGACAGGCATAAACAAATATATATATCCACCTGAGACAAGTAGCTGACAACAAATCTACAAAACTATTCTAATCTACCCTGCTTTGGTAAACTGATGAATGGTTGTTTAAAGAGGTATATATGAGGGTTTACTTACAGGCAGAGAAATGCAAAAGCAAATACATTGCTGAAATGTCCCTGAAGAGCATGGGTGATGGTCAACAAAGATATATGACTGGAGCTGCCTACTCAACTCCTGGGCATCTCCACCTGAGACACTTATATCCCTTCACATTATTTTCTACTTGCTTCCAGATCGCTGGCAAAGGAATTATGAATGTTTTTTGTCAACTTCCTAGGTCTTGTGAATTTAGTTTAGCTTCTTGATAATTTATTTATTTTTATTTGTTTTTTACATAGTCATTTCATATCCCATTCACTTTGCCCATCCTGGCCACCCCCTCCCACAATCCTTCCCCCATTGCTCCTTCCCTTCTCTTCTGAGTGGATGTTCCACCCTGGTAATACCTCTGTCTTCTCACTTCAAGTCTCTGTGAGGCTAGGGCTTTCCTTTCCCATTTGGCCAGACATGGCAGCCCACCTAGAACATATCTCACGTCTAGGCAACAGCTTTTGGGGTAGCCCCCACTCCAGTTGTTCGGGATACACATGGAGTCTCAAGCTGCACATCTGTTACATATGTGTAGGTCGGCCTAGGTTCAAACCTTGTTCTTTGGTTGGTGGTTCAGACTCTGAGAGACCCAAGGGTCCAGGTTAGTTGACTCTGTTGGTTTTCCTGTAGAGTTCCTATCCCGTTCGGTTCTTTTTTTTTTAATATTTTTATTAGGTATTTACCTCATTTACATTTCCAATGTTATCCCAAAAGTCCCCCATAACCTCCCACCCACTCCTCTACCCACCCACTCCCACTTTTTGACCCTGGCGTTCCCCTGTACTGGGGCATATAAAGTTTGCAAGTCCAATGGGCCTCTCTTTCCATTGATGGCCGACTAGGCCATCTTTTGATACATATGCAGCTAGAGTCAAGAGTTCCGGGGTACCCAAGATATAAGATACAATTTGCTAAACGCATGAAACTCAAGAGGAACGAAGACCAAAGTGTGGACACTTTGCCCCTTCTTAGAACTGGGAACAAAACACCCATGGAAGGAGTTACAGAGACAAAGTTTGGAGCTGAGACGAAAGGATGGACCATCTAGAGACTGCCATATTCAGGGATCCATCCCATAATCAGCTTCCAAATTCTGACACCATTGCATACACTAGCAAGATTTTGCTGAAAGGACCCAGATATAGCTGTCTCTTGTGAGACTATGCTGGGGTCTAGCAAACACAGAAGTGGATGTTCACAGTCAGCTATTGGATGGATCACAGGGCCCCCAATGGAGGAGCTAGAGAAAGTACTCCAGGAGCTAAAGAGATCTGCAACCCTATAGGTGCAACAACATTATGAACTAATCAGTTCCCCTTCGGTTCTTAATCCTTCTTCCTATTCTTCCATAAGAGTTCCCAAGCTCTATCTACTATTTGTCCAAGGGTTTCTGTATTTGTCTGAGTCAGCTGCTGCATAAAGCCTCTCAGAGGACAAACATGCTAGACTCCTGTCTGCAAACATAATAGAGTATCATTAATACAAGAATTGATACTTGCCCGTGGATTGAGACTCTATTTAGGGGGTTTTGCTCCATTCCCTATACCTGCATTTCTTGTAGACAGGATAAATTCTGAGTTGAAGGTTTTGTGGGTTGATTGGTGTTTCTATCACTCCACTGGAGTGCCTGCCTTGCTATGGGAAATGTCCTCTTCAGGTTCCATATCTAAGGACACCTCCATTGATTCTTGGGAACCTCCCTTGTTCATTCTCTCTCTCTCTCTCTCTCTCTCTCTCTCTCTCTCTCTCTCTCTCTCTCTCTCTCTCTTTCTCTCTCTCTCTCTCTCTCTCTCTCCCTCATCCTGGAGAGTCCCCCTACTTCATAACCACAGTCAGTTGCAGATTTCCATTCATTCTCATGGCCACCTGGCTATCCATCCTCTCCTCCTCATCCCTGATCCTGAACACACACATACGCATTTCCCTCCCCATCTCCTCTCCCACTCAATTCCCTCTTTTCATCTTCTTCTTATGACTACTGTATTACCCCTTCTAAGTGAGATTCAATCACCCTCTGTTGGGACCCAACCATGGCTGTCCTTCTTTCATGTTTCTTCTAGAAGCAGCAGAGGGGAAAGAGTCAGCAGGGCCAAGATTTGGTTTTGAAAAGCATTTATAACTGCTAGTTAATAATAAAAAGTTTACCTATCTTAAGTCTAAGTCATTTTGCTGCTGGTCTGACCTGTCTGTCTTGAGTTGTCCCGAGGCCAGAAACTATGCTCTCTGATATTTAACACCTCATCATAAAATAGCAGGAGATTAAGTAAAGTAATTGTTGTTCACTTCTTCAGAAACTGCAGAGCTATAACTCCCAGGCTGCTAGTTGAAGTTGCAGGAAGATAAAAGGACACTTTTAAAAGAGGTGTTAGCCTTTATTTCTAAGTTAATCAGTTCTTCAAACAGTTTCTACAAAAGTTCTCCTCCAAAAAGTTCTCTCTGAAAAGTGCTTCAAAAAGCTCTATAAGGAAGTTCTCTCCTGTTCTCTAAAAATTTCTCTGTTCTCTTCTTCTAATCTTGCTCTTTCCTAGTACTCAGTGTAATAATCATCAATCATAATGCTTTTATTTTCAATGTGTTTATTCCCAATCATCTTTACTTCTTAGTTCTTGAGTTCAGTTCTAAAAGTTCTCTCTCTCTCTCTCAAATCTTTTAGAATACATGATCACGTGGTAAAAAAGTTCACCAGACGTTTACACATAAATTCACATCATGAATTGAATAGGAAGTTTACAACAGAGAGTATTTACATGCATATCCAAAAGTAATTATCTGGCTAAACATTCATTATCTGTCACAAGACGAACAGGTTAATTGAAAGTTAAAAACCATAATTTTGTGACTAAGATATTAGTGAAGTTTTGTATAGATAATCTCACTCAATATTTTATCTTCTGTCCTTACACCTACAGTAAATTGTTAGTTCCTTTTTTATGTTCTTTGGTTAATGGTGTTACAACCTCTTGGAATATGCACTTGTAGATGCCTGCTTGCTATCTCAGAAGCAATTAACTGGTGATACTTGAAGACTAGCAGAGTTCTCATTGCTGGTTTTAATTATCAGAGAGGACTTAATAGCAGTCATATTTATAAAAGAACTTAGTAATTACTAATGTAATTTTAGGAATTCTTATAGAATTATCATTAATAATTAAATCTTCCATTTGTCTATATAGTATCACTATATCCTCATTGTTCTGCAGATCTGCTCAAAGGTGTCGGCTAATAATATCTAGTGATAGATAGATAGATAGATAGATAGATAGATAGACAGATAGGTAGAGATATATTTAACAATAAAAGGGATTTCATATTAATAGCAGGAATCTTCCCTGAAATGAAATTCTTCTCAGCCTTATCTAGAGAAGTAAATCTGTCGTTAACTTTGACAGTCCATGGTGCAACCATCTCAGGAAGATTACCTGCTAGTTTTTAGCTTCTCCGTGATAGCCCCAGGCAACTCTCACTTGTGCCTTCATTCTTGATTAGCTCCTTTGGTTCTGTGGAGTATAGCATGGGTATCCTGTATTTTAAGTCTAATATCTACTTTCAAGTGAGTACATTCCATTCATGGCCTTTGGGGACTATGTTATCTCACTCAGTACGATGGTCTCAAGATTCCTCCATTTGCCTGCAAAAGTACTATTCAGCTATTATCTTCCTGATTCTTAAGAATTGCTATTAGATTGTTTAACTTTGGAAAAAAAAACACTTTAGATCCCATCAGCCTAGAGGAGATCATTGGTACAAAAACTTAGGAAAGATATGGGATTTCAACTCTACCAAAGTAAAGAACCAAGTTAAAGGAGAATTTTTGTCTTGATTTACTTCCTAAACTTTCAATACTAGGGCAAAAATGCAAATTTAGTTTTGTTTTCAGATAAGGAATGTTCTGTATAAGGATTGTATTCAGGATTTAATAAATCCTCCAGAGTGGAAGCCATGTTGATGGGAGAAGGTCTTATTGTTTATTTACTTTTGACAAAATTTTTTCCTGATTTTAACTGTTTTTCAGTCTCAAAACTTTATTATCAAGAGTCTTCATGAGACTTTATTTGTAAATTATATATGTATCTATGTATATGCTTGTGCATGTATGCATATACATATATCTACTCTAATAAGTAAAAGGCTATCTCATAAACAAACTATACAGTCATTTTTATTTTTTACTTTTTTTCCCCTTTATTTTGGAGCTCTGGAAGTTTTCTTTTCAGTTTGAGTCATTCAAACTGTCTTGTGTAAACATATTATTGAGAAATGAATATTTAAAAATTATAGTACAAAGAGAATAAACATATGTTGTAATTTATAAAATATAGACAAAAGAACTTACAAAGTCAAACTTCCTGTTTTCTGATTCTTTGTATCCCTTGTAATACTTGACCTGATTGTCATTTTGTCTCTGTGTGCCACCTTTGAAATTATAGAAAATAGAGCTGTGAACTCCATTTAACTTGTAAGCATTGAAAAATGAATGAAAACATGAATATTGATACTGAATTTAAGGCTTTATTATAGTGGTGTATTTCAGTGTCCTATTCCTAGTACTATTTATGATAAAAGTAATAGTTTAGGAGACTACCAAGCTAAATGGACAGTGAATTCTAATATGTCCATGGAATTGTTCAGTTAAAGATTACAGATGATTATTTTAGCAGCTGTATAATTAAAGGTTTAGGTTTCATGAGATCTAAGGAAATTTGCTTATAGACACTAAAATATTCTTATGTCTCAATATCATTACAGGTTCTTGTTAAGTAACACTATTACAAATAAATTTATATTACTGAAAAGAAGAAAATTAATAAATTGAAAAGATCTTAATTTTCTATAATTTTGATAATTATGAACAACAAAAGAATAAAGAAAACTAAAGGGAGCATCTAAAGTAAAATATTGTTACTTATTAAAAAAATCTAAAATTATTCAGCAGCCAAAATTATTACATTGATAGAATTTCTTAGGAAAGTGAAGACTAGTAATAACTATTGCTTTTGTAACCATTTAATATGAATATTTAAGAACTTATGAAAAGGAATAGATCATTTTTGAATATTGCTTAATATTAATGTCATTTCTGTGTATTTCCCATAATAGTTGTACTTTGAAAGTTACACATGGTAAACCAAAATTATTATATACATTTGGGAATTGATAAGATAAAAGATAAGTTAAAGAAAAACCCAGAGATTTATTGAATTTCTTGCATAATATTTATAAATAGAATTATTTAGTGACATTTCTGTTATAAAAATAGATATTTAATATCAGTGAAAGAGTTGAAATTATTTTTAGATCATCTGAAAAATCAAAGAATAGGATAGTTTTGTTAACTACAAAGAAACAACTAAACTTAAGTTTATTTCTGGTGTTTCAGTTCTGGAGGATAGAATTTTTATTTTATAAATGTTATGCCTAAACATCTAGATTTGCATATAAACTGCAATAACCTGTTGTCATTTTGAAATTTATCTTTTTGGTCATGGATTTATATACAAATAACAAGGTGGCTTTTTTTTTTGACATTTTATACTGCATTGTTTACCTTCTTCTCCTTTCTCTTGGAGATGAATTTTGTTTTTCAGGTACCAAAGGAGTAGAAATGAATGAGTGCTCAAAGTTATGCTTATAGTCTCAGGCCATAAAAATTGTCAAACTTTTGGAGTTAATGAAAACACATAAAACTATATTGATACTGTCATGAGAGTACTAAAACTGTCTGTTAATGAGTGTCTTTGAGAGATGTCTTATGATGTGGTAATGGGTCAAGCCTCATAGTAGATAAGTAAAATATCCCTAAAAGTAGACAGTCAATTGTGAAGGAATCCTTTATTAGAATTAAAGAGTGTATGTCCTTATTTTGAATGAACCATAATCCTCTGTCAGAGTTTTCTTTTAAATTGTCAAAAGAAATGAAATAGAATTACTTGTGTTAGTAATTTCATAAGCCAGGAAAGTCACAATGGCTTTGAAAGTAACAAGGGTCTTTATTCATTTATTCAAAATTTGGAGTATCTCGCAAAAACAGGAGTGGATTAACTAGTGTAGTTTCTGTGTCTGTAAGTAACAAAATATAAAAATGATACAAATCAAAAAAAATTTATAAAAAATGTTTAGTTTGTAACTATAATAAAAATAATTTTCAGATTATCTCTAATAATAGCCTTAAGAAATATTACTTTTACACCAGAAGTTAAGTGAGGGTTCCACATGAAACACCATGTTCATATTTATGCAGGGTTCACCTAGCTTTAGGACGGGTCAAATGGTTTATTGTATTTAGTGAATTTAACCGAGAGAGGTTTCTGCTGACTATAAGTAAAAACTTCTAAAGCTAACTATTTTTTTTAAATCCTTCAGTTACTCAACATTAATCAGTGTCTGTTTTTACTTGTTTCACAAACCGATGATTCTACAACCCACTCTGTTGTAGTTAGTGTATTCACATCCCTTATTCACTTTACTACATTTAGTTTTGCTTTATGACCTGTACTACTGTAAGAATTGCAAAAACTGGTAAACATTGTTTCACTGAAGTGTAAAAAGCCTATTTACAGATGTGATCCTTCCCATGACTTTTCTTTATGTGTTTCCAAATATTACATATATTTTGTATGTATTAAGTATATGTATTTAAATTTAGCATATGACTACTTGTGTATGTGTATAAATTCATATATATGAATGTGCATATGCAGAGGTCAGCAAGAAATGTAGAAAAGGGGAAATGACTTCCTTTTCAATATTCCACATCTACTATATATTTTTTTAATTTTTCTGTTCTCTCAATTCAGATTGTTTACATTTGCATTTTGTAGGACTGTACAGATATTTAACAACTTAGGTTTTTCATTCACCTTTTGGTCTATATTTGATTATGTTTTAATACTTGATTTAAATTTTAAATATTTGAAAATATTTGAGGAACATATATTTTGTTTAAAGAGGACTATTGAAAAATTATACATTTTAATGTCCATCATTTTCTTATACTTTTTATCTTTATCATCCACTTATTTGTTGATGAAAACAAGAACAATCAATAATGATTGATTTCATTTTCTTACTACTGTCCAGAGAGCAGTGGTGACTACCACAGGAATACAAATGTCTCTGAGCTAGTATGAAATGTCTTCGGGGAATATTCACAGGAGTGATGTAGCTGAGGCAAATGGTAGTTTTATTTTTCAAATTTTATAGGCATCTATACTGATTTCCTCAAAGACTCCATTAGTTTACCATTTCATCAAAAAAACGCATAATGGTCCTCTTTCCCCACATGTTCAACATTTGTTATTTGTTGCCTCTCTCTCTCTCTCTCTCTCTCTCTCTCTCTCTCTCTCTCTCTCTCTCTCTCCCTCCCTCCGTCCGTCCCTCCCCCTCTCTCTCTCTCTCTCTCTCTCTCTCTCTCTCTCTCTCTTTCTTTATTCGTTGTTTACTTTCTTTTTATTAGTTTGGGCTTTGTTTTTATTTCTTTTCAAGAAATTTAACGAGCATAATGCTGTTATTTAATTCTGTTCTTTCTGATTTTTCACTGGTATTACCTATAAATATAAACTTTCTTTTGAGACTGCATAGTCTCTATTCTAGATGCTCTGTGGGTTGTGTACTTGTTTTTATTAGACTTCGGGAATCTTTAAATCCCCTCCAATTTTGGCTACTTTCTAATTTACTTTTCTTTGAAAATATGTTGATTAATCCCCAAGTATTTATGTACTTTTAAATGATTTATTTATTTGTTTGTTTGCTTGCTTGCTTGCTTATTTTGAGACAAGGTTTCTCTGTGTAGCCCTAGCTATCCTGAAACTTGCTCTGTAAACCAGGTTTCCTCCAACTCACAGAGGCACCTGTCTCTACCTCTCAAGTGCTTGAACTAAAGATGTATGCCAAGACTGTTTAACTCTTATTCAAAGTTTTTAGTTGAAATATAATTATATCAGTTTAACTTCTTCTATTCCCTTCCAGCTACCAGCTATCCTTCCTAAACCCATCACATCTTCTCTCAAACTGGTATCCTTTTCTTTGATGAGGATAAATATGGTATGTGTGTGTGTATGCATATGTGTGTGTGTGTATTGTGTGTATTGTGTATACACCAACATATATAAATGCAATGTGCTGAGTCCCATTTTTTGGACACACTAAATCCATTTTTGCTGCTTGTGTACATATGGCTTCAAAGTTTACCACTCTTCATGAACAACTAGTAAAGGGTTTCATTCCTGGGTGAGGACAATTCTACTTCTCCCAACAGTCAAACAGAGGTGCTGTCTAGGTGTGGGATACATGAAATTCTTTTTCTTCCTAATTAGCATGTCCATTGTTGTTTTCAGTATTCTGGCCTTGCTTATGCAGCCATTTCTCAGAGATAGTGGTTTACTAATGTCTTCCTGCCATTCTAGCTTTTATATTTTCCACCTCTCTTTTTGTTGCTTTCTGATGCAAAAATACAAGAGCTGTGATATTGATGCATCCATTGTGGCTTGGTTCCTCAAACTTTTGATATCTGAATCATCTCAAATTGGAGTTGTCTGTGACAGTCTCTGGTGGAAACACAGGCTTCTTTGTTAATAAGTGCTAGCTCCTATTATATGGATAAGATTTACAATGTAGTAAACAAAGTCTTGTCTGAAAAAGTGTCAGTTATAGATTCTTTACTTCACTAACCATGATTAGGCTTCCAGTACCAGGAATGATCTTCCTCCTGCTGAGTGGGCTTTAAGTTCTAATTTGTGAGGGTAGGCTTACTGTTGCTATCTGGCTTTAGTTTACTGTGGTCTGATAGTATATATGGAATTATTTCAATTTATTCTATTTATTAAGGTTTGACTTGCTTTGGGATACATAATGTGATTTTTTTTTTCTCGCGGTGTTTATTCTATGAGATTGTGAGCCTTAAGATTCAGTATATAAATCTGTGCAATGGCTATGTCTTCCTAATGAATTGGCAATATATGTACCCTCCTCACCTCTTCAGACTAGTTTTGGTTTAAAACCCATTTTTACCATATATAAGGATTCACAGTCCAGTTTGTTAGTTTGACTTCCAAGCTTTGACGTTCAGTTTATGGATGTCTTTTGTAGCACCATGCTTCTTGCAAGCGAATCTATGAGAAACATTTTCCTGTTCGGTCTACTACTTCAAATTCATCTTTTCATTGATGTGTTGAAGCCCTTTACATTTAAGGTTAATGTTGGGAAGGGTTTGTTCTCACAGTTTTCTCCATCACTGTTTGATGATTTCACTTAGATATTTTAATATATGTATTATTTTAAGGAGCTTCTAGTGCATTAGATTTCATTCCCACTCCTCAAACGACCTTTAATTTTAGTCGTTTATTCCTAGAACCTAGAAAATGATATATTTTCCTATAGCTTTAATTACTTGAGGGTTCTACGCATGGTCTTTCATCCTACTGTCCTGCTCACTCATCTCCTGAAGCACTGTCCTGTTCCACACCCATCGAATTGGTCCAATTCTCACAACAATGAGTCAAAGCAATGCTGCTTCCACTGAAGCAGGTTAAACTTATGACAGGCCAATTTCTTAAAGTAAAATACGACTTTGCCCTGTAGCTATCACTTCCTAATAGCATCAAACTAGAGATGAGGACCCATATCCACATCTACCTCTACTTCCCAAAAGATAGTATACATGAGCAAACATTTGTGAAAAGTGAAATATATCTCTGTTAACTATCTACAGTTACTTTAAATGTGTATCCCAGAATCAACCACTCACCTTTCTAGATTCATATCTGCATAATTAATGTGACAGTTTTAATATCAGACATGGAGCCACATATTTATGAAAGAAGCAAATGTCAAACATCATTCTTAGCAGTTGTATTTGAAACATTCTTTTGTATCAGTTACCTGAAATGGGATGAAAAGTAAGGGTAATAGATAGTGCAAAAGATCACACACAAAAACAATTGTGAGGGGCTAGAGAGGTGGCTTCAGGGCTAAGAGCACCTAATTCTTCTTACAGAGCTCGTAAGTGGTGGCTTACAACCTTCTGTAATTCCAGTTTCTGGAATCCTATATCCTTTTCTGACTTCATAGGCACCAGGAACATGCATGGTATACTTACATAAATACAGGCGAAGCACAATCACATGCAAACATATAATATATGTCTTAAAGATGAGAACGTGATGAATTTTAATTGTCATGTAGTCAAAAATACAATATTTAAAATATTTTCCGTTATAATGGTAAAAATTTCACTCCTCTCTTCTATAATTACATTTTACCTGTCAGGACCTAGAATTAACTGAGATTGTACTCGGATACAATCTGCTTTCTCTTTACTCCAATATTTCTGAGAGTATTCTTTATAGCTTACTGTTTTTCCTCTGTTAAATTAATTATAATACATTCATCGACTACCTGTGCTTACATAGACTACTCTAAACCTATGGGTCATTAGAGAACAAATCCTACTTGAAGATGAACATTGGTATCATCTGCATAGGAACCTGTAGATGTCTACTTGGATTGCCTTACTAACTCATGTTTGGTTTGTGTATATCCCAAAAGGATATACATGTTTTAACATCAGATAATCAGCTTCAATTGATTGCAATAATTGCTTTCATGCTTGTAAAATAAATAATGAAGAACAGGATCTCTGTAATGGACATGTAGTATTCATGTGACTTTGTGTGTTTGTGCATCAATATCCATGTATTAATGCCTTCTGGTATTAATTTGTTTTTATTTTCAAGCAGCCATTTTCCTTGCCTTATCATTGCATCTTGAATTATTAATGATGGACAAAATATGTCTCTGAATTCCTAAATTTTAGAATAAGGTCAATTCCATTTATTTTTCTGATAAAAGTTCTCTTAGAAATGTGTTTACAAGGTACTGCTCACCATGCCAAAGCGTGATTATCAGTAATATATAGTTTAGTAATTACAGCACTGCACATTTTTAACTCCCTAATTTCTCAAAATACAAAAAAAAAAGGATGTTGAGCTGCAAAACTTCTATTTTTAGTAGACAAAATAAATTCCGGCAGGCTCTAAAGAAGGGAAGGATGTTGGTACAGATGTGGACTACAGATGTTAGTGTTGAAAAGAAGAAAAATGGCACAGAGAGGAAATAATGCCTCTTTGAATACACATTGTTAGCAAATCAGCCACTGAATGCAATCAAAAGAGATTTTCACATTTTACATGTAAACGATGACTCCAACTTTCTTGGAAGTGTGTCAAGGATTCCATGTTTTTGTTTTAGTGACTATTTCCCTTTGCAAGGATTCACCAGGGCTGGCATTCATAGTCATGTATCACTGGGAAGAATTGTCCTGAATGGTATAAGGACCAGTGTTCTTGCCCTGCTATGTCTCACCAATGTATTATGATTGAGTGCTGGTTACCATACTTCATCCATCTAAGGTAGTACAACTTCTTACTATGATTGAAAAGACATGTGGCACATGGGGCTGAAAAGAAAACGTCTATATTTGAATACTGTGCTCTACTCTTTTACCTACATTTATACTTACCTGAACACAAGGTGCTTTTTAAAAATATTACCTATCTCTAATGACAATGTCCAGTAATTGAAAACATATTCTAGTGCCATTATCTTATCTTTGCAAACAAGGATAAAATCGATAGGTAATAAATGTTCATTTATCTTTTTACAATGAATACTTTTTTTTGTTTTGTTTTTTTTTTGTTTTTTGAGGCAGTGTTTCTCTGTGTAACTCTGACTGTCCTGGAACTCACTTTGTAGACCAGGCTGGCCTCGAACTCAGAAATCCGCCTGCCTCTGCCTCCCAATTAAAGGCATGCGCCACCTTAAATCAATATATTTAGCTGCCTTCAAATTCTTTGTTATGAAAGTTAAATATAATTAAATATATGCATCATATTTTACAAAAGTATTTATACAAAACTTACATCTTACCACAGATTTTCATTTTCAGCAGAAAAACCATAATTTCTTACTCAAAACTATAATTTGTTTTATTTTAATAATAGCTCTAAATTTATGAGGCTTCTTCTATTTTAAGTGTAATTCTCCACTTTCCACCTAAGAAAACCACAAAACTTAGGGGATTTTTTTTAACTCAGACCAGGAAATATTGCTAATAGATGCTTTCTATTCAGAACACTTTCCTTTAATTTATTCATTTAACAAATATTCATTTAGTACCTTTAATTTGCCAAGCACTGTATTGGGAACTAGAACAATGAATAAATTAGACAAAGCCCATGAGTTCTTGGATGTTATAGTACAAGTGAGGAAGGTAGGAAACAGCAGCAAGTCATGAATTATTGAAATAGAGTATCCAGAGGTGACAGGGAGGGTTGCTTTGACAGATACTGGAGAATATATCTGAAACAGAACTTGAAACAACCGAGAGTGCTTTGCTTCAAATGGGCTTACAAGATGCAAAAGAGAGAGAAGAGCTTGATTGTTCAAGGAACTAAGAAGATGGCAAGGCTGTAGTATATGAGGCTGGAGAGCGTTTCCAAATGTCCATGACCTACGGTCTTTAAGAGGAGGCTAAAGGAATGAATAAGTAATCTTCTTTTTTAAAATAGATAATTGTTTTCTGGACTGTAATGAAAGCAATGATTATCATACAAAAATCACTGTTTGACAGTATAGTATTTTTGAGGCAGTGTAGCTACCTGGTAGCTTAGCTACTTTTGGTCACTATAATTTGTCTGTAAAGACTTCTTTGGGGTTTTAACTAGACAATTCTTTGGGGGTATTCAGAATAAAAACATCAAGTTTTGTGAAGGGTAGATTATGAGTCTTTTGCTTGCTTGTATATATGTGGAATTTGCTTAGGTATTTATGAGAAATATAATTGTATATGTGAAGTAGACAATAGACTACAGAGTCATGGAGATGGTGGTACGAAGAAAATTTGGGGTTCTTATCTGAATCACCTGCAATGTTTGACCTTTTATTTCTCTCCCTCCTTCGTATTCAGCCTCCTTTATTATTTTAATTGTATATATATATATATATATATATATATATATATATATATATACACACAGACACACACACACACATATATATGCACTACTGGATGCATCAGGCAAAGAAGCACAGGGAAAGTATTTTAAAAGTAAGAGTACATCTTATCAGACAGCATGGTCACACACTTTGATAACTTGCTTTGGGTTGTCATCCACAATACTACTCTCCTAATTTTCTAGCAAGCTCAGACCTCTTTCCGAAATCCTTTGCATATTCTTTTACAACTCTAAATTGATCTTTATATAAACTATAGTCTCAAATTTTAACTACCTTATATAGTGATGAATCATATTTTACAATACATGCCACACTCATTTCCAGGTTAAATACCCATCTATTCTTTCATACCCCTATTGTAAACTATTGAACTCCTAAACCAAGTGCATGTGCATCACCCTTTAAACTTGATCTTTGCAGATCAGTCCAATTAAAGATAATTATAAAATATTGCTTGCTCAAATGCTGTAAATCCTTATAGAATTATTTTCCCCTTTATATAGCTCACTCTGAATCCATGAGCTTTAAAATCCATGTCTCTACTGTATTATTTCATATCACAACTTCCTAAAGCTCTGACCTTGACCTTTGTCTTCCAACTCCTTGGTAACAAAGACTTCTGAGTTTTTGTTCTCTCTGTGTTCTACTAAAGGACAAGACAGAAACCATCTTTAGAAGATGCATCAGGTTTTTGCTCTCTTCCAAAAGCCATTCACTGCATTCATTTCTCAAGCTCAGTAAATTCTGAATGTTGCACAGTATCTGTGTCAGTTACTTTCCTGTCTAGTTTTCTACTCATTTCTGTAGAATCTTATCTGATTCCATTTCTAGCTATGGATGATGTCTCCCTGTTTTACTTTTATAAAGTTAAATATACCATCTTCAGAGCACACCAACCTTTTGGTTCTTCCTTTTGGTGGCCCACAGCTCTCCAAATGCCAATGTCTGTTGGCTGAGATCTTTTGTAAGACCTATGTAAAATAGAAACTCCAGCCCAAATTCTTAAATATTTTTCTGCCATTCAGTTTTCTCTATAGCCCCACTATTTGGGAACATTTTACATTTAGTTGTCAGTTGCTTAGACTTACTCTGAATGGATGTGTTTGCTTTCCTCTTGCATCCTCCAACATGAAATAGGGAACATTATGTAACAGTGGCAGACAAAGCACCTGAAAAACCACAGAAAACAATCCATAGAGATTGTGATTTATGTATGGTGAATAATCTCATTCTCCTCTTGCACCCTTTAATTTTGTTCATTATACTTCTTTTTGCCCTTCTGCATGGAGCCACAGCTTGACAACAGCTTATATGTTCGTCTCTTCCATCCCCACACTGGTAACGATATTTTCTGTGAATACTGTGAAGCATTTTAGCCTAAAAAAACAAACAACTCTTGTACACAGGTGCCCTTATTTATTAGCAGAGTCCTTGTTGATAATTAAGAGAACCCTTTCAAAATCTATTTAAAATTCACACTTCCATAGGATTCATGTGGGCAAAATGTTTCTGCAGATATCTTTATCAATAGTAAATAAGATGCCATTAAGTCTAATGGCTCTTTCATCCACTCTCTCCTGTTTGTCTTTGGTGACTGCTAGAATGCAGAAGCTTTACAAAAACATTGGCTCTTGGCTAGTGTTCTCTCACTGTCTCGAAATTCTAAAGAAAATTTGAAGAAAGGAGCTTGCATTCTCATTTAAAACTGGGAATCAAACATTATTTGCCTTATGTTCCATTTTGTTCATGCTTGGAGAACCTCAAAGAGTAATAGTGGATATAAACGATTCAGTTAAAAAGAATGACTTTCATTTTCTGAAGCTTAAAAAAATTACCAAGCCATTATTTCAGAAGAAACTTTTCATGTATGTAAATATAATTGACGAGAAGAATTGCAAGCTAATGTGTTGATCTTATGTGGTGAGAAGATTAACAGAGGTGAATGGAATTTCTCAAAATTGTAAATTAACACTGTGTTATTAATCTTCATAAATATCACACCAAGAGCTCCCATTAGGTAGAGAGGGAGGCAGTGACAAATGATTAAAACAAGCAATAGGGTACATAAATTATAAACTTTTCCAGGAAGCAGCAGCTGATTTCTTTTAAACCAAGAAAGGACAAATAAAAAGACAACTCAATATTCTTCAAACTCCATTGCTGAATTTAAGATTTATGGTCTTTCATTATTTTAATAAATGATTTTCTATAAATAATATATTTAAGTATATATTTAAGATAATATATTTAGTATATATAGTATATATTTAAGATAATAATGTGGATCTACAAACAGGAGATAGTTCTGAACTTAAAGACACATTGTAACAATACTGTGGGCTTGGACAAGAGAAGGGATGTTAAATATTTCTTTTTCATTGTCACTATTAGTAATATCCTATTGTATGCATTATTATACACAATCCTTACAGTGTGATTTATTTGGTATTGAGTTGGGTTGTTTTTCCATTGTTTTTAAAGCAAAATGAATAAACTTGTAAACACCAATACACTAGAGTACTTTTCACAGTGAAAGTATCTTTAAAAGACATAACATTTTGGCTGCAAAATTAGGACATAGGATTACTGAAAATCCTTCTGCTATAGTGACAATAGAAAAATAACTATATTATCTATATTTTCCAATATTTAATGAAGCCCCCATAACCTGAGATTATTTACATAACAGAGTCATAAAATATTTAGGTAGATTTTCTTTTTTAAAAAAAGAACTCCTTCTCACTAGCTGCTTGTACTCAAATGTAAAAAGTTTAGCTAAGGTAACTCACAGGGAGTGCATGGCAGAGAAATATGTTTTATTCATGGGCCAGGCTGCTCTTTCCCAGCGATGCAAATAAAACTGCATGTGAAGGAACAGCTGCTCTCAGAGCCAGTGTGTGTCTGCGGAGGGAGCACAGCTGGAGCAATATGCGGAGCATTATCTTCTGTGAATCAAACAGACCAGGAAGCCGCTTAGTAATACATATGTAATTCCACTGCCTCTGAAAAGCCCAGCTCATTCTCCCTCTCTTATTCCCAACACCCATTTAAAGCTATGCCCTCTCAAAGAGGGGGGCCTATGAAGCTACATAACGATGTTATGGAATTGCAACATGAAGTTTTCTAAAACTTCAAGCTGTATTTTCTCCCCTATCTCTTACCATCACCTTCACTGTCTTCCCTCTGTTTGATCCTCAGAGCTTTCTTAGCACCTTCCAGGTTTCCCCTTGGCCCAAGGTTATGCAGACAGTGTGATTAACAGGTGAGGTCAGTAATAACGAAAATGAAGATCTAGTGACTGAATTCCATCTTTCAAGGTCATTCTCACATCTATAAAGAGATGTTTTAAATGAAGGGCAAGTTGAAATTGCTTAAATAAAAAATGGCAGAAGAAGCAATCAGGGAGAGGAAGGAGAGGGTGAAGAAGAGAAGGGAAAGAAGGTGAGAGAGAGGAAGCGTGATTAATTTCAGTGTCTACATACATTTTCAGCAGATGGAAGGGACAGTGTGCAATTATATCTGTGAGTGCTGATTTGCACAGAATATAAGTAGCTTGAATAAAGCGTGGCAGATAGGGCTGCAGAGCTGGCTCTGTGGTTAAGGCCACTAGCTGTTCTTGCAGAGGACCTAGGTTCAGTTCTCAGTATTCAAATATAAACAAACAGCCTTTAATTCCAGTTCCAGGGAGCATGATGTCCTCTTCTGCATCCTGTGAGCACTGTGCATATGTATGCTATACAAACTGCATATGCTTTGTCCAGGGTTGACCTTGAATTCAGAGATCTGTTTTTCTCAGTCTTCTGGGATTAAAGGCATGTACTTTTGTGTGGGCCTAAATTCTTCACAGCCACTATACCTCAAGATTCCCATGAAAAGACCTGTGTCTGCCAGCCTCAAAATCTGGATCACAGGTGTGCTCTCCGTTTCTAAATTCATTCCCAATGTAGTCAAGCTGACAACCAGTAACAGCCATCACAGTAATCATCAGGATATAAATTAATGAATTTGACAGCATTAAAGGAAGCTAAGTATGTTGTTATACCTGTGTTTGGTGAGGAAATCAAGTTAGCCCTGAGACTTATGAACAAGTCAAGTGTGAATGCTATTTCTATAACTTACTGACTCTGCCTTTTCTAATTCCTTTTCTAATTCCTCCTTAATTACATTTTTGGAATAACAAACTACTTATCATTTTGGTTTACATATTCCCTCTGTGTAAATATTACTACCTTTAATTAGATGAGTGTCAAGTATCATTGGTTGCAGACGCTTCTATGTCTGAAAGCTGGCATTACAGATATCGGACTTAACCTATTGATTTCCTATTTAACTCTTATAAAGAGAACTTTATCTTTATCTTAAGAAGAACAATTTAACATGTCAGATGCTGTGTATAAAATAGACATGCTTATGTCTAGATAAATCATTGTGAATTGCTTAAGACAAACCTAGCATACCTTTCATAGAAGTTGTTATTTGTCTCAGGAATCATAAGTAAAATCATATTTACCTGATGAATAATGAAATACTTGAATTTGTATTTCAATTAACAATTATTACTTGCTAAAACTTGTGCTGTTTACACTCTTAGCTTCTGTATTGGAATTATTGAGCTTTCAACCTAAAGAAACTACCTTGATAAACATGTATCTAAAACTTATTTCTATGATTATTTCTATAACTAAATTTTAACTGAAATACAGAAGTTATGGACATTCTACAAGAAGATTAATAGACATTAAAACTATTATTTACCAATGTGATGATTTTTAGCAATTTGAATCCTGTAACGAGACTCTATTATTTCCTTAAGAATAATCTTAACAGAATAAAAGGTTAGAGCAGTGCCATGGATAGATTATATGCAAGAAAATATAAGGAAATACATTCAAGAGAATTTAAGAAATAAGTAATGTGTAAAAGACAATTCAGGACTCATTTTGTTTTCAGAGCTAAGAGGAATATATGGACTGTTCTGTGTTTATAATTGTTATTTACTTTTTTCTTAATTTTCCATATGTTCTTTCTTTCTATTCAGATAACTGTCTACAGTTTTTAAACAGACATATAAACATAATTGTCAGTATGTAATGAGAGTATGACAACAACTTAACCATCAAGTTATTTGCAATGGCTAATAATATTATATCCTTAGAAGAATGTAGGTGGATTCACATTCCATGCAATTATTCAAACTATTTCTGAGTTTTTATGAAGAAATATTTAATATCCTCACCTGGTGTTGACCAACATTGTAACTTTGCATTTATTCCAAGATTATTTCAGGTATTATGAAAAGTATCTACCCATGGACTTAAAAAGCAGACAGACAATGAAAGAGATGGGGTATTATGGCTTTCTTTGATTGTCCTAGCTTTTGGTTTTGTTGTTTGTGTCTTCATTTGATTGATTTGTTTTGACAAAATAGGACTGTGAGATATTGAGATTCTGTACTTTAGCTTCCAATTACCCATGGAAGGATATATTATAAAGGAAAAAAAAGAGCAACAGTTTAGACTATTGATTCCAGATGAAAATATTAAAGAACCACCAGGGAGAGTTCCCAAAAAGATGTAAAAGACTGCTAATGAACTAAGATACCCAAAGTATAATGACTGAAGTTCTTTAATTCCAATTTACTGAAAATGAGGTATGGATTAGCAATTAGGTGTTTGCTAGAGACTTTTAAGATCATTCAAAGATCAAACTGCAGTTCGTGAAGCACTCCCATTTAGATGGTTTTGCAAATCTGGTTTCTACGTATAGAAGTGCTATCATGTGTAAAGTACAATTAACATAAGCATTAAAGAAATAATCTCTGCACTCTACAAATTTGCAGATTGCATGAAGGGAGATGGACATGCATGATCCAGGGCCTCTGCACTGCATAAAATGCCAGTGTAGGGATGAGAATAACCATTATAGACAATGAAAAGTTCAAATTGAGTGTGCTCAGTCTCCTCATTTACTGGTTTTATATTATCTAACTCAATCTTAATAAAGCATAGAAAACGGAAAGCTTATTGCTGTTTTTGTCTTAGTCTCCAAGCATGTTTCTAGTATTTTTTTTATGACAGGAATTTGAACATTTTATACCACATACCTTAGTGATCATTTAAAAATGTTCAAGCAATAGGCATGTGGCTGACTTCATGGCATGAAAATGAGTCCAGCAGTCTTGTGCTAGCTTCCAGACACTGTGATTATGTGATGACTATGGTGTGGCATTACCTCCACTGAGAGTTAAAGCTGCTCAGCGTACATCCTGAAGACATACAGTAGCAGCTTCCTGGGAAGCAATTATAATCTTTCTTCAGGACATACAGAAGAGAATTTCAGTTAAGCAAATGCCAGTAATGATTCAAGCAGGTGCACTTTCTTATGCTGCAGTTATGGAGAAGCAATTGCGTGGCTGTCCATTTTTTAGCTTTAAGTTAAAACCATGGTATGAAGGGGTATTTCTAGGATTCTTCTACATGTTCAACCCTGTAACTTACGAGAATTGATAATGTCAACATTAGCTGTGTCTCATCCTGCTACATGCTTAGAGAAATCTGTCCTAATTCTAAGGCACCATACTTAGCATACAAAATATATAAATGCCCTAAGGTGACAATGACACTCATGGTTTCTTTGTAGAGGACATTCTTTGTGTTCCTTTGTCATCTTTTTGTTGTTGTTGTTGTTGTTGTTGTTCAAGTGCACCTCTGGCCTCCTGGCACATCTGTTCCTCCAGTATCTGCCCAGTATTTTCTAGTATCATGAAAGTCCTCACAATAGCACAATGGCTTAAAACTTCAATTGCCCTTAGTTTACCTTAGAATCTTCTAATGTGATTATGCACAGCCTTGGGGCTTTTTTTTTTATTGTAGCCTATAGCTCAGATTGCCATTGGATCTAAGCCTCCTGCTAGTCACTATGAAATGTAAAGTTATATGTTTGACCCTTTAATTTTTATATGGTTAAGATGTATGTTTTGTGGCCTACCCTAAGAAATGAAGAACATTTAATCTAAACTATATAACATGATTGGTTATTTCCTAAGGAAAGTTAGTGAGGACATTGCCTAATGAACTGGTATTTGAAGACACAGTGTGATACCAGGAAAATAAAGAACTGTTTTGTTTCAGTAGAGCTTATCCACTGAAAAAATATTTTCAGTGAAAAAGATGGAAACAAAAATAAAAACACTTGTAGAATGTGAGAATAGAAGGTGAGGCAGGAAAAATAAGAACAACACATGTCTTTGAAATGTTTGAATTCATGTAGCAAATGTTCACGGTTCTAACCACTGTAAAAAAAAAAAAAATTAGATTTCCCCGTAATTCTCAAAAGTGCCCACAGGGTTGCAGCTTCATGCATGTTCCTCTCTTTCTTTCCCTCTCAATATTACATCCTTTGCACATTTAAGCCATGACCAATGATAACCAATAACAATCTCTGTCAGTCATTTTTACCTATCTAGCTTTTGTAATAAAAATGCCAAGCTTCCCAACTGAGATTCCTTTAAAGTTCACATTCTTTTATTTCCCCTTATTTTTTTTTTCACCTAAAGGGCAGTGTAGACTGAAAGAAATTTTGAAATATACCTCGGTAAAAAATTTAAATGTTGAAAGGATTTTAACAGATGAGATTCTTACAAGCTTCTAATCTGCCATGCTATGCATATGCAAAACAATTATAAAGTTTATGGCAGCTCATCGGAACACCTGTATAAATATATAAATTATGTTTGGAATCCCTCTTTGTGTCTGAAAGAGCACTGTGATTAATTATCCTCTATTAACATTCTCTTCAGGCTAGTTTGACTAAATCAGTCTTGAATACTTTTTTCACTATTCCTATCAGGAAACACCTCTCATCTCTGAAAATTAAAGTCCCATTGATAAGTGGTGTTTATGAATTAGATTCATTTAGAATGAATGGTGCTAGCATTCCCACACTCAGAAATTTAGCTTTGCTGCCTATATTCCCCAGGTCATTAGCCAAGTGTAAATACCAGTATATCCTTACTGATATGAGTGATTAAATAAATTAATAAATGGAGAGGTGAAAAAAAATGCTTCATCAGACAAACAGGCTTACCATGAAGCCTCAGTTCAACCCAAGAGACCCACACTCGGGAAGGAGAGAGCTGACTGCTGCAGGTTTCCTCTGTTAACTACAGGTATGACTTGACATGCACATACTCTCTCCACACCCACAAATAGACAAAGAGATGCAAATTAAAGTGAATGAGTAGAAAAGATATGATTTTTTTCTACATGAAATAAATATTCAAGTCATTATTCCTCTATTAGGGAGTGCCCATTTTCTCTAGTCTCACTTATGGGAAAAGGCATTTGAGAAGGGAGAACTGCAGTAAGACTATTTGAAGTTTAACATCAAGTGAACAAAATGGACACTCACTTTCCTAAAACCTGTCTACAGCTCCTTGGTCAAGTGTGGAATTTCACTATCTCCTCTTTCCTTAATGCTTGGATATTGTCAGGCTTGTTCTTGCAGAGGACTTACACATGTAGTCGTAGATTCTGTGTGTAAGTACAGTGTCCAGCAAACACTGTTAATGCTGGGTCTTAAAACCTTTTGGTCCCTCAGCTGCAAGGAGCCATTAATGTTAGGAGAAGAGGATATAATAGAACTTCTCATTTAGAAATGAGAACTCCATAGTCATTTATTCTCTACATGTTGACCAGATGGAAGTCTCTGTTAGTGACCATATGCTGAAAAAACAAAATGTGTCTCTAATGAAGGTTGAGGGTTGCACTAATGTAATAGAATTGAGGTAAATACTTAAGGAGCAGTTTAATACCGTGTCCTTTGTAGCAAAATAATAGTATTGGGCTTTGCTCTAAGACTCATGGCATAATGCAGCAATGGCTTCTTGGCCCAGTTAATGGTATGAGTTCTGTCTTGTTAGCCGGGCCTAAATCTAATGAGAAAGAAACTGATTGCCTCTGTAAGAATCATGACAGTGTTTCACCACTGGGTGTGTGGTGTTTTAATCAGACTGCAGGGCTCTGAATGGCCCATGCTTATTGAACTTTGCAAGGAGCAATGGCATTGCTCATGCTTTAGTAACTCCTCACATGCTTGTCTCAAAACAAGTAAGAAATCTATGCATAGAGAGTATAGTTTTAAATAGCTGCATAGTACTCTGAATAGTACAGTAAATGCATCACATTTTCTGTATCCATTCCTCTGTTCAGGGACATCTGGGTCCTTTCCAGCTTCTGGCTATTATAAATAAGGCTACTATGAGCATAGTGGAGCATGTGTCCTTATTACAAGTTGGAACTACTTCTCGGTATATGCCCAGGAGAGGTGTTGCTGGATCCTCCGGGAGTACTATGTACAATTTTCTGAGGAACTGCCAGACAGATTTCTAGAGTGGTTGTACAAGCTTGCAATACCACTAGCAATGGAGGAGTGTTCCTCTTTCTCCACATCCTCACCAGCATCTGGTCACCTGAATGTTTGATCTTAGCCATTCTGACTGGTGTGAGGTGGAATCTCAGGGTTGCTTTGATTTGCATTTCCCTGATGATTAAGGATATTGAGCATTTTTTAGGTGCTTTTCAGCCTTTTGGTATTCCTCAGCTTATAATTCTCTGTTTAGCTCTGTACCCCATTTTTAAATAGGGTTGTTTGGTTTTCTTAAGTTCTTTATATATATTGGATATTGGCCCCCTATCAGATTTAGGATTGGTAAAGATATTTTCCCATACTGTTCTTTGCCTTTTGGACTTATTGACAGTGTTTTTTGCCTTACAGAAACTGCAATTTTATGAGGTCTTACGCAGCTATTAAAAACAATTAATTTGGGTCCTTTCAGCAAAATCTTGCTAGTGTATACAATGGTGTCAGCATTTGGAGGCTGATTATGGGATGGACCCCTGGGTATGGCAGTCTCTAGATGATCCATCCTTTCGTCTCAGCTCCAAACTTTGTCTCTGTAACTCCTTCCATGGGCGTTTTGTTCCCAATTCTATGAAGGGGCAAAGTGTCCACATTTTGGTCTTCGTTCTTCTTGAGGCTATGCTGGGGCCTAGCAAACACAGAAGTGGATGCTCACAGTCAGCTATTGGATGGATCACAGGAGCTAGAGAAAGTATCCAAGGAGCTAAAGGGGCTGCAATCCTATAGGTGGAACAACCATATGAACTAACCAGTACTCCCTCCTCCACCAGAGCTCGTGTTTCTAGCTGCATATGTATCAGAAGATGGCCTAGTCGGCCATCAGTGGAAAGAGAGGCCCATTGGTCTTGCAAACTTTATATGCCTCAGTACAGGGGAAAGCCAGGGCCAAGAAGTGGGAGTGGGGTGGGGCGTTGAGGGGAGTGGGGAGGGAGGATATGAGGGGACTTTTGGGATAGCATTGGAAACGTAAATGAAGAAAATACCTAATTAAAAAAATAAATATATAGACTGATCCAGAAAAAATATAATCCAAGAGATAACTGGGAAATACTATTTTACTGACTACTTACCTGAGAGCTGCTGCTAACTTCCTCTGGCCACTCCTTGGGCTCATTGTCTTAAGTAATGATCTTATGGCCTAGTTGGCCATCATTGGGAGGAGAGGCCCTTGGTCTTGCAAAGATTATATGCTCCCAGTACAGGGAAATGCTAGGGCCAGGAAGTGGGAGTGGATGCTTTGGGGAGCAGGGTGGGAGGAGGGTATAGGGGAATTTCAGGATAGTATTTGAAATGTAAATGAAGAAAATATCTAATAAAAATTGTTTTAAAAAACCAACTAATTTATGAAATTCTTAGAAAAATGGATGGGTCTGGAGAATATCACCTAAGTGAGGTAACCCAATCACAAAAGAACATGCATGATATGCACTCTCTGATAAGTGGTTATTAGCCCGGAAGCTCAGAATCCTTCTTAGAAGGGGGAACAAAATACCCATGGAAGGAGTTACAGAGACAACGTTCTGAGCAGAAGCAGGGTATGGTGGCACAGGCCTTTAATGCTAGCACTTGGGAGGCAGAGGCAGGTGGATTTCTGAGTTCGAGGCCACTGGAACAAAGTGAGTTCCAGGACAGCCTGGGTATACAGAGAAACCCTGCCTCGAAAAAAAAAAAGTTCTGAACAGAGACTGTAGGAATGACCATCAAGGATTGCCCCAATTGGGGCTCTATCCCATAAAAAACCATCAAACCCAGACACTATGGCAGATGCCAATAAGAGCCTGCTTACAGGAGCCTGATATAGCTGTCTCCTGAGAGGCTCTGTCAGTGCCTGACAAATACAGAAGTGAATGCCATTGGATGGAGCACAGGGTCCCCAATGAAGGAGCTAGAGAAAGGACCCAATGAGCTGAACGGGTCTGAAGCCCCCCATAGGAGGAACATCAATATGAACCAACCAGTAACCCCAGAACTCCTTGGAAGTAAACCACCAATCAAAGAAAACACATGGGGGAACTTGTGTCTCTAGCTGTATATGTAGCAGAAGATGGTATAGTCAGTCACCAATGGGAAGAGAGGCCCTAGGTCCTGGGAAGGTTCTATGTCCCAGTATAGGGAAATGCCTGGGCCAGAAAGTAGGAGTGGTTGGGTTGGTGAGCAGCGGGAGGATGGAGGGAATAGGGGATTTTCAGAGGGGAAACTAGCAAAGAGGATAGCATTTGAAATGTAAATAAAGAAAATATCTAATAAAAAAAGAAGAATATAATTATAATTTTCATCAGCAAAAAACAACTTTAACATTCACTCAGTGTTACAGGAAATAAGGATTAAAGATAGCCAGATCCTGTTCAATCTATCTAGGTCTTAAAAGAAACACAATCCACTGATTCTTAACATCAAACACCCCTCATGTATAGAATTTCTGATTCCTTAATTAGTCTATGTAGAAATTTCTTTGAAAAATTATTGAAGGAGAAAATGGAGCTCAGAGACTAAGACTGTGATCCACTTAAGCCCAGAGATAATATTACTGGTAGAGCCCATATCCAAGAAAAACAATGGATTTATCTTATAATTTTAATTTTTTGAGATTATATCAGTCTTGCTTTGCCTTTCCTCCTTGTCAATCCTGCCATGTTCTTCTCCTTTCTCTTTTTCAAGTTCATCACCTCCTTTTTCATTAGTTACACACACACACACACACACACACACACACACACACACACACACACGTACACACACACTGTACAACATACTTAGCCTATATGACATCACTGTTTTCAGGCATGGTCATAACTAATGGAGGTCTGCTTCCCTGAGGGAATACTATTTCTGTGCCTCTCAGCAGTACTTAGTTGAGTTTGGTTCTTTGAGAAGGGTAGAGACTTCATGAGTTTTTACTTATTGCTTATCAGCATGTCTGTCGCTGCCCTTGTTCAGTTCATCTTTAGGCAATTATGTTGATGGGATTTTACACTTGTATCATCTGACACTCCTGAGTGACACAATCTCATAGCAAATTTCCTGTTCCTTTTGCAATTAATTTTTCTCCTCCCCACTTTGAAATGATCTCTGAGCTTCAGATGCAGGAGTTTTATTTTGGATGTATCTTTTGGAAATAGGCTTCAAATCTCTGTTGTTTTGTTTTGCTTTGGTTTTTTTTTTTTTTTTTTTTGTTCTTTTTTATTGGTTGTGGTTTTCTATCATGGGTTCTGTCTGTCGCTAAGAGAAGTTTCCTTGATGACGAGTGATGATTACACTTAGCTGTGGGTATAAGAATAAAGATTTATAATGTTGTTTGGTATTACACTGTTTTAGTTAAGTAGCAGTTAGAAGTTCTTTCCTAACAATCATGACTTCACTAGTCCCAGGTAGTTAGCTAGGTTTCCAGTATCAGGCATGATTTCCCTCTTGTTGAGTGGATCTTGAATCCATTTGAGAGCTATTGGTTAATACCATGATCTTCATGCCACTACTGCACCCTTAGATTGCTGACTGTGGCTCTGGTTCACAGACACAATAGCAGGGTAGGCTTGTGGGTTGCTTCTCCCCTTTGGAAGCATGAATAATGCCTTGGGATATCATGAATGCTAGTCGTCAGGGAGAAAACTTTCCTGTCAGTTCCATTTCAGCAGCCTCTGTGCTCTATTTCTGAAGTGTGTGGTATCTCTGGGAAGGAGGACTTACCTTCCACAGCTATGATGAAAGACAACCGAGGATAATAGCAATGGAAATAGTTTATAATGCCGTGGGAATCTCTCTTTCACAACCCTAACCTACAACTCTATAAAGAGGTTTTCATGACTAGTAGTGAGGATTTTGTTAGCTGATCTTCGATTCTTAGAGAAATCATTGTTAGCACATATGGGCAATTTTAATTTAACCTTTGTATATATGTATGTGTGCTTATATGCTGATTCACTTCTTTGTATTATAGGTATTGTTAGGTATATAGTTAATAGGATTCTTTTTTTTTAATTCCTGTGAATCAGAATAATCAAGTTTGCTAAAGACATCTGAATAGCAGCTTATTCAATATGGCTGTTCCAGTAAATGGTCTACACTGAATATGCCAAGAGATCCACTCAGTATTCTGGTGCCCCCATGTCCATTTTACTAAGTCATCTGTGGCAACTTTCCATGAGCTATGAGCCCATGTCAGGAATCAGCCCCTGGGTTTCTGCCAGTCTCTAGCCTTCTGCATTTTTTGGCTCATACAATTTATCTTGATTTCCTAGGCAGGAGAGAAGTTGCTTTTTTCCCTTTTATATTCTAGACTTTCCTGCTTCCCAGCATTCCCATGTCTTCTGAGTTTCTTCTATTTTCTGTCTTTCAGCAAGTAAGCCACATTTCTGAATTAGGTGCATACCTCCTCCCTGAAGACTTTTTGAACAAGTTCCTAGATACAGTAAGCCAGTGTCTTCCTGAAATCATATTCACATGAAGCACTGCTTAGCAGTGAAAGATGACCTGCTTCTAAGATTCTATCTTGCACATTCGTCATACCTACCACATACCTGTTTGAAAGTAAAGTTGCAGAGACTGTTCTACTCACCATTTCCACATCTTTCTCTATGATCAATTTATAGTTGAGGTGAAGTAAAAAGACAAGAGACAAGAAAGAAGAAGGAGAGAAGTAGCCTAAAACTTTTTCCTACAGTGAAACACTGCTCTGAAGCTGGTCTACCAACATGCACATTTCCTCATCTGGAGCATGGCTTCACCAGAGAATGGGTTAAAAAGAAATAAAAGAAAATTGTTTATTTGGATGGGTCTCATATGACTCAGAGAATTGAAATTTATAGAGAGAAATGTTAAATGGTGCTTGAGCATATTCAACACTCCTCTCTTACTGGAGGCCAGCTTCCAAACCAAGTGCTCAGAATGACTCCTAAAGCACAAAATATCAGGATGGAGATGAGCTGCATTTGAGGGACAAAAGCCTATAACGCCATCTTTAATAACAATGAATTATTTTAAAAAAACAGTGGGAAGACTATGTTTTTCAAATTCTGCACAAAGAAATATAGTATATACTATTATAATTATGTTTTAAAATGAGTTATGGCTTCTTAAAGTGGAAAGCTTAAAAGGAATTAGGAATTTGAGAGCTAGGTTTTAAATAATATAGTTTACTTTTGTTTTTATTTTAAGTGTTTGTATTTTTATTATTTTCTATGGCATGAAAATACTATATGGTATCACATATATTATATAATATGGTATCACAGTAGTTCAAACTTCCTTCATCTGGTTTTACTTTTCTTGTTAGAGTTTCATAAGTTTGAGAGTTTCATATAGGATTACTAGACATTCACTCCCTCACTGATACACCTTCCCCCTGCCAGTCCCTTCATTTCCATGCCTTTTGCTGTGTGAGACAGCATCAGAAATTAATCAATGGAGCAAGGGCAACTTATCTCAGGGTATACCATGGAAAAAATGGCATTTCTTCTCAAATACGCATGTATTTCCAAACAGGATAGATTTATCAACAATGAGAAACTTGATATAGTTTTATAAGGAGCAGAAATGGCAATCTCACCTCAGTCCAGGGGTCAGAGCACTCCCTGGAGACAAGCTATCCCCTGGCAGGTGCACAGAGGGCTGCAGAACAGCCCCACCTCCTGGGTGCAGAGGAAGTCAGGAAGGACCCAGTCCCAGCTGCTCTGCCTCTTTTGCAGTCTTGACTCTTCTGGTTTGTTCCTCTTTAGATAGTCTCCAGAGAGAAAATTGTGAACACTCCTCCATTGCTGGTGGGATTGGTAGCTGGTAAAACCACTTTGGAAATCAGTTTGGCAGTTCCTCAGACAATTGGACATAGTACTACCTGAGGACCCAGCAATACCACTCCTGGGCAGATGCTCCAACATGTAATGAGGACACATGTTCCACTATGTTCATATCAGGCTTATTTATAATACCCAGAAGATGGAAAGAACCCAGATGTCCCTCAACAGAGGAATGGATTCAGAAAATGCGGTAGATTTACACAATGGAGTACTATGCAACTATTAATAACAATGAATTTATGAAATTCTTAGGCAAATGGATGATGGATCTGGAGGATATCATGCTGAGTGAGGTAACCCAGTCACAGAACAGATATGATATACACTCACTGATAAGTGGATATTAGCCCAGAAGCACATAATACCCAAGATACAATTCACAAACCACATGAAACTCAAGAAGAAGAAAGACCAAAGTGTGGATACTTCGATCCTTCATAGAAGGGGGAACAAAATACCCATGGAAGTAGTGACAGAGACAAATTGTGGAGCAAAAACTGAGGGAATGACCATCAACAGACTGCCCTACCTGGGAATCCATCCCATATACAATCACCAAACCCAGACACTATTATGGATGCCAACAAGTGCTTGCTTACAGCCTGGTAAAGCTATCTCCTAAAAGGCTCTGCGAGTGCCTGACAAATATAGAAGTGGATGCTCACAGATATCCATTGGATAGAGCACAGGATAACCAATGAAGGAGGTAGAGAAAGGACCCAATGACCTGAAAGTGTTTGCAGTCTCATAGGAGAAACAACAATATGAACTAACCAGTACCCCCAGAGCTTCCAGGAACTAAACCACCAACCATAGAGTACACTTGGTGGGACTCATGGCTCCAGCTGCATATGTAGCAGAGGATGGCCTAGCTGGTCATCAGTGGAAGGACAGACCCTTGGTCCTATGAATGCTCTATGCCCCAGTGTAGGAGAATACCAGGGCCAGGAAGCAGGAGTGAGTTGGTTGGTGAGCAGGGGGAGGGTGGAGGGATTGGGGAGTTTTCGAAGGGGAAACTAGGAAAAGGGATAACATTTGAAATGTAAATAAAGAAAATATGTAATAAAAAATAACAAGCAGAAATAAAGAACATTCATAAACTAAATGGAAATTCAATATTATAGATGCACATATAAAAATACATCTCCATACAAACAATAAAATACCACTTTGTGCATCATATATGTAAATAAAATGTATATATGTATATATAGATTATTTAATTTCCTTACTAGTCTTTTGTTAATTGTAATTTGAAATACAGTTTCACCGACACTTACTTAATCTGTATGACATTAACAAATGAGAACTTGGAACTATTTTCTAAAACAATAAAAGTTAACAAAACAATATGTTAATAAATAAATGCTCTCACCAAATTACAATAAATATGTACTTATTGTTTTATCAAAAAAGAAATATTGTTAAATTATTTAATCAAGTTTGGAGCTGGAGAGATTGTTCTACAGTTAAGAAAATGGATTGCTCTTCTAGAACACTTGGTTTTCATTCCTACTACACACAAGCATTTGCAGCCTCAGTCCCAGGGATCTTTACAGGTATCAGGCACACACATGGTGCACACCTCTATACAGGCAAAATACTCACAAACAAAAAATAAAATAAAATTTGAAAAACAATTTAATCAAGTAAAGTATAAGTATTAATTTTAATTGTACAACTACCTGTATTCATAAATATGAAAATGTATGCAGTTTTAATTAATTTTAATAGCATTAACATATAGGGCACAAATATTTAAAAAGTTAGTACTTAAAAGACCTTATATATTTTTATTTATATATTTATATATAATATATACTTATATATATTATATATAATATTATAGATTTTAAAGGTCATATGTTGTAATCTTCCAAAGTTTCGTGTTTACATACATCTTTTCCTATGAAGTTTTAGTAATTACCAATAAGTACTTGCCCTCTCTCCCTCCCAAATCACAAGTAGACATTTTTAAGAACTCAAGAACACAGAGATAATTGATATTTGATATCAACAAACATTCTGTCTGAACAAATACATTGAATTACTTAAACTAACAATATCAAACTAAATATTTGTGAATTCTTTTGTCCTAGCCTGGACTTAGCAGTTCATGCTGACTACTTGCCGAAAGCTGACAGACCATGAATTGAAAACAAACTGCACTGTGTGGCTTTGATAGCTAGTGGTGTACAGTCTGCAAACTGCACAAGTTCAGCAAGGCACCTTCATTTAATATTATTGCCAGAATTAGTCAGCCATTAAATAAAAGTTTCCCAAAATCCTGGTATCTCCTTCTATTCTTTTATTTTTAATTAAAGCTACAGAGAATCATTGATTGAAATGTCTTTTATCCTCTTACTGTTTAAAAAAAATTACCTCAGTCTTTTATACTCCTTCTTAATCATGGATGCAAATAAAATTCAAAGTGTAATCAGCAGCTGCTGAAAGAGAGCACTGAGCAAACTGGGTTGCCATGGAAACCATGAAGTCAGTCCTTGACCAGGCAAAGAATAATACCTGGTGTGTGTGTGTGTGTGTGTGTGTGTGTGTGTGTGTGTGTGTGATAGGAATGAGCAGAACAACAATTTACAAAGGACAACTAAAAATATCTCAAGGTCTTCCCCCATCACCAAATTGCTCATCTTTAGATATTTAAGTTAAAGCTGAAGGAGTGAATTCAACTATTACACTAAAATCATATCAGACTGATCCTCATTTCAGGCAGGAGAGTCCCATCCTTCATGGTGTTACAGGTATGAAAATGGTCTGATTAGACCAGAACTGAACACAATAAATATTGAAAGCATCACTTTGCAAACAAATAAACAATTAGCATAATCATCTGGCCTATTATTGCTGTCATTATCCTTGCCTTCCCTTTTCCAAAAAAAACATTACAGCATTCTAATTTTATTTTCTCCTGGGAAAGATTTCTCTCCTGCTCTAAGCTGCTGGGGGAACGCAGTGAAAGGCTGGATCTAAAGGTCAGCCCGCTGAGGGATTTTCAGCAGTGAGTAAACACATACAGAAGAAGAAGTACTTCCCCTCGGTCTTGTTCAACACAAATATAGTTTTAAACCGACAGGTGCAGGGTTTGAGTATCTTAACTGCACACATGCAATGGTCATGACAGGTAATTTGATTACAATCCAACTATTGCAAATAAAGATTAAACTAAAACCCATGAATAAATCTTTATCAATATAAAAGTAAAAGTAGCTCAATGTTGCAGGTTGAAGTTTTGTTCTAGATTGTCAAAACCTTTGACGGAAACGTTTCTGATTAACAAGAAATAAAGGTGTTGCTTTTATTGGCAGAGAATCAGTTTGGGAAACATGGCCTAATTGTGTGCGTTTAACCAAGCCCAAGGGCAAGGTGCTGTTTTTCCTTCCAAGGGCCCTGTTGCTGAGAATGGAGCCCCTTGCCCCTTGTTTTCCTGTGCATTTCATCTCAAGCCTGGATGCTGCTGCTTTCTGCCAGGTGCTTTCCTTATCAACTGCACACGACAGGTCAGTGTGATTCTGCCAGATTTCCAGCTGAGGAAACATAAGCAGAAACAGTTCAGTGACTTGTCTGAGATGGCTGAACAAGTTATTGACAGGGGAGAAATTAGAATTTACTCAGAACAGAGTGACTTTGTACTGATTCAGTGAATTTGCAGTGGAGTTAGGGAATGGCAAGAAGGTTCCTAATTGGAGGCAGTGAGAGGAAGCAACAGCATTGTCTTCTAGAGATTCTATGCATTGAGTCTCAGAGGATAGAAGGAGTAAAGATGAGCGTGCTTACCTCTGGAGGCAAACATCCTTTCTGCTCCTTTGCCTATTTGGGAGGCAGTTTTGCTGCACACAACTGTGCTTTACTGTTGGAGAGTTGGCTCGTCCTCATCTGTCTCTAGCAGTCATGGCTGCCGTCCAGTGTACTTCCTGGTCATCTCCAAAATCATGGAAACCACACTTGTGCTCAGTGGCTATATTTTGAAACAATTTTAAAAATGAAGTACTCATTTGTCATTCACCTAGAACAGAACTTATTCTGAGTTTATAAGAGCAGTTCTCAACTTTTAGCTCACCAGCCCATTGGAGCTGAATGACTCCTTCACAGGGATCACACATTAGATATATGCATAGCAGATATTTATATTATACTACATAACTAGCAAAATTACAGTTATGAAGTAGAAATTAAGTAATTTTATTGTTGGAGGTCACCACAACATTAGAACTGTATTAAAGTATAGCAATATTTGAAAGGTTGAGAATCACTGGTTTATTGTACACTAAGATTATCTTGATATACATTTTATAAAGTTAGACTTACTGAGTTAATTCTTATCAGTGGCATAAGGTAACAATGATGGTGTGCTACTTTCATGTTTAATAGAAAAATATAACAAAAAAGAAAAATATAAAAATAAAGAATAAAGGGAAGAGAGAAAAGCTAAATATACATGAAACCAATGAGATAGGACTGGCAAGATGGATTCCAGGGAAAAGGCACTTGCCACCAATTCTGCCAATCTGAAGTTCATTCTTGAATACAGTTACAGGCAAAACATAGTCTACTGCCACAAGTTGTCCTAAAACCTTCAAACGTTCACAGGAATTCACAGGAATTCACTTTCAGACAATGAACACACACACACACACACACACACTCCCCCACACACATAAACACACACACACACACACAGAATTTGGAAGATAAGATTAAGTAAAGGATTCTACATATTTCTAATAGCTTCTTATTTGTAAAATGCATGTTTCTTTGAGACTTCATCTTTATGTTAAAATCCTAAAAGGAAATTAAGAACTTTAAAAATTTCTGCAAAAAGAAAGTTAATAAGCTGAATTCCTCCTTTGGATAATGCAAGTCTTCCATGCACCTGCTTTATGGACAAAGCAACTATTGCTAACACATTTAAATAACTCTAACTGGTAAATATGGGGGCAAACAATGGCATGACTTTTAGTATTTTAGTTACTATATCCGTGAATCTTAGATCATAAGAGTTCCACTTTCTCCTACCTTTTCCTCATCAGTAATCCAGGGGACTACCAGGGCTGCTCATCTATTCTGAAGGGATCTGTCTCTTTTTTATTTGCAGTGTCCATTCAGCACCCTTAGGAGTTTATCTTTCTTCCTGTTATTCAGATGACAACTGCCACACAAGGTCACAAAGCCCACAACCGTCTTAGCAGTGTAGTAAATCGGTCTGCGGACTGTGACTGTTTCCTCTTTTGTTCAGTAACTCCATTACCCTGTTATTGGAGAGCAGTCAATTGAAGGATTCTCAAGTTGTTCTTGAGCATAGCAACATTGCTGGGACATTGTGAAGAGCAGAGCTTTCAGGCTTCCCCAAAATTCTGTGTCAAAAACACAAGAATCTGAGCCCAGTGATCTGTATAGTAGCTACTCATTTAAGCAGCATTAAAATAAAAACCTAAATAAATAAATAAATAAATATAACCCTATTTGTTTATATCACCATTTTAAAAATCCACTTTTGTGTGTACACATTTATTATAATAAATGGCATCTTTTCTTTTTCTGAATATTTAATTTTCTTTAGTAACATAGACTTATCTGAATTGTATTTATTAGAAAACAATGTGAGTTAATGAGTGTTTAGTCTTTCAATGTAGATCTAGGCTTGTATATAAATTAAAAGGTTATATTCTGAGACAATATGGACATAGAATTGTTTTGTGTATTAAAGGGTATGTTTAAATGGAAAGCAAAACAAAGATAAGGACTTTGACACCATGTAACTGAAATACCAGAGGTCTACTATGCTGGAACACATCAATTCTCATAAGTGTTACAGAATGGCCAGTACATGAGAGTCAGGAAAGAAAAGTACTGCTGGAAAGAGGGGTAACACCCATTCTCACAGAGCTCCTCCTCTTAGCAATATGGTGAATCTTGTGCCTAACACAGTCAACCTCTGCAACTTATGAAAGTTTCCAAACTTATTCCATTCACTCTATAAGTTTCATCTTGTTGGACAAGACCAAATTGTTACCAGTGTTCAAGAGGTCTCATGGCCCATTGTGACATTTTAATTTTTCATATTTTATATTACAGAGAATAGAAGTTTGTAATAGATATGACACTGAATGTTTAAGTTTAAATATGTGACATGTCCATTTATTGTACTGTTATGACTAATCATTAATTTTTTTTCACTGTGAACTAATTTTATCAATTACTGAGGCAGTTTTAGCTATAAACTTTAAAGTAACTTTGTAAAAGTCTACATCAAAATAACAATCCACATTCCTTTCAAACCTGGAAGAAGGTGTAGTTAGAAATCAAGCTCTTCATAAAAGTCAAAGAACTGTAAGAAAGTTTAAAATCCAGGATCATCTTAAGACAGGAGCAAGGGATTTGTACTGAAACATGAATGCTTAAAATTTAAGTAAAAGTGCTTCTTTTTCTCCTAAATGCTCTCATTTTAGTCTCTTTTACACACATTGTGTGATGATCAGTTTGCTTATAGCATAAAAGTAAGCCAATGCCACTTACTGATGCAGACATATCCATTAAGCAAGACAGATCCACTAGGCTTTCTTCTGTGGTAACTCACCATTGGCCCTTAATAGATACTACTAACATTTGATTATGTAGCAGGTGATTAACATATGCTTTATTTTTCCTCTTGTGACCCATTCTGCCAATTTGAAAAGTGTCTGGAAACCACATCAGACTGTTTCCCATGAAGCTGGCATCTTCAGTGTGCAGGCCCCACCTCTCTCAACATTTCACAGCTGTGCCATGGTTGGTGGTGATTAAACAGGGCTGGTGTTATAACTCTGTGCCATTGGGATCTTCCACAGACATGCAGAAAAAGAAAAAAAAATGTGTCTTAAAGTTAACCATGGATTTCATATCTAGTCCAATTTAAAACTGGGCATGAAATATCTCATATCTTCCCTATGTTCAGAAAAGCATAATCCATTTTGTAACACAATCTGATAGTCTTGATGATACATTCATAATATAAAATCATTTTATTAAATAAAGTAATTTGTATTGGTCCCAAGGCGTAAGCAAACAATAAACACAGATGTACATTCTGTGTAGTAAAATGTTAAGATTGTTTCTTTTAGTGTATTAAAAAAGACAAATGCCATGGCTATTTTCTGAAACTAGCTTTTAGCTATAAGGTGTTGCAAAGATGCATCACAATATATGAGGGTATGAAAATCCAATCTCTTTTATGCTCTTCTGCTCTACACCAATCACCTTTGGAATAGCTCTCCTAAATTACAACATGTTGTATTTTTTTGCATCCTAACTGTCTTAATGATACCATCATCTTCTGAATTCACCAATGTCCTATGTAGGTTTATGTGTACTGCAGTGACATCTTTACATTTCAAAGCATATCACAGGGACAAAGAATTGTTATAGATAAACAGTGATGCAAAACAAAGTTTACCAAGTCTACCCCTAAGCCAGAAAGAAAAAAGTATTTTGAAACATAAAAGCAGCATATGTTTGAGACATTGATGTGGGTTGATAGAGGTCAGATTTGCACACTAATTGCTTTCCATTAGCAGCTAAGAGGGACCTGACGATCAGGACTTATTGGTGATGTTAAGGAGGCAAAAACGAAACATGCTGATCAAATATTTGATTCTAAACCTCCTGTTCTCAAACAAAATAGTGTAGAACATAATCAGAAAGTACATGATTGAAACAGGAATATAAATGCATGAAAATGAATTGCACTTCAATGCTGAATGAGCTAATAAATAAATAAATAAATAAATAAATAATCAAATGGCAGAGTAGCTCATCTCAAAATTCCCATGTGCCTGAAAACACTCCTCTGAATAGGTCTTCCTGAAATTTCAAGTATAGTGAAATAAGAGCCTGGATCTACCACCCCCATCCCTTACTACCCATTTCCAGTTACAAATCCTGTGTTCATTCTTAGTGTATCATTAGTGGGATTATATGTTTTTCATAAGCTTTATCATTTAGGATACTGAAATAGGACTTAAAAACTGCTGATGCCAGCCAGAATTAGCATACAGTTTACAGTGAAATATGAAAACTCAAGAATACATAAACACATCTAAGTAATCTTCCTGAGAAGCACATGAAGAACGGGAAGCAAAGAGGATTTGGTTTTAGAGCTCTATAATATTTTTCGAGAGAACACTGTAGGTTTAAGCTCATTAGTGTGAGCTGACAAGAGAAACCTTACCACTATTGATGACATTAATTTCAGCAAATACACAAGTGAGAAACACAGGCATGCAAAGACGCCTGGAGAAGATAGTTTAATCTTGTAAGAACTACATTTGTGCTTGATGAATATTTATGTATCGTTGACCTCAAGCTACTGGGTAAATTGCTTTTCTAGGGTCAAATATGGACATAGTGATGAATTATGGGTCTCATTACCCCCCTGACTCATCCGTGGTTTTCCATCTATAGCAGTGAAGGCTACAGGGTTCACAAATGCTTAAACTGAAGTATTCAGTACTGTAAGATAATTAAAATTATGAATTTACCTTACTTAAAACTTTTCCAGCTAGAATATAAATGCACTACAGGTTTGTAAAAATAAAAACAAGTTTCTAGGCTTATATACTCTCCATGAATTGATATATCTTAAATAAGAATATTATTCAGAGCCCAATATGGAAATCATACCTATAATCTCAGCACACAGGAGACTGAAGCAGAACGAACACTGAGAGTTCAAGACCAGCCTGAAGAGCACAAGGAATTCCAGATCTGTCGGGATGACAGTATGATATTCTGCCTCAACAATAAAATTTAAAACAATATATTTGGTTTCATGAACTACTAAAGAAGAGATTAAGAATGTACATGGACACAGCAGTATTTAGCTGGAGTAAGTTGGTATGACTATCAAGGAAATCACAAAAATAACAATCTGTAGCAAGTATGTATATATTTGTATATGAGTGACTACTTAGCAGCCTTAACCATACAAATGACTGATTTTTAATACAGAATTACAGGATTTATACTCCACATGCTCACATCAAAATACATCAATTTTAACATGAATGATAATACTATATGCTATTATTGTTTACTCAAAAAAAAAAAAAAACACCTCAACACACTAAGAATTTGCTTAGATGCCATGAATTGGCTGCTACTAAGTAAGAACACACATTTTCATAGGAACAAGGGTGTTGTGTTCCAGTTGAAGAAGGACAGAGAGATGTACAGGGTAAGTCAGATAGAGTTAATCAGCATCCTTTTATCACTAATGTTTCGGGAAGATGTTGTGGTCTCATGACAATTCATTTAGCTTAAGTGTGTTCTGGGAGGAACAAAGTATGTTTCAGCCTTGAAAGTGTGAAAGGAAACAAAGAGAAGAGTAGCTGGGAAGGCATTCTTCTCCCAGTGCCTGGAAACTGTTAATTCTTCTCTATTTAATCTTGTTTGTATCTCATGAATACGGTACCCTGAAGCACCGTCAATGAACACATCAAGCTTTTACTTTTTGCTGAAAATGGGCGGGTTCTTAGTTGGCTTTTAGTCAATTCATCCTGCCTCTGTACTTTTAGGAAATAAATTACACTGAAAATTGGTATATGGATCATGTTGACTTTTTTCTGTCTTTTTTTTAATTTTTATTTTGTTATATTCCACAGGCAATTTTATTTTCAGAGTCATTTCAACCCAGAAAACAATGCTATCAGTATACTTTGGTGGGGCTCACACGCTGACTTGAAGTGTTTTCAAGTAGTTTTTAGTTGAAGTAGTACATGAAGTTGAAATTTTTATACTACTAACAATTATATTCATAAGCTAACAGCAATAGTAATTCTAGGTAGCTCCGTCTCTGGCACACTGAGTATGATGTATAATAAGGGGAGTCCTTTCATATCAGATACCATCTTTCTGAACATTGCAGATTAGTGCAGTGAATATCTCTTTAGGGATTTGTGTATCACAGTAAATTGACCCCATTCTTTTAGTTTTTCTCAGTGAATATTTTTATGGGCATGCCTTCAAGAAAGGTTTTTTTTATCATATTTATTTATATTCACTATTTTCCTACTAATTTGCTTTTAGAATCTAGGAATATTTAAAATCATCAGTATGTGTTTTATTTGCATTTAGAATGCAACTAATGAGAAGTAATGGATTTTTCGATAAAATAGGGACTTCAAAAAGTTATTCTTATTTTGAATTTATCTTCCAAATCTAAAAAGTTCTATTTTATAGTTTTTTTCTGACAAGAGTATACTTATTTTTGTTAATGATCATTAAAATATGCAATATTAAAAATTAATAGGATGAAAATTAAAAAAAAACATTTAAACTAAAGGTAATTAATTTCTAAAACTGTATTTAAATGTCACAATAAAATGTATATATTAGTTGGCTTAGTTAAATTAGTAACTTACTTTACCCAATGAATTTGGTTCAAGTTTAGACTGTTAAAAAAGCTAAAATACAGAAAATATTGGTCTGAAGATACTAAGAATATCCTTCAGAAAATAATGTATTCAGTCTGTCTCACATTAAATAACCAACCATTTCCCTAGTTTTGTCCACAGAGTAGACAGATGCCATCTTTGAGAGTTCACCAAAACACTCTAACTTATGTTTGATGAGGGACAAGTATGTATAATGTAAATGTATCAATAAGATTACTGCAGGGAACACCTCTTTCATTCTCTCACCTATGGAACATAGAGACAGCACTAAGGCAAATAAGAAAAGCATCTTAGTCTAGTGAGGAGGAACAAGAGTTTTCAAGATCTTCCATCTTCCACTAATGACCCAAAATAAAGCCAAGGTGTATAGATAGATGAGCCTTCAGTCTAAAGCAAGATTTCTGAGATTCAGCACGCATGCCTCTGTAATGGATGCTTTCTTACATACAGAAGGGGACATCCATTGCCTTGTTATCCAATCAAACGGTGTTGTTTGCCTTAGAGAATGTTTACAGAATCTCTAGCAGCACTGGTCATTGCCCATAACAATTCTCCTAGTCCTATATAGAGTTTTGATATACTTTTACTCTCCCTTTTTAAAAATTATTATTTCTCTCATATATTATATTACATTACAACTGTAGATTCCCTCCCTTCCCTACTACCAATTTTTCCCACAAACACATCTCCTTGACCCCAGATACACCTCTGTCTTTACCTCTCCTCAGAAAAGAGGTGGCTTCCTAGAGATGTGGGACACCTGACTCGCCAGCAAGAAAGACACCACAATAGGATCCTTCTGCACAGGTTTATTGGGAGAGCATTGACTGTGTAGGCGAAAGACCCCGAGCCCTGGGCCTTCTCACTCTTATATACTATCAGTTCCCATCCACTCACAGCAGGCCACATCACCTCACCAGGTACGCAGCTTCAGCTAATCAGGGCAGCAGGGGCATATCTCCACCAAAATGGTTTCGCCAGTAACCTGGTACACCTGCGCAGCTCTCACAATGTTTGTGGTTTATATGAGGAAGTCAGGTGCAAGTCATACGACTTAGCTGCAGTCCCTGGTGCCTTTGGGACTGCCGCCACACCCGCTCCCCACATAGAGACATCAACCAAATATGGCATAACAAGCTAAAATAAGACCAAGCATATATTCTTACAAACAAGGCTTGCCGATGTAACCTAATAGTGAGGAAAGGGTCTCAAAGACAGGAAAAGGGATCAAGAGCAGTACCTTCTCCCACTGGTAGGAGTCTGACAAAAATACCAAGCTACACATCCTTAACATATGTGCAAAGGACCTAAGTCAACCCTATATAGTCTCCCTGAACACTATGAACCCAATAGAGAAGAGAGTCTGGGTCAGTTGTGTCTACGGGTCATTTTCTTGTACTATCCTTGATCCCTCTAGCTCCTTCAATCCTTCCTCCCCATCTTCTACAGGATTCCTAGAACTCCAACTAATATTTGGCTGTGGGCCCCTGCATCTGCTTCTATCAGCTCAATCAAGTCTCTCTGATGAGGATTTTGTAGGTCAGAGGCCCTGGTATTCTAACACAGCCTGTAAAAAGAAAACTTGCTCTTAAATATAATATACTCAAATACAGTTATTTTTAATGTAAAGGCATGGCGATTGGTTTGGGGCACTTCTGTGGCATGGAATGATCTGTGTAATAGTCTGATTTTAGTTGTGTGGGTGTAGCAAGTATGTTGTCTGAAAAGACTGTTTTGAATAAAGGGTTCCTTCAGAAGGTACTTCTAAGTTCTCATTTTTGTAGTTTTAGATAAAAACACATTATTGAATCTACAATACTGTGATACTTATATTTTACATTTTTTTATATCATTTGCTGTCTTTCTAGAGGATTTAGGTTTGATTTCCAGCATGTCCATAATGGCTCTGAACTCTAGATTCAGAGGATATAATAGCATCTTCTGGTCTCCTTAGGCACTGGGCATACACAGGGTATATAAGCATATGCAGGCAAATCATCCATACATATAAAATAATGATTCAAAAATACCTTTCCTTTATTAAAATTGAGATCAGTAGGTGTATTATGTGTTTAGCCATGGCAAGTGATGCATTTGGTAGACAGAGTTTGTTTTACCATGAAATGCTGCTGTTTATTGGCAAACTTCTGTGTGTCTATAATTAAACATTTTAGTCTCCCCAGTTAATAAGTTTAGCAGCACCCTCGGTCCCCTGGGCCCTGTCAATTTGAAGCCACCTTCCTGTGGGCTGTCAAAACTGTGTTGACATAATTTGTTTAATTTTAAAAATACAGATCAGGTGCTTCAAACCTAAAGGAAACAGAATTTGTTCTCATCCTCCTTCATTTCTTACCACTTGTATGGATAGCAGATGTCCTGTGCCCAGTTGTATTCCTACTGAACAGTGTGAGTGAATAGAAGGAAATTCTAACTGTTATTTCCCGTTCAAAGATCTATACATCTAAATACATATATTTACTCCTAAAAGACAAATATTTATAATATCCATATGAACATCTAACAGAAAGATTTGATATTGTAGTAAAAAGTGGTAATATTTATCTTAACTGGCCTGATCTGTGACGGCACAGAGAAAAAGGCAACAGATGGATATTTTGTACACCATGTGGCTTTTGAACAGACATATTTTGACCCAGCTAAGCATCCACAACATGTGTGAGCGCTTCTGTTCTTTGTTTTTAATTAATTATTTGAGTTTTATACATTGTATTTTGATCATATTCATTCCCTTCTCCCCATTCCTCAAAGATCCACCCCCATTTCATAGCCACCTGTTTCTTCACTTTGTTGTTGTTGTTGTTGTTAATTACTGAGGATAGCTAGTGCTTGGTATATATACTCTGGGGTGTGTGGCCATCAACTACAGGTAAACCTAACAGGGTTAATACATTTACAGAAAAGCCAGATTCCTCCTCTCCTAGAAGCTAGCATTAACCAACAGCTTTTTAGATAGTCATGATGCTTGCTGACCACCTACCCTGTCCATTTTGGGATCATGTCTGATTTGGACTCAGGTAGTTTTGGTGGTGCTGGTGCAATTGCTCTGAAGTTATGTGTGCAAGTTCAGTGCTGTGTCCTGAAAACACTTTTTAAAGTCTGGTAGTCATTCAGAACCTTTGGCTCTGAAAATCTTTCTGCTTCATCTTTGTAAATTTTCTTTCCGTTTTGTGAGGAGGGGCTGTGATACAGATGCTGACGCCTCATTTAGGTATGAGCACTCCATGGTCTCTTATTCTCGGTAAAATGTCTGATTGGGGGTTTCTGTGTTAATTGACAAAAGAAAGCTTGAGACAACATGAAAGAGATGTACTGATGTATAGTTAATAATGAGTCAAGAGGAGTTGGTTTAACTCTATGTCTCTTTAGCAAGGTAATAGAAATGGCGTCGCTGCTGGAATCTCTGAGCTTTCTGGTCTAGCTAGTCCCAGGTTCTGGACACTCAGAACTCTTTTTGATACTGAATCTATACTATAAAGCAGATATTAAGTAGAACCAGAAAGCTGTTCTTTAGCCCCATAACAATCATGCTACTTTGGTACAAGTGCACATTGCTGGCCAAATTGGTTTTATTACATTCCACAGGGGTCTAAATAAATAAGAATGATGCTAAATTTTGTCTTATTGCAACATACACAGCACCAGTGGGTAAGAGATTTTCATGTCAAGGACCAGTATGAATTCTTCATATTCTACAACTCCTTGTATGCAGTGTCTTCAGCAATAGGGTTTAATCTTCAAGTTTAAATGGTCAATCAAACACATGGGAATAGGACAAAACCCACAAATGCTTAGAAAAAAGTCTAAGAAAAGGCATAACAAACAGGTATAGATAGAGAGCAACTTGTCCGTACACACAGGGATCCTATAATAAATCTTATTTTAAGAGTAATCTTGGCTTAAAGTTCTTTTCTATGATAGCATTCACATCATGTACACCAAAATTTAGTATTAATGTTACTTTCAAATTTAAAATATATTTTATTTTCAAGATTAATAATTAAACACACACATATACAATATCTCATTAGTAAAAACTTTTTTCCTTGATAGTGAAAATATCAATGGCATGTTTGTCATATGTGATGGAAATATTTTGCACTGGTTACAATCTCTGAATGATAGGAACCCAACACTTTGATGCACCTTTAACTTTAATTCTTGATAATTTTGACTCTAATCTTTGGACTCAAAGTTAAGAAAGTGCTATAAAGATCGCCATGGGTGCGTTTAACAACAACAACAAAAAAAATCTATGTTCTAATTTACATTTTAAAATCAGACATTTAAGTAATCTCTGAGTTGATTCAGTGTATTGAATTGTGCAAAGGGGAAAACTGAGACATTTTTCTACAAAATGTTTTTTTAACCACATAAACAGGCAATTTCAATATCAGTGCTATGTATTAACATCAAATTTAAAAATTGTGTTCTCTGTGTGTGTGTGCTCTTGAATTTGCATGTTCAGGCTAGAACATAACTCTAGGTATCATGGCTCAGGCACCATAATGCTAGGAACCCAGCAACTCCAAGGCATCCACAGTTTTGTCCTTCCTTGCTCTGAAATGACAAGAATGCACCACCTTACCTGCAGTTTAAGATGCAGTGAGCGTGAGTCAGGTGTTCAAGCTTGTGAAGCACACACTTTAGTTTCTGAGTTGTTTCTCAATGCCACAAAAGATAGGTTTTACTTAATATTATTGTCAGCTAGATTATTATTATCTTTACAAGAATACAGTAAAATTCTACATATATACCAATAAAACAATTTGGTTGAACGGAGTTTATCCTGAACAGAGTATCAGTTCTGCTGATCATGTTGCTTTTTGCAGTGCACTGTCCACTTTGTAGAGCAAAGGTTATTGTGCTTCAAGCTCACTGCAGAAAGGGTGGCTTTCTCTCATCTGTTTGGCTTTAAAGAACCCAATCTTTCTTTTTGACAGAAGAAAGTGAAAATTAAAAATTCAATATGTGAGAAGTATTTGAAATTATAAAACCTCATTTTGTCCTGAGTTAAAAGACACTGGTATTAAGATATGATTGTCTGCATGCACATATTATAACTAATATAATAGATAGAACCTGAACACAGCAGCACCTATGTGAGCATATTTCTTGATGGATATCAGAAGGTAATGATACCCAAAATATGCTAACTTGATAATACAGTAAATATTAGATACTTTACTCAGGATAAACAGTGTGTATTCATTTCTCCAAAATCCTTGGGAATTTCATTTTCCCCCTATTTTAAATTGTCATCAGTATCTTTACATTTACAGAGTGAAACATAAAGCCTTTCCCGAGTTTGAGAAAAATGCTAACTGGTTACTATTACAGAAAAAAAGAATGAGAATAAAAATATTCACATCTGAAATCATTATGTTCTTCTTTGTGAATACATGTGATTTTACTTATATAGTTTTATATTCTTAAAACCCATGAAAGCATGGGTTTTATACCTATAGAGAAACTTATCTCTTTCAAATATTTTACAATTTCTAAGCTAGTCTATTTCTATGACCTGCATTTTCCAGATGAATAAACTGATAATGGCAGATATTATTGAGGCTAGTCTTTCACTGTCTATTATAAAATCTTCCCATGCATGATTGCCATTTTATTCATGGATCCCATACTACAAATCCTAAGTATGTTTCCTTAAATAAATACATTCATTTTCACCCAGTGTTCTACAATATTAGAAGATCAAGTCATCTAAATATTATTTTTTATATTTAGTGTTAAATATATAGTATATATGTAATTGGATACACTATATACTTTAATACATTAAAAGCATAACATTATTATTTTGAGGATCTAGTTCATATGGCAGAGTACTTTTCTGGCATGCATCAAGCCTTGGGTTCATCCCAGCACTTGGGAGAATGTCTCAGGCATATTATAAATACATAACGATTCTTTTCTACATAGTAAAATGTGAGGCCATTATGGGCTACATGACACTGTGGCTTCCAAAAAAGAAGTAAATTAAGTGTTAATAATGCTATTATACAATTATGAATACAGAGTAACATCAATAATAATAATAATAATAATTTTCTATGTAATTTTCTTCAAGACTTTTATTTTGGTTTTGAAATACTAGAGTAAGATCCATCATGATGCTTTGAGCTTTTAACATGAATATTATTATAATTTTATATAAACAATGCTATTTTCTAGATATAGTATTATTTTGTATCAGAACTCACTATGTACTACATTTTCACTGTGCATAACTGCCTTTCCCTCAATATTCCCTTGCAAACCAGGCAGCTTCTCTGATAGACAAACAAAAAGAACCAAGCAGGTGATATTACAGAGTTGAATCAAGTAAAACACACCCACGGTGACAATCACTGCATTAGCATAAACCTGCAGCTTCCTTTTTCCTGAAAAAGAAACTTTTGTCACATCCCAAATTTTAATTGAAATGACATGATTGACGCAATTATTCAATACATTTATCACACATCCTTTAGTGATTGGTGTTACTTCTAAAAAAAATAACATATGTAAAGGTATTTCGTGCCAATGACTCAATAAAATTTGTTTTTCATATGTTATCATTAACTTAATTTTATCTGTAATGAGTCAATTTGCAAAGTAAGCTTATGGTAAGTTAATTTGTTCTTCTGTCTACCAAAATTTTGAAATCTGTTTTTTTTATTAAAATTGGAATGAAACCTAACAGTGTTTAAGAATGATTAAAAGAAACATTTCCCGCTGAGGGTATAGCCCCTGATTAGTTAGATGTTTTCTAGTAGACCCATCCAAGAATATTGGGGTAACTGCAACAAATAATTCTTCATAGATGCCTAGTCTGTGTGTGCACATGTCGGAAGAGGCTCATCGTGCCTTTTTAAAAAGAGAATTCTAATTCCACTAAGGACATCTCATTAAGTTGTGAGAATCTTCCCTCCCAAAGTAATCATTTCCCAAAGCCCAAATATCTTCTATCACCATGAGGATTCAATGCAAACATGAATTATAGGGAACACATCCATTTGGACTGACATAGTTTTATCTCAGACTGTAAAAGGAGGACCTGTCTGGTTTTTTGTTTGTTTGTTTGTTTGTTTGTTTTGTTTTGTATTTTCTTCTTAAACAGTTTTCTATCTTTTTACTCTCAGGGTGTTTTTTCCATTACTTCTCACTTACCAAATCAAACTCCCTTCAAAGTATAGATATTCACTCAGCAAATATTTCTTATGCATCATCTGTTAATTTTAAAGTGGTACTGCATTAGTCGCTGTTCTCATTGTTGGGACAACATCTCTGACATAATTGAGGTAGGATGTATTTTGCATCACAGTTTCAGAAGGTTGATACAGTGTTTCATTGGCTCCATGTGCTTGGGGAGAATATACATCAGGAGTATGAGAGATGACATACTTTACATCACAGCAGACAGGATGTGGAATGTGAGAAGCTACTGGGGACAAGGGAAGACCTTCAACATGCATCCTTAGTAACTACCTCCTCGAGCTAGGACATATCACCTAAGGATTCTACAACCTCCCAGGATAACAACACTTAGTATTCAATACTTGTGGTTGTAGATCAGTGGTTCTCAACCTTCCTAAGGCTTTAACCCTTTAATGCAGTTCATTATGTTGGGGTGTCTCCAACCATAAAATCATTATTGTTGCTACTCCATAACTGTAATTTTGCTACTGTTATGAAATATAATGCAAATATGTAATGTGCAGGATATGCTAAGCAACCCCCAGCAGGGTCTCAACCCATAGGTTGAGTACCACTGTTTTAGAGGTAGTTTCACTTTCAAACCATGAGGGGTAATCTTCTAGCCACACTTAATAGAAAATCCCCTTGTTTTACATTTCCACAGTCAATTCAAGTCACGTTAATGCAAGTTACACAGCATAGAGCTTACTTGAATGTGTGTGATATTTACATATTTAGCTACATTTCTTCTAAGTAAATACACTATAGCTCAAGAGCCTCAGGTGAAAGAGTAGAATCAAGTAATAATGACAATATAAATTAAAACAGAGTTTGGTCTTAGATAGTGAACTGTTAAACCCATGACATTTCTAGGAAAGAATGGCCATGGTTTAGTTCATATGTGTCTGAGGTACCAATGGAACCATAAAATTTAGAGATGAGGTTGCAAAAAAATCACAAAACTTTAATTATGTTATTAGTACTGCAAACAAAACGTTTCTTTGCATGAGTAACTTCTATTATTAAAACAAAGTTCCTGGGTACAACTTTGGAAAGCATTCCAAGTGATAAATCATAGTAGATGCTGGTTTGTGTAATACATGAAGTGAAACTTCAGGAGAAAGAGTGCTACCCTGAGAAACACACACACACACACACACACACACACACACACACAGTGGGGGGGGGAGGCGGGAGGGAGAGAGGGAGGGAAGGAGGGAAGGAAAGAGAGAAAGAGAGGAAAGAGAGAGAAAGGCACAAAGGCCTTCCTCCCTAGTGAAACAAAAGTGCTCCTTACACTGGGCTGAACGACATAAGGAAACTGCAATGTGGAGACAGATGTCATGGGACAATGGAGAATATATCCAAGTGCCTTTCATGCTACTTGACACGTGATTATGAATATGCAGAGATAGAGGTGAGGGATTTATTATCGGTAAGTGAGTGCTCCCTTCTGCTGCCAACTTAACTTCATTAAGGTAAAGTAATAAAATAAAGACTGAGGACAAAAAAATTAAAATCACCTTACAATGCATTGAGACAAATATACTACATTATAATAGTTAGGAGTTTGGATAGCTCCCAAAAATTACATTGAACTGGAATAGATATTTTAAAACAACAAAACAAAACACAAAAAGCCTAGTTCAATATCACTGAAAATATATTTTCAAGTTAGATTTTTTAAGAAAAAAAAATCCTAGGCACTTTTAAAAAAATGAGTGCTTACAAATGGTAGCAGGCTTGCTGATACACTGCAACTGCACAAGCTTCCAAAGAATACCAAGAATGCAACAATGAATATTGTGCTTTAATGCATTGTTGAGGATAATGTATTGACACTTTTAAGACATTGAGGTCTTCTGTAGGCAAAACACATATGAACGTGAAAGCAGCATAGAGTCTCCCTGCTCAGCTTACCTATGCTAATCCTATTACCAGTGAATGCCACTGCTTTTAAGTAGAGTACACTGGGAATACCACACACCAGCTTGCCGTGAATGGATTCTTCTCACCTCCTTGTGCTTACATGGAACTGAGCAGGACTAGGTTGGGAGGGAATCTGGTGTAAGGTATGATGATCTGGTGTAAGGTATGGTGTAAGGCTACCCAAATTGGGGCTGAGGCTCCTAAGGGCTCTCCATTTGGTGAGGCACCAAAGGAAAGAGAAAAACTGAGGGAGAAGCACCGCTCAGAAGAAGAATCTCTACCATAGTCAGTCCACTCTGAAATCCAATCTGAATCCAATTGGAACAGTCTGAAGAATGAGATGAAAACAATGATCACAGAATCATGCAGATGGGAGCAGCTGAATCCCTTGGCTGACCTGGCACACCTGAAGAAGAGGGGGTGATGCGCCAGTCTCCTCCTCTTACTTGAGTTGTGCAGAACTTACAGCAAGCAATATGAAATCACAAGCCACACACCAGGGCAAAACTAGGCAGTTCTTTGTCAATATGTGAAGGTATAGGAAAAATGAGGCACAAAAGCCAAAATCTCCACCTTCACATGCTGAGCCTGCTTGACTGGATGAGCAGGGGGTCCTCATCCCTTATTTACAGGGATAGGAGGCAGGAATGTGTACATACACATACACAAGGGGAGCTACAAGGAAGTCAAAGCTCCTTTTTATGGTTTAACTTGTAAAAGAACTGCTTTTTCCATACTCATGCATGTTGCTTCTACAAGTGAAGTGAAACAGTCTGCAGTCCTACTAGGGGTTGTTACCCACTTGTCCTGAATCAGTTCCTCATGACCTGAGGCTATCATCCATCAGAAGGAAGACGAAAATGTATACTGACTCACTAGCTATGTACGTGCATTAGCAAAAATGTACAGGGCTAGAGAGATGATTCAGTGGTTAAGAGCATTTGGCAGAACTTACGGGGGGCGGGGGCGCAGGATTGGTTCCCAGTATTCACATGGCAGCTCACACCAATCTAACTCCAGTGCAAGGAGATTTGGTGTCTTCTGGCCTCCATAGGCACCACACATGCGCACAATGCACATCCATCCAGGCAAAACAACACTCACCTACCTAACTTAAAATAAAAACAAACCTTTTTTTTAAAAGGACTAAACAGAGGGACATTTAAATAATTCCCTAATTACTGAATTAATTCAAACTAAATTCAAACTCAAAAAAGGAAATTATAAAGATCAGAACAAAAGTCAATGAACAAGAACAAAAAGTAAACCAGAAAATCAATGAAATCAAATGTGTTTTCTTTGAGAAAATTGATAAATTGCTAAACAATTAGGCAAATTGATCAGGAACAAAGATTTATGTAAATTACCACAGGGAATGTTATAAATCCCTTAATGTAAGCAATTTTGACAATGTAGATCAAAAGGGAAAGTTCTTTAAGGTATGCAATCTTCCAAAGCTCACCCAAGAGGAAATAGACTAGTTTCCTTATAACTACCTTAAATAAAACTTTGTGGTTATAAAGTCTAGGTTCAAAAAGTTTCATTGGTGAATTCTAACAAGCATATGACTATCATGTGGCCTCAAGTACATATATGCACACATACACACACATATGCATGGACACACAGACATACCATAGCAGCACTTATTCGAAAATAGAAAGCATACATTTGAGAGAGAGAGTGGGGAAGTGACTCATGGAAACAGTTGCCAGAAAGGAATGAGGCAAACGATAATTATATTTTAATTTAAGAAAATTGTTTTGCTTTGTTTTTTAAAACATGGCATGTTTTTTTAAAAAGATACATATACAATCTACTTAGGCAACTTAAGTAAGACCTGAAATTGGTAACACCTACAGATATGCTAACCTGAAAGGGAGAAATAAAATGAGGATGCAAACCTATAAATAAACAAACAACAACAAAAACATCCTCATAGAAACAGAGGGAGAGAGGATGGGATAAGGAATAACATTTGAATGTAAATAAAGAAACTATAAGTAAAATAAAAATGAGTAAAAGCAAAACAAAGCAATACTACAAGCAATGAAGAAATACTGACAGTGGGAGAAAAGAATTTCCCTAACAAACATCCCTCTAATTGTTTATCCAGAAACAAGTGGCTAATCACCATATCATATACGAGAAATAGCATCAGCATTAATTCATAGTAAAACCTTCCAGTATCATAAGTCATGAGAAAACGAGTTTCAGAAATAAAATAAAACTTCCTTACCATTACAAGGGGTATGATCAAAATACCTGACAAGAGTTTTTGTCAAAGATAAGGGAAAAAACTAAAAAACAAAAGATTAAAACAAACAAACAACTAAAGCGATCTATTCTACATTTATTCAACATTGGCATCTTTGTAACAGCCAGTCCAGTAAGACATGAAAAGGAAAAGAAAACAAAAGGGACAAAAACTACAAGTGTATCACTCAAAAAGGAAAAAATAAAACTGTTGTTAGTTAAAAACAACACTACTGCATATACAGAAAATCCTACAGAATCTACAAACATGGAAGCTAGTACACATGTGACTAAATCATAATAGAATGTCACAGTATGCCAACTTAAGTTCTTTTGTATTGTAAAAGGAAAAATAGACATCAAAAGTGCAATTTGCCGTCTGTATAAATGTATAAAGTACTTTGTAATATATTTGAAAAGCAAAATTCAAAATTACAACCTTCAACATCACAAAATACTACTTAAAATTTGTTTTAAGATAAAAATAAATTAAGATGCTATGAAGAGTTTGTTTTTAAATCAGAAGATCTTGGATTGTTAATGTGTCAAAACCACTTCCTTATATAGACTACTGAATTAGTAGTATACAATAGAGATCACATCATAGCAGCACAGTGAGTAGAGTCATGGGAAGCCAAGGCAAGGAGATGTGGGTGTGTGTACATAGGGACAGGCTTGGAAGAATCTCATGTATCATGAGAATGTGTGCTCTTTCCAAGCGATTGACAGTTATTTGGTTTTGATTTTGAAGTACGATTGGATTTCCAGAAGAACCCTCCATGTTCCTCATCGAGATTCCTTTAATGCTAATTTCCAACAGCTATCATTAAATTATGGTGAACAATCTGTTAATGTGATGCATACTGTTAACTGAATTATATTGTTCATGGTTCATTAGCTTTTCACCTATAATTTCTATCCTCTCCCAGTCCTGCTGGGGTACCACATTTTATTTGTCTGACATCCATCCTTAGTCTTCTTCAGTTACAAAAGTGTCTGTACCTTTTGTTGGAGAGCTTTCACAACATTGGAATGGTGTAGTGATTTGGGGGGTGGGTAGTAAGCTGAGAACTGTTCAATCATATTAGCTTGGCAAGTTTTATCAATTCCATTAATAGTTATGAGACTGAGTGAAGAAATGGAAGGACATTTCAAGGAAAGAATAGTTTCAGGTACAAATACCAGTCAGTGTTAAGCACATTCATATGGAGAGGCAGGTGGATGAAAGATGACAGTGAAGGTGACTTTTGTGTTTTAATAATGTTACTGTACAAAGATGGCCACAGTTGAAAAAAGCAAAATGGACAGGTTACCAGTTATATAATTGCAAATACACAAACTTAAACACATTTTTTTCATTTGAGATAGAGCTTCATATATCGGGGCTCAAACTCCCTAATTAGCTAAACCTAATTTTGAACCTCTGAGCCTCTTGTTCTGAGCCTCCCAACTGCTGGTGTCTCAGAACTTTACTACCATGCCTGCGTTTCTGGGGCTGAAGGCTGAATATAGGACTTTTTACATACTGAACAAGCATTCTACAAACCTAGCTACACATGAAGCTCTGATGCAATGTAGGTTTTAGAGAATTATTTGGTATATATTTTCATTGGATATAATTTGTTAAAACATATAGTCATATATTTTAGAAACAACTTTGAAACCAAAACATTTCTTAATATAAAGATTAAAAATTTTTTATTATTCTAAAATTCACTTTTTAACATATATGGTATATTTGCCTGCATGTGTGCTTATCTATTCAGAGTCACACATATATACAGGTATATGTATACATGTGTAAGCATACATAGGGAAGACAGAGGTTGATGACCAGTGACTTTTGCTGTGGCTTTCAACCTTATTTGATAGGCAGGACCTCATACTGAAGCCAGAGCTCACAGCTCTGACTAGCCTATCTAGTCAGTTTGTCTTAGAAACACTGTCTCTGAGTATTCAGATCACAGCACTCAGCTTTTATGTACAAAAGATACAAGCACTGGTCTTTGTACCTATTTGACAAACAAGGCATACTGTTTAAATCAGAAGAAATATATCTACCTATTCAACATCTGGAGTGTCTTCATCATTAAAAACATGAAAACCCCGTTCTTTTTTTACTTTATTATTTTTTTAATATTTTTTATTACGTATTTTCCTCAATTACATTTCCAATGCTAACCCAAAAGTCCCCCATACCCTCCCCCCCCCACTTCCCTACCCACCCATTCTCATTTTTTGGCCCTGGCATTCTACTGTACTGGGGCATATAAAGTTTGCATGTTCAATGGGCCTCTCTTTCCAGTGATGGCCTACTAGGCCATCTTTTGATACATATGCAGCTAGAGTCAAGAGCTCCGGGGTACTATTCAACATCTAGAGTGTCTTCATCATTAAAAACATGAAAACCCCATTCTTATAGCTTTATTTTTATTTTTTATTTTTACTTATTCCTTTACATGTTACACACTGCCCCACTGACTTTTACACACTCCTATACTTTTTCCTCCTATCCCCCCCTCTTCTCTTCAAAGTGGATGGGAGTCCCCCTGAGTATTCCTTCATCCTGGCAAATCAGCACTTTGCAAGGCTAGGCATATCCTCTCCCACTAAGACCAGACAAGGCATCCCAGCTAGAAGAACATATCCCATGTGCAGACAACAGCTTTTGGGATAGCCTCCACTCTAAATGTAGCTTTTGGGATACCCCCTTTTAATATGTGTGTGGAGGCCTAGGTCCAGCCCGTGTGTGTTCTGGGGTTAGTGGTTTAGTCTCTGAGAGCCCAAGGGTCCAGGATAGTTGACAATGTTGGTCTTCCTGTGGAGTTCCTATCCCCTTCAGAGTTGCAATCCTTCCTCCTACTTTTCAATAATAATCCCCATCCACTGTTTGGCTCTGGGTGTCTATATCAGTCTGCGCCAGCTCCTGGATGGAGCCTCTCAGAAGAAACCAATGCTGTACCCCTGTCTGTAGAATTAAGAGTATTACTAATAGTGTTAGGTATTGTTGCTTGCCTTTGGGATGAGTGACAATTTGGGCCAGTTTTTGGTTGAACATTTCCTCAGTCTCTGTCCTATCCCTGTGCATATATTTCTAGTAGACAGGAGAAATTTGGGTTCAAAAGTTTTGTGGTTTGGTTGGTGTCCCTATTGCTCCACTAGGGTATCCAGTTTTATGTTGAGATCCTCGATCCACTGGGACTTGAGTTTCATGCAGGATGATAAGTTTGGATCTATTTTCATTCTTCTACCTGTAGATATATACAACTAGTCTAGCACCATTTGCTGAAGATGCATTCATTTTTATATTGTGTGGTTTTGGCTTCTTTATCAAAAATCAAGTGTCCATGTGGGTTTATTTTTGGGTCTTTGATTTGATTGCATTGATCAACCTATGTGATTGTGTACCAATACCATGCAGGTTTTATCAGTATTGCTCTGTAGTACAGCTTGAAGTCAGGAATGGTGATTCTTCCAGAAGTTCTTTTATTGTTCAGAATTGTTTTGGCTATCCTGGGTGTTTTGTTGAAGTTGAAAATTGCTCTGTCAAGATCTATAAAAAAGTGTGATGGAATTATGATGGGGATTGCATTGAATCTGTTGATTGCTTTTGGAACAATGGCCATTTTTACTGTGTTAACCTTAATAATCCATGAGCATGAGAGATCTTTCCATCTTCCGATATCTTCTTCATTTTTTTTCCCTTCAGAGACTTGAAGTTCTTGTCATACAGATCTTTTACTTGCTTGGTTAGAGTTACTCCAAGATACTTTATATTATTTGTGACTATTGTGAGGGGTGTTTTTCCCTAATTTCCTTCTCTGTTTATTGTTTGTATAAAGAAGGTCTTCTGATTTCTTTGAGTTAATTTTGTAACCAGCCACTATATTGAAGATATTTATCAGCTGTAATAGATCTCTGGTAGAATTTTTGGGGTCAGTTATGTATACTATAGTATCCACAAATAGTGATACTTTAACTTATTCCTTTCTAATCTGTATCCCTTTGATCGCCTCTAGTTTTCTTACTGTTCTGGCTAGAACTTCAAGTACTATATAGAATAGATAAAGAGAGAGTGGGTAGCCTTGCCTTGTCCCTGATTGTAGTGGAATTGTTTTACATTTCTCTCCATTTAGTTTGATGTTGGCTTATTAACTTGTTTTATATTGTTTTAATTACATTTGATATGTGCTTTGTATCCCTGATCTCTCAAAGGCTTTTTCAGCATCTAATGAGATGATTATTTGATTTTTTTCTTTCAGTTTGTTTATATGGTGGATTATATAGATGCATGTTCATACACTGAACCATCCTTGCATTACTGGGATGAAGCCTACTTGATCATGATGGATGATGTTTTTGATGTATTTCTGGATTTAGTTTGCAATTACTGAATATTTTTACATCTTTGTTCATAAGAAAAATCATTCTAAAGTTCTGTGTCTTTGTTGAGTCTTTGTGTGGTTTAAATATCAGGGTGACTGTGGCTTGATAGATGAGTTTGGGAGTGTTCCTTATGTTTCTATTTTGTGAAATAGTTTGAGGTGTATTGGTATTGGCTCTACTTTTAAAGAAAGGTCTGATAGAATTTTGCACTAAGTCCATCTGGCTCTGGGACTTTTGTTTGGAAGATGTTTAATGATTGCTTCATTGCTTTAAGGGTAATGGTACTGTTTAAATAGTTTACTTGATCTTAATTTAGCTTTGGCAAGTGCTAACTGTCTAGACAATTGTCCATTACGTTAAGAATTTCTAATTACAACTAGAACATGCTCCAAGCATCTCTGATGTAAAATCATAAACAGGTGACATTATAAACAAAGAAGTTGTTGCATATGGTCTGGGTATATTGATGTAAATGGTAGGTAGTCACATACATAAAAATCAGAGAAAGGAGGACAAGAGAGGACAGAGGTACCAAATCAATACTTTTAGAATGATTAATTTTCAACCTTAATTCATTTCTGAAGATAAAAATTCAGGAAACTATTGGGTACCCTAATATCCCACCTCCAACAATACTGAAATTGGGATTAAGTTTCTACATACATTGTACATCTTACTTTTTTCCCCTTTTTTGGCAGATATTTTCGTTATTTACATTTCAAATGTAAATAAAGAAATGTATCAGTGAAAGGAATATGCCACTGAGAAGTCCTTGGCTTCAATGGGGAGACACACAGAGGCTCCTATGACCTTCCCAACCCAGTTGCCTCACTTGCTCATGTACTGTTAACTGAATTCTTCAGAAACACAACTAAATGATCCAGTGTTTGAATTGTCAAGATTTGAAGTTCCTGTCAAACATAAACTGTCTTTGATCCCCATGTAAAGCAATAACTTTCTACCTTCTCCTCAAATATTATGGTTTATTCCCCATACAGTAGCCTTTATCTAGGACAAACAGATCAAGATCTGGCAGAACAGTTAAATTCCTCTATGTTTCAACCCCTTGAAGAGGCAACAGTAGGTTTCCCTAGAGACACAGTATTTCATGTACCTCAATGAAACTGTTTTGGAGTCAAACAGTTCCAATCCAATTGAGCAGGTAACCTCTTTTTTTTTTTGGCTTTAATGAGAACACATTTGTGCTGGCTGATTCTTGTCAACTTGACACAAATTAGAGTCATAAAGGAAGATATGACCTCAGCTAAGGAATTGCCTCCATGAGATTGGAAAGAGGGCATATCTGAGACACATTTATTGATTGGTTTGGGAAGGCACAACCCTCTGTGGAAGGTATCATTCTTTAGTAACTTGGTCGTGTGGTGTATAAGAAAGTAAACAGAGCAAATCATGAAATGTAAGCCAGTAGCAGTGCTTTTCTGTGGCTTCTGCTTCAACCCTTGAGTTCCTGCCTTGGTTGCATTTGATGATACACTGCAACCTGTAAGTAAATAAATTCTCCCACAAGTCCCTTTTGGTCAGTGTTTCTGACAGCAACATATAGGCAAATTATAGCAACCTGAGTTTTTTTGTTTGTTTGTTATTGTTTGTCCTAACGAAATACAAACTCTGGAGACTTTCCTGACAGAGAATTCCATCTGTTCTCAGGCACATATAAATTTGAAGTAACAGATGAAATAGTATCTTGTTTGCTTTTTGTGATGAAAGGTAGAAAGAATCTTGGGCCATTACTTAGCTCCAGACTTCCCTTCATTTTGTACAGGTTAGAAATTTTATAAGAAGAAAGAACATTCAGTACTCATAGGCTGTAACTCTTCAGTCTCTCCCTGTTAAAAATTTCACAAACTGATTTTAGTGGGTATTTTTTATTTAATGAGTCTCAGAATCTTTTTCTAGTATGCTGTTCTATGGTGTCACCTCATCAATAAGACATAGCATAGCAGCTATAGCTGCTTTCCACTCTTCAACTGCATGACCTCTAAATTACATTTTCAACCCGATGCATTTTTCTATTGTTTGATGATTCCTATTTTGATCATGTATAGATATTTCAATTACTCGTGCTAATATGTGCAATAGGATAGTTATACTAAACAGTTACCTTAAAATAATTTATAAGTCATCTATGTGTTACACATAGAAAGATAAAAATAAAATAGAGACCAAATGTAGCAATACATAGATATAATATCAGCATTTGAGATACAGAATCAGAAAACTCAGAATTTCATGGTCATTTCCAACTAAAATTTTGCCAGCCTGGAAGCTGTTTTATGAATCCCTTATGTTTTTGTATGTCTATTCCTATAACAGGAAACAGGTTGAACAGAAATACTAGCATTAAAATATAAGAGAAAATTAAATAAAAACTATTATTTAACAAAGAAGATAGTAAGCTGAGCAAGACATGGAGAATAATCCAATCAGGGGTGATCATCCATGCCTTCTGCTTCAATACCTGACTCTAGGATCCTGTCTTGGGATCCTGCCCTGAGTTTTTTAATTAATGAACTGCCATGTAGAAGCAAAGGATGAAATAAACCCTTTACCTTACCTAATATATGAAGTAACACATTTTGAAGCTGTGAATGATTAACATGTAACTTTGTAGATTTATGTTTCTAAAGACTGAAACCGAATAGTTTTCTTATAGTGTCATACATAAAAATATATAATAAATAAACTGAAGTGTTTCCTTGAAAAATAGAAGTTTATAACTTCTATGGATTGACTTTAAAACTACTGTTTACTTTGACACTTGTAACAATTATAATGCCTGATTTAAATTCAGTTGTGTACACATTAAAACACTTTTCTTATGTTAGATGAGCCAAGCTTTTATATAAAAATTTTAAATATTAGTTGCATTTGCATTTGTGAATTAGTAATGCTTTATTTACTATAGAAATGAACTTTTGACTGGGCTTTTTGCATACATTCTTGGAAACTAATAATGAATCTAAATTCCTAGTACTTTCCAGGATGGTAGCGTTATCATCATGAGAAGTATATGTGATAGTTTTTCTAAAACTTCAACCTGAACCTCTTATGCTTTTAGTGCACTCCACCCAGAAGTCATTGTTCACATGGATTTGAAGTCTATATAACCTCTTATGAGTCAGTGCTTGAAAATATATTCCTAATGATTATGTATGGACATGATATGCATGGAATTACTCACTGATATAACAGTAAATATACATGGTACTCATGTGCTTAGCTTTCTTTCAGATTGCCCTTCAAACAGCATTCATTAAATTGCCAATTAATTACATAGAAAACTTTAGTCTTTTTCTTGTTTCTTTAAGTTCTTAATGATTCTATAAACAACCTATAATAAATTCTAAACTTTGAGAATGTCAGCTTAGACAGCCAAAAATTTGAAATAAAAGCAAAGTCAGTTATTACAGCTAATTATTTAAAACATAAACATTTGACATTTTCTGAATTTGTTCCTGAATTTATTTCTGTTCTTCAAACAGTGGCATCCTTAACCATTAATTATCTCTTTTAAAATACATATGCATATTTGATCATCTTTATATTAGATGTAGTTTTAAATATAAGGTAAATAAATTTACATACACAGCAGAAAAATCTAAGTAAATGCACATTAAACGTAAAGCAGATAGTAGCAACTATAAATTGCTCATTTAGATGCTAGAATAAGATTTTTGGTAAATTTTAATATTTCATTTGCCTGTTGACTTTTTAAGAAAAATGACAAAACATTTCATTTTTTCTACTTTATTGAGGGAGAAAATGTCATCCAGTTTGGAGACCTATAGTGGCCAAAATTTTCTCCTTCCAACTCTATGTCTCCCTTATGGCCCACCACTTTAAACATTTTACTTTCTAAAAGCTTGCATTATATACTAGGCAGGTATTCTTGTGAATCCTGAAACAATAATTATACAAGTTTATCTTCCACTAATTGAATTTCTACCATATGAGAGACAAATGATAGATGTTGGGTTATTTCTAATCCTTGAAATAATCTATCTAGCTCCAGGCTACTTGGCCCTTTTAATATGGCCAGATTTGGCCAAAAGATGCTTGCACAACACAATGGAGCTAAGGAAGCAGAATTATTGAACAGCATTCCATTACTTCCTAATTAAAGTTTTTTTTCATTCAGCATGTTTATGTATTTTAAAAATATGTACATTACATGACTTTGTAAACCATTGTTTCTCAGAAAGGTGAAATCATATAAAACTCACTTATCTTGTCATTGCTGTGCTTTCTTGCAGCATGTGAACTTATGAACCAGGGCATCTTGGCCTTGGTCAGCTCCATTGGTTGCACATCAGCTGGGTCCCTCCAGTCTTTGGCAGATGCCATGCATATCCCCCACCTCTTCATTCAGCGCTCAACAGCTGGGACCCCAAGAAGTGGCTGTGGCCTCACCCGGAGCAACAGAAATGATGATTATACTCTTTCAGTTCGTCCACCTGTCTACTTGAATGAAGTCATCCTAAGAGTAGTCACAGAGTATGCGTGGCAGAAATTTATTATCTTCTATGACAGTGAATATGGTAAGTGTTTGCCATCTGAAGAGTTTCATAAGGTAACGTTTGCATGAGAAGCAACTTGATTAAATCCTAAAAGATCTGAAGGAACATACTAATCATTTGTGGTTTCTTGTTTCTACTATACTTCACAGCAACAAACAAGTAGAAGACATATTTTCAATGCTATTGAGATTGTGCTTTATATTAAATAACGTAAACATAAATACCTGTTGGAGTGTGTAAGACACACCTGTTGTTGTGTTTCATAAAAATACTGAGAGAAGGAATGTGTTTGGTGGATGTTTAGTCAGGTGTGGGGGGGGTTGGGGGGGAAGGGTGTCTTTGCATGCCCATGGTGAGGCATCCCTTCCCTCTGAGGGACCAGCCGTACATGGTTTGGTATAGAGTTTATTCCAGGCATAGGGAGGGGAGTTAGGATGGTAGTAGATACAGAAAGGCAGAGACAGAGAGAAAGAGAAGAGAAGAGAAGAGAAGAGAAGAGAAGAGAAGAGAAGAGAAGAGAAGAGAAGAGAAGAGAAGAGAAGAGAAGAGAAGAGAAGAGAAGAGAAGAGAAGAGAAGTAGAGGTTGGCCATGAGCATGTGGAGAGAGAGGGAGAGCAAGAGGACAGAGAAAGAGCAAGAAGGCAAGAGAGCAAGAGAGAGGACCTGGCAAGCAGCCCCTTTTAGAGTGAGTCAGGTACACCTGTCTATTGCCAGGTAACTGGGGCAGAGCCTAGACAAAATGCTAACACCTGTTACCCCAGCACTCATAAGGCTTAGGGGAAAAAATAGAGTCAAACTCAGCTTGACTACTAGCTAAACATTGTTTTATAAATACATACATACACACATACATAAATTTGCACCTGATGCTCCATTTAAAGTCTTCCTTAGTAATCTGTGTACAGGATATCATGAATTTTCAAATAATAGGAAGTTACAAAGAAAGTACAATCCTTTAAAAATGTACAATTCTGTGATCGTAAGGTGATGGTGCTGGTCGTGCTGGTGGTATCGGTGCTGTTGGTGGTGGATGAAACCAGGGACAAATCTTAGAACATTGATAGAAATATAAACTCTTTTCATTTAATGGCTAAAAAAAAAATTCTGACATACTGTTTGGACACCTATTTACTGAATGTCTACCCATTGTAGCTGATGGAAGTAGAAAATATTCTCTGCGAGCTTTATTTTACAAAAACTGCAAACTAGTATGAGCCGATATTTCTACACTCTTTTACTGTATCACACAGCTTCCTAGAGTGCACTGTAGTGCAAGGAAAAAAAAAAACATTTGCCTCAGAATCTTTACATGTGATATAAGATATCAAGAGTAAATAATACTGTTTTCATTCTGTTTTGAAGATCCTCATTTCCTAAGGAGTCTAAAGCTCATTGATCATTGTTGTCCCCTTATTTTTGAGAGTGGCAGGAGAAGTGACCGGAGCAGGGAGCAGGATATGATCAAATGAGAATAAATACCCCCCACCCCCATGAAGAATTCACTTTAGAAGTGTGTTTCCCTTGAAGATTCTAAATGGTTCCTCTTCTGGGTCTTGTTTATCCGTTTCTTTATGAAAAGAATGTTTTTCTTGGCAAATAAGTAAAGAAGCATGGAAAACAAACATTCAAAGCTATCCTCTCTTCTCCTAACCCGGCTTCAACTGTGAGAGTCTGAGCAGTGACAGACAAGTGGGCTGGAGGACAAAGGCAACAAAGCTGAGAACCAGCAGGTTGGCAAAACTCTGGCAAGCAACAAAGGAGAGCCCCCTGGGGCCAGCCAGGAAGGGCACAGGAGCAGTTACGTTTAGGCCGAAATAGTCAAAGTAGCCTGGCCTTTTGGCAGCCAGAATCCCATTGAATTCAATGGGCAAACTTCAGCCAAAGTCTCTCTAGAAACACACTTTTTGTCTCTAAGGCAGAAGGAAGCCAGTACTTTTGTTCCTTAACTCAAATTATTTAGGGGTCACAGAATAAGGATTAAGAGTCTGGAATGAACAAAAGAAGCAAAAAGAATATTAAAATCAATTGGCTCATCAGCAGAAGGATAGATTGGCTGTACAAGCATGAAGCAGTACTGCTGAGATGGTATTTAAACACACCGACTGTCAGAGTCAGTATGCTCGCCTCTTTTTTCTGCTTTTGCCCATTACACTGCCCTGTTTTGCCATTAAATGGAATTCTCAGCCTCTGATCAAGTGTAAGCTGAAATAATCAAAGTTTAAGATCCAGATCTCTTATGGAAAAAAAAAAACAAAAACAACAACAACAAAAACAATGGTCCAATAAACTAAGCAGCAGAAAAGTGATTTTTGATGAAGAAACTTTCTCAGAGTTAAAATCGAAAATTTACACTTTGATTGTAAAAGTCTGTGGGGTAGAAAATCACTTATCATTTATTTCCAAATCCTGTGAGAATTAAGATGGGATTCTCATAATAGAAGACACATTATTGATGAGCTGAATGCTGTTCTGCAAGGATCTGCTGAGCACATAGTCACAGTCATCTAACACTTGAAGTCCTCTGTTCTTCTGTAATGCCTTGGGTGCATAAGGCGCTATAACTGCACCAAGCTCGAATGTACTTCCGTTTAAACACAGGGCTTGTTTAAGAATCAAAAGCAAAACGGCATTCCCTCTACTCCATCGATAAACTTGCTTTTGAGTCATGAAAAATGGCCCAGCTACTAATTTCAAGATTATTTCCAGTATTAACCAATATTTAATGAAAGATTTTTTCTTTTAATGCTTACAATAAATCCTGTTAGTAAAAATTATGCTGGGGTTCAAGATAAACAATAAGCTTCCAGTGACTTTGTACATGGAAGAGGGTAGTCATCGGAAACATCATTCTAAGTGTACTAGACTTGACTTTTGTCTTGATTATCAGAAATTGCTTCTATTAATGAATGGATTAAGTATCACTAGTGAATGAAATCAGGCAGCATGCCGAGGGCCATAGTTATTTAGGTGAAGGTGCTTAGAATAATGTGTGTATATATCTACATCTGTATCTGTATCTATATATGTATATAGATAGATAATAAATATATATTATTTTAATATATACATATTATATATGTGTGTATATACATATATATCTTTTATAGAGAAAAGCATAGTATGTGTTTCAAGCTTCTCTATCTAGTTGATTCATGATGTACTTTTCTTCTGAAGTGCGAAATTATGTTTAAAGGTAATCTAACAAAGAAAATTCCATATCATAGATTCTATGTAAATGGATCAAAAAAAGTTTGAAAAGTATGAAAACTTTATTTGAGGGAATTAATTTCAGCATTTATTTTCCAAAAGGCTTGAAAAGGAGACTGTGTTTCTAAGGTTTTCACAATGTGCAATGTGTGAAATACTCAGCTCTGCTTAGCATATTACCAAGTAGGAGTTAAAATGTGTTTCAGAACATATGTTTACCTTCAATTACTAAAAACTTTCTAGTCAATAAAAAGACAGAAGTTGTTTATAGGTCTCTTGTAAGAGGAAAGAGCGAGTTCAGTTTTCAGTGATTGAATGTTGGTGTAGTGTAAAAAGAACTTTACTTTTGGCAGCAGTGATGAACAGGCTCTCTGGGTTGACTTTGATCCTGGTTACTAAGGTTAAGGAATGTCTTGGAAGGCAGCATATATGAGAAGTGGGCTCTTGAATAGAGAAAAATAGGATCTGATCTTAGCAACTGAAATATTTAAAGTTGCTCATTTTTGCTTGCCAGGAACTAGAATAAGTATTTTATAATATATCATTTAATATTCTCAAGAACCAAGAATAGAATAACCAAGGCTATCAGTTGAGAATATTCACTACATCTAGCCACTTTGCTAAATTCTTCAAATGTATGCATTATTTCATGAAATCCTCATAGGCACCTTCTAAGCTAAATGTTAGTATTACTAGTATTTTTTATAGAAACAAAACATGAAGTAAAGCAATTCCAAACAACATCAAAATAAGTTAAGAAGCCCAGATACAATCATAAGTGGTCTTTCCATTATTCCTACCTTTGGGCACTATTGTATTATCACTATAGTAATAGGATAAGATTAATTCCTAATAAGTTAAAAAACAAAAATTCAAAAATAAAAAAAGACAAGTTCACTGATTTTATACAATCATTTTAATTAATTAAAGAGACACTTGACTTTAAGCATAGAGATTTCATTATAATAGCTTAAATGAAAATCATACCCCATTTCAATTAGGAAGATTTGATGGTTTTTAGAACCAGGAAGACAGAACAGTAATTAGGGAAAAAACAAAAAAACAAAAATAAAAAACCTAGCCCATCATTATCTGTAACAACTGTGTAAATACAATAACCATTGTCACAGACCAAGAGAGAGGATCCTAACTCTCATGAAACACCAAACAGCATGAGTCTTGTGTTAACATCAAGTAGTTTTAACATCAAGTCCACCAAAGTCTGTGAACCAAACCAGCTCAATGCATATGATGTAGGCTTGCCTATACTAAGGAACCTTAGTGAGACAAGTGTCTTCCTCAAAGGACACTTTTCTGCTGCTTATTTTTATTGGACTGTTTCTTTTGCACTAAAGATGTGGATCTAAAGCATTCATGATTTCAGCTTACATATGATCACAGTCTCCTTCTACCTAGTGAGTAGTTCTGCTTTCAAAGCACAGAGTGCCACAAGAGTTTCTTAGAAAATGCCTGTCACCATACGTACCCCTCTTTTTCTTTTTTCCACCATTGGCCACTAGTAACTTTCCCATACAATTGTAATTCTTCTAATTAATCTGAATGACAGAAAATGGGATCAAATCCATTCAAACTTTCTTGCTACATTATTTGATAAAACTAATTCAACTCTTTAATGAGTAGACTAAATCCCAGTAACACTCAGACTGTCTTTCAAAAGTTGGGTGGCATTTTCCTTGAACTTCTGTGCAAACCTCTCTACTGGACCAAAAGCATTAATCCAGGTACAACTGACTTATTTGTGACCACAAAGACTCCACTTCCCACAAGGACAAAGTCTGTTATCTCTAATGACCCTGACCAGTGGGTTGAAGCTGAATAGACTGACCTCCAAAACCGAAATGTTGCCATTAACCATGTCAATTAGATTAAGGAGAATGTTTCCAATTGGACTTCTTCAATTGTAGTGAAAATTGAGCACAATTTTTTTTTTTAGACATTATCCCACAAAGTTCTCACACAAAAAAATAAAGGTAACTTCACCTTAGAGGGGTTTCTTTATAATATATCATTGCTGGATGCTACTTACTTCAGCAATTAAAGATCTCTAAAGACTGTAACCAATGTCCAGTGTCTTCCAGGTGGTTATGATGGAAGTACTTGTGCTATTTCTAAGGCGTATGGGCTTGACCTACATGAGGCACAGATATTTGTTACCAGACATCTAGATTCCTTGCCAGCTTTTAATACTTGAGACTCTCAATTTATATAAAATAAACAAATTCTTCTCTTACTTTAAGGAACTTTCTTGCACTTGCCATCTGGGTGCTCTTAATCCTAGCACTGGAGGCACATCTCAGGAGTTTGAGGCCAGTCTGGTCTACAGAGTGAGTTCAAGGACAACCAGAGCTACAGAGAGAAACCTTGTCTCAAAACAACAAACAAACAAACAAAGAAATAAATAAATAAAAACCCAAAACAAAAACCAACCAACAAACAAACAAAATCCCTTGACCTTATTTTCTACTTCAGGGCCAGAAGGCTATTCTTAGGTCTGATACTTCTTTTAATAAACATATTATTTAAAGCATAATCATGTTCATTTACTCGTGTTTCCCTCGTCTTCTTGCAATCTACCATAACAAGATTGAACAATTTTATCAGAAACAGTATAAATCACAAGCCTAAATATATAGTAATTTTTGATCCAGACTCCTACTCTGACAGTCTTCTTAGATCCTATATGATGGATGGGAATTGTGGTAAAGAATTATGAGGGGTATTTATAGGCATCCCACCTAGGCAGGCATGCATTCCTTGTTGTTTGCAATAGACACATTGGTCAAGGACTGATGGTAAAAGTGTGGTGGAGTCATCTTGTAGGAATGAAGATTATAGATAGCACTGAGCAAAATTAAAGCACTTACCCCATTTACAATGTGTGCACCAGAGCATTTTCTCATTTAAAAATAAAGATATCCTAAATTCATTTTTATAGACTAAGAATGCCTATGCATTCTCCAACTCTAGAAGCCAAAGTTCCCCTTTCAAATACTTTCTATACTTCCAGGAAAAAGTACCCTTTTCTAATAGGTCGTTTTGCCATTTATTTTCAAGAAGAACTTCAAGATATTTCTGGAAAAATGAGAAAGTGATTGTATCTCCCACACTGCCCTTCATGGGTCATTAGAAAAGGATTTTACAAGACCAAGGGATCCTCAGTACAGGGGAATTCCAGGGCCAAGAAGTGTGAGTGGGTGGGTAGGGGATTCGGTGGGGGGAGGTTATGTGGGACTTTTGGGATAGCATTTGTAATGTAAATGAAGAAAATACCTAATTAAAAAATTGAAAATGATAAAAATAAATAAAAATGGATTCAGAAGCTGGGGGAAAAAAGAAAAGAAAAAGATTTTGCAAGCTATGTGTTCACAAATTGCTCATGGCCTCCACAAATCCAGCTAGAAACACTGGGAGGCTGATGGACATTTAAACTTAAAAAGCCCAGTTTCCATCTAGTCCAGTGGACCTGCAGGCACCAGCAGAGAAAGTAGTATCGTATGCAAGGAACATCAACATGGAATCTTGAATATGAAGTGCAGGCCAATGTTATCTGACACGGCTATCACCCAGAATAAGGCCGAGGTAATATAGTTCCTCTCGTTGAATATGTTAAGTGTACAGACAATCTTACATAGGTATATGGAGGTGGGAGAGACTTCTTGAGTCAGTGTTTGAGGGTATATCTAACAATATCTAACATTATCAGAAGTTCGAGGAAGATCCAGATTAGAGGAAAGATCCATCAATTGCTTGACGATTAGACATCTGTTCAATATTTTAAACACATGCTTGTCAGATTTCAAATTGTTAAATAAGCCAAAAAAGCAAAACAAAACAAAACAAAACAAAACAAAAAACAAAACAAAACAAAACAAAACAAACAAACAAAAAACAGGGCATAGATTATTAGTTTTAAAGGATGTGATGGCAGTGTCTAATTCTTCTGATCATCCCTCAGAGGCTGACAGAATTCCAAAATAGTCAGTTCTTATTGAAGAAAAGGATATGTCAGGGAGCTTTGTTTACTGGGAGACCAGTGGTAAAGAAGAAGAGAAAACACTTTCTACTTCAAGAGGGATTGGAAATTCATTAATGTGAGTGAACCTGGATTTTGTTGGGAAATGTTTTATAATATTGCAGCCAGAGCTATTATGAATTTCCTGTGTTAGAATATCTAAAAATTGTGTTTTCCATTGTAATATTCATGGCGATGAATAATTAGCTTATATGCAATAAAGTGCAAACTTAATTTAAAACTTCAAACATTGTGAACACCACATTCTTGCACCCCTAACCAAAAAACTCTCTACAATTGGTCTTCTCTTGCAAAGAAAAATCTAGTTTTCTTCAATGGAGTCTCACCTTCAGGGAAGGTCTCATGCTCTGGAATACATGACCATGACAAAACAAACTCAATGCTATTTTTGTAGACCTTTTAATTTCTTATTGCTTTGCTTGAATATTTTTTTTCTCTTACTGGCATTTTGAGAATATATTTGATTTCCAATTTTGAGTATTATAAAGAGTGGTTGTTCTGTGTGACTGTGAGTTTCTTCCTTTATGTTGTTTGTTTTTTAAAGATGAAGGAAAGAAAGAGAGAGAGAGAAAGAGAGAGAGAGAGAGAGGAAGGAAGGAAGGAAGGAAGGAAGGAAGAAAGAAAGAAAGAAAGAAAGAAAGAAAGAAAGAAAGAAAGAAAGAAAGAGAAATGAAGGAAGAAATGAAGGAAGGAAAGAAGAAGAGGGAGGAAGGAGGGAAGGAGGGAAGGAGGGAAGGAAGGAAGGAAGGAAGGAAGGAAGGAAGGAAGGAAGGAAGGAAGGAAGGGAAAAGGTGGGTGGGTATAGAGGTAGAGCTAGGGTTAGGAATCAGAGAGGAGTTGGGAGAGGGGAAAACATGAATTTTATTAAAATACAAAATGAAAAATCGATGTACAACAATATTAAGTCATGCTTAATAATTTGATTTATTTTTCTTGAAAAATTATTTAAAATAAATTTTGAAACAGAAATTCTATGGACAGTTTGTATTAAAAATATCGTTTTCAATAACTAAATAGGATAAAATATGAAAAAGGCATGAAAAAGGACTGCTTAGTTCACTGTAGTATTCAAATTAAATGAGAAATTTATTTTTTAACATATTTTAATATTTCAAATCTTTTCTTCACTTTAATTTTTATTCATTAATGTATTATTATAAAGAACATACAAATAACTCCTCATACAGCAAGATTAACCAGACCCATAGCCCATACATCTCAGTTAACTTCTATACTGTTAGAACAGATGATGGTCTGAAGCTATGGGCCTTCACATTGGATTTTACACTTTCCTTGTCAAATATATTTTTATGCCTATATCTACCACCAAAAAATGAAAAGAATGGGAGCTGAAACTAAATCAATTAACAATTGGCTTTGCATCCTTTTCATGACTCAAGTAGTCATGACTTGCTTTCATCTGAGTCTTTCCTCAACAGCCAATATTCACCGTTTCTTGCTCTGCTTTCTATATGCTATACTGTTCCTGTATGCACATATTTTCATTTCTCTCTTTATTTATATACGTATATGTATGCATTTAGAAGCATTTTTCATTAGCTATTTTCAGATTTATTTATTTATTTTTATGTTTATGAATGTTTGCCAGCATGATATATACACTCATATGATTAGTCGCCATAAAAGTTGAATCCCTAGAACCGTAGCTACAGATGTTTGTGAGCTATCATGTAGATACTATAAACTGAACCTGGGTCCTCTGTAAGAGCAACAAGTACTCTTAACCACCAAGACATTGCTCTGTCACACACACACACACACACACACACACACACACACACACACACACACAGCTAGTATCCACATTTGAGGTGTAATTTGTAATTATTTTCCTTTCTGAGATTGTGTACCTCCCTTTAATAATATGGAATCTAAGTTCATCCGTTTTCCTGCAAATTTTGTGATTTTATTTTTCCCTGAGGCTGAAGATTGTTACATTTTTTATAGGTTTACTGCATTTTTGTTATCCAATCATCTGATTATGGACCACTAAGTTGGTTCCATTTATATAAATCTTTACCATAACTGCTTAATCATTCTGAAAATTGGAGTCAAATCTTCATGAAGTGTCAAGAAAATGAAGTAGTATGGAAATGATCAAATTAAATCGAATGATCAGATTATCTTGCACTTCTTTGTACAGAACAATTTCCACTTCAGGAAGTCCCAAGTCTGTTACCTGCATGCTCCTCTGCATATTAAAATCATTTATTTAATAATGAAAATTAAGGTTCAGCTCACAGTCAGGTGGCTGGGGTATATAAGCAGTCTTTCATTTTGAAATGAAGATTAGGGAAGAGTCCTCACTAACTCATTCCTGAGTCATGATCTTTATTCCATGTAGTATAGCACTGGTGTAGATTTAATCAGGGCCCACAAGATGGACACTTGCTTTTAATTGATTGCAAATGTTTATAATCACTCCAAGGATGCTTTCAAATGTCTGATAACTATAATAATCTTGACATTCTTCTCTCGACAGCCTGAAAGCTGTTTATTAGTCACTGGCTGCTTTCCAGCCTTCAGTTCCCTCATTTGCTCCGGTCTGCAACAATAAGCATGTAATTAATCCAAGGAGTTTATTGAAGCATTTCCTTTGCATTAGTATTTATTATGTCAAACAGGTAAAAAAAATAATATATTATCCTATTCAGGATTTATACATCAGTGACTGTGCTTTAAAAATCTTTCTCAGCTTTACTGTAAAGATGGTTTCCATAGTAAAAGATGGTATGCTTATGCCCAAATGACAAGCTCCTGTCAAAAGTAAACTCTTAATGCTGCATCATAATTGCCAAACACTGTAGTGTCAAAGCCCAGCACAGCATGTTATTATCTTCACTTTTTAAGTATATATATACCAAATTCTTAAAATACTAAAAAGTACTACATGTCTTCAAAGATTTTTTTTTTGAGTTAAGAGTTCTTTTAAAACAAAACTTTGAAAATTGCTTGATGGTTAAAAGCCTCGTTCCCCCCACCCCCACCCCCACCCCCAGGAAGTAGACACAGAGAGCATACTTTGCTATCCAAATATTGGAAAAATTCTGTTCTGGCTTATGATAGATCTCATATATTCAGCACTAAGCTGTGTTTCAATTTGTAAAATGAGAAAGTGGGAGAAGAAAGTCACAAGGTCCTACAATTTAATTTTAAAGCTTAACATGTGGTCATAATTTCAGAAACGCCATGCTTAGCCAGTGCCATGCTGAAGTCGTCCTGTTCAAATTGAAGTCTTCAATGCATTAAGTGATCAGAATGATTAAATGTCTTAACCTTCCCAAAGGAGGAAATGAAGAATAGAGGAAAATTGAACATGAAATTTTACAAATCTCTTTTCTTATATTATTCAATATTTAGAGATGATGTCGGAATACAAAGATGAAACTATAAACTTTTATTTTGTTTATAGATAGTCACTATTTTCAGCTAAATTGTCAGTTTACTTTGAAAAGAACAATACTGCAATATTTCTAAATCAGAAATAGGTTCAGAGTTATTATCAGGTGGAATAGACCACACTTCCCAAGAGCTGATTTGATTTTCTCATCATTCTTTCCCAGATACCTTTGACAGTGGTTGGCATACAATAGGTCAATACTATCAAGAAAGTGATCTAATTTGATACAAATGGCTGGTACAGGTTCCACCAAAGTGGATCACATATTTTGCTTAAATTCTGTGTTTTATTCTCTCATAGTTGTAGTTTCTTCTTAGAGTTCCTTTAGAAACATATATTAACATTAAATTCCAGATTTAATTCAACTAGTCTATTTTAATGTAAACTACTTTGGGTAGGAATATTAAGATTAATTCTTTATAGAATACTTTATAGATGATAATGTGATCATTTTACAAGATTTGGCAAAATGAAACATGGCCTCCATTTATCCATTACATCTTAGAGGATTACAGGGGAACATTGACTAAACAGGAAACATAATTTGGGGATCAGAAAAATTAATAGTCCATAAAGTATTAAACTCTGAAGATGATTTTGTTGGTTTATTTTTGAAGCAGTCTTTCTATATAGTTTGTAGTGGTCAGTTTCTGATGCCCTTGTACAGGCTAGCGTTGAATTTGAGAGTGTCTTCTGTGTGCTGGGATTGCAGAAATGGGCTATAATACCTGGATGTGTTCAGAACATTTTCTTGAAAGATAAAAGATAGGTATAGATAGGTAGATAGATAGGTAGATGATAGGTAGATAGGATAGATGGCAGATAGAAATGATAATTAGTAGATAGATAGTGAATTGACAGATATATAGATCCGTAGATAAATCTTAGATAGATATATAGATGGATGAAAGATGATAGATAGATGATTAATAGATGATAAATCCATCAATAGATGATGATAGATACATAGATAAATAGATGATAGATGATTAATAAATAGATGTTAGATAAGTAATAGATAAAAAGATAGATACATAGGTACATGACAGATCAGTCGTTTTCAACCTATCTAATAATGTGACTCTTTACTACAGTACCTCATATTATGGAGACCCCAACCATAAAATTATTTTTGTTTCTACTTCATAATGTAATTTTCCTACTATTATGAATCATAATTGTGGGACCATGAAAGGCAGCCTGTTTTCTAGTCGAGCTAGGTGCAACCCTGGAGACCTAACAGATTAATCTGCAAGGGATGGAAGGCCCATTTGCCATGCTTCCCAACATAGACTCCTGACATGAGGACCCAGCTCCCTAATTCTGTGGCCATCAGTCATGTAGGCTGTCTGGACTCCACCCCTAGTTACCAGGCAATAGCCAGGTGTGCTCCTCCCCACAGTTAACTGGCAACATCAAGGTAGCCCAGCCTACTATAAAAAGAGCTGTTGGCCACTCCTCTCTCTCTTATCTCTTCTCTCTCTCTTAAGCTTTTGTTCTTACTCTCACCTTTCGCCCTCCCTCTCTCCTCTCCCTTCTTCCCTGTGTCCAGAAGGCCATGGCTGCCCTCTGTCACCCATCCAGAGGAAGATCTGTGGAGCCCCACAGAACCCACTCTGGAGCTCTGGCAGGTCGCAGGTCATCTCTCCCACCCCTTTATTTCTCCACAACCGGTACACCACACATAATGTGTGTACATGTTTGTGTTTTCGGGTGGTTTTAGGTAACCCATAGGTTGAGAACCACTGTGATAAATCACTCTGTTATTCCTATTAAGAAATTTTTCTATCTTTAAAATTTCCATATAAAACATAAACATAAAAGCAGAATTTTTGACTGAGGTTACTAAAATCTTTGATAACTAAAATGTGCATCGCACTGAAATCTGATGCTTAAATAACTGCCTTCATATTTTAGCCACAGTCACGCTCATCTTTATCAGAAAAAGCAGTACTTAGGTGAAATAAAATAATACTGTGGATTCCTTGCATATGCAGGTTCATATTTCCCTGAGACTTCTGCTGCTCTATTACAGTGCCTTCATCAGGCATGATCAAGTAATTTATGATTTAAATATCTATTTGTTCTGTCTGTATACTTGAAGCACCTCAAAGACAGGAGTCAGCCATGTCTTCCTCATCACCAAATTATTTGTGTATATCTCTGTCTCTGTCTCTGTCTGTCTGTCGGTCTCTCTGTCTCTGTCTCTCTGTCTCTGTCTCTCTCTCTCTGTGTGTATGTGTGTGTGTGTGTGTGGTGTTTGCATATGTGTATCTAATGGGTCGAACACTCAGAATTAAAAGTTCAAGTTCCCTTCCTCCTGCTTCTTCCTCTTTTACTAACCCCCTTCTTCCTTGTTTAATTTATAGTTGACTGGTGGGGTTTTGTTAAGTTTACGGACCAAACTGCCTTTCTGATTCACTTGTCTGACCAGATCCTCCGACTCTTATAATATTAAAACTACCTCATTACAACTCAATATACAAGAAAAGCAATTCATTTACACTATAGCTTTATTCAAATTTCAGTTGTTTCCTAAGACCCAAGGACTCAGGCTGACTAGCCTATGCACATAGGATCATCAGGAGTCAAGTATAGACAGGTGGACACATGGGAAAACAAAAGATGAAGAAGGGGTTATTTCATAAATTTAAAAAATGCCCTCTTTCTCTGTGAAGACAGCAGAAACTGAGAAAATGAAAATTGAAGACATCAATTATAAAAGCGATTCAAAGTGAAGAGAACTATGTAGAAGCAACTTACTGACCCCAGCCTGTTTTCCTGACCTCGAATTCAGTGCATTGTCCCTTCTCATAGACATTGTTTCCTGAAAGAATAAAAGGACCGTTGAATAGAAGTGATTTAAAAGGTCATTTTCCGCCTGAGAATTAAACCTAGAGCTTTGGACTACATGGATGAGAGGAAAGTGCCACAGTGAACTACGAACTCCTTAACCACTGTACTATTCATCTGAGAACAGTGCTGTCTACACCCGGAAGGGAAGCAGGTCAGCTGTCTAAGCTCTGAAAGCCAGCAACTGCTGCAGAACACGTGGGCTACTTATGTTTACTAGGAGAAGGAAGGATCTGCAGTCTCTATGGTTCTCTCAAGTCTGTGACAGAAATTGAAAATCTTATTTCCTAGACTGTTCTCTGAATGACCATCATGGGTTTACTCTGTCTCGAGAATTTCAGAGTTCATGGGAGTAGCGTGACATGGCAGAGTCCAAGGAGTTTTTCCAGATGATACTGTAATTAAATTCTGTAAACATTAATTTTAATCATTCTGATTTGTATTGATTTCTATAGCTGGCACCAGAGGATATCACACGTTTGGAGGGTCAAAGGATGTCGACTTGTATGGCATCAGGTCAGTTAGGGGTCGTAAGTCAAAGGCAGAGTCAAAGCATGGACCCCTCTACTCGTTCTGGGAAGACGCCATTTCTCTTCCTTGTGCAGTTGCCAAAGATGGCTTCCTTCCTTCACTTCTTCCTCAGATCAATCTTCCACATTGCCTTCTCCAAACCTTCACCTCTCTTTGTCTCTTCTCCTTTGCCTTTCACTTCTAATTTATAGTCCTCACAATTATTCTGGACTCACCCAAGTTAGAGAGTTTTTCTTTCTATTTTGATTTCACTGGATTCCCTGCCGTAGTAACACCTTCAGGTCTGATCCCTCTTAGGAGTGTGATCTACCGTATCTACATAGTACAAGGCTTAGGATGTGGGTACCCAGGAGAAGAGATCATTCTTCTGCTGACCACAGGTCCCTTTGTGGTACCTAAGGGAAATTGCCTTTGCCCATAATCTTATGTCTAATAACTCAGTTGATGAGCTGTCTAACACTCGCTGTTATGTATTTATCTGGTAAGTAGGGCTAATAGCAGCTGGGAAGCATTCTGTTATCAATAAATAGCCCCAATTGACAGGTGCAATCAGTCTAGCAGCTCCTTGAGGTCGGAAACCATGTGCTTTTATTTCTGTAACTTTTGGAACTTAGCTCAATGACTAATGAAGTCAGAATGAAGATAATGTGGGGGAATAATTGGGATGGTTGATTGCGTTCATGTTTAATTAACAAACCCAAAGGCCTACTCTTTCTTTTAATGAATCTTTTATACACAGCTGCTAATAGCATGATTTGGATCCGTCTCTTCTCACACGTACCACTTGCTGCTCATGATCAGCTGTATCACCCTCAAACGAAGAAAACACTTACTGCTTGGTTCTTCTATAACAGAAATCTGCCTTGGCTTTGAGTGCTCTTTTGAGTGGCGAGCCATCAATAAATTTGAGGCAATGTTGCTTAATGGAGAGCAGAGCAGTACTCTTTTTTTTTTTTTTTTTTTTTTTTTTTTTTTGGTTTTTCGAGACAGGGTTTCTCTGTATAGCTCTGGCTGTCCTGGAACTCACTTTGTAGACCAGGCTGGCCTCGAACTCAGAAATCCGCCTGCCTCTGCCTCTGAGTGCTGGGATTAAAGGCATGCGTCACCACGCCCGGCTAGCAGTACTCTTTTATCAGTCAAATATTCATTCATTCTATCCCCTTCATTATCTCCTCCCACCACCTTTCTCTCACATTCACACACACACACACACACACACACACACACACACAGACACACACACACTCATTTGCTAATTTGATCTTTGAAGATTCTTACATAATACCTATTTCTTCATATACATATTAGGCAAATTTTTCACACAATTTTATAAATCTGTATTTATAAGTCCATAGTTGTGGAGTCACATCCAAAATTCTGAGGTCACGAATTCTGTTCTGACCCAGCAGCAGTGTGGAGAGCTACTTACCTTATGATCAAGAATAAAACCTAAAAATAACATATATAGTGCTGGAGAGATGGCTCAGTGGTTAAGAGCACTGACTTCTCTTCCAGAGTTCCTGAGTTCAATTCCCAGCAACCACATGGTGGCTCAAAATCATGTGTAATGGAATCCTATGCACTCTTCTGGTATGTCTGAAGAGAATGAGAGTGTATATAAAATAAAAACATCTTTTAAATTTTTATATGTATTTTTAAATATATATATATATATAAAATAAATCACTTAAAGTTAAATTTGAACCATAGCATCTACATAGCAGGTGTATGCTGCATTTCCTTCTCCATAGACATCTTATCTCCCACTTAAGTCTGTCCTCTAACGAAAATTTCAATATAATACATTTTTATTGGAAATAAAATCAGAGGCTCTGTCTGTGACAACTGAATCCTGCCTCCAGGTAGATTTCTCTGACAACTTGGCCTCAGGCAGCAGCTGCCCAGGAGTCCTGTTGGTTTTTGAAATAATGGGCTCTTCCTGTGCAAACATCCTTCTGCACTCCCAAACTATCCTCTTCTCTCCATCTCTTCTCTGGATCAGTGTGACCTCACTCTTTGAGGAACAGTATAAGATCCAGATTTGCAAAGAAACTTCAACTACTTGATGTGGCTAATACTGACCTCTCAATACACTGTAGTTTCATGTGTTGATTCCTTCTAAACATATTTTGCATCTTGTGTTTATTAGCTGCCTCATTGTAGAGAGTATCTTTACTGCTATCCTCTTACTTTAAAACACTGAATCCACTATTTAACTAAATATTATATGTTCCTTTTCTTCTATATATGTGTGTGTGTGTGTAGTTATGTATATAATTATATATATAATTACATTTACAGTCCAGGCATTGTCCCCTTTCCAGTCTGACCTCCTGCAGTTCCTCATTCCATTTCTCTTCCCACCCTCCCCTCCCAATCTTCAAGAGGATGCCCCACCCTTCATCAGACCTCCTTACTCCCTGGGTCCTCAAGTCTCTGGAGGGTTAGTTTTCTCCCACTGAGGACAGACTAGGCCTCACAGTCTCTAGGTAAGGGAGCCTCTCAAATAACCGCAGCAGCTGGGACCCCCAAGGAGCCCAGCAGACTCAGGACCCATCCCCTTCCCTCGAACTCCACCTCCCTTGTGGTCTGCACCATAAGAACCCAGAGTCTGAAGGCCTCCCAAGAGCACTGTTGCATCGGACAACAGATCATCAGTGTGCATGCCCCTCTGGAGCCCCCACAGTCTGAAGGACTCCCAGGAGATCTGCTCTAGCCAAGGCCACAGGTTTCACAGGAGACCCGCAGAAACCCAGGGACACAGGAGGCAGGCTCCAGACAGAGATACCCAAGCTAGGTAACACCAGAGATAAAAAGATGCCCAGAGGCAAGTACAAGACCATAAGCAACAGAAGTCAATATACTTTGGCATCATCAGAACACATTTCTCCCACTACAGCAAGTCCTGGATACCCCAACACACCTGGCTGAATATTTTTTAAATGACTTTTTTTTCCAAATGAAAGAGTGAAGGTGAACCAAAATTGTACTTTTAGAATCAAATTTCAGACTCTGTATCATATGGAAAAATCTCAGAAGTTTTCTATGTACTTTTGGCATTGTGTTTTATTTATGCGAACTTGTAAGCAATTCAAACAAAAAATAAAATAAAACCTTACAATTCAAGATCAAAATTATGTTCTGGGTTCTGAGATGTGCCCAGGATTTTGATTTTTTAACTCTTTCAAGTGATTGTGATTGACATGAAAGTTTTGAGGATCCTTAATATCCATAATCCTGATATCACATTGAGACCTGTGTCTGCCTTGCCACATTAGAGTTAACTCTGCTTAGTTCACTGTTGCTGTTGAACTAGCAACAGTGCTTTCAGACTTGGCAATATTGCCTCCATTAATCTTGCCCTTTGCCTCTTGCTATGCTGTGCCCACTGAGCCTTTTATCCTTTTAATCATTTTAATGCTGATGGTTGAGGCTTATAATATAGTTAGGAATGCATACTGGAAGGTAGAATGTATACAGAGCGAGTTATCACAGAGATGAACATATCACTAAGGTAAAGTTTTTTTGTTTTTTTAAAGTCAATAGTGAAAGCACAAATTTTAAAAATTATTTTGTACCTTTGCAAATATACATTTTTATTGTGTTTAAATACTAGTTTCTATATTTGGAGCTATTTGTTTCTTGTCCTATGGGCTTTCCTACTTTTTTCAAATTAATTATACCACTTGAGAGGCAAATTTTGCATACATGCAATCACACAAATTTAGAAATTTTGATATAAAGACCATTGGTATTAACTCCCTCATTTCTGATTCTTAACCAATTATTTAAGCTTTAAATTTTTCATGCCATAGGAAAAATGTAAAAAAAATATAATTTGTGAACTAGTAAAAATAAATAATATATACTGACATTTCTTTGGCTAGGTAGAGTTTTCAGTCATATTTATTAGGTTAGACATCTATTGTAAGCATCCAATATGGTAGAAAAACAGAATTATACCAATTTTAGGCATTTGTTTATATTCAAGCTTTTATATTTAACTATTGATAATTATTTTTGATATTGTATTTTATTTCCCTTATTTAAAACATGAAATGAGTCTCAAACTTTTTATTTGACTACTTTTTAAAAACTTTCATATTTGAATTTGATTTGATGAATCTTGAAGGCCACCATACATTCAAAATCTTGCATCATAGTTTCATTTTTATTTGTTTATGTGCATGATGCTACCCTCTTAATCCTGAAAAAAAAAATCTTCTCTTAGGTACACAGAATTAGATCTTTCTTTCTTGTTCTTTCTTTTCTTTCTTTCTTTCTTTCTTTCTTTCTTTCTTTCTTCTTTCTTTCTTTCTTTCTTTCTTTCTTTCTTTCTTTCTTTCTTTCTAATCATTCCATTTGTTTACATCTCAATTGATCTCCCACTTCCAGGTTACCCCTCCACAAACCCCTCATCCCACATCTGCCCTCTCCCCCCTACCCTTCCCCCTATGAGAGTGCTCCCCCCTCCCGCCCCACTTCTCAAGCATCACCCTATGCTGGAACATCAAACATCCATGGGACCAAGGGCCTCTCCTCCCACTAATGTCAAGTAAAGCCATCCTCTGCTACATATGTATCTGGAGCCATGGATCCCTCCCTGCACACTCCTTGGTCGGTGGTCTATTCCCTGTGAGCACTGGGTGTTCTGACCAACTGATATTGTCCTTCCTATGAGGTTGCAATCCCCCTAAGCTGCTCCAGCCCCTTCTGCCAGCTCCCCAACCTGGGTCCCAGGTCCTAGAGCTCAGTCTGGTGGTTTGCTTCAAGCATCCACATCTGCATTATTCAGTTACAGACAGAAGCTTCCAAGAAACAACCTCACCAGTTTCTAGTCAGCAAGTGCCTCTTGGCAACAATAAAAAGGGGGAGGGGGTGGTGTTTGCAGACAGGATGTATCCCCATGTGGGGAGATGATTCTCTCATGTCCCTTCCTTCAGTCTCTGATACTTTTTCCCCCCTGCCTTTCCTATGGACACAAACATTTCTAGGCTAGAAATTTTGAGATGGGCGGGTGGCCCCATCCCTCAACTGGGGGCTGTGCCTATCTACTGGAGGCCTCTCAAGGTTCTATCTCCCCTTTGCTGCATATGCCTTTCAGTTAAAGTCAGCCCTGTTGGGTCCTGGGAGCCTCTCCCTTCCCTGGTGTCTGGGACCCTACAGTGGATACCCCCAGTTCTTCAGCCCCCATGAAGCTTGTTTAAAGTAAGCACTGAGTGACTTGAAACTCTTAGAAACACCTCAAAATATTCTGTTTATATTATGAATGTCAATTTAGTGATGATGTTAACTCTTTAGAAATGTGTTTCAAATTCATCTGTCATTAATGATATTTCACTTTTTAAATGTCACATTTTTTATTATTTCCCTTCTAATTCATCTAACATAATTTCTTCATAGTACTGATAGTGATACATTTTGTGACTGGATTATGATAAATGAAATAAATTTCCATGATATAAGAAATTGGAGAGAAGTAGTGGGGTGCATTTTGTCTGTTTTTGAAGCACAAAGAAGATATTATTAATGTTTAAAAGAAAAACTCTGGGGTGGTAAAGCTGTAAACCTATGTTTGCACAGAGTAAGGCTGTGGAAAGGAGAGACAGATAAAGCTGGGACTTTGTGTTATGCATGGAGATTCTGCAAACAAGTACATGGCAAAAGGGAGGGAGCCACAAAAGTACCAGAGAAAGTATACTTAAGAAAAAGACAGAGGGGAAGAAAATGAAGTTATACCTTCTAAAGCTGAAGGGTTTGGAACAAAGTCCTGGCAGCCCTTACTGTGCCATTACACAGGGGCTGGAAGGAAACTACATTATCTCATTTGGGTGATAATTATTCTACTCATCTCCTTCTGGTGGCAATAGGTGAAGCTCCCTTCCTTAGGGTGGTCTCTAAACTGAGAGAATAAGCAGAGCAACTGAATTACCTTGTGTGTGGCTTGGGGTATGAGGTTTCTACTCAGCCCAAAGATAGATTCCTTTCCTTTCAACAGGATGAAATGCCTTTCCCTTAACGAGCCTCCAGTGCTACTGTAACACTCCCCTGTCTGAAGAGGTAACTTTAACATCATTTATGAGCTAGGCTGAAATTGAATCTTAGATGTACCTCATTTTCACCACGAAAACCCAGAGATCCAATACCAAAGCAGTTAACAGAAAGAATTAGTCTAAATTGTTTCAGTTTGTTCTTTAATACTTAGAAAGTAGCCCTGCTTTTTAGAAATGAACCTGCTTTTCCATCCCTCTTTATCATGTGTACCAACTTTTCCCACTATTTAAATACTTTAGAATGATAAGTGTATAGAAATAAATCCTTTTGGCATAATTCCAATGGTTTGACATATAAAGGATTTAATTAAGTTAGATCATAAATGAATCTGAGAAAAAAATGTCTGTTGAACAATAAACTGCTAAAAAGTAAAAGGACTTTTTTCTTCTGTGTCATAATAATCCTAGATATCCGTGGGATCCAGGAATTTTTGGACAAAGTATCCCAGCAGGGAATGGATGTTGCCCTTCAAAAGGTGGAAAACAACATCAACAAAATGATCACCACACTCTTTGACACCATGAGGATAGAGGAGTTGAATCGCTATCGAGACACTCTTAGAAGAGCCATCCTTGTCATGAATCCTGCCACAGCCAAATCCTTCATAAGCGAGGTAAGCACTATCCTGGATGGGGCAAAATACAAAAAAAAAAAAAAAAGCAAAAACTTTGGAATGGACTCCATCAAGGATATGAAAACTAAATAAAGAGAGAGGATTAACTGCACAATTCTCATTAACACTAATGAAGGAGGCAGAGTGAATTGCTTGCTCATCTCATTTACCCCATATTGGCCAGCTAATTACTAGGAATGCCTGTACTTGTGCATATTTAGGCACATGGCCAAGAAAACTTTCAGAAACCGTATGAGTTTCAAAGTGCTGTTGACCCGAATGAATCTAGCAAACTCAAGAGTGGATTCACAAGTGTGTAGCTGTCCTTTTTCTGTGATAACTCCAGCTGTGTCAAGTTGACACAAAACTAGACAGTACAATTGACCCCTTGTCAACTTGACACACAAACACATCACTAGTAAGCCTCAACCCTTACATTCTTACTCAACCCCAAGATCTAAATAACTTTAAAAGTTCCACAGTCTTTACATATTCTTAAAATTTCAATCTCTTTAAAATATCCATCTCTTTTAAAATCCAAAGTCTTTTTACAATTAAAAGTCTCTTAACTGTGGGTTCCACTAAAACAGTTTCTTCCTTCAAGAGGGAAAGTATCAGGGCACAGTCACAATCAAAGCAAAAGTCAATCTCCAACCGTCCAACGTCTGGGATCCAACTCACGATCTTCTGGGCTCCTCCAAGGGCTTGGGTCACTTCTCCAGCCATGCACTTTGTAGCACACACGTCGTCCTCTGGGCTCCAGATGCCTGTACTCCACTGCTGCTGCTGCTCTTGGTGGTCATCTCATGGTACTGGCATCTCCAAAACACTGCATGACCCCTTCAGTCCTGGGCCTTCAATTGCAACTGAGGCTGCACCTTCACCAATGGCCTTCCATGGCCTCTCACAGTGCCGAGCCTCAGCTCCTCTGCATGACCCCTTCATGCCTTCAAAACCAGTACCACCTGGGTGACCCTTACACATTACCAAGTCCCGCTGCAGAAGGAGTACAACCTTGCCTATCTCTGGAACACAGCGTCTTTGTGCTTTCAGAAAACACTTCCCAGAAGATGTCACCTCAACGATGCTGGTCTCTTCTTAATCACCGCTAATTTCTTAGCTCCAGCTAACCAGCATCAATAGTCCCAGTAATGCAAAGTTTTTGCTTTAGTAGTTCTGGTATCTTGTTAATCACAGCTGATTCTTCAGCCCCAGCTAACCAGAACTACAAAATCTTCACAATCAAAACAGCAATGGCCCTGAAAAGAGTCTTTAATTTTCTCTCTGAAATTTCACAAACCAGACCTCCATCTTCTGCACTGTTCTCAACATTATCTTCCAAGCTCCTACACAACATCTGACAGAGCTCTTAACAACGAATGGATCTTCAAGCCCAAAGTTCCAAAGTCCTTCCACAGTCCTCCCCAAAACATGGTCAGGTTGTCACAGGAATACCCTACTCTGCTGGTACCAATTTGTCTTAGTCAGGGTTTCTATTCCTGCACAAGCATCATGACCAAGAAGCAAGTTGGGAAGGAAAGGGTTTATTCGGCTTACACTTCCATGCTGCTGTTCATCACCAAAGGAAGTCAGGACTGGAACTCAGACAGGTCAGGGAGCAGGAGCTGATACAGAGGCCATGGAGGGATGTTCTTTACTGGCTTCCTCCCCTGGCTTGCTCAGCCTGCTCTCTTATAGAACCCAAGACTACCAGCCCAGAGATGGTCCCACCCACAAGGGGCCTTTCCCCCTTGATCACTAATTGAGAAAATGCCTTACAATTGGATCCCATGGAGGCATTTCCTCAACTGAAGCTCCTTTTTCTGTGATAACTCCAGCTGTGTCAAGTTGACACAAAACTAGCCAGTACAGTAGCTTATCTCTCTGTGTTGTTGATGTTGTTACTGCGAGCTAAAATTAGGTTTCTGAGAAAAGAGTTACTAGAAGCAGACTCAGATTGCCAAGGCAAACGGATTCCAGGAAACACTTCTGCTCTAGGAATCTGTACTAAGACAAACAACGGAGGCTAATTGAAACTCTGTAAAGGGATGGCCACACATCGTGCTGTGACACCACATCTGCAAAATGTTAGTTATATCTGCTACCTTGCCTAGATGCAAGAAAACTTAGTAAAAGAACCAGTGAGACTATAGGGATTCAGAGGGCCTTGCTGCACCCTAAAATGTTTGTGATTGATTTGTGAAAGATTCTGGCTTTTTTTTTTTTTGGCACATGGCCTAAATGTTAAGTGTTTAATTTTATCCTAGTCTCTTTTACCGTAGTTAAATATTTAATTTCATTTAATGATAGAATTGCTTATTTCATTACATACTTTCTGATACTCTTTTAAGCTTTGTGGGCTAAATTGATGAATTTCTTCCTCTCATTTTTCTATCTTCATTCCAATGACTCCTGAAATTCTGCATAAGATTCGAAGGTGTCCTTTGATACTAGGATTTTGAAAGAGAATACAAATCATTAAGAACTAGACAATTAATATCAGTTGAATTTTAATATGGACTTTGCCATGTGACTTTAAGGAAAAGAGAACTTTGATCTTGAGTTTAGCAAATGACTAATTCACCGTGAAAGCCTAGACTTTTCTGTAACAAGAAAGGATATCATATTAAATAGTCTACTTTCTGTTTCATGATTTGTTCATATCTGTGAGAAAATATTCCAGAATAAGAACTTAGAGCAAGTGATGTGGGATGCCTGACTCGCCAGCAAGAAAGACACCACAATAGGATCCTTCTGCATACGTTTATTGGGAGAGCATTGACTGTGTAGGCGAAAGACTCCGAGCCCTGGGCCTCTCACTCTTATATACTATCAGTTCCCATCCACTCACAGCTTCAGCTAATCAGGGCAGCAGGGGCATATCTCCACCAAAATGGCTTCGCCAGTAACCTGGTACACCTGCGCAGCTCTCACGATGTTTGTGGTTTATATGAGGAAGTCAGGTGCAAGTCATACGACTTAGTTGCAGTCCCTGGCGCCTTTGGAACTGCCGCCACACCCGCTCCCCACAGTGAGGTGTGTTTGTCTCCCGGTTCCAGAGGTGTCATTCTGTGAGCTCTAGGCCCCAGGGAGGCTGAGCATCACAGTTTATGAAGGGCAATAATTGCACATCATGTGCGTTTGCACACCGCCTTGGGAAGTCAGAGCCACTCTCCTCCGTATTGCAGGACTGGAATGTGATTGTGTGAGTGTTGAGAGAGCTTATCCTGACCAGGGTCCTGAAGGAGATGTTCTTTGGATTGCTTATTACAGGACATGGCATCAGGCAAGGACAGGACAGTCTAAGCACCATGGACTAAAGTAAAACTGTGGGAGACAGAGCAGAGCTATGAGGAGTCAGGGGAAGTGAATTGGTGTGTTTTGTATATTCCCCCGAATCGTTTAGTAAAGAAATTTGTGAATATGTTTTTTTAAGCTATGTGACGAATAGCAGAAACCAAAATGTATTGTTAAAACAAACAAACAAACAAACAAATACCAAGATACAACATTTTATATTGTCTTCTGACAACAAGCAATGAACAGGGGATGTAGAACGGATGAATGAAGAAGGAACAATGCCCTTTTAGGGCCCAGAATTTCTGACCCTTAGTAGAGAAACTATGCAGGACCAGAAACCTAGCATTGCTGTTAGGTAAATGGAGTCTGTTCAGAATTAGTTAAAAGAGTTGACCCTGCTGTACTGCTGACAATCAGTTTCAACACCACACATTGTTTTGAGTGTTTATCTTACTTTGATCCCTGTTTTTAACTGTGAAACTTAAATTCCTGTAATAACCTATTGCTTTCTCTCTTGTTCATAAACTCGATACCTAGACTCATGATTTTTCCTTTGAGACTTCTCTTTCGACTACTATAGATATATCTTTTCAATACCAATACTTCCTTGTTTACGTGTTTATCCCATAGTCAACCTGAACAGCAGTGAAGGGGTTGTAAGGAGAATCCAGACTAATCCATTGTCACCTGAGCTCTATAGCCTACCTGGTTGGTTCTGCCTTTTTCTCAGCCAGCTGTACTCAGGAGTTCTCTTTCATGAGCTCTGAGAGTGAGCTGATATTTTGGGGAAGAACCTGACCTGAACATATAAATGCTAAAGGCAGTTAATTCCACTTTCAAAAGCTATGCCTTCAGAGTATATTCAAAAATAATATTCAGTGGAGAGGGTGGGCTTAGGACTAAATATTTTTTTTAAGTTACAGTTAAGGAAGAACTAACCTGGCAATGGACTAGGATAGACACAGATTTCAGAGTCTCCACAGGAATTCTGAACAATGACCAATTCATCAGACCTGAAATATAGAGCAAATCACAATTCAGATTGTGCAAACATGTGTGTGAAATGGAGGTCAATGATAACGCTTGCCTAAGGGTTTTCACACTGAAAAGAAGAAGAGTCTCCTGTCTTCTGCATCTCTCCCATGGATATAAACCGAGCTTAATATATCACGTTGTTATAGGACTGGTTGCATCTTCTTATACTGAGGCTAGACAAGGCTGTTCAGTTAGGGGAAAGGAATCTAAAGTTAGGCAACAGAGTCAAAAACAGGGGTGTGCCACATAGCTTTTATTAGTTTTATTTTTCAAAGGATATTGTTCTTGCTGTGGAGGGATAATCACGTGGTTACTAGCACTTGCTGTTCTTGCAGAAGTCGCAGGTTCATTTCCTAGCACCCACAGTCTTCCTTAGCTCCTGCTCTAGGAGTCTCTTCTGGCTCGTTGGACACCAAGCAAGCATAGGATGACCACATGCAAATGCAAACAAAGCATGTACACAGAAAAAAAAAATAAAAATAAAACTTCAAAATGTTTTTTAATTAAAAATGGATAATCGGGCTGGTGAGATGGCTCAGTGGGTAAGAGCACCCGACTGCTCTTCCAAAGTTCCGGAGATCAAATCCCAGCAACCACATGGTGGCTCACAACCATCTGTAAGGAGATCTGACTCCCTCTTCTGGAGTGTCTGAAGACAGCTACAGTGTACTTACATATAATCAATAAATAAATCTTTTTAAAAAAATAAAATAAAAATGGATAATCTGGATAGTTATAAATTCCCATATTAAATGTTCTGTAATTGAGAACTTCACCAGCATTGGCCCATTGTACTCGGAGGCTCGAGCACTCAGGTTGAACAGCTAGGACATTATTTTTTCCTGGAAATGTTGCCGAGGGTATGTACGCCATGTTTTGTCTTCACGTTAAAGGAATTACACCACGACTGGTGGTTTGAAATCACTCCCAGAAAGGTCACTTGTGCCATCTTTAAAAATTATCTTTTTGCATGTATGTCCCTGTATGTTTGTACATGTGATTACAGATGTCCACAGGAGGCAGAAGTGTCTAACCCCTGAAAATTACAGTTCCAAGTTATTGTGCATCACCTGGCATGGGTGCCCAGTGTCGAACTTCGGTTCTCTGGAAGAACAGTATATGTTTTTAACTTCTGACCCATATATATTATTTGTATGTGAGCACACACACACACACACACACACACATGCACAAATGTTACTCTTAGGGACTTTTACAAATAGCAGTGTATATATTTAGTTTTATTATTCACTGATTATGTGTTTGCACATTTTCCTACTCACAAGAATTGTAATTCCAAAATCAACACTTAAGCTACAGAAGTTGTCTTTTCAAAGCCCCTGTTCTTATTTAAAGTCAAAACTTTACTTATTCATATTCCACTCTCAACTCTAAATAATCATCCTATCAACAGCCTATTAAGTGCTTGTGTGTGCTCATGCATGTGTGTGCTTGCATGTATGTGCTTGCATATGTGCATTTGTGTTTGTAAATGTGTGTGTGTGTGTGTGTGTGTGTGTGTGTGTGTGTGTGTATGTGTGTGTTTTAGTCCAGGACAGAGAATAGTGTCCCTAAACTCAACAGAACATTGCAATGCTTCCTCAGGAGAATAGCCAGGTTCACATTTGAATTGTGATATCATTTGCAATGAGTTAAGATTAATGAATTATATATAAATATATATATATATATATATTTAATTCATACATACAATTTATATATAATTTTATATGTATATATATTTAATTCATATATATAAATTATACGTGTAATTTATACATAATTCAAACAGTTTGTCATATATATATATATATATATATATATATATATATATATTAGACAAAGTGTTTTAGGTGGACATGTAAACTCAAAGCTTAGAGCAAAGAGGCCCTGTGTTTCCATTACTTACAAATAATAAAAGAGTCACTAACACATGAGTCAATGTTCCAAGGCCTTAGGAGGATGCATGTACTAGAGTGAGAGAAACCTTCTGTAGTCTCACTTAGTCCCACTGTACAATACTTTGTATCCTCTACTTAGGTGGCTTGTATAAATCTGAGGACATCTGTCTGGCACAAGGCACTGAGTTCTCCATCTACAGCCATTGTTCGTTCTGATCTTATCTCTACCCCAGCTTCAGTTTCCGGCTTCTCCAGCAGTGCTGCTTCCTATGTGTTTCACAGTTAGCCATTTATTTCAAAGATTTTGCTCATGGTCTTATTTCCCTCTTAGAGTCTCTGTCTTATGTACCTCTCCAGACAATACATTTTCATAGGATTAGGGGGTATGATGGTTCTTCTACAGTTAGATATTCCAAAAATGGCATAATTTTTAAGATTTCTAGAGATTTAAACTTATATAAATAAAAAGGACTTTAAAAGCCATTTTTTTGCCAACATTCATATCTTTAATACTAGTGAATAGGAGGCAAAGGCAAGCAGATCTTGTGGAGTCCCAGCTCAGCCATGACTACCTAGTGAGATGCTGTCTCAATAATAAAATTCAGCCAGGCGGTGGTGGTACACGCCTTTAATCCCAGCACTTGGGAGGCAGAGGCAGGCAGATTTCTGAGTTCCAGGACAGCCTGGGCTATACAGAGAAACCCTGTCTCAAAAAACAAAAACAAAAAAACAAAACAAAACAAATAATAAAATTCAAACTAATATGCTGTATACTAGTATTATTATAGTATATACTAATTTATATTGCTAATATTAATTTTGTTTATTATAATAAATAATAATGGTATGTTAATAATATTATTAGTATATATTAATATGTAATAATTATATATTCAATAATCATTAAAGAGAATTATTTCTAAAAATACTTAGCACATGATAGAAACGCAAATGCAGTTGGAAAGGTTTCAATGCATTGGGGTGATTGGAATGGTGGGGGAAATAAAGATTAGGTGCAGGGCAGAAAACCAGTAAGCACCTAAGACTGGGGGAGAAAAATGAGTGATGGCCTGCGCTTGGAGACCAGCAAGGATTCCAGCCTCTCTGCTGCAGTGCAGTCGAAGCTGGCGTGGAAGTTATACAAGTGTTCAGGGGAAATTCTAACTTGAAAGTATTTTTCTTACAAAATGAGTTAGAAAAGAAACTGTTCACTTACCATTGTCATTTAATTGCTATGGGAAATAATAGGCATATGAATTGAGTTTTCTGCCTCCCCCCTCCCCCCATCCCTGGAGCAATTGTGTGTCATTGAGTTAGTCATACTTCCTTTGAAGTTTTAGACACTTAAACGTCTGCAGTTCATACTCCACCTCTCATTCAGGAGCTTCAAAGCTGTAACAAAGACTGCAGTTTTGTGCAGCTCAGCAAATCTACCTGCTTTAATGTCCAAACAAATCATTGTCTATGTGTGCCTATAAGTGTCCTTGAAATGAATATGTTGGGACATGAGCAGAGTCATATGGCTTGATTTACATTTACATATGGGCTGACATAATATTTCCAGATTAAATATTTTTATAGGAATAATGGTTTTACTGATTACTTTGTGAGAAAAAAAAATCTGAGTATAAATAACAAATACTGGCTACATAAAGTAAGATGTTTTGACCAAGTTCTTTTGTTTTCAGTTTCATTAGAAATATTAAAACTCAAATATAAGGTCCCATTTATCGATTCTCCATCTTACAGCACAAGCCATTGCTGTTCTATTCAAGAATTTTTCCCCTGTACCCATATCTTCGAGGCTTTTCCCTACTTTCTCCTCTATAAGTTTCAGTGTCTCTGGTTTTATGTGGAGTTCCTTAATCCAGTTAGATTTGACCTTAGTACAAGGAGATAGAAATGGATCAATTTGCATTTTTCTACATGATAACCGCCAGTTGTGCCAGCACCATTTGTTGAAAATGCTGTCTTTTTTCCACTGGATGGTTTTAGCTCCCTTGTCAAAGATCAAGTGACCATAGGTGTGTGGGTTCATCTCTGGGTCTTCAATTTTGTTCCATTGGTCTACTTGTCTGCCACTATACAAATACCATGCAGTTTTTATCACAATTGTTCTATAGTACAGCTTTAGGTCCGGCATGGTGATTCCACCAGAGGTTCTTTTATCCTTGAGAAGAGTTTTTGCTATCCTAGGACCTCATAAAATTGCAAAGCTTCTACAAAGCAAAAGACACCATCAATAAGACAAAAAGGCCACCAACAGATTGGGAAAGGATCTTTACCTATCCCAAATCGGATAGGGGACTAATATCCAACATATATATAAAGAACTCAAGAAGGTGGACTCCAGAAAATCAAATAACCCCATTAAAAAATGGGGCTCAGAGGTGAACAAAGAATTCTCACCTGAGGAATAATGAATGGCTGAGAAGCACCTGAAAAAATGTTCAACATCCTTAATCATCAGGGAAATGCAAATCAAAACAACACTGAGATTCCACTTCACTCCAGTCAGAATGGCTAAGATCAAAAATTCAGGTGACAGCAGATGCTGGTGAGGATGTGGAGAAAGAGGAACACTCCTCCATTGTTGGTGGGATTGCAAGCTTGAACAAACACTCTGGAAATCAGTCTGGCGGTTCTTCAGAAAATTGGACATAGTACTACCGGAGGATCCCACAATACCTCTCCTGGGCTTATATCCAGAAGATGTCCCAACTGGTAAGAAGGACACATGCTCCACTATGTTCATAGCAGCCTTATTTATAATAGCCAGAAGCTGGAAAGAACCCAGATGCCCCTCAACAGAGGAATGGATACAGAAAATGTGGTACATTTACACAATGGAGTACTACTCAGCTATTAAAAAAAAATGATTTTATGAAATTCCTAGGCAAATGAATGGACCTGGAGGGCATCATCCTGAGTGAGGTAACCCAATCACAAAGGAACTCGCACAATATGTACTCACTGATAAGTGGATATTAGCCCAGAAACTTGGGATACCCAAGATATAAGATACAATTTGCTAAATGCATGAAATTCAAGAAGAACGAAGACCAAAGTGTGGACACTTTGCCCCTTCTTAGAAATGGGAACAAAACACTCATGGAAGGAGTTACAGAGACAAAATGTGGAGCTGTGACGAAAGGATGGACCATCTAGTGATTGCCATATGCAGGGATCCATCCCATAATCAGCTTCCAAACGCTGACACCATTGCATACACTAGCAAGATTTTGCTGAAAGGACCCAGATATAGCTGTCTCTTGTGAGACTATGCCGGGGCCTAGCAAACACAGAAGTGGATGATCACAGTCAGCTATTGGATGGATCACACGGCCCCAAATGGAGGAGCTAGAGAAATTATCCAAGGAGCTAAAGGGAACTGCAACCCTATAGGTGGAACAACAATATGAACTAACCAGTACCCCGGAGTTCTTGACTCTAGCTGCATATGTATCAAAAGATGGCCTAGTCGGCCATCACTGCAAAGAGAGGCCCATTGGACTTGCAAACTTTATATGCCCCAGTACAGGGGACCAGGGCCAAAAAGGGGGAGTGGGTGGGTAGGGGATTGGGGGGGTGGGTATGGGGGACTTTTGGGATAGCATTGAAAATGTAAACGAGGAAAATTCCTAATAAATAAATAAATAAAACTCAAATATAATGGGGTCCATACCTATAATTCCAGAACTGGTGAGTCTGAGTCAGGAAAATGGCTATGAGTTTGAGATAAATTTACATAGTAAAGTACAAGCCATAAAGACCTTGTCTAAAAGATTCAATACTCTAGAAGCAGAAAGACTTATTATGTATGTGACAATGGCTATCATTTTCAATTTGGATTTTTCTTTGTCAGAATTTCAGACATGGACCCTACTATTACAGAATATTCTTTTACTCTACAATAAAGATAATAACACTTATTCCTTAAACCTACTTTATAAGATATTTTTCATTTTAATGTATTATATCTAAGTCATGGAAGAATTTTGATTTGCCAAATAATAAAAAGGAATAGTTCTTTCTTCAAATGTATAAGCACCTTTCTAGAAATAAGCCCCAGGGAAGGTTAAGAAACAAATGAAGGTAACTTGTCCAATAGATGTAAAAAGATCTCTAGTCATAAAAAGACTCTTCACTCACTCGAATTTCTATAATAGTTATTTAAAAACTACTTAAATAACTCAGTTTTTACAAAACGAGATTATTTGGTGATGTTAAATTAAAGCTTTAAAGATAAATCTATTATAATCATATCTTTGAGAGAACATTTCATAATAATTTTATCAAAAGATATCCATAGCGGGAAAGTCTGAGACTATTATGTTGGCAGGCAGCTGCTCTACATTTTCTAAATGACATGTGTAAATAGAACAGCACAAAAATGTAAATTTAAGCTCAACAGGTTTCCATATGACCAGTATCTTGATGATAGACCTGAACCTACCTAGTGAACCCACCTTCCTTCTTATGCACCCATGGTTATAACCTGCTCAGGCATGCTGACTTTTTACAGTGTATTCACCTGAACCTGTTTTTAGGCTGGGTATAAACGGCAGCGTGCACTTCATCCTGCTTCCATGCATTTCTTCATTATGTTCAACATTACCTGTGTGATATCCAGCTATGATGAAGTGAGAAAACATCATTCTTATTGATTGACACAATAATTACTGTGTGGATACTCCACTGTCTGTATAACTCCTGTAAAGGGGTTTTTGGATTTTGCCCTTTACCAAAAGTGGTCCTATGAACACATGTTTAGTGGATGTATATATTTCAATGAGACAACACTGTAAATTACTGTATAATACTTGAATGACCCTCAAAATAAATCTATAAAATTGGATCAGCAACACTGTTATCCCATGGGTGAGAAGGAACAGGGATGCCATTTAAATATGTCCCTCTCAATTAAGTAGATTGTTTCCATTTTATGTCATGCTTTACCTAGTGATCACTTCCTAAGTTACTGTACTCTTAAACTATGTTCATTGTAAATTATTTTTTTTCAGATTTTGATTTACTTACAACTAGCATTTAACTCTATAAAAAAGCATGTAATGAGAATGCTAATTTGTGATCTTTGAACATGCCATCTATGCACGTGGCATCTGATGGTCAGTATGCTTAAGATTCTTAATGTTAAGTGCGTAAGGAAGTAAGAAGGATCAAGTGTGTGTGTGTGTGTGTGTGTGTGTGTGTGTGTGTTTGGTATGTATGTCTGGAAAAGAGAGAGTGGGAAGAAGGAGAAGAAGAGAGAGAGAAGAAGGCAAGGAAATAACATATAACTAATATCAGCAAGAATGAGTCAATTCTAAATAGCACAAAGTAGTTGACAGACTAAGAACTGACAGTCAAAATATTTTTCCTGTATTCTGGACACTGTTTTGTGTTTTACGTTTGGACACTTCATCATTACCACAAGCCTATTCAGAAAATTCAGTGTTTGGCCACTCTTTCCAGATAAGGAATCTAAGGTGAGCATCTGTTGTAAGAATACCTACAGTTCCTTCAGCTAGTAGGTTAGTTGATATTTTAGACACTGTCTTATGCACAGAGTTCATAGCACCTAGTCTTCTTGTAAATTATTTCATAAGGGCAGGCATTCTATTTCCCTTCTCTGTCATATTTAACAGTCCAGGATGTACAGTGGATGAGAAGTAATGCAACATAGTCTTTACTAGTGCTGTTGATGTGTTTGGGGCAGTGCTGTCAGACTCAGTTGGTTGATGTTTATGTTGCATTCAGGAACCTTAGGATTGATCCCTGCACATTATAGGCCTAATGTGGTGGTAATTGTCAATCTCATTAGTAAGAAGCCTGAGGCAAGAGGATTATAACATCCAGGGTTATCTGTGCTTTCTAGCAACACACTGTCTCAAAATAACTAAGGCCCTCTCCCCCCAGTAACAACTCTGAAATAATGGAAGGATTATGATGATGGCTATTATATATTTTCTAAGACTTGTGACCTTTTTCATAGGATAAGCAGAGTGTGTGGACTAGCGGGTATTATATACTACCATGAAGAAATGTAGAAGTGAAAGAACTTTAGGATCCCAGTAACTCATGAGATAATACTTCATTGTTGGCATGATGAGCTCAATAGATATGCTGAACGTGAGCATATAGAACAAAAGAATACTGCTGATGCTGCTTAATCTCATAGATCCAATATGCCAGTCATTCTCACACTAGGCTTACAGAGAAAGCAGATAGCAATGGTGATGGTCCCACTGCCAGCTTGTGGGGAGCCTAGATAAACTAACAGTGGGGCTTGAAGCCCAGAACACCTGAGGTCCAGGAATGGGCTTCACCATAGTGCTCCTCATAGCAACACTTTCCTTACAAGTTATGGAATAGTTGAAGGTGATTTACAGCTTGGCCAACCTGCTTGCCCTTAGCTCTGTGTACTGGAAGGCATCACAGACTTTTTGAAGAAGCTCAATTTCAAAACAGACTAACTTCATTAAATTGAGCTCAAGGTCTGCGTTTCTGTAACTGCTTTTGTGGTAAACATCAGGATGGGCCTAAATTACCCAGTAACTCCCATCATTGTTGTTCTTTCTAGAGACAACATAATGGTCTTGAAAACAATATAGAACTACAAAATAAGCTCATTAACCTAGAAGGCTGGCTGCTTTAGGTATTGAATTTCATATTGGAAAGAAAAGGGGAGGAGGGAAAGGAAGAGGAGTGAAGTGGGGAAAGAATGGGGGAGACAGAGGGGAAGGAACGGGAGGAGGAAAGAGGAAAGGGGAAGGGAGGGGAGGGAAGGAGAGACAGAAACATGGGAAAGAGACAGGATGGAAAGATAGGGAGACAGAGAAGAAGAGGCAGGGAGGGCAGGGAAGGAGAGGTGACAGGATGGAAAGGGAGCAAAGAAACAAATTTGAAAAGAAAAACACAGCTTTATATGAATTTAAGTGATGACTAAGCTTGACAACATAAATGAGTTTTCTTCTATATAGGGTATAAGTATCTGAGAAGTCTAGCAATTAGTGTGTCTACCTGACTGCATTTCAACTGGTATCTAATTGCATTGCCTGCCCTACCTGCCTGAGGCAGACTCATTGCTGAGATAATAATAAAAGAGCCATTGCCTGGTGATATGCACTAGTTGAAGATTTGGAACATTGTTTTTCTAAACTGCAGGATCCCTGTCATTTTTTTTTAAACCTCACATCTCATATCATCTTTCCACAAGAGTTCTAGCATTGAGATATAGCCAGTACCTAGTTTTTTTTTTCCAGAAGGGTCTTAGGCTATGCTGTTCTAAATATCATCCCCCACTGTCTTAACACAGAAAACCATGCCCCAACCTAACTACATTGCCAGGCCTTTCTAGCAACATCGGATCCTTAGCTGAATCAATAGCAGTGATTCATTGTCTTCTAATAAAAAATAAGTAAATAAAAACCAAAACACCACTGATCTAGTATTTGATTTGCATGTGGTGTGTGTGTGTGTGTGTGTGTGTGTGTGTATCTCCTTCTCCGTAGCCTTTAGCACAGAGAGGGGACTTGGTAGAGTATATCTTTTATATACTTTCCCTACCTTGATCATAAGGCTAAAAGTCACACCAAATTTTAGTGTACCATTCACACAGTACAAAGTGAAGCAAGAGTTTAGATCATATCCCATTGAACTTTTAAGTGAGGCTAAGACAAATGCTGTCAACTCCAAAATGTTCTAATATATTTTGTAGAATTTAACATCTGGAGTCATAGGATACTGGGACCTAACAGTATACATTTTAGGATAATGTGAACTCAGTGAGTTGACATGGCATAAGCCATATTGAAGGAAGGTCTCTGGTCAAAATTAAATCACTCTTTAAATTATAAGTTCATCCTAATTTAAATGGCCATATCACATTTACTCAGAAAGAGAAAAATAACGAATAATGCTTAATAGAAACAAAAACTAAAAAACATTTTAAAAAGTGACTGTAAATGTTCTCATGACCAAATAACTTATCTAACTTTGTTGAGTGGATATATTTTTATGATATTATATGCCCTGAACATTTACTACCAATGTTTTTATTAACATTTTTCTTCATTAGACTGTAAGCTTCATAACAGCAAAATCTTTGTAGATTAAACTTTAAAGCTTACCCCATATGCAAATCCCACCAAGCTAGAATGAGAACACTGTCACAAGCTTTGAGACAAATTTGAGGCAAGCTTTATTAAAATCTGACCAGGACACTGGCCAATGGCCACATCTGTATCTGGGATTCCCATGGAATGGCTGCTAATTACATTAGTCTGCTGATGATAAAGGCAAGGACTTCATTCTTCCCACCTTTGTCCCACTGTGGGCAAGCACACATCTTGATATACCTCCTGCTTATGTACTTTCTGACTGCTTACTCTACAGGTAATCAGGCACACACTGTGCAGTTAGGGCAACCAATGGTGTTTACAGAAGTAAAAAACAAGTGGCTTGATATCACATAACAATATTTTCCAGCATTACAGAAAGTTTTCTGTCCTTTGGCAAGACGGTGAGGATTGCAGGTTTGTTTGTCCTTGGGCAAATGGGGCTTACAGGTTAGAAGCATTTTTGTTTTATGGCACAGTAATTTAAACTTAACTTTAGTCATCAGAATAGGCAAACTTATCCACGATATTTAATGATCTCAAAGTATATTTTTGAGGTCCATTTTCCCAAAATTGTTCACTATAAGCCACCTGGTTTGAGAATTTTAAGAGTCTTAAACACATTACACACACACACACACACACACACACACACACACACACACACACACACACGTATTTATATTTGTGTGTGTATGTATATATCAACTAAGCCTCACATCCTACCTTTTTCCTTCCTTCCTTCCTTCCTTCCTTCCTTCCTTCCTTCCTTCCTTCCTTCCTTCCTTCCTTTCTTCTTTCAAGGCTGTGTACCTCATATTAACTTCAGTTGTTAATAGACTAAATAGTGCTAGCCTCTTATTTTTTTAAAAAATGACTAATAGGGAGAAATTCTCCTTAGCAATAACCTCTCACATCTCCCTTTCTTAGCTTTTTCTATGCTTCTAAGTGATGTTTCTATGAAGGTATTAAATTAAACAACATCTTAAAAATTTAGTATAATCTTAATTTTGTTGTTGTTAATAGAGACTAAAGTACTTGGTAAAAACATGGATGTATTTATTTATCTGTAGCATTATTGTTTTGATTATCCCAGGGGAAAAATGGGTCTTGTTCAAAACTGTCAAAAGTAATGTCCCCACTTAAATCATGAGAGCGGGAGCCACATCACATTCGAGTATACCATTTTCCACACTACACAAGACAGAGCTTAGCCAGCCAATGCTCATCTCTGAAGCAGTAGATTGCTGGATTTTTATTTTTATACATGCAAGGTGTGCACTATAAAAGGGCATTTTTTTGCCATCAATGGTTGGAAAGGAATTGGCTATGACTAGAATGTCATCATAGTGTTATATTTGTATTCTTATTCCACATACTCATTGTCTATCCGTATTTCATTCCATTAGCAACCAACAACTGATAAGGTCTATGTACTAATACCTGAAATAGAGAACTTTATGTTTAAGATGAAAAACTAGCATGCCACAGTATTGCTCAAGATGCTGCCTAGTTGTCCACCAATGGGAGGAGAGGCCCTTGGTCTTGCGAAGATTATATGCCCCAGTACAGGGGAATGCCAGGGCCAGGAAGTGGGAGTGGGTGGATTGGGGAGCAGGGTGGGGTGAGGGTATAGGGGACTTTCGGAGGAGAGGAAACTAGGAAATGGGATAGCATTTGAAATGTAAATGAAGAAAATATCTAATAAAAAAAGGTGCTGCTCAGAGCTCCCCCAAAAAATCAATAAGGAGCACCTTCAGGACACAGTTGTGCAAAATTCCATAATCTCATAATACTTTGACATACTGCTTGTGTATCTGATGTTCAATAAACAGTTTGTGCTTTATATCATTCATTATGAAGAAAGGGAGTGTATAGAAAATAATTACCCGATTTCATGCAATACAAGAAACATGAAAATATTCTATTCAGAGCTTTTCTATGAAAACCTAGGCTATTATAATTTTAAAGCAATTTTATTGACCTGGGGAATTCCTCCCCTCTCAATTACTTCACTTCCTGTCAGATTTTCACTAACGACAGAAATGAACCATTGAAAATTCAGAGTTAGGTTGTATACTCCCACAGCACTGAACATGGTTGCTAATTTCCAAAATTTACCTTGCATCCTTGAGGGGGTGAAACTGATTAATAGGTATTTCTTTAGCAGAAATGAACTTCAGTCTGACATGCCCTCTCTAATTATTATTATTTCCTGATTCTTTTAAGACTTAAAAGGTAAAAGGCTAAAGATACTTCTAATTGGCAAAAGAATTCCATACTGGGAAGACATTTCTTGATTAACAGTTGTGTAGGCAGAAGGTGGGCTGTAGTGTGGAAATCTGCCTAAGAATTCAGAGAGAAAAGTGCGCTATACAGGTGGAGATAGCTCAATCAGTACTCAGCATGCTGTCAACGCTTCAACTTCCAACATATTTAAATGAATTGAAAGCTTACTTACTAAAAGCACTCAATTGGGAGTACTCAAATTGGGGTGCATATTGCTCGAATGCTGATTAATGTATCCTTTTCATCAGGTTCATTTCTCTTTTAAGCAGACAGGTTTTGCTGTTCATGTTTTTCAGATTGAACCTGGACTCGAGATATTAAGGGAGTGACATTTGTTCTGTAGTAGAAAAATATCCTGTCAGCCATTGTAATTGCTCATTCTTTTTCTCTCTCTGTCTTTCTGCTCTGTCTCTCTCTGTTTCTCTGTGTGTGTGTTGTCTTTCTGTCTGTGTCTCTGTCTACATCTCTCTCACACACTCTCTCTCCACCTTGTCCTCTTGTTCATGTTTTCAAACCTTCCTCAGTCTTTCTGAGCTTTATTGTCTTGTTTGAAGCTGTTCTGAGATGACTGAAATAGCAGAGCTTGCTGTGTTATTTGATCTCATATCTTTTTATCCCTGATACATGGTTTTGGTTTTTTCCCCTGTGCCTTTTCAATCATTTTGATAACATTTCTCCTCAGAAATAGTTTTGAGCGTTAATTTGAGTCTAAGAAACTTTATGGCTTTGTACTGTTTCATAGGATCCATGTTCTCCTTGGGTGAACTCATTACTATCTTGCTTTTTTGAGTTGAAAAGATGAATCCTGCATAGGAAATAAAATCTCCATTAACTCATTTGCTTAAGATCAAATCTGAGTGGACAGCTTTCAGAATGTTCTTCATGAGAAAATATGCTTTGCCTTTAATTACTTCTATCAGCTACTGCTATAAATTGAGGTCAAGGTTTACTTGTGTATATTGTCTATAACAATTTGCAACCTCTTTCATAAGAAGGTGCTGTCAGCTCTGATGAGTATGGGTATGCATTTATTCTGCATGTGTGAGTTAAAAATGATGATCTAACCGTGGTGTGCTCTGTGGCTCACCTCATCCAAATTTGTTGTTCGGTGTGCTTATTCATGCCCTGGAAGGCATCTGCCAGTTTCCCCTGATTGCCAATACAAAGTCTTTTCCTGGCTGGAGAATGCTTTTAGCACACTCTCTTCCAACAGAGAAAAACTAAGTGAAACGTTACCTGGCACAATGAACACTGTGAATGCCTTCATTTCTTGGAATTCTGAAACTCCCCAATGTTTTGACAATACGTAAATAGGACAGCAATGGAGCACAGGTTTTGTTTTAAGGTCAGCAAAATGTACTTTTAATAGTGACTAATACAAGGTCAGTGCTTTTACCCTCATATCTATATTCTCAGCCAAGCAACCCCCAAGACAAAGTGCCTTTCAGTATACAAATATCACTGAAAACCCATATCTGGAATGTTTTGGGATGGGAGCCATTGAAAATTGAACCATAATATTATTCCGTTTGAAATTCTATTCCCCAAATACTTTTCTTAATTTAATTGACTTATATATAGGTTTATGGCAAAACAAGCATACATTAAGCAAATCAATGAGTGTTTTAGAAAATAAGTTTGTTCTATTCCAGTATATGTGAATATGACACAAATTTTACAGGGCATTACTGAGTTTGTACAAAAGCTTACTCTGTATTTGGCCAGTGTAAGTCTGCTGAGTCCAAGAGATGCTGCTAAATGTTCTGGTAATGACTCAGGCTTAGGAGTCTACAGTCCTTAGGGTCTGAACTTGGATGATAATCAGTTCAGAGGTCATGCTCACTTCACCATGAAGAAAACTGACTAGATAAAATTTTGTTTTGATTTCTTCCTCTTCATATTTATTTTGAATCTCTGTGATATTTTCACAAGAATTCCATATCCAGTTTGGCAATCATAATAAAAATGTATTTCTTTACCTATGTGCAAATATTAGATATTACTTTATAGGCACTTTAATGAAAATAGATATTGGTTATCTGAGTTAGCAATTAATATTAATGTCCAGTTAAATATATCCACTTTTTATACTATCAAGACAGAATCTTCATCAGAACTCCTCGAAGATAGCCTGCTGTTACCTATGTCATGGAAATCCTGTAGCTTCAGATCTGTAGGACTGGCCCCTTCAAACACTTTGGCAGTCCATACATAGATGGGGTAGTTGTGGGGTGGGCCAACTCAGAGCTCTGGATCTGAGTCTGGATAGAAACTGCTTTGGCCACCTGCTAGCTCTCCTGTACTTGTGCCAGCAGGGCAAGCTCTCACACTTTGCCCAGGTGAGGCGTGTGGACAGCTCTTCCTCTCTCACACATTCAGGTCAGCTGACCCACATAACCCAGTTTAGGAGGAGGGTGAGCTCTGCAGATGAGAAGCAGGTCTCCCAGACTCAAACCAAGACCTTGAATCAGAACAATGAATATTTATAAGTAAAAGCGTTTTGTCAAAAAGGTATATTGTGTGACACATGGTGATACACCACAGCTTCTATGATGACATAGTTTTGTTGTTTATTTTTGGGGAGGGGAGATTGTATGGTCAAAGTCAGAGGGAAAATATAGATAGACTGGGACATGAGTGGGATTGAGGTTCATGATGTGAAGTTCACAAAAATCAATAAAATGTTAACGTGTGGTGTGTATGTGTGTGTGTCTTTCTCTCTCTCTGTGTATATATATTCTTTCTTTAAAAAAAATAGAATAAGATGAAGGCAGCCAGATAGCAGAAGGCCCTACGTCTACTCAGGGCTCTGAGACAACACTGTGTCATTGTCTTGCTATAAAAGGAGATAGGAATGTGTGCCTTCTTCCCCGCATACTTGGCACATCAAAATCCGCCTATTAAAATGTCCTTTACAGAGTCCCACTGTGTTTTTTCTTTCTAAAAATAAAAGTGAATTTAGACTTCCTATTTGTGTGATAGGAAGGGAAAAAAAGCTACTGCTTAGAATGGGAATTCACCACGCAATCTGACATTCAAGTGATGTATTTATTTTAATAAACTAAAAAAGGTTTGGGTGGTTTGCATCCATTTTAAACAATTATCCTTCTGTATTTACTTGGCCTACTTAGATAATGAAGTACAAACAGATTTGATTCAATAACACATTAGTAAAATGTTCAGTGGAGTCTTAGAACAACTGTTTTAATATTCTTAAACAATAGGAGGTCCCGGATCTGACTCCTGTGAGGTGTGAGTTTGTTTGGCCTCAGCTCAGATTTCCATAGATGTTCCCGCTTCAAAGATGCTCTATTTTCAAAACATTTAATAGGGACCAGCTGCATGTATAGCTTCCATTGACACCATAACTTTGTCATTGTTTTAACATTTTAAGTGATTGGCTACGATTATAAAACTATTGAGAAGCAGCAGTGTGCACTAGGTGATAGCAACACAGGATGTTTTCCACCTTTAATACTGTCTTCTCAAACCTAGGATTTTATGACATTGAGTTAGTATTCAAACGACAGCTATGGCTATGAATTTCCTCTACTGCGTGTTCTGCTTTGCAGCTGAAAATTAATATAGGCTCTCCACTGATTCCGAAGTTTTCATCATATGAACAGATGTTGCTATTGTTTGTTTGACTGGGGCATTTACTTGTAAAGATACCATCTGACTGGGGAATAAGTCATACTCATATTTTTGTATAGTGATATCAGGAAAATATTTAGTTTTGTTTTTTTCTTATTAGTGAACCAAGAGGAGCTTTTGGAAATAAGTATCTGAGATGAGGTATAATTATGTTTGGCTTTCTATTTATGGCAAAATTCAATCAATACCAACAAATCATCTATTGTATGATATGGTATGAAAATGTTAATGGTGTTTTTTGTAAACTCTGTAGTATGTAGTTTTACTGAACTTCTAAATTTTAGCAAAGATACTATGAATAGTGTGAAGCTATGATGGCAAGGCTATTTAAATATAAGAAGTCAGCAGTATAATTACTATGCTTTACCTCTGCTTAATGGATGGAGACACTAGGGACAAGAAGTTATTTAGACTTCCTAAGGCTCTGCAGCTCTGGCCAGGTGCATCTGCTGTGTACTAGCAATGGCTACACTGGACAGTAGGAAAGACTCAGAGAATCCCTGTTTTCATCTGATAAATGCTAGCTTGTTGGATACTTGTTTATAAGTCCCTGTATAAATACTCAAAGAATGACCTGTCTAGAAGTGACATTAAAGCTTCCAAGGGGAATGTATTGGAAAGAAGGGAAAGAAGAGAGACAAAAAAAGCATGCTGTCAGACCAGTCCTGAAGCTAACAAGATGAGTTTGTCATGTTAATAATACAATTTCATTAGCCTTAAACTTTTAAATTATCAAATGAAAAATTGACCCTGTAGGAGGACCAGCAGTGTCAATTAATCTGGACCCCCCTGAGATCTCTCAAACACTCGATCACCTACCAGGCAGCATATAAGAGACACCCAATACATATGCACCAGGGGACTGCCAGGCCTGTGTTCAATCAGAGATGATACACCTAACCCTCAAGAGATTGGAGGCCCCAGGGAGTTTAGAGGTCAGGTGGGGTGGGGGATGGAGGTGGGGATGGGGACATCCTTGTGGAGACAGGGGGGTTGAAGAGAATTATGGAATGTGGAACAGTTGGAAGGTGGACAGGGCAGGGGATAAAATCTAGAGTGTAAAAATAAATAAATGAATAAATAAATAAATAAATAAAGTTAAAAAGTTAACTTGCATAAATGTACCACGTTTTCTTTCTCTATTCTTCAGTTGAAGGGCAACTAGGTTGTTTCCAGATATTGTCTATTATGAATAAAGCTGCTATAAACATAGTTGAGCAAATGTCCTTTTGGTAGAATGGACCATCCTTTGGGTATATGACCATGAGTAGGAAAGCTGGATGTTAAGGTATATTGATTCCCGATTTTCAGAGAAACCACCAATATTCTAAAGAGGCTAGATAAGTTTGACCTCTCACCACCAATAAAGGAGTGTTCTGCTTGCCCCATATCTTTGCCAGCATAAGCTGTCACCTTTTTTTTTTTTATCTTAGCCATACTTACAGATGTAAGATGGAATCTCAACATCATTTGGATTTGCATTTCCCTGATGGATAAGAATGTTAAACATGTCTTTAAGTGCTTCTCTACCATTTAAGATTCCTCTCTGGAGAATTCACTGTTTATATTTGTACTCCATTTTTAATTGGATTATTTGGTTTGTTGATACCTAGTTTCTTGAGTTCTTTATATGTTTTAGAAATTAGCGCTCTGTCAGATGAGAACTTGGTGAAAAATACTTTCACATTCTGTAGGATGTAGCTTTATCCTATTGATAGTGTTCTTTGCCTTTCAGGAGCTTTTCAGTTTCATAAGGTCCCTTTTATTACTTATGTATCTTAGTGTCTGTGCTATTGGTGTTCAGAAAGGCATCTCCTATGCCAATGCATTCAATGGTACTCCCCACTTTCCCTTCTATCAGGTTCAGTGTATCCCGATTCATGTTGATTTCTTTGATCCACCTGTACTTGAATTTTGTGCAGGGTCTATTTTCATTCTTATACATGAAGACATCAATTAAGACCAGCACCATTTGTTGAAGATGCGTTCTATTTTTCCATTGTAAAATTCTGGCTTGTTTTTCAAAAATAACCTGTCCATAGATGTGTACATCTGTATGTTCAATTCTATTCTATTGATCAACCTGTCTATTTTTACACCAATACCATGCTATTTTTATTACTATAGTGCTGTAGTAGAACAGCACTATATTTTTGGTCTTTTATTATACAAGATTTTTAAAAAATATATCCTGGGTTTTTTTTCTGTTTTTCCATATAAGTTCAGCTTTGCTCTTTCAAGTTCTGTAAAGCATTGTGTTGGAATTTTGATGGGGGTTGCTTGAATCTATAGATTGCTTTTGGTAAAGTGGCCATTTTTACTATGTCGAATCTATTGATTCATGATCATGGGAGATCTTTCCATCTCCTGGTATCTTCTTTATTTTCTTTCTGTAAAGACTTGAAATTTTGTCATACAATTCTAGCTGTTAAAAAAACATCATGACATTTGCATTCAAATGGATGGAACTAGAAAACAATATCCTAAGTATGATAACTCAGAACCAAAAAGGCAAACATGGTATGTTCTCACTTATAAATAGATATTAGCTTTAAAGGATCATCATCCTATGTTTCACAAGCCCAGAGAGGCTAAGTAACAAGGAGGGTTCAGGGGAGAAGATATGAATCTCCCTGGAGTTGGAAAACAGAATAGATATTTCAAGTGGACTGGGGGCAGGTGTGAATGGGAACAGGAGGGATCACGTTAAGGAGGACTGAGGAAAAGAGTACTGAGAGAGACAACTGGAATTAGGGGCCATCTCTGGGGTGGGTTAAAAACCTAGTAAAATGGAAACACCCGGGAATCTATGATGATGGGAATCCTGTAGAAGAGGGACAGGTAGATTGTATGAGACAGAGAGGTCAAAGACACCACATGAAAACGTACAGAATTCACTAAGCTGGGGTCGTAGAGGCTCACAGAGACTAAAACAACTATCAAAGAGCCTCTGACCTAGGACCTATGCAAATATATATGATTGTGTGGCTTGGTTTTCTTGTGGAACTTCTAACAGTGGGAATGGGGACTGTCTCTGACTCTGTTGCCTGCTTTTGGAACCATTTTCCTCCTACTTTATTGCTTAGTCTACCCCTTGTATGAGGGTAGGTTCCTAGTCTTACTCAACTTAATATGCCATGTTTAATTGATATCTCTGGAAGGCCTTATCTTTTCTGAAGGGAAAAATGTAGTGGATTTCAAGGAAGGAGAAAGACTGTGAGAAGAGGAAGGAGGGGAAACTTCAGTCAGGATAAATATATCAGAGAAGAATAAATAAAAAATAATTTTAAAGCATTTAAAAAAGTCAACATGAAGTTTAAACACTGCCTGCCATGCCTGCATTCATTATCCCATGGGAATGTACAAAGATACTCCAGGAGCATTGTAAGTGCAAGGCAAGAAGAGCATAGAGGGATCATACAAAATAATCACTTGTTGAAACAAATAAGCTTCCTTAAGAATACCTCATTATTCTAAAACCAACAAAATACTAAATGAGTAAGACGTCATTATGACTGTCAAGTTATGCCATCCACAGCCCAAACCATTATTGATGTGGAAATTTTAATGTTTGCCAAAGAATAGCTGACCATCAATCTTTAAGTAAATATTACTTATTTTAGCTAAACACTTAAATTTTTATTTTTCCTTACAAATATGTTGAAAAAACAGGACACACATGAGATACCTTCTTGACAATTTATAAGCTAAAGTTGTATATAATGCAAGAAGTACATAATGACAGATATAGTTAATGTCGGCATGCAAGAACACATAGAGAAATAAAAGCAGAATGTCTTAAAGTTTAAGGCTATATTTTAGGTATTTTACTTTTTATTGATGTCCTCTTTGAGTGTTTGTGGGGGGTGGGGGGTGGGTATGAGTGTGTGTGTGTGTGTGTGTGTGTGTGTGTATTCACCCACACCTGCAGGTGCATGTGTACGTGTTATGACATTTGTGTTGAAGATAGAAAAAGCAACTTTTGGGAGTCCACTCTGCCCTTCCACCATGTTGTTGTCATGTTCAACCTCAAGTCATCAGGCTTGATATCACTTACTGAATACTTCCCTGACTCATGTTAGATATTGTAGATTCTAGGTAGTAAGGTTTGTCTGATGGATGTATATTTGCATCCTGGTGAATTTTGGGTAAGACCATGCTCACCCATTAGAGAATTTCAGTCACATAGCTTGCTCCTCTTATGTAGATGGTTATTGCACTGCTTTGATGTCACTCACACAAGACTATATAATGAAAGATGTAAACAGAAAGCAGTATGAGGAGCTCCAGAGGGAACGAAAATTTAGATGCATGAACCAGGCTATTGTGTAGCCTGGGAATGGCAGAGTCAAGCGTTAGACAACATTACACTGTTTTGTAGATTATTGACAAGATACAAAGTATTGTACTTGAAACAAATGAGTTTCATCTGTATGTGTCAGGAAATGTCATGGTAATGTTTCAATTATATTATCTTCAAAAGAAGTTTATTATAAACAGAAGGCATACCGAAGTAGTGAAGAGCCACTGTGTTTTATGTATATCTACCTCATTAGTAGCATCTTCAAAACTAAAATATGCATTTATTTTAATTAGAAAAATAAGTGTTCCCTTCTGCAACTCTGTGTGTTTTGTACTCCACATAGAGTTGAGCTTTAGAATTCTGAATATTAAAGTATACTAAGAATTTCTCCTTGACTTTCCATATAAATGCCTTGAATACATTTTTGCACCTTGCTTATATCATAACACAAACAAAGGTTGGGGAAAGGGAGGAGGGAAAAGAGCATAAAGGTTAAATGCAAATCCTTTGTCATATCTCACTATTCCTCACATTTACTGCTTATAAATGAACCACTAATCTATTGTTAAGTATTTCAGTTGTTGTGAAGAGACTCTATTATTGACAGTTTATAAAAGAAAGCATTTTAACTGGGGCATTTGTTATAGATTCAGACTGTAAGTTGTAACAACTCTGTGACCAATGTGGTCAGGAACTAGAGCAGTTGCTGAGAACCTATATCCCAACCCCCAAGTTGAATGAAGAGAGAGGGGGAGGGGGAGGGGAAGGGGGAGGGGGAGGGAGGGGGAGGGGGAGGGGAGGGAGAGGGAGAGGGAGAGGGAGAGGGAGAGGGAGAGGGAGAGGGAGAGGGAGAGGGAGAGAGAGAGAGAGAGAGAGAGAGAGAGAGAGAGAGAGAGAGAGAGAATGCCTCCACATGGGCTTTTGAAACCTCAAAACCCATCCCTAGTGACACACTTCCACCAACAAAGTCACACCTTCCTCCTAATTGTTTGCAAACTGTTCCACCACCTTGGGACTTAGCATTTGAATACATGAGTCAGTGGAAGCCATTCTCACTCAACCCACTGCATCAAGTTTTCATGTTGCTTCTTTAGGGTATACTCAGCCAAATGTGTGTAATATGGAGATGCCCACTTGCACCATAATTAAATTCATCCCTTGACTTCTTGTCTAGTTAGTTCATTGAAATGTTACTTCAGCTACAACTGACCATACTTCTTCAGTTATGTATATCTCTATTCATTCAGTTTTTTCAAGTCAAACAACTGGGAATCACTCTGCCACCCTCAAATTAATTTTCACAGTCCTGTTCATCACTCCCAAGCATGGTTGTTCCCTTTGCTAAGGTGCTATTCTTCGCTTTCTCTTTTTTGGCTTGACACTTTCTATTGACAATTACTTGAAGTCTGGCTGTTCTCCAGATCTCCTTCCTAAATAATGCTCAACTAAACTTTGTAAACAGCAAAAAGATCCATAGGGCCTCTTTACCAGAAGTCTGGGTATTTTACTTTAATCCAATGTTAAAAGTTATTATAATAGGTTAAAAACAGGGAGACATATGCTAAACAATATTGATATTCTACAGATACTATTAGTATTAAGATTCTTTGCCAACTCACTCCATCTTCCCCTTTTCCTAGGGAAATATTTTCAAAATGTAGACCCTTTGGCTTTTAATCCCTGTATAATTCTTTGAGCACTTCTGAAAAACATAGTTGCTCTTGTATATGATCATAACGTCATTATGACAAAATAGAATCGAAGAAAGTTTAACATTTGTCCTTGCTTCTACCATTACTCAAATTTTTCATTGTTTTTATATTTTCATACAAAGTAATGGTTGTTCATGTGGCCTTACCATATGTCTGGGCTGTTATGCTTCATTCCAGTCCATTCTCCTCATTCTCTGCCATTCCATGTTTATCCTCCCGTTCTCATGCTGGTTCCTTTTCTTCCCTTAGAGACTCATTCACTCTGCTTCCTTTTTTTATTAGTTATTTTATTTATTTACATTTCAAATGTTATTCCCCTTCCCAGTTTCACCTTCACAAACCCCCTATTGCATCCCCCTTCCCACCTCCTCCTTTGACTGTGCTCTCCCATCCACCCACCCCACTCCCTAGCATTCCCCTATACTGGGGCATCAAGCCTTCTCAGGACCAGGGGCTTGCCTCCCCTCCTATTGATGCCAGATAAGGCCATCCTCTGCTACATTATTCCCTAGGAGGTGGGGGTCATGGGGCATGGGAATCTGGTTGCTTAATATTGTTGTTCTTCCTATGGGATTGCAAACCCCTTCAGCTCCTTCCGTCCTTCCCCTAACTTCTCCATTGGGGTCCCCTTACTCAGTCCGATGGTTGGCTGCAGGCATTCACATCTGTATTGGTAAGGCTCTGGAAAAGCCTCTCAGGAGACAGCTACATCAAGCTCCTGTCAGCAAGCATTTCTTGGCATCAGCAATAGTGTCTGGCTTTGATGGATGCATATAGGATGGATCCCCAGGTGGGACAGTCTCTGGGTGGCCTTTCCTTAAGTCTCTGCTCCATACTATTCTAACACACACACACACACACACTCACTGCATCAAACAGTTCTGAATTAATTAAAGTCACACAAGAGAAGACAAAATTTAATCATTCAGCAGTATAACAGGTAAGCAAACATGAACCAGCTGTTTGTTTTATAAAAAAAAAAAAATACACGAAATATCTTTAGATTCTGCCTGGGGCTCTCAGAAGTGAGCACAAAGGTATACAGTAAAAGGACTTTAGCCATAATGGAGGCTAAGTATCTGACCAATTTACAGGACAAAATTGAAAAGCAAAAGTTATAGGAAAAGTCACCCAGCTTTGTTGCATATGATTTAGGAGCTTTGCCATCCCCTCTCCATCAAATTTATATCATATGTCACTTCAAGATTTGATAGAAAGGGCATTCAAGTAACCAATGTATTCTGGCTTAGTTTATTTTAATACAAAATCTTTCTTATGTAAGGAAGGCTATGCTGATATCTTTGTGCTATTAGATGATGCTATTTATTGTCTTTAGTACATGCTGGCCTCAAACACATGCAGTACTCTTGTTTGATAGCTACCACACCAATCTACTAACAAGTATTTTGGTACTATTTGGCATATCATGAATACCACTGGTGCTAATTGTACATTGTAGGTGGCCCATGCATCCATTTCTACAAATGGCAAGTTGTATGTATAGCTGATTAGAACTATTTATGATTTAACATGTAAAATCTACTTATATTTCAGTGTCCCCTATGAATTTATTAACAAATGCATTAATCTATGCTGGGTGATATTATTACTAAGCACTATAAATGAGGTAGTTTATACACAATCTTTTTTTTTAATTTATTTTTTTTATTAGGTATTTTCCTCATTTACATATTCAATGCTATCCCAAAAGTCCCCCATACCCACCCCCCCAATCCCCTACACACCCACTCCCCCTTTTTGGCCCTGGGGTTCCCCTGTACTGGGGCATATAAAGTTTGCAAATCCAATAGGCCTCTCTTTGCATTGATGGCCGACTATGCCATCTTTTGATACATATGCAGCTAGAGACAAGAGCTCCTGGGTACTGGTTAGTTCATATTGTTGTTCCACCTATAGGGTTGAAGTTCCTTTTAGCTCCTTGGGTAATTTCTCTAGCTCCTCCATTGGGGGCCGTGTGATCCATCCAATAGCTGACTGTGAGCATCCACTTCTGTGTTTGCTAGGCCCCGGCATAGACTCACAAGAGACAGCTATATCTGGGTCCTTTCAGCAAAATCTTGCTAGTGTATGCAATGGTGTCAGCGTTTGGAAGCTGATTATGGGATGGATCCCTGCATATGGCAAACACTAGATGGTCCATCCTTTAGTCACAGCTCCAAATTTTGTCTCTGTAACTCCTTCCATGGGTGTTTTGTTCCCATTTCTAAGAAGGGGCAAAGTGTCCACACTTTGGTCTTCGTTTTCTTGAATTTAATGCGTTTAGCAAATTGTATCTTATATCTTGGGTATCCTAGGTTTCAGGGCTAATATCAACTTATCAGTGAGACCATATTGTGTGAGTTCCTTTGTGATTGGGTTACCTCATTCAGGATGATGCCCTCCAGGTCCATCCATTTGCCTAGGAATTTCATAAATTCATTTTTTTAATAGCTGAGTAGTACTCCATTGTGTAAATGTACCACATTTTCTGTAACCATTCCTCTGTTGAGGGGCATCTGGGTTCATTCCAGCTTCTGGCTATTATAAAAAAGGCTGCTATGAACATAGTAGAGCATGTGTCCTTCTTACCGGTTAGAACATCTTCTGGATATATGCCCAGGAGAGGTATTGCTGGATCCTCCAGTAGTACTATGTCCAATTTTCTGAGGAACCGCCAGACTGATTTCCAGAGTGGTTGTACAAGCTTACAATCCCACCAACAATGGAGGAGTGTTCCTCTTTCTCCACATCCTCGCCAGCATCTGCTGTCACCTGAATTTTTGATCTTAGCCATTCTGACTGGAGTGAAGTGGAATCTCAGGGTTGTTTTTATTTGCATTTCCCAGATGATTAAGGATGTTGAACATTTTTTCAGGTGCTTCTCAGCCATTCGGTATTCCTCAGGTGAGAATTCTTTGTTCAGCTCTGAGCCCCATTTTTAATGGGGTTATTTGATTTTCTGGAGTCCACCTTCTTGAGTTCTTAATATATATTGGATATTAGTCCCCTATACAATTTGGGATAGGTAAAGATCCTTTCCCAATCTGTTGGTGGCCTTTTTGTCTTATTGACGGTGTCTTTTGCCTTGCAGAAGCTTTGCAATTTTATGAGGTCCCATTTATCGATTCTCAGTCTTACAGCACAAGCCATTGCTGTTCTATTTAGGAATTTTTCCCCTGTACCCATATCTTCGAGGCTTCTCCCTACTTTCTCCTCTATAAGTTTCAGTGTCTCTGGTTTTATGTGGAGTTCCTTAATCCAGTTAGATTTGACCTTAGTACAAGGAGATAGAAATGGATCAATTCGCATTTTTCTACATGATAAGGGCCTGTTGTGCCAGCACCATTTGTTGAAAATGCTGTCTTTTTTCCACTGGGTGGTTTTAGCACCCTTGTCAAAGATCAAGTGACCATAGGTGTGTGGGTTCATCTCTGGGACTTCAAGTTTGTTCCATTGATCAACTTGTCTGTCACTATACCAATACCATGCAGTTTTTATCACAATTGCTCTGTAGTATAGCTTTAGGTCCGGCATGGTGATTCCTCCAGAGGTCCTTTTATCTTTGAGAAGAGTTTTTGTTATTCCAGAAGAATCTGCTGATTGCCCTTTCTAATTCGTTGAAGAATTGAGTTGGAATTTTGATGGGGATTGCATTGAATCTGTAGATTGCTTTTGGCAAGATAGCCATTTTTACAATGTTGATCCTGCCAATCCATGAGCATGGGAGATCTTTCCATCTTCTGAGATCTTCTTTAATTGCTTTCTTCAGAGACTTGAAGTTCTTATCATACAGATCTTTCACTTCCTTAGTTAGAGTCACGCCAAGGTATTTTATATTATTTGTGACTATTGAGAAGGGTGTTGTTTCCCTAATTTCTTTCTCAGCCTGTTTATCCTTTGTGTAGAGAAAGACCATTGACTTGTTTGAGTTAATTTTATATACAGCTACTTCATTGAAGCTGTTTATCAGGCTTAGGAGTTCTCTGCTGGAATTTTTAGGGTCACTTATATATACTATCATATCATCTGCAAAAAGTGATATTTTGACTTCTTCCTTTCCAATTTGTATCCTCTTGATCTCCTTTTGTTGTCTAATTGCTCTGGCTAGGACTTCTAGTACAATGTTGAATAGGTAGGGTGAGAGTAGACATCCTTGTCTAGTCCCTGATTTTAGTGGGATTGCTTCCAGCTTCTCACCATTTACTTTGATGTTGGCTACTGGTTTGCTGTAGATTGCTTTTAATGTTTAGGTATGGGCCTTGAATTCCTGATCTTTCCAAGACTTTTATCATGAATGGGTGTTGGATTTTGTCAAATGCTTTCTCAGCATCTAATGAGATGATCATGTGGTTTTTCTCTTTGAGTTTGTTTATATACTGGATTACGTTGATGGATTTCCATATATTGAGCCATCCTTACATCCCTGGGATGAAACCTACTTGGTCAGGATGGATGATTGTTTTGATGTGTTCTTTGATTTGGTTAGCAAGAACTTTATTGAGGATTTTTGCATCGATACTCATAAGGGAAATTGGTCTGAAGTTCTCTATCTTTGTTGGATCTTTCTGTGGTTTAGGTTTCAGGGTAATTGTGGCTTCATAGAATGAGTTGGGTAGATTATCTTCCATTTCTATTTTGGGGAATAGTTTGTGAAGAACTGGAATTAGGTCTTCTTTGAAGGTCTGAAAGTACTCTGCACTAAATTCATCTGGTCCTGGGCTTCCTTTGGTTGGGAGACTATTAATGACTTCTTCTATTTCTTTAGGGGATATAGGACTGTTTAGATCATTAACCTGATCTTGATTTAGCTTTGGTACCTGTTATCTGTCTAGAAACTTGTCCATTTCATCCAGGTTTTCCAGTTTTGTTGAGTATAGCCTTTTGTAGAAGGATCTGATGGTGTTTTGGATTTCTTCAGGATCTGTTGTTATGTTTCCCTTTTTGTTTCTGATTTTGTTAATTAGGATGCTTTCCCTGTGCCCTCTAGTGAGTCTGGCTAAGGGTTTATCTATCTTGTTGATTTTCTCAAAGAACCAGCTCCTTGATTGGTTGATTCTTTGAATAGTTCTTGTTTCCACTTGGTTGATTTCACCCCTGAGTTTGATTATTTCTTGACTTCTACTCCTCTTGGGTGAATTTGCTTCTTTTGTTCTAGAGCTTTTAGGTGTGTTGTCAAGCTGCTAATGTGTGCTCTCTCTAGTTTCTTTTTGGAGGCACTCAGAGCTATGAGTTTTCCTCTTAGAAATGCTTTCATTGTGTCCTATAAGTTTGGGTATGTTGTGGCTTCATTTTCATTAAACTCCAAAAAGTCCTTAATTTCTTTCTTTATTCCTTCCTTGACCAAATTATCATTGAGAAGAGTGTTGTTCAGTTTCCATGTGAATGTTGGCTTTGTATTAGTTATTTTGTTATTGAAGATCAGCCTTAGTCCATGGTGATCTGATAGGATGCATGGGACAATTTCAATATTTTTGTATCTGTTGAGGCTTGTTTTGTGACCAATTATGTGGTCAATTTTGGAGAAGGTAAGATGGGGTGATGAGAAGAAGGTATATCCTTTTGTTTTAGGATAAAATGTTCTGTAGATATCTGTTAAGTCCATTTCTTTCATCACTTCTGTTAGTTTCACTGTGTCCCTGTTTAGTTTCTGTTTCCATGATCTTTCCATTGGTGAAAGTGGTGTGTTGAAGTCTCCCACTATTATTGTGTGAGGTGCAATGTGTGCTTTGAGCTTTACTAAAGTTTCTTTAATGAATGTGGCTGCCTTTTTATTTGGAGCATATATATTCAGAATTGAGAGTTCCTCTTGGAAGATTTTACCTTTGATGAGTATGAAGTGCCCCTCCTTGTCATTTTTTATTATTTTGGGTTGGAAGTCGATTTTGTTAGATATTAAAATGGCTACTCCAGCTTGTTTCTTCATACCATTTGCTTGGAAAACTGTTTTCCAGCCTTTCATTCTGAGGTAGTGTCTATCTTTTTATCTGAGATGAGTTTCCTGTAAGCAGGAAAATGTTGGGTCTTGTTTGTGTAGCCAGTTTGTTAGTCTATGTCTTTTTATCGGGGAGTTGAGTCCATTGATATTAAGAGATATTAAGGAAAAGTAATTGTTGCTTCCTGTTGTTTTTGTTGTTAAAGTTGGCATTCTGTTCCTGCGGCTGTCATCTTTTAAGTTTGTTGAGGGATTACCTTTTTGTTTTTTCTAGGGTGTGGTTCCCGTCCTTGTATTTTTTTTTTTGTTGTTGTTTTTTTTTTTCTGTTATTATCCTTTGAAGGGCTGGATTCGTAGAGAGATAATGTGTGAATTTGGTTTTTGCGTGGAATACTTTGGTTTCTCCATCTATGGTAATTGAGAGTTTGGCTGGGTATAGTAGCCTGGGCTGGAATTTGTGTTCTCTTAGTGTTTGTATAACATCTGTCCAGGCTCTTCTGGCTTTCATAGTCTCTGGTGAAAAATCTGGTGTAATTCTGATAGGCTTGCCTTTATATGTTACTTGACCTTTTTCCCTTACTGCTTTTAGTATTCTTCCTTTATTTAGTGCATTTGTTGTTCTGATTATTATGTGTCGGGAGGAATTTCTTTTCTGGTCCAGTCTATTTGGAGTTCTGTAGGCTTCTTGTATGTTCATGGGCATCTCTTTCTTTAGATTTGGGAAGTTTTCTTCAATAATTTTGTTGAAGATGTTTGCTGGTCCTTTGAGTTGAAAATCTTCATTCTCATCCACTCCTATTATCTGTAGGTTTGGTCTTCTCATTGTGTCCTGGATTTCCTGGATGTTTTGAGTTAGGATCTTTTTGCATTTTCCATTTTCTTTGATTGTTGTGCCGATGTTCTCTATGGAATCTTCTGCACCTGAGATTCTCTCTTCCATCTCTTGTATTCTGTTGCTGATGCTTGCATCTATGGTTCCAGATTTCTTTCCTAGGGTTTCTGTCTCCAGCGTTTCCTCACTTTGGGTTTTCTTTATTGTGTCTACTTCCCTTTTTAGGTCTTGGATGGTTTTATTCAATTCCACCACCTGTTTGGTTGTGTTTTCCTGCAGTTCTTTAAGGGATTTTTGTGTTTCCTCTCTAATGTCTTCTACTTGTTTAGCAGTGTTCTCCTGTATTTCTTTAAGTGAGTTATTTAAGTCCTTCTTGATGTCCTCTACTATCATCATGAGATATGCTTTTAAATCCAGGTCTAGCTTTTCAGGTGTGTTGGGGTGCCCTGGACTGGGCAAAGTGGGAATGCTGGGTTCTGATGATGGTGAGTGGTCCTGGTTTCTGTTAGTAAGATTCTTACATTTACCTTTCGCCATCCGGTAATCTCTGGAGTTATTTGTTTTAGTTGTCTCTGTTTAGAGATTGTTCCTCTGGTGATTTTGTTACTGTCTATGACCAGACCTGTGAGACTAGCTCTCTCCTCTGAGTTTCAGTGTTCAGAGCAGTCTCTGTAGACAAGGTCTCCTCTTTTAGGGAAGGTGCACAGTTATCTGGTGTTTGGACCTCCTCCTGGCCGAAGATGAAGGCCAAAAATAGGATCTTTCCCAGAAGCTGTGTTGCTTTGGCCTGTCACAGAATCCGTTGTTTCAGTAGTCCACACTCTCACCTGTGTAGACTACTTTCTGCCGAGTCCCAGAACCAAGGTGGCTCCCGCTGAACCTGAGGCAGAAGCCTCTCAGGCAGGGCGGACACCTGTGCTCTGACCAGGAAGGTGGCCGGTTGTCTCGTTGATACACAATCTGAAGACTAGTTAATCCAAGCTAAAGTTCCTGATGTGATCTTGCTTTGTATATGTTCAAGTTTTCATCATAGAATTTCATAAAAGAAAGGGTGAAAGGGTTCTCTGAAGTCTACTTTATAAAACTCCTCTTTGGTATAGATGTGGTTAGTCCTCAAGGTCTCATGTGTTGTATGCTTGATCCTTAACAGAAGAATGGGAGACATGAGAACCTCAAGAGGTGGGGCCTGACTTTCAGTGGTCAGTCATTAGAGGAACTCAAAAGTAGATTAAGGTTCCTCTAATGAGATAGGTGGGATGATTTTTAAACAAGAATGTTTGACCCTCTTACCTTTTAACTTCTTATCTGGATATATCTTTGTTCAGTCATGAAGTGATACTACCAGGCAGATCCTCTCAAAAGACCTAACCCATGGAATTGTCAATGTTGGAAATGTCCCCTCTTCCAAATTGTATCTTACATCTTCTCTTCCAGCTATAGAAAGTAGATTGATTGCGGGAACTAAACTGAATAATGAGGGCATCTTCCTCATAATTTCACCATGTTCCTAAAGGTTATCTCCTAATATAGTAACCTAGAAGATGTGTCTAGCCTGTGGCTGCAGGCTACCTCGGAACTGAAGATAGCTACAAATACAGGAATGTCACCTCATTATAATGTAAACTGACTTAAAACATTGACATTAGTTTATAAATTTTAAGACTGGGTCTCAGAGTGATATCCAGTTTCAAACTTTGTTATCATCATCATTATTATTAAAGATAAGATTTCACAATGAAGCCATTGATGGCTCAGATTCCTCTACGTCTGATGTTCTCAAGGCGTGTGCTGCAACCACTTTGGGAAGTGAATAAACCTTTCATAGAATTCACCCACCAAAGACCATCAGAGGGAAAACATACTTACATTATGATCAATTACAGTATCAAAATTACAGTTATGAAGTAGCAATGAAGCTAATATTATGATTAGGGATCACCATAACATGGGGATCTGTATTAAAGGGCCACAGCATTAGGAAGGTTGAGAATCACTGCGCTATGTGAACAGGCTACCCTCTAAGGAACTTAGAGTGATCTGCCTCTTTCTTTCCTGATTATTGGGATGAAATGTAACAGCCACTAACCTGGCTCAATTTAAGCCCTTTAATTTTGTTTTTTTATATATATATACAAATAAAATAATGGTGAAATTAGTTAATTTTTTTCTGTAGAGATTATATGAAGAAAACTTTTCTGCCACTAAGAACCGGGCGTGGTGACGCACGCCTTTAATCCCAGCACTTGGGAGGCAGAGGCAGGCAGATTTCTGAGTTCGAGGCCAGCCTGGTCTACAGAGTGAGTTCCAGGACAGCCAGGGCTACACAGAGAAACCCTGTCTCGAAAAACAAAAAAAAAAAAACCAAACAAACAAAAAAAAAAGAAATGTGGTAAAAACAATTCATTGTAATAGGATTTAAAAACAAGATACTTAAGTATTTTTTCTACATTAAAATTGAATATTTTCTTTAATTTAATTATTTAATTAAATTCCATCCTTTTCATATACAAGCATTCTGGAGGAGTCTAGGTAGGGATATGCTATTAATGTATTTTATAATACTATCCTGATATCGGAGGCAAATGTCATAGAATAAAGGCTTTTACCTGTTAAGGAGAATTTTAGTAAAGAAAGTTTTTTACCATTTTTGTGGTAAGGATCCTGGCTGCTCCTTTAGTCAGAATGTTTTATCTTTGATGAATGCATAATTTAGTCAGTTAGCCATTATTGTATTTATTTCAGAGGAGTATTTAAATTTCTAGATTTATACAATATCATATATCCCATTAATTACTACTATTTTATTTTGTGGCTATATTAAATTGTTCTTAGAGTTGAATAAATGATAATTTTCACAGGGACAATGGTACATTCCTTAACTTTCCTGGTTTGTTTGCAATAATACTCTAAAAAGCTTTTGCTGAAATGACATTGTAGAATTCTGAACTACTACTTCCAGCACAGACATAAAGAAAACAATGAAGAACAGGCAGAACAATGTAACTCATCCTATTTTCTGCAGAATTTGCATTGGTCTGGATCAAAGGGTTAAGCTTCCTGGGTTATACTCCAGATTATAATCAGTGATGTCAGAACACTCTGTCTAACCTGTTGCATATGATGCTCAAACTGAAAGAAGTCCGGAAGTCTTTCTTGGAGAACACTGGTGGAAGGAAAGGGTTCTGTAATGATGAAGTGAGGACAAGTGAAAGCAGCAGTTGATGCATACTCCATGAGTCTCGGTACCTGGCGATTTGTGACATATTTCCCATACATGAAATCAAGTCATTGTTTCTTTTTTTAATATTTTATTATGTATTTTCCTCAATTACATTTCCAATGCTATCCCAAAAGTCCCCCATACCCTCCCCCCCACTTCCCTACCCACCCATTCCCATTTTTTTGGCCCTGGCATTCCCCTGTACTGGGGCATATAAAGTTTGCATGTCCAATGGGCCTCTCTTTCCAGTGATGGCCGACTAGGTGCATATATATCAAAAGATGGCCTAGTCGGCCATCACAGGTCATTGTTTCTTAAGGGGACAATAGAAGCTCAATGAAGATAAACAATTTCCCAAGACTACAACATTGAAACCTCTAAGAGTTTACAATGAAAGCTTTTCTAATTTCAAACCCCATGATTACAAGAACAGGAAAGTATGTATAGAGGACAAACAAACAAAAAAAAAAATCTATTAGAAAAGGAAAATTATTTTGGCTCTGCAAAACAAAAGGAGTGATCTCTGTGAATCAGGAGAGCCAAGTGTATCCCAAGGACTTCTTGCAAGCAGCAAGAAGAGCCCTGGCCAACAACTAGTACTTCATCCAGTGTAGTGTTGTCAGAGGGTCAGAGACAGTCATGAGGAGTTTACACAAAGCACCTATGACAGGATGAAAGATAAACACCATAATCATGTCAGAACCAGAGTTTCTTTATAGTTTTCATATTCAAGTATAAATGGGTTTTCTTACTTAGAGTAAATAACAATATTTCTTCATCAAAATATGGGAGATTGACATGTGATATTCTGTGTTTCATGCCCAATAAAAGTCCAAAATGATTCATTTGCAAGAAAGGCTGTAAGAAAGAGCACTATTAATCACTGTGCTCCTCTGACAAGAACATAGACAAAGTATCAAAAAGGGTCTTCATGACAGTGGGGCCTTACAATCAGTACCATAAGCTAAGGCAAAGCCACCCCTTCCCATTTTACCTGTGGACCTTGAACAGGATGCAGAATAGATATATGTTCAGTTCTGTCTCATTTCTGGACATAACCATGATTATTTCCTCTTTCCAGAATGCTTTTTTTTCTGTTTTCATTATTATTCTTCCCTTTTATTGAATATAAGTTCTTTTCTCATACATTTTGATTACAGTTTCTCTTCCCTCTTGTCTTCACAGTTCCTCCAAGTCCCTCCCATATTCCCTCCCATCCTAATCCACTCCCTTTCTGTCACTCATTCATTAGAAAAGTACAGGTTTCTAAGAAGTAACAACAACAAATAACGAGATAAAATAATAATAAAACAAAAACTATCATGTCGTTGTTGGACAAGGCAAGCCAACAGAAGGAAAGAGCCCAAGATGAAGCAAAATAATCAGAGACCCAACAGTTCACACAATCAGGAGCCCCATAAAAATACTAAACTTGAAACCTATACTATACTTTCAGAGGAAGGATTCAGTGCAGATCCATAAAGGCCCTGTGCTTGCTGCTTCAGTCTCTGTGAGTTCATTTGAGTTTTGCTCAGTTAATTTAGAGGAACATGAATCCACTCTGCCTCTGGCACTCTTTGTGCTTCTTCTTCTTCTTCTGAGGGGTTATCTGCACTCTAAGTGAAGGGATATAATAAAGACATTCGATATAGATCTCTCTGTGTAGTGAATGGATGTATCTTTGTATTTGTTCCATGCAAGTGGAAGTGTTCCTGATGATGTCTGAATAAGACAATAATCTATTAGTATAGCAGAATTTAATTAGGCGGCATTTTATTACTGCTTTAAAAAAACATGAGTAATATTTGATTTTACCACAGGACTCTAGGCTATTTAGTCTCAGGTTCTTGATCACCCAGTGTTGGGTTTAGGTTCCATCTCATGGAGTGAGCCTTACATCAAACTAAATGTTGGTTGGTGACTTCCATATGTTCTGTGAAACCATTGTCCTAGCATATTTTGCAGGCAGGACGGCATTGTAGATCATAGGTTTTGTGGCTGGGCTGGTGTTTATGATTCTTTTTTGGTAGCCTACAGAGTACCTTCTTATACCAAACTAAAACTTAGAGAAGAAGGTTCTCTGCAAACACCAGTTCGACTTCTCCAAATTCCATGAGTTATGTGGGCGTTGTGTTCAGCAATGGAGTTATCCATTGTCTTGGCAACAGCATGAGTTGTTTGAGTATTTTCATGAGACACCTTTGGCTAACAACTCAATTGGATGTACTGGAGTGTGTCTTGGAAGCTTCATTTCTGATCACCCTTACGCTATAACCATTTGTACCACATGGTGAACTATGTATTTTAGTGTATATGTACTATATTTTGGTCTCATATTGTAACCCCTGCTTCCATATGGTTATTTACTTATAATTTACTTGCTCCCCCACTTATTTTTACTATTTCAAACGCTAAAAATGAATGAATGAATAAATGAATGAATGAAGGGAATAAAACCAAATAGCAATGGCATTACAATCCTTGAAGATTCACAAATGCTCGGAATTGTTATGACTTAAGTTTCTTGCTCTGATCTCCTGTCCACACTTACAATTCAATGCAATGCACTTACAGAATTACTGCTTCTGACTTTTGACTTCTTTCTCCATTTTTCTCAGAGTTGAAGATGACATCTAGTTTGTTTCCAGTATGTAGTTATAATGAACCGAGCCCTGGTGGACATGTTTAACCATGTGTTACATGTACACAAAGAGAAGTACATATACATGTACACAAAGTTTGGAACTTGTAAACACATTTCTAGTTCAGATTTTATACTATTTTTCAGTGAAATTTAGTCAATTGAAAATTAACATAGCTCCCAAATTAGTATGAGTTAAATAAAGGAGCCGAGTCTTCAATTTTCCTTCTCTGCTTTGTCAGGAAAAGACTCTGAGGCTACATTCTTTAAAACAATGCTTAGACATATAGTATTCATGAAATCACTTAGCTGAAACATTATGTGAATATATGTTAGGTCCATATAATTTATGATCTCAACTCTATCATTTCTCTGTTTAGATTTTTTCTTTATTGTCTGTCTATTGGTCAGAGTATGGTATTGTAGTTACCCTCAATCCGTATGTGAGGATCAACATGTGATTTAAGCTGTTTCTTTTATATGCCCTTGTGTTGGGGGCATTGATGATTAGAATTCCAATGACCTCTTGGTCAATTTTTTCTTTGATGAGTGTATAGAGTTCTTCCCTATCTTTTCTGATAATTTTAAAATTTGCTTTTTCAGATACTAAAATACCTACATCAGCAAAAATATATGACTCAATTAAATAATGGGCTACAAATCTAAACAGAATTATCAAAATAGAAACTTCAAATGGATGATCTGTTAAAATCCTTAGTTATCATGGAAATGCAAACCTAAACTAGTTTGGGATTTCACCTTACACTCATCAAAATAGCTACAATCAATAAAACAAGTTACAGGACATGTTGGAAAGGGTCTGGAGTAAGGGAAACATTCTTCTATTGCTAGTGGGAGTGCAAACTTGTACAGCCACTGAACACATCAATGTGATGCTTTCTCAGGAAGAAGAGAATCTATCTACCTCACAATCCAGCTGTACCACTCTTGGACATCAATCCAAGTGATACTTCATCCTAATACAGAAACACTTGGTTAACCATGTCCATCAGGGCTCTGTTAATAATAGCCAGATGCTGGAAACAAGCTAGATGTCCTTCAACAGAAGAATGTATGAAGTCTATAAAGATAGATTGCCAGGAACCAAGGGTATGTGTGTTTGTAGTGCAAATAAAGCAATTCTAAAAAAAAGTAGCAACAAAATAATTCCTAATGACATTATGCTATATCCATAGATCAGTGCCTGGTTTAGCTATCACCAGAGAGAATATGTTGTTCATCTACACAATAAAAATTATTTGGCTACCAAAAAATAAAATCATGGAATTTGTATATAAATAAACTAGAAAAAAAACTCATCTTGAGTCAGATATGCTAGCACTAGAAAAATAGTTAAGTCAGTGATAACAAAACTACAATTGGTAGAACCACAGAAGTTAGTTATAGATTAGGAGACAAATAGATTTCATTAGGAAGAGGAAATAGGTTTGGGAAGTTTTCTTCTATAATTTTGTTGAAGATATTTGCTGGCCCTTTGAGTTGAAAATCTTCATTCTCATCTACTCCTATTATCCGTAGGTTTGGTCTCTCATTGTGTCCTGGATTTCCTGGATATTTTGAGTTAGGATCTTTTTGCATTTTGTATTTTCTTTGATTGTTGTGCCAATATTCTCTATGGATTTCTAGGAAAATGGATGGACCTGGAGGACATCATCCTGAGTGAGGTGACACAATCACAAAAGAACTCGCACAATATGTTCTCACTGATAAGTGGATATTAGCCCAGAAATTTAGAATACCCAAGATATAAGATACAATTTGCTAAACGCATGAAACTCAAGAAGAATGAAGACCAAAGTGTGGACACTTTGCCCCTTCTTAGAATTGGGAACAAAACTCCCATGGAAGGAGTTACAGAGACAAAATTTGGAGCTGAGATGAAAAGATGGACCATCTAGAAACTGCCATATCCGGGAATCCATCCCATAATCAGCTTCCAAACACTGACACCATTTCATACACTAGCAAGATTTTGCTAAAAGAACCCAGATATGGCTGTCTCTTGTGAGACTATGCCGGGGCCTGGCAAACACAGAAGTGGATGCTCACAGTCAGCTATTGGATGGATCACAGGGCCCCCAATGGAGGAGCTAGGGAAAGTACCCAAGGAGCTGAAGGGATCTGCAATACTATAGGTGGAACAACAGTATGAACTAACCAATACTCCCACCCCACCCCCCACCCCTGGAGCTCGTTTCTTTAGCTGCATATGAATCAGAAGATGGCCTAGTCGGCCATCAGTGGAAAGAGAGGCCCATTGGTCGTGCAAACTTTATATGCCTCAGTACAGGGGAACGCCAGGGCCAACAAGTAGGAGTGGGTGGGGGAGCGTGTGGGGACTTTTGGGATAGCATTGGAAATGTAATTGAAATAAATACCCAATAAAAAAGGGGGGGAGGAAGAGGAAATAGAATACATAGTTATTGATAGAGGGTAATGAGTGATGGAATATGAGAAGATGCTGCAAAAATTGAGGATCACTTTAGGGGTGGCTTGGAAACCTTATACAATATAATCTTCCTAAAATAAGTAAAACATGAAGGCTTTGTAAATGAAATCCCCAAATAATGGGGAGACAAACTCTTAACTTACCATTTTCTGTAACCAAATGAAGCATCCTGTACTGGGGTTAGGTTTTATAAAATTGAGTTATTGGCCAAAGGGTCCCATGGGAAGTCTTCAACAACCTAGGATATTTCAAAGTCGGGAAGTTGATTTGCACAAACTGACTACAAGGCTCCAATTCTGAAGAAGCTACACACTCGTTGAATATGGAGAAGGCAAGCTTGTGCCCACATAGCACATTCACTCCTATTATCTAGCATCTTTGTTACAGAAAGGTACTCTTCAGGCTACCAAATGAGAAATGTAAACACCAACCCAGGGACAAACACTTTGATATGCAATTTTGGCACAAAATGTGAGCAAGTAGCCAACCATTATCTGATTTGACTTAGGGCCCACTTGTTAAGATGCAACTCATTCCCAAGAACCTGGGACTGGATAGCCAGCTACCTGGGAGTGGGAGAAAATACTTTTCTAAAAACCCAAACAAACAAAAATCAAAAGCAATAAACAAAACAAAACAAAATAAAACAAAAACTATCAATAAAACAACCTATTTTGATAGTATGCTATATTCATAGATCAGTGACTTGTTCAGCCATTATCAGAGGAGATTCCTCTTGCAGCAAATGGGAACAAATACAGAGACCCACAGCCAGACATTATTCAGAAAGTAAGAGACCAAGAAACAACTCTCCCTAAGTGGGATGTCTCTATCAAATCCCTTTCCTCAGGTCTGAAGGAACCCTGTAGAAGAGGAGACCGAAAGAGTGTAAAAGCCAGAGTGGATTGGAGGCACAAAAGAAACAAAAATCGTATACATTAATAAGAATGATGAACATACAAACTCACAGAGACTTAGGCAGCATACATTGGGCCTGCACTTGTCTATACCATATAATCCACATATATAGTATGGCTTCAAGTTTAGTGTTTTTATTGATTCCTGTGTGTGTCAACTAGTAGATCTCTGAATTATGTGATTTCTCTTGGGATCTTTTCTTTTTATTTGTTTGTTTTTGTTCAACGGTGATGCGTTGAGTTTTGTTTTATCTTATTTTATTATTATCCCTTTAAATCCTGTTATTTTTCTAATGAGAGATAGAAAGGGAGTGGATTTGGATGGGATAGGAGAAGGCGAGGAACTTGGGGTAGAAAAGAGAAAAATTATAATTAGTTACATTATTTGAGAGAAAATTCTATTTCAATAAAAGAGAAAAAGAAGAGAGAAAACATTGAATCTATAATGAAAAGTGTCCTGCAAAATCAGATGTAACTTCATCTTTGAAAAATGACTTAGAAGTGTGTGAGGATTTAAAACTTTCTGTGATTGGTCTTTTTCAATAGACCCTGTGTCCAAATTGAATGAATGAATGAATGAATGTGTACACATCATAATGACAATCCCAAGACTTGCTCTCTATTTCCCTTGTTTGCCAATGTGTGAGTGAAGACAGAATTAACTGGGAGAGATGAAGGGGGGAAATAAAGGAGGCACAGAGACCCTGGGTGCTCCTGCTCACTGGCAGCCCTGAGAAGGAATTGTGCACTCACACACCCTTGCTTTGACCTCCTGGGCAGCTACCTACTTGCTCAGGTGCTTTTAGTTTTTGTGGAAATTAAATAGAGATAATTCAGTGTTTTGTTGGTGGGCTTTAACTCTTCTGCTCATGTGATAAAGCATTACTCAATGCCTAGTCCTTAGGGGTTAGTGTTCTCAATGTTGTGAACCTATAAATACATGAAACTTCTAAATTTCTGTATAACTTACTAAAATAAAAAGAGTAAATAATCTGGTTTCTTAATTTATCTGGACCAAAAATCATTATATTGATACATTGTATCCCATAGTAGTCTACACCTTATTTTCAGAGTTTTATTCTAGTGTAATTTTATAACTTTCAGACAGTGTTTATAACAGACTTGAGCATAGATTTTTTTCTAATGTACTTTTGCATGGCAATCTCGGACTCTAGAACAGGATTGAATAACTTCTGTTAGAATTTACTATATTTAACCTGAATCTAACTTTATTAACTGTAGGCCAGGGAGTGATTTTTTTGAAAATGCACTTTGCACTTGTGTGTGTGTGTTGGGCAAAGGGAGCATCATCTGTAAGTGAACTATAGGCTTAACGTCTACCATTGTAGAAGACTAGCTAATGAGTGTAGGTGTCTGTAGGGTGATGTATAAGATGCAAGAAGTGTGCACATTGTAAAATATTACCTGTGGAGTAACATATATTCATCAAATATTTTCTCTTTAAATGTGAATCTTGCTCAAAAGCAATCTCACAATTATCCTGTGAATTTCATAGGTTTTGAAAAGAGAATGTGACTCCTTTTGAATTTCATATTAATAGATTAAACAGAAACTATCCAATATAGAAATCACTTGAGACACAGTGCTGATAAATTCATAGTGCTGGGTTTTTTTTTTTTTTTTGCAATTCTATGACTAGGGTCTTTGGGGAGGAAAGAGAAAGCATGAACAAGGTCACACTGCCTCATATTGTGAGCCATTAGCTGCCTGCTCCAGGCTCTGCTCCTAACAGCAGAGCAGAAGGGAGGTGGGCCTGGTAGCAACAGCAGAAAGGAAGGCAGATTTATTGCCTTCTCCAGAGGATCTTACTCCATTCATGCTGTGCTGTTATAGGACAATTACCAAGTCCCTTAACCCTTTGCTACTTGTGTTCTTTGTGGTCTGGAAAAAGATGTTTTGCTTTTTAAATTGTTTTGAATTTTTTAACGTTTAATTATGCATATCTTCTCACAGATTTTAAGTATTTGTTTCTAAAGACATGAATCAGAAACGGGAACTGGGTTTCACTAATGAGAGATTTTATGCTGGTTTTCCAAACGTGTGTAGGGATAGTGTTTAAGTGACAATGCCAGCACTTGGCATATATTCTTTTTGTAAGTATTCAGCAGGCATGTTACCCGAATAACAAATTAAATATTGAGAAAGGATTGGAGTCACGATATGCAGCACAGGCAGGCAGTGGAGAACTCCCAGATCCTTCAGCCATACACTAATCCAACTCCAGCTCAGATGTCCTTGTCCTTTGCCTGTGTGTGTGTGCCTGTGTGTGTTCTCAAAGAAACTGTCTAAGGAACACCACTATCAGCTTCCCAAATGCACAGAAAACAATGGCAATCCTACAATGAATCATTAAGTATATGTGGTCAATTAGGTATATTTGTCAATATGTCAAAGCAGGAAATGTGAAGAATAGTATGCATTTAGAGTTTTTAAACAGGGTTTTTATATTTTGGGTGTAAACTAGTCTCAGGCTACAACACAAAAAGGGACAGTTCTGCTCTCATGATTTTTGCTTGGGCAAATGGCATCATCAATTTATGTCTCAGTAAGAAACAGAAGAAGGACTCATTATTTCCAGTGCCACAATCCCATGGTGGTCAGTTCTCTATATTCCTAACAACCACAAGCTTCAGGCTTCTTGGCACCAGGCCATACATGGCATTTTCAAACACACACACTGCTTATGCAAAGCTTCTGAATGAACAGTGTATGGATAGCTCAAAATCTTCATTTCCTCCCACAGAAGTTAAACACTTCCACATCTCTTAGAGAAAGCAAAACAACAAAGAATCTAAATAAGGACCTGCATGTTTAGCCTGAGGAGGAGATTTAATAGACACTATGAATATCTTTGGATATTGAAATTCTGTCAAGAGAAATATCAATTAGGTGATTTTGCCCATCTACAAGGGCAGAAATACAATTATAAACACAGTTTCTGAAGGCTTACTTTTATTTGCATTGCTGAAAAAGTGTTCTTAGAAGTTGTAGTTGCCCAGGAGTTGAGCTATGCATTGTGTCAGGGAAGAGCTGCCCAGATGTAACTGTTATGTGATTTTTTTTAATGAAAAGCATCGAAGGAATGATTAAAGATGACTTCTCTGTAGTGGTATGTTTGGTTTAGTACAAAGTTGTTTTAAGACAAGGTTTTAAAATGGCATCTCTATTATATGTTAATGAAATTGGGGATCATGTTAAACTGTACCCCTAAGTGCAATAACCTATCTATAGATTCTCCATAGCACAGACACAAGATACAATGGATACAATGAGGGTAAAAGAAAAAAAATTGGATATGAGCATCTCTTTAAAACTGCCAATATGCCTTGGTTATACATATCCACTATGCACATATCCCCTGAAAGGCATCTAGAGGTGTGTGAGCATGCAGACTTTTGTGAACTAGGAGGAGCTCATGTTGGAGATGAGGTGAAACCCAGCAGGTGTTTTTGCATGGCCTTTGCACAGAAGCCATTGCAGTGCGATCTGTTCCATCTGCTTGGATATTTGTCTTACATTCATAGATACTATGTCCCTTTTCCCACTTTGACATCCTTTAAATGGGAATCTCTAATCTGAACCATGGGCTTCTGGTTTTCTCAGAAGTTTTGCATTGTGTTATAGGATATGCATAGCTTCTGAATCTCTACCATTTTAAAATATTTTTTATTTCTTTGAGAATTTCATACACATATAGACTTATTTTAATCATATTCACCTCTTCCAAATCTCCCCAGAACCTTTCTACTGTGTCTTCGTCTTAAAAAATAAAATAACTCACTGAGTCCAATTAGATGTGCTTGTAGTTACTAGGAAATTTCTTCTCTTCCCTTTTAAATACAGAAAAAAAATTATACAGCATTTTTTGATCAAGATTTCCTCTTCACCAATTCTTCTAGATTCTAACTCCTTTTTTTTAATTTTTAATATTTTTATTACATATTTTCCTCAATTACATTTCCAATGCTATCCCAAAAGTCTCCCATAGCGCCCCCCAATTCCCTACCCACCCATTCCCATTCTTTTGGCCCTGGCATTCCCCTATATTGGGGCATATAAAGTTTGCAAGTCCAATGGGCCTCTCTTTCCAGTGATGGCCGACTAGGCCAACTTTCGATACATATGCAGCTAGAGACAAGAGCTCCGGGGTACTGGTTAGTTCATAATGTTGTTCCAACTATAGGGTTGCAGATCCCTTTAGCTCCTTGGGTACTTTCTCTAGCTTCTCGATTGAAAGCCCTGTGATACATCCAATAGCTGACTGTGAGCATCCACTCCTGTGTTTGCTAGGCCCCTGCATAGTCTCACGAGAGACAGCTATCTTTGGGTCCTTTCAGCAAAATCTTGCTAGTGTATGCAATGGTGTCAGCATTTAGAAGCTGATTATGGGATGGATCCCTGGATACGGCAGTCTCTAGATGGTCCATCCTTTCATCACAGCTCCAAGCTTTGTCTCTGTAACTCCTTCCATGGGTGTTTTGTTCCCAATTCTAAGAAGGGGCACAGTGTCCACATTTTGGTCTTCATTCTTCTTGGGTTTCATGCGTTTAGCAAATTGTATCTTATATCTTGGATATCCTAAGTTTTGGGCTAATATCCACTTATCAGTGAATACATATTGTGTGAGTTCCTTTGTGATTGTGTTACCTCACTCAAGATGATGCCCTCCAGGTCCATCCATTTGGCTAGGAATTTCATAAATTCATTCTTTTTAATAGCTGAGTAGTACTCCATTGTGTAGATGTACCATAATTTCTGTATCCATTCCTCTGTTGAGGGACATCTGGGTTCTTTCCAGCTTCTGGCTATTATAAATAGGGCTGCTATGAACATAGTGGAGCATGTGTCCTTCTTACCGGTTGGGACATCTTCTGGATATATGCCCAGGAGAGGTATTGCTGCATCCTCCGGTAGTACTATGTCCAATTTTCTGAGGAACCGCCAGACTGATTTCCAGAGTGGTTGTACAAGCTTGCAATCCCACCAACAATGGAGGAGTGTTCCTCTTTCTCCACATCCTCGCCAGCATCTGCTGTCACCTGAATTTTTGATCTTAGCCATTCTGACTGGTGTGAGGTGGAATCTCAGGGTTGTTTTGATTGGCATTTCCCTGATGATTAAGGATGTTGAACATTTTTTCAGGTGCTTCTCTGCCATTTGGTATTCTTCAGGTGAGAATTTTTTGTTCAGTTCTGAGCCCCATTTTTTAATGGGGTTATTTGACTTTCTGGAGTCCACCTTCTTGAGTTCCTTATATATATTGGATATTAGTCCCCTATCTGATTTAGGATAGGTAAAGATCCTTTCCCGATCTGTTGGTGGTTTTTTTGTCTTATTGATGGTGTCTTTTGCCTTGCAGAAGCTTTGCAGTTTCATGAGGTCCCACTTGTCAATTCTCGATCTTACAGCACAAGCCATTGCTGTTCTATTCAAGAATTTTTCCCCTGTGCCCATATCTTCAAGGCTTTTCCCCACTTTCTCCTCTATAAGTTTCAGTGTCTCTGGTTTTATGTGAAGTTCCTTGATCCACTTAGATTTGACCTTAGTACAAGGAGATAGGAATGGATCAATTCGCATTCTTCTACATGAAAACAACCAGTTGTGCCAGCACCATTTGTTGAAAATGCTGTCTTTCTTCCACTGGATGGTTTTAGCTCCCTTGTCGAAGATCTAGTGACCATAGGTGTGTGGGTTCATTTCTGGGTCTTCAATTCTATTCCATTGGTCTATTTGTCTGTCACTATACCAGTACCACACCGTTTTTTATCACAATTGCTCTGTAGTAGAGCTTTAGGTCCGGCATGGTGATTCCACCAGAGGTTCTTTTATCCTTGAGAAGAGTTTTTGCTATCCTAGGTTTTTTGTTATTCCAGATGAATTTGCAGATTGCACTTTCTAATTCGTTGAAGAATTGATTTGGAATTTTGATGGGGATTGCATTGAATCTGTAGATTGCTTTTGGCAAGATAGCCATTTTTACAATGTTGATCCTGCCAATCCATGAGCATGGGAGATCTTTCCATCTTCTGAGATCTTCTAGAATTTCTTTCTTCAGAGACTTGAAGTTTTTATTATACAGATCTTTCACTTCCTTAGTTAGAGTCACGCCAAGATATTTTATATTATTTGTGACTATTGAGAAGGGTGTTGTTTCCCTAATTTCTTTCTCAGCCTGTTTATTCTTTGTGTAGAGAAAGGCCATTGATTTGTTTGAGTTAATTTTATATCCAGCTACTTCACCGAAGCTGTTTATCAGGCTTAGGAGTTCTCTGGTGGAATTTTTAGGGTCACTTATATATACTATCATATCATCTGCAAAAAGTGATATTTTGACTTCATCTTTTCCAATTTGTATCCCTTTGATCTCCTTTTGTTGTCGAATTGCTCTGGCTAGGACTTCAAGTACAATGTTGAATAGGTATGGAGAAAGTGGACAGCCTTGTCTAGTCCCTGATTTTAGAGGGATTGCTTCAAGCTTCTCACCATTTACTTTGATGTTGGCTACTGGTTTGCTGTAGATTGCTTTTATCATGTTTAGGTATGGGCCTTGAATTCCTGATCTTTCCAAGACTTTTATCATGAATGGGTGTTGGATCTTGTCAAATGCTTTTTCCGCATCTAAGGAGATGACCATGTGGTTTTTGTCTTTGAGTTTGTTTATATACTGGATTACGTTGATGGATTTCTGTATATTGAACCATGCCTGCATCCCTGGGATGAAACCTACTTGGTCAGGATGGATGATTGTTTTGATGTGTTCTTGGATTCGGTTAGCAAGAACTTTATTGAGGATTTTTGCATCAATATTCATAAGGGATATTGGTCTGAAGTTTTCTATCTTTGTTGGGTCTTTTTGTGGTTTAGGTATCAGAGTAATTGTGGCTTCATAGAATGAGTTGGGTAGAGTACCTTCTGTTTCTATTTTGTGGAATAGTTTATGAAGAACTGGGATTAGATCTTCTTTGAAGGTCTGATAGAACTCTGCACTAAACCCATCTGGTCCTGGGCTTTTTTTGGTTGGGAGACTATTAATGACTGCTTCTATTTCTTTGGGGGATATAGGGCTGTTTAGATCATTAACCTGATCTTGGTTCAACGTTGGTACCTTGTACCTGTCTAGGAACTTCTCCATTTCATCCAGGTTCTCCAGTTTTGTTGAGTATAGCCTTTGGTAGAAGGATCTGATGGTGTTTTGGATGTCTTCAGGATCTGTTGTTATGTCTCCTTTTTCATTTCTGATTTTGTTAATTAGAATGCTTTCCCTGTGCCCTCTAGTGAGTCTGGCTAAGGGTTTATCTATCTTGTTGTTTTTCTCAAAGAACCAGCTCCTTGATTGGATTATTCTTTGAATAGTTCTTCTTGTTTCCACTTGATTGATTGTGCCCCTGAGTTTGATTATTTCCTGCCGTCTACCCCTTTTGGGTGAATTTGCTTCCTTTTGTTCTAGTGCTTTTAGGTGTGTTGTCAAGCTGCTAATGTGTGCTCTTTCTAGTTTCTTTTTGGAGGCACTCAGAGCTATGAGTTTTCCTCTTAGAAATGCTTTCATTGCGTCCCATAAGTTTGGGTATGTTGTGGCTTCATTTTCATTGAACTCTAAAAAGTCCTTAATTTCTTTCTTTATTCCTTCCTTGACAAGGTATCATTGAGAAGAGTGTTGTTCAGTTTCCACGTGAATGTTGGCTTTGTATTAGTTATTTTGTTATTGAAGATCAGCCTTAGTCCATGGTGATCTGATAGGATGCATGGGACAATTTCAATATTTTTGTATCTGTTGAGTTCTGTTTTGTGCCCAATTATGTGGTCAATTTTGGAGAAGGTACCATGAGGTGCTGAGAAGAAGGTATATCCTTTTGTTTTAGGGTAAAATGTTCTGTAGTTATCTGCCAGATCCATTTGATCCATAACTTCTGTTAGTTTCACTGTGTCCCTGTTTAGTTTCTGTTTCCATGATCTGTCCATTGGTGAAAGTGGTGTGTTGAAGTCTCCCACTATTATTCTATGAGGTTCAATGTGTGCTTTGAGATTTACTAAAGTTTCTTTAATGAATGAGGCTGCCTTTGTATTTGGAGCATAGATATTCAGGATTGATAGTTCCTCTTGGAGGATTTTAACTTTGATGAGTATGAAGTGCCCCTCTCTGTCTTTTTTGATGACTTTGGGTTGGAAGTCAATCTTATCAGATATTAGAATGGCTACTACAGCTTGTTTCTTCATACCATTTGCTTGGAAAATTGTTTTCCAGCCTTTCATTCTGAGGTAGTGTCTATCCTTTTCTCTGAGATGAGTTTCCTGTAAGCAGCAAAATGTTGGGTCTTGTTTGTGTAGCCAGTTTGTTAGTCTATGTCTTTTTATCGGGGAGTTGAGACCATTGATATTAAGAGATATTAAGGAAAAGGAATTGTTGTTTCCTGTTATTTTTGTTGTTAAAGTTGGCATTCTGTTCTTGTGGCTGTCTTCTTTTAGGTTTGTTGAGGGATTACCTTCTTGTTGTTTCTAGGGCGTGGTTCCCATCCTTGTATTGGTTTTTTCCTGTTATTATCCTTTGAAGGGCTGGATTCGTGGAGAGATAATGTGTGAATTTGGTTTTGTCATGGAATACTTTGGTTTCTCCATCTATGTTAATTGAGAATTTGGCTGGGTATAGTAGCCTGGGCTGGAATTTGTGTTCTTTTAGTGTCTGTATAACATCTGTCCAGGATCTTCTGGCTTTCATAGTCTCTGGTGAAAAATCTGGTGTAATTCTGATAAGCTTGCCTTTATATGTTACTTGGCCTTTTTCTCTTACTGCTTTTAGTATTCTATCTTTATTTAGTGCATTTGTTGTTCTGATTATTATGTGTCGGGAGGTATTTCTTTTCTGGTCCAGCCTATTTGGAGTTCTGTAGGCTTCTTGTATGTTCATGGGCATCTCTTTCTTTAGATTTGGGAAATTTTCTTCTATAATTTTGTTGAAGATGTTTACTGGTCCTTTGAGTTGAAAATCTTCATTCTCATCCACTCCTATTATCCGTAGGTTTGGTCTTCTCATTGTGTCCTGTATTTCCTGGATGTTTTGAGTTAGGATCTTTTTGCATTTTCCATTTTCCTTGATTGTTGTGCCGATGTTCTCTATGGAATCTTCTGCACCTGAGATTCTCTCTTCCATCTCTTGTATTCTGTTGCTGATGCTGGTATCTATGGTTCCAGATTTTTTTCCTAGGGTTTCTATCTCCAGTGTTGCCTCATTTTGGGTTTTCTTTATTGTGTCTACTTCCCTTTTTAGGTCTTGGATGGTTTTGTTCATTTCCATCATCTGATTGGATGTGTTTTCCTGTTTCTCTTTAAGGACTTCTACCAGTTTGGTTGTGTTTTCCTGTTTTTCTTTAAGGACTTGTAACTCTTTAGCCATGTTCTCCTGTAGTTCTTTAAAGTCCTTCTTGATGTCCTCTATCATCATCATGAGATATGCTTTTAAATCCAGGTCTAGCTTTTCAGGTGTGTTGGGGTGCCCTGGACTGGGCGAAGTGGGAGTGCTGGGTCCTAATGATGGTGAGTGGTCTTGGTTTCTGTTAGTAAGATTCTTACGTTTACCTCTCGCCATCTGGTAATCTCTGGAGTTGTTATAGTTGTCTCTGTTCAGAGGTTGTTCTTCTGGTGATTCTGAGTATCCTCTGTCAGCAGAGCTGGGAGACAGGCTCTCTCCTCTGATTTTCAGTGGTTAGAGCACTCCCTGCTGACAAGCTTTCCTCTTAAAGGGAAGGTGTACAGATATCTGGCGTTTGGACCTTCTCCTGGCCGAAGAAGAAGGCCGAAAACAGGACCTTTCCCAGATGCTGTGTTGCTTTGGCAGGTCACAGAAGCTGTCAGCTTCTGTGGTGCACACTCTCAGCTGTGCAGACTACGTTCCTAAGTTCAGAGGAGTCCTGGATCCAAGATGTGCTCCCTGCTCCTGAGGCAGAGGGCTCCTGTGCAGGGCAGAATACAGTCTTCCAGCTGGGAGGGTGCAGGATGTCTGCAGCCCCAAAAGGGTACTGCCTCAGCGGCTCTGTGGCTCCCGCCTGTCCCAGAAGCTGTCTGCCTCTGTGGTCCTCACTCTCACCTCTGCAGACTAAGTTCGGCGGAGCCCTGGAGCCAAGATGGCGCTCCCTGCAGGGTGGATCACTGTCCTTCGGCTGGGAGGGTGCTGGATGTCTGCAGCCCCAAAAGGGTGCTGCCTCAGCGACTCTGTGGCTCCCGCCTGTCCCAGAAGCTGTCTGCCTCTGTGGTCCTCACTCTCACCTCTGCAGACTAAGTTCGGAGGAGTCCCGGAGCCAATATGGCGCTCCCTGCAGGGCAGATCACTGTCCTCTGGCTGGGAGGGTGCCGGATGTCTGCGGCCCCAAAAGGGTGCTGCCTCAGTGGCTCTATGGCTCCCGCCTGTCCCAGAAGCTGTCTGCCTCTGTGGTCCTCACTCTCACCTCTGCAGACTAAGTTCGGCGGAGCCCCGGAGCCAAGATGGCACTCCCTGCAGGGTGGATCACTCTAGATTCTAACTCCTAACTTCAGTCTCTCTCCCTCTCCCCCTCCTCCTTTCCCTCCCCTCCCCCTCCCCCTCTCCCTCCCCCTTCCCCTCTCTCTCCTCTGGGTTCTCTCTCTCTCTCTCTCTCTCTCTCTCTCTCTCTCTCTCTCTCTCTCTCTCTCTCTTCTCCTCTGGCTCTCTCTTTTCTCCTCTGGCTCTCTTTCTCTGGCTCTCTCTCCACACAGGCAAGCAAAAACAAACTACAATTTAAAAATAAATAACCTGAGAAACATACACATACAAAACCTGTAAAACCTGCAAATTGGAAGCCATAACATATAAGCAAATGACCAGCAAGATTAAAATAAATAAATAAAGCAAAAACAAACAAACAAACAAAAACAAGTTGCTCAAACAGAGCAATAAAAAGCCTTTTGGTGTGTGTGTGTGTGTGTGTGTGTGTGTGTGTGAAGCTCTTTATACTTGAACATCTGATATTTCTTTTTAGTGCAGATCTTTTTGAGATCTTCAGAGGAGCCTATATAAGTTTACATTCAAAATAAAACCACAGATCATGACCAGAAGAATTGCCTTCAGGATATCTGTAGTTTTGCCTCTGGGCATCTTTGATTTCATGTGGTGTTTTAGAGATGTGGACTCAGTTTTCCTATAGGTTTAAATCAAATGTCCTGTGTACCTGAGAGAGCACCTCAATGGACATTGGATAGTGTGCTGCTACAGATGTTTCTGTCAAGTTCCTGATACCTTAAACCCACCAGGCTTAGGATTCCATATTATTAGTGAAAATATGACGACATGCAGTTTTTGCCCTACATCCTAAAGTATCCCCTATCTTTACTACAAAAATTAAATTTTTATTCAGTATTCAAAGGATATTTATTATTTCTGCAGCTTCATTGAACAGGTGCATAATACAAGTTAGCATGTGAGATCACTCTATAGGCAGAAATGCAAACTTTTTCATTACTGCTTCCAAGCCTGATACCAAAACCAAATGGGGCTCAATACCAGCTCTCTGTTGTCAACAGCTCAAGAGCTGCATGTGTAGAACACTCTGCAGGGCAACTCCTCATAGATGAAGATAGGAAATGACCTCAAAGGAAAGGAATATCAAAGAGCAAACCTAAGAGGTGACCTGACTTATCAAATATTGTGTATATCCCAATGAAAAGGAAAATACGGTTTACAATAAGGAACTCAAGACTTGGGAGCAGTTGAAAAAACAAAACTCTTAAAGGAAACTTACAAAAATCCTGATACAGAAAAGACAACAGTATGTTCAAACTGAAAAATGTGGTTGGCCTTGTTTGTCCATGTTTTCTTGAAGCACAACCCCTGGAATTGCTATAGCTTTCATTGCTGTTGCCCAATCTTAGCAGTGACTTTGACAAAGAAAAGGAAAGGCTAGTTAGGAATTAGGGGACAAAATTCAGAAAGATTATATATGATTAATATGATTCAGTGTTTAATTCACCAAGATTAGGCAAGCTAGAAATGGGTGCCATGCAAAAATAACAGAAGGGAGTAGAAAGCCTTTTTCCTGTAACATATGATACCAGGTACCTGGAGCAATTGTACACTTTAAATAACTGAAGGAGGGATGCATATTTTAGCCATATCTCCATAAATACCATGTAAAGTGTGTAAACACCCCAAACAAAGCCAGATGGAGTGTTGAATATTTATTTTTAGTCTGTAATTGCTAGCTTCGGAAATATCAGGTAATTCTGAGCATTCATGTTTTGTTTTTTAGACCTTCAATGCTCAGTAGATAGTGTAAAGTGAGGTGTGCCCTTATACTAGAAGAAGTCCCTGAACTCTAGATAAATGCATATGAGGTTCAAGAAGTCCCTGTACCCTAGCTAAATGCACAGGTTCATCATTTCCTAGAGCACAGTGGTGGATACCACTTCAGAGTTAGGTATGTGGGTCTTCTATAGGTGGGTTCTGAATGAAGTACCATATGCTTCTTGGATGCCAGGACCTTGCATACTTACTCTTTGAGGGGATGGCAGTGTGGTAACATGCTGAAGATGGCAGAGTCTCGGTTTAGAAATGAATGAGTACTGACCGAGAGCACAGGCAGGAGTCACCAAGAAGAATTGTAATTTTTCCTTATAGGTGCTTACCATTGACTTTCTTCTTTTTCCACATGAAAAACTCGGAGGCAAGAGTCCTTAAGACCATTTCAGAACTAAAGATTAGGGAAAGTTTGTTGTTGTTTTTGTTGTTGTTGTTGTTTTTGTTGCTATGGTCAGACAGTATCATGTGGGATCAACAGATGACCAAGCATGGGATGCAATGTCATCTGTTGGTGAAATGTAATACATCAGCCCTCTGACACTAATTTCACTCTTCTACATAGGCACTTAGTAATTATGAGTGACGGACTAAACAAATGAATCTCAAAATATTCTTTCCTGAAAAATTATCCCACTATTAACTAAAGTTCCATCCTTCACTACAGTCATGGATTTAAGGTACAGGTGTCAGGGAATGATTGCTAGACAACTCCTTACACTGGAACAGCGATATGCACCTACTTACTAAGTTTTATCATGACTTGCTCTAGTTGTTAATGGCCTAGTTGACCATCATTGGGAAGAGAGGCCCCTTGGTCTTGCAAACTTTATATGCTTCAGTATGGGGCAACGCCAGGGCCAAGAAGTGGGAGTGGGTGGGTAGGGGAATGGAGGGGGAGGGTCTGGGGGACTTTTGGGATAGCATTTGAAATGTAATGAAGAAAATACCTAATTTAAAAAAGGGGGGGCACTACAAGGCTCATAAATACCTACAGCTTTAAATCCTAAAGTTTTTTCTCCTATACTCCAGGTCTTATAAACAGAGCCTAAGATTTTCTGACTAAGTAGTATTGATTTCTACAGCTAAAACAAAACAACAAACAAATAAACAAACAAACAAAAAAGCTTCTTAGATATCATGTGCTTTGTTAGCATAGAAGTTGCAGACTAACCCTGGCTTTACATAGTCTAAGTTTTTGTTCCTGTCTCAACAGTGCTTAATTAACTCCTTTGAATGTTGACTCTGGATAAACTGACTACAATTTCCAGTGACATGTTTATATAAAACTATAGAAGTAGCCTAAGTAAATATCATAGTTTAGTGTTAAAGCAGTGATATGTAGTCTGTGTATCACAATGCTGATGAGTAAGGAATTGTTTCTAAAGTAATTGATTAAGGAAGAAGATTGTGATAACCTGGAAAGGAAGACACTTCAGCATGAAATGAGAGTTTTGTCCAATTGGCTTCTACTATGTATTTGAAGAGTTTTAGAAATATCTCCTTACCTTCTTTCTGTATTTCTGGCTTCTAAGGACAGCACTGGGTTTCTTATCTTCTGTTATCTTTTCTACTGGCATTGATTAGGAACCAAATTCTCTGCCTTTCTTGACTTGATACATATTTATCTTTGAGAATTCTAATGCACTACTTTGTCTTCCATGGATATCATTCAGATAGTATAGTGCTGAGAAGAATTGGCATTTCATGACAGTAAAAGAAGAGAGCAATGGTCCAGATGCTGTGGCCAGAGAGTGCTCACAAGGCAATGAATCCCCACTGAAACTGATCTATCCCAAGACAAGCCTCAATGGAAGACAGACTCAGGGGCTCCTACTCATCACTGCTGGCCTATTAATCCCTGACACATTCAGAGAGAAGGAAAGGCATTGCCTTCAGTTGAATACCCACTGGTGACCCCATCAGGCTCCAGTACATAGTTCCGATAAATGGTCACACAGATGGCACTAGTTAAGCTAATTGGGTCATGAACCAAAACCAAAAGTCATGAAACTTTGAAAGAGATTGAAAGTTATTTGTAGGGATAGTTGATATGGAAGAAAAAAGATGAGAGAAGGTGGAAAATGCATAAATACATGGATGAAATTATCAATGTATAGATGACTTAATAAAAATAAAAAGCCTGGGAAATAAAAGTGAGGCAAATCAAAATCAAAGGATTGGTGGTAATATTATGGACAAAGCATAATATGTATTTGGATATGGATCATGAATGAGAGGGAGGCTTTTGGAATAAGTCTCAGATTCAGGCTTTGATTTCTGGAGCTGTTGACAAAATGGAGAGAAGCACAGAACACTTTCTAACAGCTGGAGGGAAGCAGTGGTAGCCTGATTCACAACCAGTCTGTTTGAGGATGTGCAGCAGATGACCATAGGCTGCTGAGTATGTTAGTTTAGATCATAGGTGGGTGTTGAGCAGACAAATAGGGTATTCACATTACAGACTCAGCTGTCAGTGTCTACTAAGGGAATAACTGTGATGATGTAGGCTTTGAGAGGAGTGAAAACCCAATTGTGGTATTGTCAAGCCCAGGGATATAAAGGAGGGTGTCTTGAGGGAGAAGGAAAATGGAATCAAAAGTGAATGAAACTAAACATCATTTAAAGCAGTCTCTAGTTAAAGTGGGCAAAAATCATTGGCCCTGTACTGGCCTAGAAGCCTTGCATATTTCATTGAGTGCTATCCTGTCTGTTGAAGTGAAATTTTGTTTCCCAGTGACCTCAGATCCTCTGTACCTGGTATTCTTAACAGATGGAAAAGCTAAGCTTCAAGCTTAAGACTGTATATTATATGTCCTCCTTAGATTTAGGGCTGGCTATACTATGCATGAGACCCAGAACAAATGAAAATCATGGGCTTCCCAACTCAAAGAACAAGAAACTAACACCAATAAAAACTTATGCTATCCTTTCCTCCATGGCCTCACCCTCTATTGTCATGTTTTAGATTTTTCTGTTTGGACCAGCAATATGGCTCCCTTGGAAAAAAGTTGCTAGTTGCAAAAACCTGAGTTCAATTCTGAAACTCACAGTGGGAGGTGAGAATCAGACCTGTGAGTTGTCCTCTGACTTCTATACGTGTGCCACAGAGCATGCATCCAGGTGTACGTCACATCCACCCTCACCCACAAATACCAAACTATACAATTCAATTCTATCTTATTTAAAGAATAAAATATAAGCCTGAAGGTGGCAGCCATCACATTTAATCCCAACACTTGGGGAGCTCAAGGGCCATCCAGTCTACAGAATGAGTACAGGAGAGTCAGGGCTACAACAGTGAAACCTTGTCTCAACAAAACAAAACAGCAAAAAATTAAAGTAGTAATATCCTTATCCAACTTCTCGTCATGAAATATCAGTTTTAAGTGCAAGAATAAGAATTGTGGCCTCTTGTGGAGAATACCAAGTTACACGGCTCGGACTTCACAGTCTCTACACACAAAGTTAATTTTACCAGAACACCAGACTCACTGCTACAGAGGGTGTTTTACCTGCCGTGCCTGGAGCATGCGCCTTCTTGTATGACCCTCTGCCTGAGCTTAGTTAGGAATGGGGAGATGGAAAAGGAGCCACAGCCACATGAACGTTCTCTCTGGTTGGGTGTCACATTGTTCAGCTAATAGGTTGACTAATAGATTTTTTTAAAACACAAATGAGATATGGTGTGTTGTTCTATCATAATGGCACCTGCCTGTAGTCACAGCACTTGGAGAGCAGAGGCAGGAGGATCACACATTCAAGGCTAGCCTGGATTACAGAGGAAAGCTGCTCTTCCTTTACCATAAAACCATTAGGACAAGGTTCCTCAGTCACTTGTCTCTTAGATGGCTTTTTAAATGTGATTTTTGAGATTAATAATATAATTACATCATTACTTTGCCCTTTCCTTTCTGCCCTTCAACCCCTCCCATTCTAAGGAATGCTGAGAGAAGAAAAATAGTCTTCCCCTGGCGGGGGGGGGCAATGTTTTATTAGATATTTTCTTTATTTACATTTCAAATGTTTTATCCCCTTTCCTGGTTTCCCCTCCGAAAACCTCCTCCCCCATCCTCCTGCTCACCAACCCACCCACTCCTGCTTCTTGGCCCTGGCATTCCCCTGCATAGAGCCTTTACAGGACCAAGGACCTCTCCTCCCACTGATGACCAACTAGGCTATCCTCTGCTACACATGCAGCTGGAGCCATGAGTCCCACCATGTGTACCCTTTGGTTAACAACAAATTTTTTATCCTACACCAAAGGGTTGCATTGCTTTGTATTTGCAGTTGAAATGAATTTTGGTTCAAATAGTGAGCCTCTCAATGAGGATGTAGCCCTGCTTATTCAGTACAGATGAAGGGCTTTGACCTCACTCTTCACTTTCTGTCTACAGCCTCACCCTGTGACCCTGCAAATAGTACACAAGAGTGACCAATGGTCCTGGTACATTGTCATATTTGCTTGGGTTCATGCTGCATTGGACTTCAGACTTCAGTTTTAAACTCAGGTTCAAACATAAAATCACTACAATTTCAAGACAGCAGCAACATAGCATTAAAGCTAGATAAGGGCTTTTCTGAATTTGAGTCACATTCAACTGTGCATCTGTGAAACTGGCCTTGGCTACGACCTTCTATCATGTGCCTTCTTCCTACAGCACAGTGCCTCACCTCTGAATGACCAACGTCAACAGTTTGAAAAGGCAGCCGAATTATAAAGACAAGCAATGGCATCATGGGGCAGAGGGGAGTGGCTCCTCTTTACGCCTCAGTTGTACACTTTGTATTATATTTAGCTGTAAAGAAAGCTACAATATCAGTAAGAATGAACTACTTCTCAAGTGTCACATACCCCTCTACTATATGGCATTTTTGTAGACCTGGTGACAGAAAGATGTGAACATGACTGGGTCATTTTATGTCACCTCTGTATTACCTTTTGTATGGCTTGTTCTTCTGTTAGGTGGTTGGCCACAGAGGGGAAATCACTGTGGATCTGCTACGACTCCTTGTGCAGGGGGAGATGTGTGTGCACTGGTGCAGGGAGGTGAAGAAGCAAGTGCTCTTTCCTTGGTTATTGGGATTCATCCCTGTTATGTTTCTTTTCTATGAGGCATTGTTTTGAAATAGACAAAAGCTCCAGCAGTGCCATTACCTGACTGCTCTGCTCTTGTCTTTGTCATATAATAGCTTTTCATTCACTGAGATGCTGAGGAATGAAAGAGAGACAGTTTATTAAGACTAGATGTGGCTTTCATAAGTCCCTCAGGATTTTGTTGCACAATCTTTAATATTTTTGCATATCCAGGTCATATTTGTAAAATCTTTGAAATTATGTATTTCTATTCCCTTATTAAATCAATTGTTTTAAATATACATCAGACTACAAAGTAGACATATTCCCATCCACTGTTTCAGAAGCTATAGAGTTAAATTTTGGAAAGGTGAAGCAGAGCTCATTATGCATATCTTTGAATCATGTTATGATGTATTTCCTCTTTGTGTACACAAATGTGGCATGCATGCATTTGTTGCTTTGCATACCTGTGCATACATTTGTTGCTGTGCATATCTGTGCATGTGTGTGTGGCAGGTGGAGAACAAAGCTAAGATTTTTACTCAGTAGCTCTGCACATTACTTTTTAATAAAGAGTCTCACTGAACCTGAATTTACCCTTTGTCTAGATTGGTAGTTAGTAAGCCTCCACAATCTGTCTCTGTCCCCTGCATTGGGATTTTCATACTTGGGGCCACAACAATCTGCTTTTATTTGGCTGTGGGCATTTGCATCCCGGTCCTCTTGTCTATCACTCACTTCACTGACTGAACCATCTCCCCAGCACCAACTTCCCTTTTTATTTTGTTAAATGTTTATCCTTTAATATTGCAAATTTCTTGGTCCCTAATTTTTCGTGACCTCTTTTATAATGATTATAAACACAGAAGCACACAGGCTGACACACGTTTGTACATTTTGCATAGTGACTTTTCTGAAAACTTTGCATTAAAAGAATAGTGAGACTGCAGGGCATGGGTGCACATGATGGCTGCAGTCTCATCAGTAATGAGGCAGAACCGGAATATTGCCTTACTATTAGTCTCCGTAATAAGTTCTCAGTCATCTGTGCTTCAAAACAAAAATTAAAAATAGGAGCAAACATACCAAGCAGCAAATCCAAAATTTTCTTCTTTCTAAGATTTTTAAAAACATAATAATTATTTTCTGAAATCAATATATGTGTTAGGTGTTTGCATAAATTTAAAAGAGCATATTGCTCGGAAGGATTTTATGAATTTATAATGTGAACTACAAGCAGTGGCCTCTTAAAATGGAGGATTTTCAGCACTAGATAAGATCTAAGTCTGGGTTTCCGTGAGCCAAGGATGTCATATTTTCACATATTACAAGACAGGCTTTATTCTTATCACCACCTCAACAATCAGAGAACTGAGCCTTTACATAGAATACTAAAGATAATGACCCTGTGAAGATGAGTGTAGACTAGATTTCCGACAGATTTCCAATGTTGTGTTCAAAAACCATTCCTCTAGTGTGCTTTGGCACAAAGATTGATTGGCCATTATTTGCTCCAGTAGGAATTGTACTATGTAATGACTTGGCAAAAATATCTTAATGGTACCATCTGTTTGTGCCATTTATTTGTTTTCTTTTCCTTACTACTGGCAAAGCCTGTGTCTATAAAATATACCTGGCAAACTGTGTTTCTTTCTCGACTAGTTTTCTGATCACCACCTAGAGTGGAGGAGAATGAAATAGCTCGAGGAGATAGATGATTGCATGTCTACTAGACAAATTACTACAGAATCAATAAGACTGCCTCTGTAAAATATTGACAGACAGGTTTTTCTGAGTGTCTAATTCTGCATCCAGTCCATTTCCTAGTGATTTCTGGACCATCTCTAGAACCTAGGAATCCCTCTAAGCATCCCAGGATTAGTGTATGACAATGAAATAAATATTTTCAGTTATTATTAGATTGAAGGTATGATGCCCACTCATCATAAGCTTTGTATCTCTAGGCGCTCTTAGAAAAGGATTTAGGAAAAACAGCCAGGCTTTCCCCCATGAACCTCAATTATCTTCTTTGTCGCAGACTGTAATATCAGCCCAGAAACTTAGGATACCCAAGATATAAGATACAATTTGCAAAACACATGAAACTCAAGAAGAATAAAGACCAAAGTGTGGACACTTTGCCCCTTCTTAGAATTGGTAACAAAACTCCCATGGAAGGAGTTACAAAGTATGGAGCTGAGACGAAAGGATGGACCATCTAGAGACTGCCATACCTGGGGATCCATCCAAATGCTGACACCATTGCACACACTAGCAAGATTTTGCTGAAAGGACCCTGATATAGCTGTCTCTTGTGAGGCTATGCCGGGGCCTAGCAAACACAGAAGTGGATGCTCACATTCAGCTATTGGATGGATCACAGGGCCCCCAATGGAGGAGCTAGAGAAAGTACCCAAGGAGCTAAAGGGGTCTGAAAACTTATAGGTGGGAAAACAATATGTACTAACCAGTACCCCCCCCCCAGAGCTTTCGTCTCTAGCTGCACATGTATCAGAAGATGGCCTAGTCGGCCATCATGAAAAGAGAGGCCCATTGGACTTGCAAATTTTATCTGTCTCAGTACAGGGGAATGCCAGGGCCAAGAAGTGGGAGTGGGTGGGTAGGGGAATGGGGGGGTATGGGGGACTTTTGGGATAGCATTGGAAATGTAAATGAAGAAAATACCTAACTAAAATTAAAACAAACAAACAGACAAACAAAAATACCAAGTACTTTCTTTTCTTTCCAGTTCTGATTTTCTGCTGTTTTTCATGCCCTAGTTAGGGATTAAATTTTATCTTGGGTATCTTTTATCATAGACACCAAAACTAATGAGCTGCCCCCCAATAAAATGGAATTTTGAGTTACAAGAAAAGCTATATAGGCAGAACAATTGTAGAATCTGTTTTAATGTAGTTTAAAGTACTCTGTGGCTATACTTTCTAATCTATTAGGGAAAGGCAAAGACTTATACAATGTGATTATCTCATTTCCACAGTTAGTCACATCTCATTTGTTATCATAATCAACAGAACCTGTTCCTAGTCAGCTACCTAGTGTGGAATTAGAACAGAACTAGTTTTCTGCAGTTGAAAGGATGGGTGAGCACCTTTTCCATAAAGTAAATGCTGGCATACGTCACATATAAGTTTGAATAGGAAAACTACCTCCCCCATAGGCTCATAAATTGAATGATCATTAGGGAGTAGTGCTATTTGACAGGGATTATGAGGGTTTTTTGTTTTTTTTTTTTAAGATTAGGTATGGCCTCATTGGAGGAAGTTTGTTACTAGGGGGGAGGGGGAAGTTTGGAGTTTCAAGTACTCAAACCAGGCCCAATGAATCTCTCTTCCTTCTGCCTGAGGATATGGATATAGAACTCTTAGCTACCTCTGCAGCACCATGTTTGCCTGCCTGCTACCATGCTTCCTGCAGTAAAGACAGTGGACTTAACCTCTGATTGTCAACAAATGCTAACTAAATGTCTCCTTGGTAACAGTCACTGTGGTCATGGTTTCTCTTCACATCAATAGAACATTGACTAAGACAACATATCGTACCCCATCTGGGAAACTCGGGGAATAAACTGTGAATTGTGAAACTAAAGCCCTGGTCTTTAGTCTTAGAATTAACAAGGAAACAAACAAGTGAACAAATACAATTTGAGGGCAATTTATGAATACTAGACAAAACTTGAAATGTATAAACTAATTAATGTCAATGAGGCTAGTTAGCATCATTAAATACCTAAGAAAACTTTAAATCTAGGGAGAACTGCAAAAGAAAAAGAAAAGATTTCCTTAGTTTAAGACTTAAAAATGAGATTACCTTGAGATAAAAAAACGTAATAGTTGAATCAACTTTATTAGCAAAAATCTAATTTCTCCGAATGACCACAAAGTTACAGAATTGTATGTCAGTGAAATTAGGGCTTCATAATTTCTAGTTGCCCCTTATACCTCTGCCTTTTGAAAAAAAAATCCATTCTTCTCTGAGAGTCAGCTTTCATAAGATCCCTGAACATACCCCTCTGGGCAGGGCTCAGGTAGTGACACCATTCCTCTCACTGGCCAGCCCTCTCTATCTAACAAAACCTGATGGGTTTATTCTGCATCCATAGCTACTTTTCCTCTGGTGCACTTTATTAAACTCTGTGCTTCCCAATTAATGCACATCAATTATGTGAACCACAACCACTGATAACCAGCACCTGGCAGCTCTTTTGGAATAGGAATTTATTCAGGGCTGCAGTCCCTTCTACAGAACGAGAATCTACATTTTAACAATAATCCAGTAGATTACTACACTGTTAAACTTTGTAAAGCAACATTGGCTTCCAAATAATGACAGCTACTGACTGATGGCTAAGAAGAAATTCCCCCAACCATAGTTTAAGAAAGGATGAGTTTGGTGAGGATATAAAGTTCACAGCAGGACAGCATCCAAGGAAGCATATGGGCAAAAGGTAAATCTAAAAGCTCTTTTGAACTGCATTAACATATTAGTCATTTTCTTAGGTTTTCACAAAACTTCCCCCGTTTTTACTGGAAAATGTTGGCACAGAAATGCAAACTCCAAGAGTTTCCATTCAGAGGCACAGGGACAGAGACACAGTGAAAGGGAGAGGCTCTCTATATGTAGTAGAAGTCTGACCTCTTTCACATCTGATCATTTAAGTACAGCATTGCCTTTAACTGCTGAGGGCAGAACAGAAATCTAATTTTCCCACCTTTAATCATTGATTTGACCTTTTCTGAATTTCTTCACATCTTTCATCATTATGAAAGTTTGAAAATGGGCATACATGGTTCACTATATTCTTAATGGAGGGCTTTGATTAATATTTATCATAAGGAAAGGAATCTGAGGTCCCAGTTCCTGCAGCATTCTTATTCTTCTTGTCTGTTTTAGCAGCAAATGTCCCTCTAAGAAATGTTCAATAAATGTTGCATATGTGCATTTATATATTTTTACATATTGATCTGTTAATTAGTAGGATGCATGTAGTCCTTAAAGAATATTTTAAAAACAAATCAAGTTAAACAGATGTTTTAGGAGAAAGAAAGGTTACACACACACAGAGAAGGGGGGGGGGTTATGTGATGCAATTTCTTTGTCTTCATTTTAAGTTTGCCTTGTGTGGTGATTTAAGAGAGAATGATCCCCATAGGGTCACATGTTTGAATGCTTGGATGCTTGGTTTCCAGTTAATGGAACTGTTTGGAAGGATTAAAAGGTGTGGCCTACACAAAGTAGGTGTATCACTGGGGACGAGCCACAAGATTTCAAAAGCCCACACTAGGCTCTCTCTCTGTCTCTCTCTGTCTCTGTCTCTCTCTGTCTCTCTCTGTCTCTCTCCCTACTTCTCCCCCTCCCTCCCCCCCTCTTTCCTTTGCCTGGTTGTTTTGGATCAGGTGTAAAGATCACAGCTACAGTTCCAATGTTATACCTCTCTTCTTCCCAGCTTGATAATCATGGACTAGCCCTTAAAAGCTGTAAGCAAGCATTATTAATTAAACACTTTCTAAGAGTTGCTTTTATCATAGCGTCTTCTCAAAGCAATAGAACAGTAACTAATATACTTTGTAAATTTGGGCTCTAAATTATAATAAATTCTCTATGACCTTGAAGTTTTACTAGGATTAAATATTCTTTCTCAAAGTGAAGTGATAGTTTAGAATTTTTCTTCTGCAGTCTGCCTATCTTTTATAGACCTACCTTCCTTCCTTCCTTCCTTCCTTCCTTCCTTCCTTCCTTCCTTCCTTCCTTCCTTCCTTCCTTTCTTTCTTTCTTTCTTTCTTTCTTTCTTTCTTTTTCTCTATAACAACAGTTTAGTGACCTTCTAAGGTACAATGCAAAACTAATCATTGCAAAGTTTCCGGTAATTCTTTGGAACTGAGCAGTGGAGGTATTTTTCCAAACCATGAATGGAATATGGAATTCATAATAGAACACACCACATCCAGTTTCAGAAAAGCCTTCCTATTCTTTCTCAACATAGAGATTCCATTTCTGAGTCCATGTCAGTGGGATTTTTTTGTTTGTTTGTTCATTTGTTTGTTTGTTTGCTTGGTGTTTTTTGTTTTGTTTTGTGTTTTGTGTTTTGTTTTGTTTTTAAAGAAAAGTTCTAGGCAGCTTGAGAAATGAATATATGTATCCAAACCTTTAAGCAGCAGTCATTATGTACCACCAGCTTGGCTTGGCCCTCTACTGTGCCCTCCCACCCCCAACCCTCCAAGTAATGACACAAAGACTTTTTAATAATTATAAAATCTTAGCCTTAGATTGCAGACTAAATAAACCCAATCTTCTAGCTCTGTCCTGCCACGTGGATTGTTGGCTATCTCTCCTTCAGTTCCACCACTTGTTTCTTCCCCCATTTCGGGCTAGCTGATGATTCTTTCCCAGAGTTCCTATATCTGCCAGGTGTTCTGTCTATCCTCTACTGATTTCAGAAGGTGCCTAAGGCACATGAGGGAAGACAGAGACACACTGACACATTGTGTACAAAGACATTGCCCCAACAATTATATGTTTATAGTTTAATGGAAGCATATTCACTTACATATATCCATTCAGAAATTACTGTTAAAATTAATCATTACTGACTTTACTTCCTTTCTTAGTGACATAGATACTCCTTCAAAATAAATATAACAGCTTATTACATATTACTTTTGAGTTTGTTGATATTTAATAATGACATATGTGAGATAAAGAAATAAAATTCTTGTGTTTCAGTTCAATAGCCTTTCTTGTGTTTTTGAATTTATTTTAACTTAATTTGATAACCACTAAAAAAATAATTCTATGGGCTTAAAGACCCGTAATTCACTTCTATGAACCTGAACAGTTAAGTTATCATCTGCAACTGTGTGTTAAACTTTTCCTGGATAGATTCTCAGCAAACAAACCAAAGACAGCATTCTACCCAATTCACTTTTGGTGAGCCACTGATTCTATTAGTTTTCTATTAGAAAATAGATAAGAGGTTACTTATAGAGGCCTAAGCTTGATGGCTAGTGTTGCCAGTTAGAATATAGAATCCCCTGGGAGATGATCCTCTAGCTATGCTTGTGGAACATCATATTGATTATAGTAATTAAAGTAGAAAGGCCATCCTACATGATATAGAATCATTTACTAAGGTCCTAAGGTATATAAAAAGGAGAATACAAACTCAGCATTTTGCCCTCTGCTTCCTGGTTATATATACATTGTGGTCAGCTGCTTCAGACACTATTGTCTTAAATTCCCCACAGAGATGCACTGTGCCTTGAACTGGGACCTAAAATAAACCCTTTCTCTTTTAAGTTGTTTCAGTCAGTGTACTTTATCACTGTGAGAAGACAAGAGACAAGATGCTAAATGACTCTCAGATGCATCACTTAAAACCTACTGCAGCCTAGTAGACAACCCCAATCAAAGTTCTGCCTCTTATGTGCTCTACACATCTCCAGATCATATGCAAAGAGAACAAGATTGTGTGAAGTCATAGGAATAGGTCAAAAAGAAAGCATTTGTGGCTGCCATGTTAAGTTATAGTTTGGTGACACTTCCTAACCTAACTCTGAGGAAATGTTAGAGAGTCTGTATGTAGAGAATCACAGCTTGCTCTGATATCAAGACAGCAGTGGCCTGGTCAAACCCAGACATGAGGACAAACTTCAAATATAAACTATGTTATTTTATTGCAAATTTTATTATTATACCACATATAATATTATTCATTAAGTTGTATTAATATATCAGTTTTATCTATTATGCTTAGGTTTCCCTTTAGATTTGCTCTGATGTTATAAGGTATTATCTGGAAAAGGCTGTGCCTGAAAGAGTGATGTTTTTGCTGGGACAAAAAAAGGAATAACTTAAGAAGAAACATGAAGGAGTCTGTCTTCATCATGACCAGATAAAAAAGCTGAGGGAAGGAATACTCATGAATCAAGATAAGCATCTCAAGACACAGCTAAAGAGTGTAGAGAGATGAAGCAAAGAGAACGGAGAAGTGTGTGTGTGTCATTTACATTGGCCCACACAGTAACAGTTGGCTCATTACCTTCTCCCATCATCTGCCACAGCCTCCCACAGTTCTCTAAACAGAATGGTTTACCACCAGTTCCCAAGCTGGAACTTCCTGTTCCTGAATTTCCTTTAAAGACATCAAAGAAACATTTTTAAGCAAAAAAAAAAAAAATATTATGTGATTGAAATATGTACACTGTCTTGAGGATATTGATATTTATTATAGATATACATCTTAGAATTTACATTAAATTTCTTCAAATAAAATGTGTTGTCCAAATATGCAGAACTTAAAGGCCTTAAAATGAAGTTTAATTTCCCAAGACAAGGAACTTTTACATGTGTTCTTCCAAGAATACAATGGAAGAAATAAAATATAGTTTCAATAATGGCTATTTCAAGATATGAATATTGTCTAACACTTCATCTTTCTGTTGTATTTCTTTCATAAGAAAGGTAAAGAAATAAAATATTTGGAAGGATATAATTTTAAGGGAAGAAAATTTGTGTACAATTTGTATATAGATGTATGCGCACACACACACACATATATATGTGTATATTAAATATTTGTATATATTTGTTGTTGCTGTTACTCAGGGGTTGGGGAGGTTGAAAAGTGTCTAACTGTGTATCCTTATAGACTCCATCCTTCTGTCCCATCTTTCTAGGTGTGTGCCACAGAAGCCAGTACTATGAGTTTATGTTTTTGAAGATTAGCTTTCAAATTTTTAGCCAAAATTAAATAATTAAATTAAAACAGTATGAGGAGCATTTGAGCCGATAAAAAGTAGAATATGGTTGGAAATATGGAGTTTTTAGAAATATCCTTACCATGTATAGTAGGAGAACATCTTTAAATAGTAAGTTTAGGTAACATAACTAGCATGAGTGCTAAAGTCCACCATATAGATTAATAGACACAAAAAATTTTTTCATAGCAAAAAAAATGTTTTGCTATGAAAATTGGACCTGTTATTATCTGGCTGATCCTATTCCAGACAGTTGTAGGACTGTAGTCAATTACTCAGAACTCATTTTTCTAGAGACTATATACATCTATAGCAGTGTATAATGTTTTGAATAAGAATACTCCCATAGTTCATTTATTGGAATGCTTAGTCATCAGGGAGTGGTTCTACTTGAGAAGGATTAAGAGGTGTGGCCTTGTTGGAGGAAGTGTCACTGATACTGGTGTGAGTTTTGAGACTCAATTGTCCATGGTCAAGTTCTCTCTCTCTCTCTCTCTCTCTCTCTCTCTCTCTCTCTCTCTCTCTCTCTCTCTCCCTCCCTCTTTCTCTCTCTCTCTCTCTCTCTCTCTCTCTCTCTCTCTCTCTCTCTCTCTCTCTCTCTCTCTCTCTCTCTCTCTCTCTCTCTTCCCCCCCCCCCGCACCCCCACCCCCACCCCCTGAAACTCTTCCCCAGATCTGGAAGTAACTCTCAGGTTCTGTTCCCACATCATGTGTGCTATCATGCTTGCTGTTATGATAATGGACTAAGTCTCTAAAGTTGCAAGCAAGTCCCCAAATAAATGCCTCCCTTATGACAGTTTCCTTGGTCATGGTATCTCTTCACAGCAATAGAACAGTGATTAAGACACAGAGAAAGATGGTTTGAAAGATGGTATGTCTTGGATAGTAAGAGGTGAAATCCCAGTATACCTAAGAACAAGGTGAATAATTTAGAAAAAATAATTATCAAAGGAGGAAAAATAAAGAAGACAATAAAAGCAGGTCAAGAAGCAGCATAAAGCAATTTTATGCACAATGTTCTAATGTCTTATGATACTATAAGAATGAAGAGCATGTCTTGTACTCATGAGTTTATGTGACTCATGTTTGCAGCACTGGGCAGTAAGGGAAGGTAAGGCTCTACACTTTACTGCAAGACAAATTAAGCTCAGAATCTGAACATCTCTGATGCCTTGAACTATTTTAATGAAACTGGGGTATTCATAAAATATGCAGTTTTCTTTTAATTTAGGAATAAAACTGGGGATTTTAAATTTTTATGCTTCTCTGACTCTGCCCTTCTCAAATTAGTCTAGAAATAAGGTTATGGAGAAGTCAGAATTTATTATATTCTTTGTTGACTTTTTATAAAATACAGAGAAATAAAAAGATGGGACTGGGGTATTAGTTATCTATGACCAGGGGATAGAGCTCCAGAAGAATAGTGATGAAACCTTCTTTGCTTTTTCCACTAGCTTTCTGGTTTGGTTGTAGAAAATCACACACAGAGGAAATGCTGAGAGTGGCTTGTATGTTCCCAGAGGAGAAATATCAACAACAAAAGCAAGGCTTATTGGCTGCTGGACTCCAGTTTATATAGAGATCTGGTGTTTTTTGGTTGTTTGTTTGTTTTGGGGTTTTTTTTTTTTTTGCTTTGTTTTGTTTTTCTGGAAATACCACAGGTAAAGAGCAGGTAAAGAGCTCTTTTCTAGAAATATAATGAACTATAAGATATATAGGGTAACCAGTGTTGCTTCACACAACAGCATTCATGTTCTAGTTTAGAAAAATAACCCTGTGCAAGTTTTTAACATTTCTCAAGGAACTTTGCCCATACAGGAGGTGAAGGAAACAATTTCATTTGCATTGTAGAGATAATTAAGGGAGGTAACTCCAGAAGAGGAATCAATGTACTTCCTAATATACAAATTGAAACATTACACAGACATAGAAGACATTCAGAGTCACAGACATACTTTAGAAATATATATTATACTGAACTAAAAGAAATGGATGGATTTTTAGATAAGCAAAGCCTACCAAAAGGTAAATCAAGATGAAAAAAGCAAACTGAAGCAGGAATTATTTCTTCCCATCATAGTACAGTGTCAGAGTGATTCAGCACAGAATTCGACCAGAAATTAAAAGAAAAAAAAGTGAATGGCAGTATAAATGAAGTATTAATTATTTTATAGTATGTAAAATAGAAAAGGAAAGAACATTTTCAGTTTTGTTTTGTTCTGTTTTGTTTTTGTTTTTGTTTTTGATTTTTTTTTTTTTCGAGACAGGGTTTCTCTGTGTAGCCTTGGCTGTCCTGGAACTCACTTTGTAGACCAGGCTGGCCTTGAACTAGGAGATCCGCCCGCCTCTGCCTCCCAAGTGCGCAACCATGCCTGGCTTTCTGTTTCTTTTAATGAAGTCAGTATCACCCTGATACCAGAGTAATACAAAGGCTCAACAACAGAATACTAATACTCTGAAGAGCACAAACACAAAAGTTCTCAATTAAGTAATTACAAACTGAATGCAAGAAAACAGCGAAAACACTATCCACCAACATTAACGTGGCTTTATCCAAAACATGTCAGGGTTGGTTCAACATATGCAAAGCAACAAAGTATAATCCCTCACATAAATAGAATCAAGGAAAGAAAACACATGATCATCTCATTAGAAACAGAAAATGTCTTGGACAAAATCCAGCAACCCTTTATGATAAAAGTACTAAGAAATCTGTCTTAGTTAGGCTTTCTGTGATGAAGCATCAACACAAAAGCAAAATGAGCAAAGAGTTTAATTGGCTTACACTTCCATATTGGTGTTCATCATCTAAGGAAGTCAGGACAGGAACTCAGTGCAGGAACCTGGAGGCATGAGCTGACTCAGATTCCATGGAGAGGCACTGCTTACCAGTTATCTCCTCATGGCTTGCTCAGTCTGCTTTCTTATAGAATCCAAGACCAACTTCCTGGAGGTGTCACAACCCATAATGTATTGGGCCCTCCCTCATCAATCACTAATTAAGAAAAGAACCTAATAGCCTGTCAATAGTCTGATCTAATTTAGGAATTTTCTTAATTGGGTCTTCTTCCTCTCTAGTAACTCTAGCTTCTGTCAAGTTAACATAAAAATAGCAAGTGTGATCTATAAATACAACATAATACATCTCAACACAATGAAGAACAATAGCTAGCAGGACTATAGTCAACTACTTACAAGATATAAACACTCAAAACTGTTTGGCCAATATTAGAAACAAGACAAGAATGCCCACTCTCTGTCCCTTCCTATTCCATATAGCACTTGCAGGTATAGATAGGGAAGAAAGAGAAATGAAGTAGGTGAAAGGAGTATACAAAGAATAGGAAGAGGTTCAAGTGTTGCTATTTACAGATGATATGATCCAATACATCTATTATACTAAATGCCACCAGAAATCTCCTATAAATGATGAACAGTTCAACAAAATAGTAGGATACAAACGTAACAGACAAATATTATTAGCTTCCTATTGACAACCATACCAAGAAAGAAATTATGGAAATGATGATAGTCACTACAGCCTTAGAAAGGAAAAGAAATCTATTTTGTAATATAAATGAAACTAAAGAATTGAAAGATATAGACAATGAAAACTTTAAGAAAATGAAAAGGGAAACTGGAGAAGGTACCAGAAGTTGGAAAGATCTCTGTGGTCCTGATCACCTGGAAGCTGCATTCTCCCTGGGACATGTCATAGTATTGAGAGGTTGTATGCAAGCCACCAGAGGAGAGAGGGGACCATCAGTGTTACCTAGGTGGTAGATGGCTACAAGTTTTTCCTTAAACACAGTATGGTAGCTACTCATAGGAATTTACTGCAGTGTAGGTAGAAAGCAGAAGACCTAAACAGACTCAAGACAAATGAAATTCCAGCAATAACCAAAAGAAAGGCAGGAACCTACCCTTCTCTAAGGAGCTATTAACAATTGTTGCTCCTGGGATAAGTATAGTCATATCTATACATATCTGGCCCAGGTGGTTGGCAACTTTTCAGTGAAAGGCCATACACCCAAGAGTATAGGAGTAGTACAAACTCTACTTGATAGGCAGAAAAAGCAATCTAACAAATAAAACATACACAGAGTTGGGTGAGTAGAGAATAGGAAAAAGAACATGAGGGAGTTAGGGGAGGGCTGAATATGATCAAATCACATTGTGCAAAATTCTCAAAAGACTAACAAAACTTGAGAGACAATACAAAAACACTGCAACATATAAAGCAAGGACAATTTTTTTTTGTATTTTGGGGTTTCCTGTATTAAAATTATGAAAGAAGACAATGATAAATAATAACGATTTTATCCTCTGGGACTTGGTGATTCACAACAGTCAGAGTGAGAAGAGGAAAAATGAGGGAGGCACGTTGTGGTACATCCATATCATCCCTTATATCTCATACTGCAAGTGGGGAGAAAGACTCATGTTGAGAAGAGATTCCAAACATATCCCACTGAATGATCATATGTACACTGTGGGCTTTCTGGGACTATAGCAGGTGAATTGAAGACACACAGAGAATTAAGAAGTGCTTTTAAATCCTCCCAGGAGCTAGAATTCTCTTATTTACCTACTCTAATTTTAATTATTATGGTATTATAATTACTTCATTTTGCCCTTAACTTTCTAACTTTCATTCCTCCATTCTTTCTCATGTACCAAACCCCCTTGCTCATTCAAATATATGTCTTCTTTTGCATTGATTGTGAATGTGTATGTACATATGTGTTGCGGCTCGCCCGCGGTCCACAACACGAACGGTTCACTGAGAATGGCAGTTCCCTGCAAAGAGAGGAATCTAGACGGGGCGGAAGAAACAATGGAGTCAAGTCAGAACTCTGATCAAGACTCAATTTAATATTTCCAGACACTCAGTTTATAAAGGAAGGGGGAGGGAACCCAATTTCCCGCCAAGTAACTCAGGGTCCAGTAGCAGGACGAACACGTGTGTGACTCCAGGCAGCAGAGGCAGGTTCCAGCAGTGGGCGTGGCAGGACGAATGAGCCGGTAGCTCCACCCTTGAGCAGGCAGGTTCCAGGCTGGGGGAAGGGAGGCCACACATATGTGTATGTATATACAAAAACAAACCCAATTGGTCTGTACAATGTTACTTGTATGTATGTTTTCAGAGTTGACCATTTATTACTGGATAACCAATTTGTTTGGTTTTCCCTGAAGAAGTCTATTGGTTCCATCTTATTATATCATTTTTAAGTAGTTATATTGATAATACCACATGAATCTGACATTTTTAGGAACTTCAAAAATACCTGAAATACATAGTTACATGAATTTCTATCATTTGGGGCTGCTAATTCTTCTCCCCCAGAGTCATAAACTATTTAACAGAAACCCTAACACTAGGTATAAGAATCCTTCTTTTGGGTTCTTAGGGTTTTCCAAGAGTCTCCCAAAAGGTTATTGGTGTTCTTAGATACCCTTGAGAGGTGGAAAGTAATCCCTATTGCCAAAGACTCAATGTATTTCAGACACAGAGCTCAAACTACCTGAAGCTGCTTCTGTCCCAAAAGCCTCCTCCTTAAGGAATAACTTCCATGGTACCACAATGCATTACGTGGCTTCCAAAGGAAAAAGAAAGCAATTGTCCTAGCTGGTCATGACATCCATGACCCACAACAATGGCCAGCATAGCACAACAACCTTAAAGGTACAATTGTGTTAGCGTCCCTCTTTGTTACAGTGAAAGACAGGAGTGTAAATAATGAAGAGAGGATGTTCCAAATGAAACAAAATGGGGATTCCCTCTGTGCCTTTTGCTTAGATTCCCAAAAAGCTTGAATAACAAGGAAGCACCAAAGGAGAAGGCATAAAATTAGTAAGTTTAGTTGGTTCCAACATTCGGTTTCTTCTCTCTCTCTCTCTCTCTCTCTCTCTCTCTCTCTCTCTCTCTCTCTCTCTCTCTCTCTCTCTCTCTCTCTCTCCCTCTCTCTCCCACTTCTCCATCCTCATCCTTTTCTTTCTCTCTCTGGCTAAGCTGAGCTCACCTACTAATGGAAATATCCTAACAGGAAAAGCATTGTATAATTTAAAGAACTCCCTTTAATTAAACTTTTTAAAAATGACAGACAGCTAACAAAAGCACCTATTAGAGCCAAAGACAAGAAGCAGAACCCACCAGTTAAAATTAGAAAGACATTAGTGTTTTGGAATTTACTCAACAAATACTGTATTGACTATTTGCACTGGTGTAATACCAGCAGTAGAGAATATAGGAAATATTAAAGAGATAACTATGTTAAAGGGCTAAAGCATGTGGTATAGATAATAACCAAACATAGCTGCATATTATGTGGCAACAATAATATCTTGCAGTTGATATCAGCAGATGAAAGGTAAGTGGACTTAGCTAAGGCTGCATAGTTCATTATTGCTTCTGTGGGCAAGGATGAACTGGAATCATGGATGAATTAATGCTGAGGAATCTTTAATTTGTCAGTTAAGCATTTCAAGATAATCCAATGTGCTTCTTGTAATGGAAAACTGAAAAAATAACTACCTATGTTTTCCTAAACCACTACAGGTAATGAAAAGGAAAGCAGTTAAACTCCACCCTTCCACCCTATTGCAGAAACACCACTTCCTTCAACAGGGATCCAGCAGATTGGTCGTGGGGGGAAAGAGAAGCCAAGAGACAAAAGAATGATTTTCTTGTCACCAGGAAGACAGGCTAAGGATATTTGCTTGGAGAAAATACCTTTGAAATGCTCTCAGCATGAAGTCCTGGCTAAGATACTATAACCTGCCCTGTCAAGACATTACATGCCAGGCAGGAACTGTCTGGAGTATAAAGTTAATAGAACTCAACCCTGGCTGCTTTATAGGGGTAGGAGGTTCAGAGGCCTTACTAATCTTTTCTGCCCAGATGTACTTGTCTGACATGAGAAGGGGGAACAAGATGCCTGGATGACTGAGTTTTGTCTCTGCTTATTAATTTGCACATTTTCATTGTCTGGATCCTCTAATGTATTACACAGGTAATATTGAGTAAAGGCTCTAATTCTATGTATCAGGTTTAATAATCCAATAAAATGTGTTAGCTCATAGGTTAATATTTCATAGAGATTTCATTTGAATTAGAAAGATAAAATCCTATACATAAGATTTAAATTCAGAGACAGATAAACAGAAAGAGAAGCAGAGTATGGACAGTTATTTTGCTAACCTATTTGTGTCTACTAATAAAAATGGAAGGTCATTTTGTGTATGTATTTGGATTGGAGGAAACCCACCATTAAGCATGACTCATCTGGTGAATTGATGTCTGGATTTAGTCTTGCTTACCTCTCTTTAATCATTACAGTATGAATCCAACAGGAGAGTTGCTATTCTGGAATGTTGTATACTGCTGTTTTAATTAGAAGATATTGTTCCTATTTTAAATAATAGATTTTTGCTAGTATTCATGACATGTGATGGTTTGTATATGCTCATCCCCGTGAGTGGCACTATTAAGGGTTGTGGTCTTGTTTGAGTAGGTGTGTCACTGTGGGAATGGGCTTAAATACCCTCAGCCTAGCTGCCTGGAAGCAAGTCTTCCACTAGCAGCCTTTAGATGAAGATATAGAACTCGCAGATCTGCCTGCACTATGCCTACCTATACTCCTACCTTGATGATAATGGACTGAACCTCTGAACCTCTAAGTCGCCACAATTAAATGTTGTTCTTTATAAAACTTGTCTTGGTTGTGGTGTCTGTTCACATTAGTAAAACTCTAAGATATGACAGGAGTGAATACTTAGAATCATGCCCATAGGGAAGGAATCCCTGGGTAAGAGATGGCTTACAGAGCTATGGTGTTTCATCGTTATGCTCTTGCTAGAAAAGTAGAATCAAGTCACAGCATGCCTTTTAAGCTGTATCTTTTAGTATTGTGGGCATAAGACTGTGACACTTTGTATCCATTTTATCATATAGTAGTGATAATGCTTTATCAGACTTTATTATAATGGTGTTACTCTAAAATAGTTTCTATCAAGTGATGACTGAGTTGCCAGTAAAATAAAACTGTTACAGTTACCACAATAGTAATGAGTTTTGATATTTTCTGGAAGTATGTTGCTGCTGTTGTTGTTGTTGCAGTTGTTGTTGTTGTTGCTGTTGTTGTTGTTAATGTTAATGTATTTTAAACAATTATTCTCAGAGAAATTCATACATTTATACAATGTACTTTGATCATATCCATCCTCTACTCACCTCTCTAGCTCTTCCTTAATCCTCAACTATCGTATCCATTCAATTTCATGTTCCTTTATTGTTTTTATTTTTTTTATTTGATATTTTCTTTAATTATAAAGGTCACCCCCACCTATCTTATCCCCCTCTCCCTGCTTCTATGACAGAGCTCACCCACCCACCAAGTTCTGCCTCCTTGCCCTGGCATTCCCTACACTGGTGCATCAAGCTGTCACAGTACCTAATGCTGTCCAGCAGCCATGAATGAACTGGGTACCTGAAAGGGAGGCTGGAAATGAAAAAGGATGGATGGGGGGTAGTGAGAGAAGGATGAAGCCAAGACAAAGATTTCTGATCAAGGCTCAAAGTTTAATTTTCAGTTCTGTATTTATATAGGGAAAACCCATAGACTCTATCCTTTGTTTCAGTTTGATTGAGTTGCAAAGAAAGCTTTTTGACCAAAGGATAGTCAACTCCTCAAATCTCCAGTAGGAAATTGCAAATAGAGAGAGGCCAGGCAATTCCAGCTAGGTTGTAAAACCATCAACCACTGGGTGGTTTGTTTACCTTACTCAAGGCTGAGGGAAGGGTTTTTTAAAGATGAGCTGGATGTGGAGTAGGCACACGATTTATCTAGGGAATAGAGTGGCTAGGCAGCCATGCCTGTCTTAGGTCCATGTCTATATTGTTCCTTCTTACCCGTCATGGACCACAAACATAGCCTTTTGATGTATATATTTGGCTTAGGTCAATAGGAACTCAAAAACATGCTTACCCATCTCTGGCCATGGGACTTCAAAACCACACTCTTTCCCATTCAGACCAAAGCACCAAAGGACATATGAATATGCATTCAATGCATTTCTTAACAGTGATGAATAACTGCCATGGGGAATAGCTGAGCCTGCCAAAAGCGATCCTGTGTAAAAGCAACCAATCTTTTCAAGACACAAGGTCCAGAAGTAAAAATCAACAATATTATAATTAATGGCCCAAGCAGTGTAGGAATTTAAGTTGTAAGCCATAGGGAAGTGGAGAATCAGGATTTAAGCCATCCCTGATTCTGTTCTTTTTCTTTTCCTTTTGACTACTCCTTCTCTAACTTTAGCTGTAGAATCCTTTACTATTCCTGAAAGATTGATGTAAAGGTAACATTCTTCATGGAGGGCTGTAAATAGTCTTCCCTGTTGAAGGAATAAAAGATTAGGAGCTTAAACACATGCATGAACACTTGTTTGAAATCCAGATCCTGTTCAATTTTATCCACTACAAATGAAACTTCATACAGAACTGCAAGTACCTTCCAAATATGTTTCTGAAAATGTCCAGAACCCGCGTTCTGAATGAAGACTGTAATTTCTTTTTTTCCAGTATTGGACTGATTTCTACACCAGTCCATGATTGAGTCAGAATAACTGTCACATTAAAGAAAAGAGAAGAGTCATTATAACTTCTCCTTTTGATTAAAATTTCTACGTCATTCTCCACAGTCTCCACAGTCTCCATGCCCCATAAGATCTAAAAGCTTGAAGCAAGGCATCTTGTCCAATTTGGGACATAGGCAAGCAAAGGTGTGTCAAGAACATATGTCCAATACAGCTTTCCTGTCAACATTGTCAGGTCACTCATCAAACTCACAGGTCAGCATCACTTTGTCCCAGCATCAGCATGTAACATAAATCACTCTGGCACCTAGCATGCTCCTGCAGCATCCTGTGGAAAAACACAAACATGCCCTGTTCCCCATATTAAATAACTGATCAGAATCATGCCATATGCCAGTAAGTGGATCGTTCCTTTTCACCTAGGCATAAGTATATCTAGTTGTAGGGTGCCACAGACACTCAGCAGAGAGTTCCTTGGCATCCAAATTTTAACATTTTTAAATTTTAAAAATAAAAATGATTTAAATAATGTGTATTGGGTTATTCCATTTTATGGAGATAATATTTTTAAAGGTCCATGGACCTGTTCCACAATACCTTGTCCTTTAGGATAATAAGGAATCCCAGTAATATGGGTGATATTAAATTGTCTACAAAACATCTCAAATACTTGACTGTAATAGTCAGTTCTATTATCTGTTTTAATCTGATTTGGAACACCAAGCAGAGAAAAATAATGTAGGCAATAACTAGCTACATTTTTTTAGTTACTTCTGCTATTATAGTAGCTGCAATTAGAAAGCCTGAAAAAGTATCAATAGACATATGTGCACATTTTACTTTTCCAAAATCAGAATTATGAGTAATATACATTTGCAATAATTGATTAGGTATAAGTTCTTGAAGATTAACACTATTATGTGGTACAGGTATAAATTGAGGATATTGAAGACAAGTTTGTACAATGTGATGTGCACATTCTCTAAAAATACCAAATTACTACCTCAAGCTATTACTATTTTGATGATGTAAAGAATGAGACGGTATTTCCACTTGTTCCTGTGTAGGGCCTATAATCTTCCTGGTATACAAATCTGTTTGTGGCATTGCCCTAGGGGGTCTGTACAGGCAATCCAATATGAGCTCTTAAATATCCTATAATGTTAAAGAATAATATGTTCTCTTAAGTTGAGTTGTACTTGCATAAATAATTGCAAATTTTGACATTAGTGGTATCTAAAAAAGCAACAATTTCAAGCCATTGTAAACCATTAGCTATATATTGGCTATCAGTATACAAATTAAAAACTTGATTTTTTTCAACTTTTCAAAAACACTGGCTACAGCACGTAACTCAGTTATTTGTCCTGAAGTGGAAGGAAACCCAAGAGAACATGTGATCCAATCACATATGCTGGTTTCCCATTAGATGAGCTGTCTGTAAATATAGTAAGCACTTTCTCTATTGGCTATATTCCACTAACAGGAAATACAAATGCATTCATAGAAGCAAATTGTAACAACTTGTCTTTTCGATAATGATTATCAATTTTGCCTAAAAGATTTGCCATGCAATAGACCAAATATCAGTATTCTGCAATAACCAATTTAATTGCTTTTTGGAATAAGAAATAGATATTTCATCAGGTTATTAAGACATTCTTTCCAAAATACTTTCATGATTCTCTCCTACAATTCTGTATTAACACAGCAACAGCTTCATAATAGGGTGTTCAAACTTTACTTGGAGATGAAGAAAAATGAATCCACATCAATGGTTCCTTTTGCCAGAGAATTGCTGTGGGCACATGAGTAGCAATAATGTAAGTAGCCGACAGTTGATCTATAGTCTACATAACTTATCTGATGTTGGCTAATGCTTCCTCTACTTTCTGCAGAGCTATTTGTCCCTCACAAGTTAATTTGCATCCCCCTTGAGAACATCAAACAGAGGCTTAAGTCCTCTTGCTAAAGGTGAGGTCTTAGCCAATTAACATCTCCTAGAAACTTTTTAAAGTAAGTAAACTATCTTTTCTTAGTTGAATTTTCTGTGCCACAGTTTGTTTAGGATATAACAGATGTCTCAAATATTGAAAAGGATATTGTGTTTGAATCTTTTCTGGAACAACAACTACTACCCAAAATTTTAACAAAGGCTTGTAGTACAACTCAGTCAGAAGGATCAGCTAATAAAGTACTCTCTATAAAATGAATAATATACTCTGAAAGATTCAAAGTCCTAACTTCTTGTATTGAAGCACAGAAAATTTTCTTTTTTTACATAATGTAAGGCTATTAGTTATTCCTTGAGGCAAAAATTTCCAATGATATTGTTTCATGGGTTCTTTAAAATTACAAACAAACATACATACTAAATATAAACCTACTACAACCATCAAGATGCAAAGGAATAGTATAAAAACAGCCCTCTAAATATATAATAATTCTATATGCATTTACTGGAACTGCAGCTAGAGTAGGCAAGCCAGGTTCCAATGTATCTACAATTTCTATAGCTTCATTAACGTTTCATAAATCTTGTTTGAACTTTGTTTTGGATTAATGGAATAACCAATCCCTTGGAGGTAAGTGAATACATCAGTTCTAGAGTTAAAGCCCTTTTTCTTCAAGGTTTTTATTCTTGTTTGTTTGTTTGTTTGTTTGTTTGTTTGAGACAGGGTTTCTCTGTCTGTCCTGGAACTCACTCTGTAGACCAGGCTGGCCTCAAACTCAGAAATCCTCCTGCCTGTTCCTTCCAAGTGCTGAGATTAAAGTTGTGTGCTACCACTGCTTGGCTTTCAATTAATATTTTAAGGTTAGGAGGTACAGTTATAATGCCACGGGGGTGGGGGAAAGTAGACATAACTTTTATTTCTCCTGCATAATCATTATCTATAACACTTGGATAGATCTGTAATTTTTTTATAATAATGTTTCTTCGGCCTAAAAGTAATCTCCAGATGCCTTGAGGCAAAGGTGCAAAAACTCCTGTAGGCAGGGTTTTCAAGACAAAAGGATTGTCACACAAGCCTCTACTGAGGCTGCTCTGAGCTTTTGTAAATATTTACTGCAGTCTTCTGAAAGGCAGCAGCCACAGTCAGACCCTGATTGTATGGGGATCCAATTTCTTTCTCCAAAAATTGTACCAGTTGCTTTTTGCAGTTCCTCAGGATCCTTTAAGATAAACTTGCAGAGATCTTCTTTAAAAGGGGCAGCAGGCCAGTATTACTCTTTCAATCATCTCCACTTGCTTGATTTTTTTCCTTAATTACAAATATGGGTGAGTTAAATATCCTAGCCTGTGATCGAACTGCAAACTGTAGCCAATGGAACACTGGCCGTTTAACTATGATCTTCAAGTTTCTACTGTAACACCAGAACACAACCACAATGTTGGAAAGCAAAACCCAGTTCCTAACAGTGTGAACATTCCATTCTTTAAACATCAATACCAAGAGCATTACTTTCATGTTACAAAGTGTTTGGCTGCCAGTTCCTATATATGAATGCATGACAGTGCAACTTTTAATAGCCCATTAAAGACATATTGTTTTAAATCCTATCCTTTTTAAGTCTAGTTTCTAACATAAGAATTACATAAAATAGTATCCCAATTTAGAAGTATCTTTAGAGTCCTGTTTTCCTGGGTTGGCCCACGCCACATGTTGTTGTTTAAAATGACTCCAACCCTGAATTACCAGTTTTAAGCTAACTTTCTGTTACCATTGTTACAAATTTTAATACCCAATAAATTATAAGCCAATACTTTATAACCAAAACATGCAGAATATATAAATGCTTTTAAAACCAGTCAGAAACAAAATGAAGTGGCTACACACATCTTATATATTTAGACCAAACAAAATCTTCTTATTCTCTCTAGCTGTAATTTCAAGAGAAAAGGTACCTTGCCACTTACTGAACACAATAATCACAATTGCAAAGATTTTTCTAGGAAAAAAACCCAGCCATTTCTTTACTTGCCATAGAACTTGAGAAGCTGCTGGCCCCTTAAAAGCAGCTTGTCAGCTCCTGACAGGGCTTCTTCTGCTGTACTTGACTCCTCGCTAACGATGCTTGGTAACTCAGCGGTTTCTGCTGTGCAAATTGAGACTGCCTTCAAAACTAGTTAAACTAAATCAAGGGATGGATAGCCAGCAGATAGTGTTTTAACCATTTTTTTTCTTTTCAACATGAAACAAAGGACAATAATCACTCAAACAATGAAACAAAAACAGACACACATGGACAGATTGGTGCACCAAGGACAGACAATAAACAGAGAGGAAAAGAACTTGAACCTGAACTAAGGACATCTCCAATAGGAGCCAGAGAGGAGGGAGGACATCTCCTGATTTTCTCTTGTCCCTAGGAGATCTCTGACCATTTTCCTTCTACTAACACGTCCTGGACAGGGGACAACTGCTTTTCTGATACATATTCTCTCTCTTTCTTTCTCATGTACTTTGTATATCTGCCATTCCTACTTCTAGGAACCATGCACAACATAAATGTACTTGAACTAAGAATTTTCTAACATCTGGGTTTTTTTTGTTTTTGTTTGTTTGTTTTTTGTTTATGTTTTGGGGTTTTTTGGGAGGTCCTTTAATTTTTTATTAGATATTTTCTTCATTTACATTTCAAATACTATCCCTAAAGTCCCCTATACCCTCCCCCCGCCCTACTCCCCTACCCACCCACTCCCACTTCTTGGCCCTGGCATTCCCCTGTACTGGGGTATATAAAGTTTGCAAGACCAAGGGGCCTCTCTTCCCAATGATGGCTGACTAGGCCATCTTCTGCTACATTTGCAGCTAGAGATAGGAGCTCTGGGGGTACTGGTTAGTTCATATTATTGTTCTACCTATTGGGCTGCAGGCCCCTTTAGCTCCTTGGATACTTTCTCTAGCTCCTCCATTGGGGGGCCCTGTGTTCCATCCTATAGATGACTGTGAGCATCCACTTCTGTATTTGCCAGGCACTGGCATAGCTTCACAAGAGACAGCTATATCAGGTTCCTTTCAGCAAAATCTTAATGGCACATGCAGTAATGTCTGTGTTTGGTGGATGACTATGGGGTGGATCCCCAGAAAAAACCCAGATGTCCCTCAACAGAGGAATGGATACAGAAAATGTGGGACATTTACACAATGGAGTACTACTCAGCTATCAAAAACAATGAATTTATGAAATTTTTAGGCAAATGGATGGATCTGGAGGATATCATCCTGAGTGAGGTAACTGAATCACAAAAGAACTCACTTGATATGCACTCACTGATAAGTAGATATTAGCCCAGAAACTTAGAATACCCAAGATACAATTTGTAAAACACAAGAAAATCAAGAAGAAGGAAGACCATTTTGTGGATAATTCATTCCTCCTTAGAATAGGAAGCAAAATACCCATGGAAGGAGTTACAGAGACAAAGTTTGAAGCTGAGATGAAAGGTTCGAATATGTTTTTGTTTTTTTAACCCTGCTTCTCTTGCTTGATGCAACTCGCGGACAAATACCTATATACAATTCTTCTGTCCCATTTGTGCTGTCACCTCCTAGGTGAGATCACGATGGGTTGATGAGTTGACACTGTCTCAACCTAGCCTGTATCCTCTCTTTAATATACCTCTTATGACAACAGCCTCCAAAAAAATAAAATTTATGGATTAATGCTATATGTTGCTTACCACCATGCAGGGCACCTTAACTTCTTCTGGTTTCTGTGGAGCTCCATCAAGACAGCATTTCTCAGTTAATCCTCCCATTTTTTCAGTCCCCTTGTTTGGGTACTACCTGTAGCTGTCCAACAGCACCAACTATTAATAGCTAGTCAGCTAAGGATAGGTTCTTATGAGCTCTATACATGAGGGCATGCTAACTGATTTCATCTTATTCTTGTGTAGCTATTGACTTCCTAAGTGCATTGACCTTGCTGTGGCCAAAAGACAATGTTTCAAATTACTCCTTCCAAACTTCTAGCTCTTACCACATTGCAGACATCACTTCTGTCAAGTTCCCTTAGGTGGAGGGGTGTCATATAAATGTTCCATTGAGTTAAACATTCTCTGTACTTATACCAGTCATTAGTATCTATATTCACTACCATCCATTACAAAAAAAAATTGTTTCTAGTGAGCACTGATAGCTGCACTAATCTGAGTATATAGATAAAAATTAAGGAACCAGTGTGAACCTATTCTTCCAAGAGCCTATGACTACCCCAGCCACAGATCCTTGCCCAGGTTTACATTGGCCTATTTTTTAGAATAGTGCCCCAATGTCTCTGAAGTTTTTTTTTCCACTAAGTATGGATTCTGGAAAATTTGTTACTGACACGGATAAACAACATACTGCTATTTTCCATCTTGGCATACAAATATAAATATATTTAAAATTATATATTTTTAGAAATATAATTATGCTGTCAATGTTAGGAAAAACTATCCATTGAATTTTCATTGTACAGAAATTAACAGATTATATTGATCTAGAAATTATAAACTTATTATGTTTCCATTTGTCTATGGGAAATACATTGTTCCAAGTATTTCAGGTACTATCTATATAGACTAATTTAAACAAACTATTGAAGTATTCGCTAAATAGAAGAAAAGACATATATGTGTTTTGTAAGTAGGCAGTGGAAATAAGAGGAAGGATAGAGAAAATAAAATATCATGTTCTATGGAAAGAATATAAAATTTTCTTGATTTTAGTTTTTTCCCTGAGTCACATGACACATTTATTGTTTTCTATTTTATTAGAAGAAATCCTGTGGTTCTCTTAAAATGCACTTGAATTGCTTTAGTGAGAAAAATTCACAAGAATTCAAGAAGTACCCATTCCTAATTGATAGCTCTAGTTGTTGAACAGTTACAAGGAGATGGATATGTTTCCAAACAGAGCCATCTCAGTGGTACTAATTTTCATTTTTCATTTAAAAGCAACAGTAAAATATATTTCTTGGTTTTGATTTTCTAAGTCTTTTAGCAATTCTTCATAATAGCTGTTAAAATACAGTTTTCATCCTAAGTATGTCTAAATGTGCCTGTCTAAATGTGCTCAGGTTTGAGTTTAGTCCTCTTTTTAGAATATATCTGACTTTTTCCTACACCTAACAAAAGCAGATGCAATGGAAATAAATGAATACAATGAAGAAGAGGAGCCTGCAGATTAAACAGATTTTTTAAATGTTATGTCATATATCTTCTTTGGATACTGATTCAAATAAGATGCAAAAGTAAATCTGTACTAGTACTGAGTAATCCAGTAACTCCAAAATTTATTGAAAGAGTAATGTTTAGGAAGTGTGTGTATGTGTGTGTGTGTGTGTGCACGCACATGTGCATGCATGCATGTTTGTACATATATGTAGTTGTACGGAGACAGAGAACAGAATTAATCATCATTCCTAAAGCACATTCCAACTTCTTTTCTTTGAGGCATAGTTTCTCACTGGTCTGAATCTTGCCTTGTTGGCTCGGCTGACAGTCCAGTGAGTCACAGGGATCTCCCTGTCCTTACTCCCTGGTGTAGGCATTGCAAGTATGGTATCATGTAGTTTGTTTGTTTGTTTTCTCTGTAGAATTTAGATGATTTATGCTTAAAAGACAATATCTTTCCTAATTGAGCTATTTTTCCAGCCCAATGAACATGTTTTGTTTTGTTTTTTTTATTTTACTAAGTTTGATATTAGTATTTGGATTGTGTTTTAAGTTTTATTGTGTTTAGAAATACATTCTGAAAACTATTATGATTGAAGTGGGTAAGATGCCCTTGATTTGATTAGAAGTAATTTGAGGTGCTGGCAGTAAATGTATGCTTGTGATCAGCAAGAGTCAGTGAATGGTGAGGCTATGCAATGGATAAATGAGGGTTTGATGCAGTAATTTGTGAGCCTTGTAAATACTTGAAATTTTTCAAAGCAAGAAAGATGATCCAGAAAGGCAATATTAAACCTTGATAGATAAAAGCAGTTCATTCCAATTGATGTTATTAGTAATAGCTATTTGCATTCAAGATACCAGCCCTTAAAACTTCATACACACACACACACACACACACACACACACACACACACACACACACACACACATACCATGGTCATGTGCATGAGTAGTTATTCAGTAGAAAGTATGATCAAATACAAGAAAAGGTAGATCAGCAATTCAGACAAGAACATGTGGGTAGTGAATCATAAGATTGTGTCAGTTACTTCTTTTATAGCAACAATTCTCTTTTAAAAACTTGTCATCTGAGTTGACTGCTTGAACTGTTTCCTAGTATTTGGGGAGGAAAATCTTCAAGATAAATTGAGGAGTGTACAGAGAAAAGGGAATTCAAAAGGTAACTAGAGCCTTCAAGAAATCGACTTTTATATAACTACTACTGAGATGTGATTGTTATAGTTCCTTTTTAATTCAACATATTTTATAGTATAAAGGTATTTTTTACTACCAATGATAAAAATGTGGGAGGTTGCTTCATTTGGCTCTAAGTAAAAGAACTCTGGTTAGATAGTAAACAGAGGAACACAGGAATTCAAGAGTACTTTATTTATCATTATAGTTCAAGATCTACCTCACATTTCAAATTATCATAGTACTAACTATTGTAAATATTCTTATAGGTGACTTAGGGAATTATTTAGTGGCCTCAAATAATTTTCTGCTTTCATAAAATCTGTGCTCACCATTTTGGAAGCTGTTTCATGTCTTCCCAGGTGACAAAATCCAATAAAAAAGAAACATGCAAGCACGCACACACACACACACACACACACACACACACACACACACACACACACACATGCACGCACACACACACACACACACTTCATAAGTCTTGATACTCTAAATCTGATAAAGGAGAAACTAAGGTTAATTGGTACAATAAAGGAATTTCTGAACAGGGTTCCAAACAGTGCATGCCCTTAAGTGTGTTTTTTTATCCCAGTAAGAATCCACTGGAGAAAAATAAAATTTTCCTTTGCAAAAGGTTCTCTATTGGAGAAAAATTCCAATAGAGAATAGGGGTGGAATCATTTTGAATATTTTTTCTGAGTGTAAAATAGCTAATAATAAATATATTTTAGCTGTACTATAAAGTAGGTCTAATTGGAAAAAAGGAAATTCTGAATTTTATATTCTGATGAAACATATACCCTGGAAGACAATTTTACCTCTCATAATCTTTTAGTTTGGAAATACTCTTATACCATACAAAATCTAGTTTTAGCATACATTATCTAATTTAATTCTCACACACCACTGGATAAACTAGGCTTCTCTGTGGTCATTTGGCAACACAGCAGGTATAACCTGTCACAATCTACTTTTTATTTGCACAATTAAGAAATGTAATTGAGGGCTGGCAGGTCTATCTTTGGTCTTTATGTTCCCTTAGTGTGATTTGTGCCTCTTCTAATTGGGATATGGTTAAGATCTGCATGTGAGGCTCTCTTCCTACTTCACTACAATAGCAAATTCATTTCAGTTTTTCATTGGAGAAGATTCATGCTGACCCAGACTCTGCATAGTAAATGCTGGTGTCAGCCAACATCAATCTCTGTGTCAGGAAACCGATTCCTAAGAGGCAGTAACTGACTGGTGCAGGCTTGGCAATTGTTTTCAGCTCACATATCTCGCAATGTGAAATGAACACAGCATGCTTAGCACCTCCATTTGGATGGTGGATAGACCTCAAATGTTGATTTCCCTGAGCATCTGTCTGATTCACTCCTTCCCTATGTTCCCTACATGCAACTAGTAACAAATTTATTTCGATTTGCATCCCAGGATGTGATTGCTGCTCAGAATTCCACAAAAGCCTATGTACATTATTCTGCCATACTCTCCACCTTGGCTTTTCACCCCTCTGTTCTCCCTGTGCACCTATTCTGTATTCTCATGAGAGCCAGGGTTTCACATTTCAAAGTAGACCACATCCCCTTCCTGGCTGATTTTTCTTTGTTCTAATAAGCATTTAAAAGTCTTTACAATGGCAATTCTGACCAGATGGATTACCTGGTGGAACAACCCTCTCACAGGGGTCCTCTAAGATCACTGGAAAACACAGATATTTATATGACAATTCAGAACAGTAACAATATTAGAGTTATATAGTAGAAACAAAATTAATATTATGGTTGGGGTCATCATGACATGAGGAAGTGTGTATTAAAGGGTTAGCAGCATTAGGCTGGTTGAGAACTACTGCTCTACAAAGTTCCATGTGATCCATTTTTCTTTTCTTTCTTTTTTTTTTTTTTTCTTGTGATCCACTTTACTGCACTCCACTTTCCTATAGTTTAACTATTCTTAATCCTGCTGCTTCCAGGATTAAGTTCCAGCTTCCTAATGTGTGTTTGTTTCTCACATACCTTACCACATTCTCTTCTGCATAATCCCGCTGCCTAGTTCACAATCCCTATGTGAATCACTCCCTTGCATCCTTTCATTATGTGCTCCCTTCTCCTCTTCCCATCAATGCATCTTCCTAACTTTCACCCAACACTTCCTTAACTTGTTCCTTAGTTTACATTTCTCTACAGAACTTGTTTTCATCTGATATTCTATACTTTTGGGCTTTGGTCTATATTATTCCACTCTACCTTCAACACTTTACCAGAATGTACCTTTTATAAAAACAAAGATGCTTCTCTGTTTTGTTCCAAATCAAAGCTTTGTAAAAAAAAAAAAAAACATTTTGTTTAGTATTAAGTTGTATCCAAGTAACCATGCCACTGTATGGGAAGGCCAGGGGAAAGGTTATGAAAGTAGAAAAGAATTAGCCATATTCTACCATGTAAGACATATACTGTTATCTACTTCTAAAATTAAACAATTGGTGTTCAGTATCACTTGAATTTCCTGAGGTTATATAACTAATTAGGTGTAAAACAGGATGAAATTTAAGCACTACACAATCAAACCCTCACTTTTCAAAGCTTTGCATGACCTGAGGTGTATTGTGAAAGAGATTAAGAGTAAGATTCTCTCTGCATAGTTATGAACAGACTTGTTAATTGGAAAATTATTAGGTTCTCATTTAATTATATCCTAGTATGTGCCTTCAAGCTGACTACTTAAGGTCACATATATTGTCTTACATAAATTTGGATGAAATTGGGCTATGGTGCTTCCTCACGGTCTCAGGTCAATTACCTTTCATATTCTCCATAAAGGCTTAAACCATATCAGGTAAGAAACAACCTAAATACTCCTGAAATTTAAATTGCAGTTGTCATATTCTGGAATTTGTTGGTGTGAAAAAGACCTGATAATTGATTGCCTGATTCTTTGTTTTCATGGTACCTATAGTAGGACCTGTACAGTTAAGAACAAACTAATGTAACTAAATCACCTATAATGAAAATAATGGGAATCGCACTGGGGAACACATATCTAATCCCAAATTCATGATAAGCATAGAGATGTTCCCTCCACTTCTTTCTATACTGTAGTTATGCAGAGCAACACGGTGAGTATGCTTTCTGAAGAACATAAGCAATGGCTTTGCGTTCTCCCACTGTGCTAGGGTTTACTTAATAATAACTTCGCATAGTACAACAATCACCTGGGCAGCAATTCCCAAGATAGTGCAGATTTCTTTGATAACTATCCAGGGAAATTACAAGTTGTTTTATTTCAGTTTTAATTAACTCAGATCAAGCATCACATAGTATGTATTTGTGTGTTTGTGTGTTTATGTGCATGTGTGTGTGTGTGTGTGTGTGTGTGTCAATGTGTGTGTATATGTGTGCACACACATATGTGTGTGTGTGGTGGGGGAAGAGGAGCTATAATGAATAAAGAGACTAGAACAGAGATCAAAATGTTTTCAAGGCACAATGATCCTAGGAAACTGATTTAAAAGTAAACATAGGGCCCATGGGTGATATGATATCAAACAGAACCGAACTGTGGAAGAATCAGTACTTACTGAAGTATCAGGCTGAAGGGTTAGCTTTGAGCTGCAGAGCTGAGTCCATCTATGTATGTAAAAAGGCAGGGCTGAATCTGGATAAGGAAATGTTCAGAGGATGAACCGTCCACATAAGTGAACAGGAGGATTGGCAGGCAGCAATTGTGTTGGCTGCACCAAGAGCAGAGAGCAGGATTCAGCCAACTTGACCAGTTCAAAACAGTTGAGAGATCTTTGGCTATGCATCCATTGATATGCAGATACACACACACACACACACACACACACACACACACACACACACACGATCAGTAAGACTGTCACCATTGCCTGCTAGGTGTCAACCTCCTTGCAGGATCCACTCAGGCCTTTTCTTCATGCTTATGTGTTTGATAAGTCCTCTAGACCTGGTTTTCCTACTAGGATTTTAATATTTACACATATTTTATCAGTTTACTTCACTAAATTTATAGAGAAAGTGACACACTTTCTACTCTGCGGTATAACTCATCAGTCTGTGTTGTGTGAGTGGTGAAAAACAGATGACATCATTCACACGTCCTAGTGATATATAGTCATTCCCCATCCTCAACATGGAGTCAAGAGCTAACCATGAAATGTGGTTCTTGGGGCAAAACACAGTCTGAAAAAAAACATACTTTAAGAAAGTCTGAAGTAAGTTGCGGCAGGTCACAGTAAAAATCTAAAAAGAACAACAGCAACACCTAACTTGAAATTGGGGAATCTAATTGTACCAAATGAACCTCATAAAAATCAATTCAAACTGCTAAAGTTTAGGGAAATAATATTAACTGAAAAATAGACTGAATATTTGAATTGCATCTTTTAAACTTTTTTTTTTTTTTTTTTTTTTTTTTAGCTCAGTCAATGTTGCTCTGTCAAGTTTCTCTAGGAAAACATCAATGTTTTAACTTTATGTCTAGATCAAAGAGAAAGAATGAAAATCATGTTGCCTTAAAGATATCAATGTATTGCATTCATGGCCATGCCTTTGGGGGTCAAATAAGGATAAAATGTTTCATTATATATGATGAAAATGCCACAATAAACGTTCTTTCTTTGTAAAGTGGGATAAGGTATCAAGCTTGAAAAACAATTATATACAGCACTGGCTTAGTCTAGATATCCAAAAAACAGAGAGTGGTCTTAAAGGTAATAGAGTCACACAAAACAACAATTGGTATACTTAATATATTTAAGAACCTTCTTATAATATTAATTTGGTAGAGTTATCTTATTCATTTTAAAAGCCAGAGAAGCATATAAATTTAGTTTTCTTTTTTCTTAACTTTTTAAAAAAAATTATTAGATATTTTCTTTATATACATTTCAAATATTATCCTGAAAGTCCCCTATACCCTCCTTCTGCCCTGTTCCCCTACCCACCCACTCCCACTTCTTGACCCTGACATTCCCCTGTACTGGGGTATATAAAGTTTGCAAGACCAAGGGGCCTCTCTTCCCAGTGATGGCCGACTAGGCCATCTCCTGCTACATATGCAGCTAGAGAAATGAGCTCTGGGGGTACTGGTTAGTTCATATTGTTGTTCCATCTATAGGTTTGCAGATCCCTTCAGCTCCTTGGGTGCTTTCTCTAGCTTCTACATTGGGGGCCCTGTGTTCCATCTTATAGAAGACTGTGAGCATCCACTTTTGTATTTGCCAGGCACTGGCATAGCCTCATATGAGACAGCTATATCAGGGTCCCTTCAGCAAAATCTTTTTGAAATATGCAATAGTGTCTGGGTTTGGTGACTGATATTAAGGAGGAAGGAGTCTTTATTCTTCCTATTTTTCAACAATTTACTAGAGGAAAGGTGACAAACTGTCAGAGAATATATTGAAAATAGATATAATAATAGATAATAAATTATCAGTCTGTCCCCTGTATATTGTGGCACTGAATGACCTAATTTCTTAGGTCCATTTATCTATGCCTTTCTCTGTGTTCTATACAGTGCCCATCACTGGTAAAGAAAGGAACAACAGGAGAGCAAGAGTGCTGGGAAGGAAAAAGAGTGAAGATACAGGAAAGATCAAGGAAAAATAAATTAAAGCAGAAATGAAGGACAATGGGTTCTGGTGCTGGTGAGATGGCCCAGTGGTTACTAACATAGGCTGTTCCTCCAGAGGATGTGGGTTTGTTTCCCAACACCCACATGGTATCTTACAACACCCTGTAACTCCAGTTCCAAGGGATCTGCTGATTCTTCGGGGCTCAGCCAGGACCAGTAACACATGTAGTGCACACACATGAAGAGAAATATTCATGCACATACAATAATACAAGTAAATCTTTAAAACACAACAAGATGTCATGCTTGCTGTGGATTCTGAAGTTAGAGAAACTGACAATGTGTAATAAATTATAAAACTACCATGTTAATATTGTACATGAAAATAAATGTCAGTTTTAGTTTATGTAAAGTTGGATTTTGTGGACATTTCTTTAAGAATCTTTAAGAATTTACTTTTTGTTTCTTTCAATGAAGTGTAGAAAACAGTGCAAAGTTGCAAATAACACCCTAACTTTTGGTAAACCATAAATTCATTCTTCTATCTTGGTAATGTTATTTTTGAAGTAAGTGAATTAATATAGAATGTATGTGTAGCCATGTTGGAGATCCTAGAAAGGCAGTTTCCCTCATGTAGTGCTTTGTGGAGAATAAGGCATCCCAAGATGGAAACCTCTCCTGCATTTTCTCTGTAGCCCTCTTGGTCCCTAATCTCTACAAAATGACTATGAAAGTGGACAAGGGTAAGCCAAGTAACAAATGGGTTACTTATTGGTCTAAGGAGGCAGAATACAAACTACTATATAATCATTTCTGGCTCTTTTATTTGAGCCTACATCAATACCTTTGTCCTTGAGAAATACAGAACCCAAAGGGAAGCAGCAACTATGAAACAGTGCATGGGAAAATCAGATTTATTCAAATTTTGTTAATTTGATCAGGTCCTATGAGTAGCTGGGTCTGAGATATAACTTCTACAATAGCTTGTATCAAGGAGGAGTCACTGTTGCTGTTGTTGTTGTTGTTTCTGTTCCATTTTTAGGACATTGGGATTGTTGCACCATCTTGTTTCCAGTATAAACCAGTTTGATATCTCATCCATAGACACTCCTGGACAGCACAGCAGCTGAAGCCAGGCTGGAGGGAAGTCAAAGCTAGTAGGACAGCTGCATTTTCTCATAGCTTTATCTTTCAACAAAGGGCAAGAATAACAATTTCATCTGGGGACTGTGCTATATAGATGGTTAAAAATAATATAGCATGGCAGATGTCACTTTCTTTAATCTTTTTTATCCAAAATCTTAGATGTAAGAAAGACGACTTCTTTAATCAATTACATATTGTGTGCTAATGATTCTCAGTAGGTTGATGTGTCTTCTGGTAATGACTTAACCCAAAGAAAGTCATGTGTTGAGCACCCATACATAAGCCTCCTTGAAGGCTTCCAATGAACTAGATTGTATTAAATGTTCTACATGTATTCATCTCATTTAATTATTAAAACAATTCAATATAATATTACATATTAGAAATGTGTAGAGATGTTGACTCAAAGCAAGAAATTAGTAACTTAATCCAGAAATCCAGAAAGCAGGTAATGGATCCAGCTTTACTCTCTAGAATTCCTGCTGGAAGAATACAGCATGAAGCTAAACCACAGAAGGGCAAAAAGTACATGATGGCAGTGTTGTTTACCTTGAATTTGTCTCTTACCATAATACATCTGTCTTATCTAGGGGTTAATTGGTGTGAAGAGACACCATGCCCAATGAACCTTTTATAAGGGTATATATTTAATTAGGTAAATATTTAAATAGTTTCAGAGTTATCAGAAAGCCAGGTGGAAGATCTAGATCACACTGAGTAAAGTTTAAGCTCTGAGACTTCAAATTGCACCCTACACTTCCTTCAACAATGCCACACTTCTTAATAGTGCCACTTCATAGCGTCTTGTTCAGTGTCTGGGATTCACACATGATATGGGCTGGTCCAAAGTGCTTGGATCACATCTCCAGCTCTGCCTTCTGTAGCACTCTAGGATCTGGCTGACTCCACTTCAGAGCTGCTGCTATTCTTTGTGACCCCTGAAGTGGTACTGCATCTTCAATATGCTGAGGTCTTCTACTGCAATTAGTCTGCACTTTCACTAATAGGATTTCATAGTCTATCGTCATGGTTCTAAGCCTTAACTTCTTTGCATGCCCTCTTGAGTCCTGGGCCTTCAACTGTCACTGAGACTGTACCTTTACCAATGCACTGTTCTAGCTTCTTAGTGTATCAAGACTTGGCTGTTCTTCATGACCCCTTCATGCCTTCAAACCCAATACTACCTGCAAGATTCTAAAATGCTGACGTGTCGTAGTGGACGCAAGCTGTCAGTTCAAGTGCTCTCTCTTGGTTCAAGTATTCTTATTCTTTCTTCTACTCCTTTCTTCATTCTGTATTCTTCCAATTCTTTTACCTTCTCTCTTCTCACTCTTTTTCCTTCTCCTGATCACAGAGTCTGAACACAGTCTTTTATTTATTCAAGCTACATCAACGCTTTAAATAGTGTTAATATTTGTTTAGAAATTTATAAATTTCCATAAATTTTATGAATCTCAGATCATTAGTTCCAACACCTGCTTCCATAAAACAGAAACAAAACACAGAGCAAGAGCATATTTCCTTATAGTTCTTAAACAACCTGTTCTTCATGGGTAGCTGAAATCTTGTGGTTTCCTAGTACAGCAGACAGCAGTCTTTAGTATCCATTTTCATGTAAGAAAGGTGGCAGACTACTAAGGTTAAAATAATTTCTTACAAAGTTTTAAAATTCATGCAAGTAAAGCAGCTAGCCTTTTCTAATATCTCTCTAGGCATTGGCATTGCTAATCCTTCAAGGAGCTAGGGAAACAAAGTACTAACTTTTTATATTTGCAGACATCAAGGATAGAGAGATGAAGTAGTCTCAAGAAGAAAAGGCATGGATCTTTAAAAGAAAGAATCCATAAAAATCTCATAAATGATAGATGAGTTTATCTTATAAGAGAAAGGCTTGTATCTGATCTACAAACAAATAGTATTATAAGGAGAGTGTGTGCATGAGGCCATGGAATTGCTAGGATAGGAAACAAAGATTAGAGAATAAAAAATGGTCAAGCCAGAGGGTACACCTATCTGTCATAATTCCAAGTTTGACCAAGTCTTATAATAAGCAATTTCTACAAAGGGCCATGTAGGCTTTAATGGCCTCTGTGGTTATATTGTCAACATCCTATGCCATGGCTTTTAGGGCCAAGCAGAAGATCTGTTCCTCATTCCCCACACCCTCAGGACCACTCCATTCTGCATTCCTGAGAACTGCATTTGTTTCATTTATTGTGGACTTATTAGCTTAGTGATGGGGGAAGTATATTCCCAAGAAAGAGATATTAAAACTAAAATAGAAGAGACAGCAGGTCAGCTCCAAGGCAGCAGCAACCATCAGCACACACCGGGAATAATGGCCCTGCATGCTCCAGGGGCAGGAACCAGGAACGGTGTCACACCTCTCCTTATGCAGCCATGCCAGACCAAGCACTTATACATTATCAAGTCTGGCTTCCAGCATAATGTCTATCTTTGGAACACAGCATTTTTTTTTTGTGCTTTCAGAAAATATTTCTCAGAATTTACCTCAATGATACTGGTTTCTTCTTAATCACTGCTAATTTCTTAGCACCAGCTAACCACATCAATTGTTCTAATAACCCCTTCTATACTTGACTCTAAAGGCAGAGCCACGTGGCCAAAGCTGCCAAGTTCTGCTACTTGCTGGGGCTGGAACTTGGTCCCTTATTCTATTACATCATCACCAGCTTTCTGTTTTCAATGGTTTCCTTTATTGCTTAAGCTTGGCAGTCTTGAAACTTGCTCTGTAGACTGACTTTGAACTTAAGAGATCATGCCTCTATCTCCTGGGTCCTGAGATTAAAAGCATATACCATCATGCCTCAACCTAAACTTTCTTTTAATACCTTTCCACAAGATCTGTATAAGTGTAGCCACTGTGCCTCAAGATCTACATCACAGATGTGCCCTCCATTGCTGGACAATATTTCATTCCAGATAGAGTCAAGTTGACAACTGAGAATAGCCATCACAATCCATCCCTACCAAGTTGACATACAATCATATCTCCTTATTTTCAAATGAAAACAATAACCAGATCATAACAACACTAACCTAACATGGTATAATTATCCCTTGTTCAACTGTAAATGAGCAAACACTAAGATTAACTGGATAGGCCTGAGCATCAGCAGGAGACATCTTGGTTCCAGAACTCTGCCAAAAGTAGTCTGCACAGGTGAGAGTGTGGAATACAGAAACTAACAGCTTCTGGGACAGGAAGTAGACACAGAGCTTCTGAGGCAGCCCCCTTTTTGGGCTCCAGACATCCGGGCACCTTCCCTGCCAGAGGATGGGTGTCCTCCCAGCCCAGCGAGGGCTTTGCAAGAGCACCTAGAGGAGACATATTAGTTCCTGGATCCCTCCAAGACTAGTCTGTATAGGTGAGAGTGTGGATTACAGAAGCTAACAGCTTCTGTGACAGGCCGAAGCAACACACCTTCTGGGACAGGTCCTGTTTTGGGCCTTCATCTTCGGCCAGGAGGGAGGTCCAAATGTCAGATATCTGTGCACCTTCCCTGTAAGAGGAGAGCTTACCTGCAGAGAGTGCTCTGACCACTGAAATTCAGAGGAGAGAGCTAGTCTCACAGGTCTGCTGATAGAGGCTAACAGAATCACCAGAGGAACAATCTCTAACCAGAGACAAATATAACAACTAACTCCAGAGATTACCAGATGGCGAAAGGTAAATGTAAGAATCTTACTAATAAAACCAAGACCACTCACCATCATCAGAATCCAGCACTCCCAATTCGCCCAGTCCAGGGCACCCCAACACACCTGAAAAGCTAGACCCAGATTTAAAGCATATCTCATGATGATGGTAGAGGACATCAAGAAGGACTTTAATAACTCACTTAAAGAAATACAGGAGAACTATGCTAAACAGGTAGAAGACATTAAAGAGGAAGCACAAAAATCCCTTAAAGAATTGCAGGAAAACATGACCAAACAGGTGATGGAATTGAATAAAACCATCCAAGACCTAAAAAGGGAAGTAGGCACAATAAAGAAAACCCAAAGTAAGGCAACATTGGAGATAGAAACCCTAGGAAAGAAATCTGGAACCATAGATGAGAGCATCAGCAACAAAATACAAGAGATGGAAGAGAAAATCTCAGGTGCAGAAGATTCCATAGAGAACATTGGCACAACAATCAAAGAAAATGGAAAATGCCAAAAGATCCTAACTCAAAACATCCAGGAAATCCAGAACACAATGAGAAGACCAAACCTACAGATAATAGGAGTAGATAAGAATGAAGATTTTTAACTTACAGAGCCAGCAAATATCTTCAACAAAATTATAGAAGAAAACTTCCCAAACCTAAAGAAAGACATGCCCATGAACATATAAGAAGCCTAGAGAACTCCAAATAGACTGGACCAGAAAAGAAATCCCTGCTGACATATAATAATCAGAACAACAAATGCACTAAATAAAGATATAATATTAAAAGCAGTAAGAAAAAAGGTAAAGTAACATATAAAGGCAAGCCGATCAGAATTACACCAGATTTTTCACCAGAGACTATGAAAGCCAGAAGAGCCTGTACAGATGTTATACAGACATTAAGAGTACACAAATACCAACCCAGGCTACTATACCCAGCCACACTTTTAATTACCTTAGAGGGAGAAAAGAAAGTATTCCACAACAAAACCAAATTCACACATTATCTTTCCACGAATCCCGCCCTTCAAAGGATAATAACAGAAAAAAACCAATACAAGGACAGAAATCACGTCCTAGAAAAAGGAAGACGGTAATCCCTCAACAAATCTAAAAGAAGACAGCCACAAGAACAGAATGCCAACTTTAACAACAAAAATAATAGGAAGCAACAATTACTTTTCCTTAATATCTCTTAATATCAATGGACTCAACTCCCCAATAAAAAGACATTGACTAACAGACTGGCTACACAAACAGGACCCAACATTCTGCTGCTTACAGGAAACTCACCTCAGGGAAAAACATACACACTACCTCAGAATGAAAGGCTGGAAAATGATTTTCCAAGCAAATGGTCTGAAGAAACAAGCTGGAGTAGCCATTCTAATATCTAATAAAATCGACTTCCAACCCAAAGTAAACAAAAAAGTCAAGGAGGGGCATTTCATACTCATCAAAGGTAAAATCTTCCAAGAGGAACCCTCAATTCTGAATATCTATGCTCCAAATGCAAGGGTAGCCACAGTCATTAAAGAAACTTTAGTAAATCTCAAAGCACCTGTCTTAGTCAGGGTTTCTATTCCTGCACAAACATCATGACCAAGAAGCAAGTTGGGGAGGAAAGGGTTTATTCGGCTTACACTTCCATGCTGCTGTTCATCACCAAAGGAAGTCAGGACTGGATCTCAGACAGGTCAGGGAGCAGGAGCTGATACAGAGGCCATGAAGGGATGTTCTTTACTGGCTTGCCTCCCTGGCTTGCTCAGCCTACTCTCTTATAGAACCCAAGACTACCAGCCCAGAGATGGTCCCACCCACAAGGGGCCTTTCCCCCTTGATCACTAATTGAGAAAATGCCTTACAGTTGGATCTCATGGAGGCATTTCCTCAACTGAAGCTCCTTTCTCTGTGATAACTCCAGCTGTGTCAAGTTGACACAAAAATAGCCAGTACAGCACCCATCACACAATAATAGTGGGAGACTTCAACACACCATTTTCACCAATGGACAAATCATGGAAACAGAAACTAAACAGGGACACAGTGAAACTAACAGAAGTTAGGAAACAAATGGATCTAACAGATATCTACAGAACATTTTATCCTAAAACAAAAGGATATACCTTCTTCTCAGCACCTCATGGTACCTTCTCCAAAATTGACCACATAATTGGTCACAAAACAAGCTTCAATAGATACAAAAATATTGAAATTGTCCCATGCATCCTATAAGATCACCATGGACTAAGGCTGATCTTCAATAACAAAATAAATAATAGAAAGTCAACATTCACATGGAAACTGAACAACACTCTTCTCAATGATACCTTGGTCAAGGAACAAATAAAGAAAGAAATTAAGGACTTTTTGAAGTTTAATGAAAATGAAGCCACAACATACCCAAATTTATGGGACACAATGAAAGCATTTCTAAGAGGAAAACTCATAGCTCTGAGTGCCTCCAAAAAGAAACTAGAGAGAGCACACATTAGCAGTTTGACAACACACCTAAAAGCTCTAGAACAAAAGGAAGCAAATTCACCCAAGAGGAGTAGAAGGCAGGAAATAATCAAACTCAGGAGTGAAATCAACCAAGTGAAAACAAGAAGAACTATTCAAAGAATCAACTAAACGAGGAGCTGCTTCTTTGAGAAAATGAACAAGATAGATAAACCCTTAGCCAGACTCACTAGAGGGCACAGGGAAAATATCCTAATTAACAAAATCAGAAATGAAAAGGAAGACATTACAACAGATCCTGGAGACATCCAGAACACCATCAGATCCTTCTACAAAAGGCTATACTCAACAAACCTGGTGAACCTGTATGAAATGGACAAGTTTCTAGATAGATACCAGGTACCAAATTTAAATCAAGGTCAGTTTAATGATCAAAACAGTCCTATTTACCCTAAAGAAATGGAAGCAGTCATTAATAGTCTCCCAACCAAAAAAAGCCCAGGACCAGATGGGTATAGTGCAGAGTTCTATCAGACCTTCAAGAAGATCCAATCCCAGTTCTTCACAAAAGATTCCACAAAATAGAAACAGAAGTTACTCTACCCAATTCATTCTATGAAGCCACAATTACTCTGATACCTAAACCACAAAAAGTCCCAACAAAGATAGAGAACTTCAGACCAATTTCTCTTATGAATATTGATGCAAAAATCCTCAATAAAGTTCTTCCTAACCGAATCCAAGAACAGATCAAAACAATCATCCATCCTGACCAAGTAGATTTCATCCCAGGGATGCAGGAATGGTTCAATATATGGAAATCCATCAACGTAATCCAGTATATAAACAAACTCAAAAACAAAAAAACCACATGATCATCTTGTTAGATGCAGAGAAAGCATTTGAAGTAATCCAACACCCATTCATGATAAAAGTCTTGGAAAGATCAGGAATTCAAGGCCCATACCTAAACATGATAAAAGCAATCTACAGCAAACCAGTAGCCAACATCAAAGTAAATGGTGAGAAGCTGGAAGCAATCCCACTAAAATCAGGGACTAGACAAGGCTGCCCACTTTCTACCTACCTATTCAACATTGTACTTGAAGTCCTAGCCAGAGCAATTAGACAACAAAAGGAGATCAAGGGGATACAAATTGGAAAGGAAGAAGTCAAAATATCACTTTTTGGAGACGATATGATAGTACATATAAGTGACCCTAAAAATTCCACCAGAGAACTCCTATGCCTGATAAACAACTTCAGTGAAGTAGCTGGATATAAAATTAACCCAAACAAGTGAATGGCCTTTCTGTACACAAAGGATAAACAGACTGAGAAAGAAATTATGGAAACAACACCCTTCTCAATAGTCACAAATAATATAAAATACCAGGGCATGACACTAAATAAGAAAGTGAAAGAGCTGTATGATAAGAACTTCAAATCTCTGAAGAAAGAAATTAAAGAAGATCTCAGAAGATGGAAGGATCTCCCATGCTCATGGATTGGCAGGATCAATATAGTAAAAAAGTCTATCTTTCCAAAAGCAATCTACAGACTCAATGCAATCCCCATCAAAATTCCTACTCAATTCTTCAACGAATTAGAAAGGGCAATCTGAAAATTCATCTGGAATAACAAAAAACCTAGGGTAGCAAAAACTCTTCTCAAAGACAAAAGAACCTCTGGTGGAATCACCATGCCTGACCTCAAGCTGTACTATAGAGAAATTGTGATTAAAAACTGCATGGTACTGATATAGTGACAGACAAGTAGACCAATGGAATAGAATTGAAGACCCAGAAATGAACCCACACACCTATGGTCACTTGATCTTTGACATGGGAGCAAAAACCATCCAGTGGAAAAAAGAAAGCATTTTCAACAAATGGTGCTGGCACAACTGGTGGTTATCATGTAGAAGAATTCGAATTGATCCATTCTATTCTCCTTGTACTAAGGTCAAATCTAAGTGGATTAAGGAATTCCACATAAAACCAGAGACACTGAAACTTATAGAGGAGAAAATAGGGAAAAGCCTTGAAGATATGCATACAGGGGAAAATTCCTGAATAGAACAGCAGTGGCTTGTGCTGTAAGATCGAGAATCTATAAATGGGACCTCATAAAACTGCAAAGCTTCTGCAAGGAAAAAGACACTGTCAATAAGACAAAAAGGCCACCAACAGATTGGAAAAGGATCTTTACCTATCCTAAATCAGATAGGGGACTAATATTCTATATATATATAAAGAACTCAAGAAGGTGGACTCCAGAAAATCAAATAACCCCATTAGAAAATGGGGCTCAGAGCTGAACAAAGAATTCTCACCTGAGGAATACTTGAATGGCTAAGAAGCACCTGAAAAAATGTTCAACATCCTTAATCATCAGGGAAATGAAAATCAAAACAACCCTGAGATTCTACCTCACACCAGTCAGAATGGCTAAGTTCAAAATTTCAGGTGACAGCAGATGCTGGTGAGGATGTGGAGAAAGAGGAACACTCCTCCATTGTTGGTGGGATTGCAAGCTTGTACAACCACTCTGGAAATCAGTCTGGCGGTTCCTCAGAAAATTGGACATAGTACTACAGGAGGATACTGTAATACCTCTCCTGGGCATATATTCAGAAGATGTTGCAACCGGAAAGAACACATACTCCACTATGTTCATAACAGCCTTATTTATAATAGCCAGAAGCTGGAAAGAACCCAGTTGCCCCTCAACAGAGGAATGAATACAGAAAACATGGTACATTTACACAATGGAGTACTACTCAGCTATTAAAAAGAATGAATTTATGAAATTCCTAGCCAAATGGATGGACCTGTAGGGCATCATCCTGTGTGAGGTAACCCAATCACAAAAGAACTCACACAATATGTACTCACTGATAAGTGGATATTATCCTAGAAACTTAGAAAACCCAAGATATAATATACAATTTGCTAAATGCATGAAATCAAGAAGAACAAAGTCCAAAATGTGGACACTTTGCCCCTTCTTAGAACTGAGAACAAAACACCCATGGAAGGAGTTACAGAGACAAAGTTTGGAGCTGTGACGAAAGGATGGACCATCTAGAGACTTTCATATCTGGGGATCCATCCCATAATCAGCTCCCAAACGCTGACACCATTGCATACACTAGCAAGATTTTGCTGAAAGGACCCAGATATAGCTGTCTCTTGTGAGACTATGCAGGGGCCTAGCAAACACAGAAGTGGATGCTCACAGTCAGCTATTGGATGGATCACAGGGTCCCCAATGGAGGAGCTAGAGAAAGTACTGAAGGTGCTAAAGTTATCTGCAATCCTATTGGTGGAACAACAATATGAACTAACCAGTACTCTCCCAACCCCACCAACCCCCACCCCAGGAGCTCGTGTCTCTAGCTGCATATGTATCAGAAGATGGCCTACTCGGCCATCATTGGAAAGAGAGGCCCATTGGTGGTGCAAACTTTATATGCCTCAGTACAGGGGAACTCCAGGGCCAAGAAGTGGGAGAGGGTGGGTGGGGGAGTGGGTGGGGGAGCGTGTGGGGGACTTTTGGGATAGCATTGGAAATGTAAATTAAATAAATACCCAATTTAAAAAAAAGATTAACTGGATAGGATCTTGTCCCAAGGTTACCACTTCATTAATTTCACTTAATATCCTTGAAATTCAGCCTCATTCTACTTCCTGATGCTCCCTTTAATCTCAAAACATACATTTTATATTTTTCTTTGCTCAGTTTATACTGCTTTTCCTCAAATCATTCTTCATAAGAGTGGACTTTAATAACTACACAACACAGTTTATACTATGCTGTTTTGAGATTCTCTTTGCTAATGCAATTTATGTAGGTGTTTTCACTTTAATCTCAGGCAGACTTACCACCCTCAGCACTGATAACTTCTGTATTCCTATTATGATTAACCATTAATCCCATTTAAAGCATTCTACTGGCTATTATTGTCATCATCATGACAAGAAGCATGGCAGCATGCAGCCAGATATGGTGCTAGTGGAGCCAAGAGTTCTATAATGTGATCTGAAGGCAGCCAGCAGGAGAGTCTGGACCATACAGGGTAGAACTTAAGCATAGAGATCCCAAATTCCACATCCACAGTGACACACTTCCTCCAACAAGGTCTTATCTACTCAAACAAGACCACATCTTCTAAAAGTGCCACTGCCCATTGTCCAAGCATTCAAAAACAAAAGTCTATAAGGGACTATAACTATTCAAACAGCCACACCTTCTGACCCTCACATTTGTTCCTAAGGAAATGCCAAAGACTCCCACTGTGTAGTGTACGTTCTAAATCTGAATTTTACATTCTAAAGGATTGTTTGAACTTCTCTCTCTAGGAGACTCAAAAGCATCATTCACCCAATTTACTCAGCCATTAACCTTCCTTAGTTTTATCTGTACTCTCACATTGTCACAGAAAAGCCACCATTAACCTGAATAGTGCATCCTACTTAGCATTGCTACTACTAGGACCCCATGTCTCCACTCTAGGCTACGCTGTAGTAATTGCACAGACTATGTCAACTCTCCTCCCCGCTCTTATTGTACCATTTTCTTCTCCTGGTAAAAACAGTGCTAAAATCATCACACAAAAGTCAATTTACATGTCTTTAATTTGGTACCTCGTTGTTCTGGTTAGCTCCAGTCTCCCTATCTGTACTCTATGGAACTTATTTTTTTTTTTTTAATTCCACAAAGACTGCAAGACCTTCCCATTCCAGGATCCAAACACTTGATAGTCTTCCTAGATCAGATTTCTAGCAGATGATACCTGCAAGAGTCAATCCCTTTTTTATTTTTTTTATTTTTTAAAATTTTTTTAGATTTCCACATTGGACAGGCTTTTCTTACCTGCTTAGTAGAACATAAGTCTCTTCCTAGCACCATTTTATCCCTGGTCCATTTCTCTATCTAGCTAGAACCCTAGCTCTCTCAATCAGCACACCTCTGCTAGGCACTGTTCTTTGCTTCCTCTGCCACAAATCTATTTCTGGATCTATTTCACAGCTCTATGGCTTTTGAGGTTGATTGCTATGCACTATCTTAAACATCCCATTGTGTCTTGCTCAGTGAGAGCAACAAGACAGCAAGAGAACTATCGATATTTTAATGTCTACTGGCTGCTTGTGTCTTTATTCAGTGTGGTGGCTTCCTTCGGGCCTATACTTTCTCTCCAGGGCTCTCTTTTCTACAGATGCTTTCCCTCGTTTTGCCAGTAACATAATTCTCTCACTTGTCTTTCAGTTGAAAAGAAGATATGATTCCCACTGTATATCATTGCTAAGAGCTTCATCATCTCTTCTTGGTTTCCTTAGCACTGTTCAGAGCTCTGTATAAAAGCTCCTTTATTAATGTTCTTTAGTTAAATACACTGATATTTCAATCTTCCCTGAAAGCCACAAAGTCCAGGTTCCTGTTATTACTTAAAACTCTCCTCTTATTTCTTTCTACCATATAACTTCCCTTTACATAATGAAAAAAATGTAAGGTAAAAATTTAAGCAGAAGAGTTGTGCCATTTAATGCATGAAACACAACTTCAAAGAAACTAAAATGTGTTGGTGTCACATTAGGAAAAAAAAAAAGAAACAAGAAGCAAAACAAAAACAAAACAAGCAGGAAACCAAACACTTCCTGTTATGTGAATTTGACCAAGAATGAGCCCAAAGTGAATCTTCCATTTCTCTCTGTGTGTGGTGTGTGTGTGTGTGTGTGTGTGCAGTCTGTAGTATGTGTGAATCTGAATCTCTATCCTATTAATTGTGACTTTATCTATGTCTGCCCCTACTTAGCATATTCAAGTACTCCCTACTTCCACTAAGGTCTTTTAGAGCCTAGGATTTCAATACTTTATATTGCAAATAGACTGCAGGGATGATTAGGGATCCACATCCTAAAATGGAAGACACTGTAGGATTACCTGGCTCCATCTGGCCTAAACATAGGAGGTCTTCAAAACAAATCCTCTCCTTGTTGACAGAGATAGGTTGACAGAACAGGACAGGGGCTATGCAGAGTGGGAAAGGAAGTCAATTTTTCTTTGCTGACTTTGCATATTTTATCCTATGTTACAAACTGATAACTATTTTACAGACGGAGTAGCTGATAAAAATAAACAAATACAAGATTCTCTGGCACATGTCTGGAGTCTTGTGTCCTAAACTTGAAAAAAGTATCTGACTAATGGCCTTCTTACTGCCACATCAGTTTCAGGACAGACATGTGAGTATGCTGCAGACAGGGACCAATCTTAGCCTGTTTTACCTGGATGCCACTCTCACTAGCAGGAACAATCTCATTACAGCATCAAGTTTGAGCCTGGAGGAGGGAGCCCCAGGCCAAGAAATGAGTCAAGGTATATTGGCAGGCATTGGCAGTCAACAAAAGGCCCTGCGCTTTGGTCTAAATTTTGCCAGAGAGTTGAAAGATAAAGGCAGAAGGTCTTCAAGGAACAAAACTCTACTAATCTGTCAATTTACTGCATTTAGCCTGGGGACGCTCATGGTGGTCTTCAAACATACAGAGCTAAAAGGTAAAAAATAATGTATAAGAAACTAAATTCAGGTGGTTTGAGGATTTTTTTTTGTTTGTTTGTTTGTTTCTCTGTTTTTTTTTTTTTTTTTTGAGAACAACAGAAAATTATTGGGTTTCCCTGTGCTTTTAGCAAGTGCACAGTGCCAAGGGCAGAACCCATGTAAGCACAGAGATTTTTCTGTACACTTGGAGAATGTAAAAATAATCAGTAAAATATAGTTCATAAAATCTCTATAAAAGAATACAATTATTTATTATGTTTACAAAATACTGTAGTGTGTGAGATTGTCAGGAGGTAAATGCATAAAGAGAATTCAGTAAATTTTACCACCACAAATTCGAGATGCTACTTACCAAACTAAACGTCCCACTTAATCCATCATTGGAGAATTCAAGTGGCATTAAAATACTCTCAATTCTCATTCAAATTCAAAGTACTATTATACTTTCTAGTGTTTAGGATGTAGTACACTGAATAATGATTTTCTTAAAAAAAAAGTGGAATCTTTGAAGTTTCCAATGAAGGCTTATTTAAATTTCCCTTAAACTATCAAAATCTATTTTTTAAAATAACTTGTTATGTAGATCATATTCAGCTTTGTTTTTTCAAAAAATAAAATCCAATACTATTGTATCTCTGCAGCACATCCTACGAACTTCATTTTTTTTACTTTAATCCTCTTGAATATATCATTTTTATGTATGAAACTATCCTATTCAAATAATGTTTTTCTATCCTTGAGATAAACTGAACCATCAATTCAAATATATAATTGATCAAATTAAAAGACAGTGATTGAAAATATCCATAGAACTAATCCTAGTGAGTATGAAGTTGAACTTTCTGTGTACTCCATTTATATATCCTTAGTTATTAGTTTGGAGTTGATATTACCTTATCAGAAATCAAAGGTTTTAAAAACACATCTGGAGGCAAATTTAGCCTAGCCCAAATGTTCTAAACATAATAGGTGCTCAAATGTGAAACATCAAGATGTTTTGTCCTACAGATTTATTTTTAAAGGAATGGCCTTCAGGAAGAAAAAAAAATGGGCTAGAAAAGTATGGACTAGAAAATAAATACAAATGTAAGCTGTTTTTCTAATTGCTTTAATACCACAAACTTGTGTACCTTAAAAAAACAAACAAACAAAAAACCTGCAACATACTCAAAACAAGTTCTTACATTAGCAAAACTGAAGATTCTGTCTCTGTTATTTAGACTTTTCAGTGCAGTCTTTGTTCTTAGATAGATCACTGAATGTTTGTCACATTCCCTGTTTTTAACCAGATTTGAACAGAAGAATGCCATGTGACCCAGGTAGACTAAGTATTTGGTTTCCTATAGCTCATGACTAGCAAAGTTCTGCCCCACAGTTCAGTGCCGAGTGGGCTTGTACATCCTGCCAAACTCTTGATATGCTTTCCTATGTTATACTTCTTCAATGACTGAGAGGTGCACTCCACCAAGTCCTGCTGTATCCCTTCTGTCTAGTCTCCAGTCTTGATGCCAGTGTTCAGGTTTCAGCTAGTAATGGAGGATCAGCCACCAAATGTCTGCTATGAGTTCCTGGGGGAGATGCAGGCACCTCTCAGGTCTTAGAGAGATAGTTGTTACTGAAATTGTGGTGCATCTAATCATCAAGTTTTTGCAAATTCATTTGGAATAACAAAAAAAGCCAGGATAGCAAAACTATTCTCAACAATAAAAGAACTTCTTGGGAAATCACCAACCCTGACCTCAAGATGTACTACCCAGCAATAGTAACAAAAACTGCGTGGTATTGGTACAGAGACAGGCAATAAGATCAATGGAATAGAATTGAAGTTTCAGAAATGAACCCATACACCTATGGTCACTTGATCTTTGACAAAGGAGCTAAAACCATCCGGTGGAAAAAAGTCGGCATTTCAACAAATGGTGCTGGCTAAACTGGAGGTCAGCATGTAGAAGAATGCAAATTGATCCATTCTTATTGCCTTGTAGAAAGCTCAAATCCAAGTGGATCAAGGACCTCCCCATAAAACCAGATACACAGAAACTAATAGAAGAGAAAGTGGGGGAAAGCATTGAGCACATGGGCACAATTTCCTTAACAGAACACCAATAGCTTATGCTCTAAAATCAAGAATTTACAAATGGGACCTCATAAAATTGCAAAGCTTCTGTAAGGCAAAGGACACTGTCAATAGGAAAAATGGCAAAAAACAGATTGGGAAAGGATCTTTATCAACCCTACATCCAGTAGAGGACTAATATCCAATATATACAAAGAATTCAAGAAGTTAGACTCAAGAGAACCAAATAGTCCTATTTAAAAATGGGGAACAGGGCTAAACAGAGAATTCTCATCTGAGGAAACCCGAACGGTTGAAAAGAACCTAAAGAAATGCTCAACATCCTTAATCATCAGGGAAATACAAATCAAAACAACTCTGAGATTCCCCCTCATACCAGTCAGAATGGCTAAGATCAAAAACTCAGATGACAGCAGATGCTGGTGAGGATGTGGAAAAAAGAGGAACACTCCTCCACTGCTTGTGGAATGGCTACCTGGTACAACCATTCACTGTGGCAGTTCCTCAGAAATTGGACATAATATTACCTGAGCACCCAGCTATACCACTCCTGGGCATATATCCAAAAGATGTTCCAATGTATAACAAGGATACATGCTCCACTATGTTTATAGTAGCCTTATTTATAATAGCCAGAAGCTGGAAACAACCCAGATGTCCTTCAACAGACGAATGGATACAGAAAATGTGGTACATTTACAAAATGGAGTACTATGCAGCTATTAAAAACAATGACTTCATGAACTTCTTAGGCAAATGGATGGATCTGGAGGATATCATCCTGAGTGACGTAATCCACTCCCAAAAGAACACACATGGTATGCATTCACTGATAAGTGGTTATTAGCCCAAAAGCTTGGAATATCTAATATGCAATTTACAGACCACATGAAGCTCAAGAGAAAGGAAGACCAAAGAATGGGTCCTTTGGTCTTTTCTAGAATGGGTAACAAAATACTCGATGGAGGAAATACAGAGACAAAATGCAGAGCAGAGACTGAAGGAAAGGCCATCCAGAGTGGCCATCCACTGCTCCCACATGGAAATCCATTCCATATACAGTCACCAAGTGCAGACACTATTGTGGATGCCAAAACATGCATGCTGACAGGAGCCTGATATAGCTGTTTCCTGAGAGGCTCTGCCAGAGCATGACGTATACAGAGGTGGATGCTTGCATCCAACCATTGAACTGATCACGGGGTCCCCGATGGATTAGTTAGAGAAAGGACTGAAGGAGCTAAAGAGGTATTTCACCCAATAGGATATATATATATATATATATATCAACCAATCTGAGCTTCAAGCATCTAAACCACCAACCAAGGAGTACACATGAAGGGACCCATGGCTTCAGCTGTATATGTAACAGAGGATGGCCTTGTTGGGCATCAATGGGAGAATAGGCTCTTGGTCCTGTGAAGGTTCTATGCCCCAATGTAGGAGAATGCCAAGGCAGGGTGGTGGGAGTGGGTGGGTGGATAGAGGCACACCCTCATAGAAGCAAGAGGAAGGGAATGGGATAGGGAATTTTTGGGAGAAGAAATCAGGAAAGAGGATAACATTTGAATTGTACATAAATAAAATATCTTATTAAAAAAAGAATAAAGGAGAAAAAAAGAAACTTCAAGTCTTTATATCATGACATCTGTTCTATTATAAACAATTGAACATTTTGGTATTGCTACTACAATTCAATGGAATCTCAACATTAAAGAATAGTTTCCAGTTACACAGGCTTTTCTCCCTGTGATCCCTAACTCAGAGAAAGTTAATAATGCAAATGCAAATTCGTGATCCCAGAAAAAGGGACTACATGTAGGACCCCAGCTTCAGTGTTTGCAAGCAATTATGGTCACTACAGATTACTGCAATAGCTCAGGAAATTGATTGGTAGTTCATGGTTTCTTCTGGTGTTCAATTAAGCAGAATTAAACCAAAACAATAAATTGCCATATGTAATTATGTATTTATGTATTGTAAATAATTGTAAATTTCTGAGAGTAATTGTCTGAAATATAACTATGTATGTATACATAATAATTCCTTAATTTTCCCCAATTTATTTATCGGGAAATAGTAGTGAAGTGCTGCATAAGGAAAAACTATGACCCTCCAGATAGTGACAGATTTTGTGCCTCCATGACATTCTTATTCCATTTTTTATAAATGCCCATAATACCAACCAGTATATCATGAGAAAAACATAATTGGTCATTTTAAAGACTCAAGCATGTTTTCTTCATACTTAAAAAAATAGCTCTGACCCAATTAGAGTTTCATGAGGATTTCTTTCAGTACACGTAAATATGCTATATCTATTCACTGAGAGCAATAAGGGGCTTTCAGGGACATTTCACAACACCCTGTGATGGATTCACTCACACAGTTACTTTGGTAAAGGCGCATATGACATTTAATTACTAGTAGACATTGCATAGGAAGCAAGGCAATGTAAGCTAATTCTGTGTGTGTGTGTATGTGAGTGTGTGTGTGTGTAGAAATCTTATTAATATTCATAGCAGAAGAAGTTGATGGAGATGAGCTTAGAATCAAAAGGGTTGTTAGTCCATGTACTTTCTCCTGTGAGGCTTCTTATATAAACTACTAGCAACAGTTCCCACAAGTATACAGTAAGAGTCTAAATGTGTGTCATTGTTGGGAGGTTAGAAAGTGGGCATTAAAAAGCATTAAAACAAAATCTCAACAGTTCTATTTTACCAAATGAAGTCTCAGTAGGCAGACACTGTGTTGAAAGTCCACTAATACAGAGAGGCAGGGATAGCCCCCAGATGAACTTCTTACTCCATTGTCCTCTGAGGAAAAAGCTTCTTCTCCATTTCCAAGGGTCTCAGAGACCCTCCTTTCTCTTTCCTGGCTTTTCTTATGGTTTCTCCCTTTCAACTGGTTGATAAGAACTGACTTTATTTAGCCCTTGTTTACAGAAAAACTCTTTGGATTAAATGTGTGTGCTAGGGCATCACAACAGTTGTTTTTCCGGTTCATAATCTTGGGGTTCACTATGTGATCAAATATCCTGCACCATGGAGAAGGTAACCTGGGCCAGTAAATGTTCAGTGCCAATGTCCACTGGATGATTGAGAATCTGAGGCTTCCCTATAGTTACAGAAGAAAACTGTATTCTAGATTACAAACACTCATGGTCAGAAAGGAAAGATGGTGCAGTAGACGCTGAGTAGAGCAATGGGGTCTTCTCAGCATGGGTAGGTGCCTAGTAAGTTTACAAAAAAAAAAATCATTTGGCTGTATAGGATTTTACTTGCCCAAAAAGACCCATTAAAAATAATGGAATTTTCTCAAAAGAATTACTTAGCTGCATTGGGCAGTACAATTACTATCTTTGTCTTTGCATTTTGGGCCAGTTTTGGAAGTTTTTGCTCCATTCTACTCTGACTCTAGCTATGCATTATCTTTCATCACAAATTTAATTATTTGGGTTTTCTTTCTCTGCAGGATTCAGCTCTGTAGCCATGTTGTCTCTAAATCTAGACCTTACATGCAGTCTTTCATAATTCCCCAAGATACTAAACCTGAACTGATTCTCAAGAGTATCAAATCTGAATATACTCATTTATGATGCTACCATGTGGCAGAAAATCATGGCTGCACCTTGGGAGATCCAGTTTCTACTCAGTGTGAATAAATATAGAGTTTGAACAGTCGTTTTCTGAAAAAAAAAAAAAGATGTAGAATGGTTAGCCAAGCTTAATGTGGAAGAAATATCTCAAGGTTATTATGGCCAGAAAGTCATCTGATTAAAAGGTGCATTTGACTGGCCCATCTTTAACTGCAGTGAGATTTTGTGTGTTTCTCTATTATCTTTGAACCAAGTTCCCCTGTATGGGTGAGGGTAGATTTCAAGATGAAATTTCAAAAGTGTCTTTGTTATCCTGTAAAACCCTTCTCCTCTCCACAGTAAGAAACATTTTTTGACTTTGGGTTGTTGTGAATTTACAAAGAATTTCTTATGATAGAATTGTAGTTCCCCAAAGATGTTTTGCCTGCCACGGGAAGTGTCATTGTTCCTAAAGAAGGTAATAAAGTCAGCAAGAAAATAATCAACCTTCTCTATAGGATATCGCTGTCTTAATTGACTGCAGACGCTTGAATTGATTTTCTTAATCTACAGACCCAGAACAAGGTCAGCAAGAGAGGAAGTCAAAACTGCTTTACTTTCATAGAGAGATATTTAATGTTCAGAATATAAACAGGAAGTATGGTGCTTTGAAAAAGACAGGCTTTAAAACCATAGACATTAATTACACCTTCCTGTGATTTCTACACATGGTTTTTAAAAACTTCATTAGAAAATACTGTGCTTGGGGGATGGGTGATAGAGATATAGTCAATTATAGAGTTCTTCCTCAGATCCATGAGGCCCTAGGTTCAACATATATTCATGTGTTCAACCTAAAATAAATATATAACTCTTTATAAAAGGAAATGAAATTGAAATCAAGGAAGAAGGGAGGTCTTCTGAAAGGAAATAGAAGGAAGATATTGGGTGAATATAATCAATATATATTGTATGCATGGAGGGAATTCTAAAGGAAACAATAATGTATTTATTAAAGCATATTTTTAGAGATTCTTCTTAAATTTACATGTTTAGTGACAGTACGGTCAAATAATATATACGTAATATTTTAAAATAACTTTCATTTTTACCAAACTGTGAGTTATAATAAGCAAAAGTATTAAGTGTTTTTAAAACTAGCCATTGAAAAGAAGTATAGGGGTAGAGGTAGCCCTTAGTGTGTGAAGTCTTGAGTGGGTGTGTGGTGTTGACTTGAACTACATATGTCAAAGACCAAATTATCGGACCCATGAGACTAGCAAAGCTATGGCCAAGTGAGGCTCAGAGGCATGCTAGTACCTTCCTCTTGTCTGAGTGCAAATGTAGACAGTGAGTACAGAAAATGTCCATCATACCCCCACCCCTACAGATGTTTATGGCCTGAAGACTGCTCCCATATAAAGACTGTGCTTGCAGAATTTAGCTGAGTCCAGCTCTTCTTTCAGTGGTGTTATCTCTACATTATCCCTAGTTAGCAATAATATCCCTACCTCCTGTTCTATCATATTCAATAAATGCACTGTACTTCCAGGCTAGCTGAAGCTTCTCCATCATTGAGCCAGCCCACCTGATCCCAGGTTTCCTGTGTCCATCTGTCCTTTAATTCCTGAAAGCTGTAGAAGGACAAGAAACAAGATATTTTCTTTTTTTTTTCTGCATCCTCTTTCCACTCAGTGGAAGAAATTCTCAATTTTTGTTCTTTCAATATTTTTTTCAGTTTTTTATTAGTTCTTCTACTTTTGAGATCATAATATAATTATATAGTTTCTCCCTTCCTTTCTTCCCTCCAAACCCTGGCATAAAATTCTGTTAGCTCTATTTCAATTCCATGTCCTGTTTTTCAATTAATTATTGTTAAATGCATATATGTACTTACATATTATTTTAAAGACATAAATATACACAGCTTGTCTATAATGTTACTTGTGTACATGTTTCCAGGGCTGACCATTTGGTCTTGATAGCCAGTTGTGCTCTTTAACTGGAAAATACTACTTTTCTTGTTCTCAGGAAATCTTAGTTGACTGTAGATCTATATGTAGGGTTGAGGCCTCAAGATCTTTCCCCATCCACTTCACCATGGTTTTTGTTGTTGCCTTTGTTCAGCTCATGTTGGTGAGATATCACAAGTGTAGCTTCTATGTTGCTAAGAGATACAATCTCTCAGAAAACTCCTTGATCCATGACTCAGATTCTTTTTCATCCTCTCTTTTGCAATGATCCCTTGAGCCTTAGGTGTGAGAGCTTTTTGTATCATGTATCCATTGAGACTGGGCTCAATTGTTCTGAATTTTGATTAGATTTGGCTTTATGGAATGGTCTTGTCTGTTGCAAAAATAATCTTCCTTAATATAAGGACTATACTAAGCTATGCATATAAGAACAAATCTTTAGAAGGCAGTTAGCAATTATTTTGGTTTATGAATGTGGTGATTATTGAGTCTCCTTCAAGACTCTAGACTTTATGAGCGCTGGTTAGATGGCTACATTTCTACTACTAGGTTTTATTTTCCTCATGTTCACCCTGTCTTAAGTAAAATGGGAGGACGATAGTTTAGTGGCAAGGTTTGTGCATAACTGCACCCTTAGAGATATCATGCCATGTTGATAATTGCTCTGCCTCAGAGAATCATAACTAGGAAGGATCATTAAGTGCCTCTCTTCTTTGGAAGCTTGGATGTCATCTTCTGCTATCCTGTATCTAGTACTCAAACAGAGGAAGTTTAGGTCAGTTCCAGCTCAGGAACCTCCTTCCTCAGGAATTTACCTTCCACCTCCTGGAGATAGTCATAAGCAAAAGAAACAGGCTATATATTGGGGAATCTTTGTGGTAACTCTGATCAACAACTCAAAAGAGGTATTGTCATGCCTGGGTTTGAGATTTTTATTAGATTGTCTTTGGTTATTAGAAGAAACATTGCGAGCACAAATGGAATAACCATGTGTGATGGTTTCTATATGCTCGACCCAGGAAGTGGCACTATTAGAATGTGTGGCCCTGTTGGAGTAGGTATGTCACTGTGGGTGTGGGCTTTAAGACCTCCATCCTAGCTCCTTGGAAGCAGTATTCTACTCAGCCTTTAGATGAAGATATAGAACTCTCAGTTCTGCCTGCATCATGCTTGCCTGGATGATGCCATACTCCCACATTGATGATAATAGACCAAACCCCTGAACCTGTAAGCTAAACCCAATCAAATGTTGTCCTTTATAAGACTTGCATTGCTCATGGTGTCTGTTCACCCTAAGATACCATATATATATACAATTTGGCTATAAAAAGTAAAGCATATGAGGTATACAGATCATAACTAGTATACATACCTTCACATTTATCCCCATCAGACTTAATACATAACATTTATTTTGGAATTTTCCAAAATCAACATTTTGTGGTACTCTTTCAGCTTTGTTTAAGTACCATTTGGTGCTATTGATAAGTACAACCTTTTGAAATCACAAGTGGACTAAAAGGGCCAAAAACCTTTGCTTCCTTAATATTTTTCTCTTTGAACTCAGTAACCTGGATATGTGGAAACAGGAACTGGGAATCGGGGGAAGGTGGAAAAAACCCACAAAGATTCCCAGGATTTGGATGCTGGAGACAAGCATCAGAGTGCAGATCTAACTATATTGTTCAGTACAATAAACTCATGTACAATTTCTCAGCCAATCAGGGTATGGTTACATAACCAAGGGCCAAACAGGGCATTACACAAACAGTCCTGCTGAATCTAGTTCACTCTACAGTGACTCTGTAGAGGAGACTGTCATTCAGCTCAGGGGAGGAGGGGTAGATGGGGTGGGCTGTAAAAGCGGGGTAAGTAGCCATCTCCCTTGCCTTGGGCCCTTGTTCTGTCTCACCAGTGTGCTGGAAGCCATTTTACATCTTGTACTGTATATGGCAGATTAGGACTCCTCCTGGAGGAGGAGTTGCAGGATCCTATGGCACTTCGCTCTCCATCCCACATCTTCCTTTACCAGGTTTACCCCCACTTTCCCCACATTGATTCTGCTGATTTTCACAGTCGTTAGATGACCAAATTCATGACAACTGAACTTCAAATCCAGTGTGCCTTTATGTAGGGTTTGTGAAGCTGGGGTGAACAACCTATCATTGTTTGTTCTATAAAATAAAATATCTTAAGAGAAGTGTCTTCCACTTTCATCACTTTGTATAAACTCTAGTGAGTTTATATAGGCTTCTTTGTTTATAGCTTTAATAACATTAGACTTAATATCAATTTCTTCATTTTATTAAACTACATCTTGATTATCATTATTAATTCAATAGATTAAAGCTATCCTTGACTTTATAAAGGGGTTTAGTTCAGTTCTCACGGGAAACAAATATATCCTTTATCCAAGACTTGTTATATCTTCAAGTGCTTGGAGTTTGGCAGACGCATGGACCCTTGGCATGTGGCTGAACCAGCTGAAAGTGTCTGTCAAATTTGCTTTCAACCAGCAAATACCCAGTATTCTTTGCGTTTCAAATGACATTGACCTTGAATCTTTAAAATACCATCTATTGACTTTCTGAGAACAGCTTTTGTTTTAAAAGGTTTTCTTTTAAATTTCTTAAAGTCATATTTAAAGCTAAAGAAACAGCTTTTCCAACAGGAGGATCTTGGGAAGAGAGAACACTCCGTACTTAACCAAATGACACCATTTTTTCCAGCTTTGAAGCTATATCATCTTTTGATCTATTTTTCCCTTTCTGTCAATTTTTAATTACAATTTTCATCAAATACATGAGATCTTTGATATACTTCTTTTTTATTTATAGAGACTATCAATTTTATGAAATAAATTTAATGAAAAAAATGAAAATATAGCTTTCAGTGTCTCTGAAAATGTCAATCCTTCCCTCCCTCCCTCCCTCCCTCCCTTCCTCCCTCCCTCCCTCCTTCCTTCCTTCCTTCCTTCCTTCCTTCCTTCCTTCCTTCCTTCCTTCCTTCCTTCCTTTTTTACTTCCTTTCATCTTTCTATGAAGGACTTTACAAAGTTCAGGAAAAGATTTGTTCTAATAAGGTTGAAATGAGATTTTCCTCTGTGGGGATGGTTTAGGATGTTCCTAGATAGCATAGAGCTGGCAGATACAGATCTTCTACTTGATAAGCCTACTCAGGGCAGCCAAGTATCCACTACTTGGTGAAGGACATACAGACTGGACTTCTGATGGTAAACTCCCTGCAACTGTGGCAGACCTGTTGTGAGAGGCTGGTAGGGCCCTGGGGTCTGGATCCAGGTTTCTAGGTGTACAAGTAGACTTAAAATGGTGAGTGTGTAGGGTCATACTTTGTAAATCATACAATGGGGGATTGGCTACAGGTACCAGGAACAGGGGTTCCAAGATGCATAGGTAGGTCTAAGCTGCAGAAGCCTATGTTCTTTATTTGGTGCAAGTGACTTGGCCAACTTTACTCCTGGAAGAAAATTTCTGGAATCTGTAAAGAAATCTGCTACAGGAGACTGGTAGAGGCCTGGTGTCTGAAACAAATTTCCTGGGCCATGTAGGCATGCCCAAGTGGGAGCTACATTTTACTTTAATATTTCACATAATTTACATTTACATTACTAATATATCAGACATGATAATACTCATTGAATTCCTTAATGTTAATTTTTTTTTAAAGAAAAAATCATCTACATTGCTGAAAAGAACCAGCTCCAGCTTGGTCTGGGTTTCTGAGGAAGGGGTGTTTGGAAGCAGCAGATGAATGAATTACTGATTCAGTGATGGATGCTAGCTGACATGTCTGTGTCCTGTTCTAGGAAGCTCTCTGCTCAAGTTAATTCTCTCTTACAGACCCAAGCCCAGTCTTTTATTTTGCATAAACTATTTGCTCAGGAATTGTTATCAATTCAATTATTTACTCCAGGTTCCCTTTTGATTATCCCATCAATCAGCATTTTATTATCTTAACCCCTTAACTCTAATGACAGAGCCACATAGCACAAGGTGAGTTATGCTGCTTCTTAGAGCTAGAACATGGCTCCTTAGTTGTATTAGATTATTACCAGCTTTCTGTTTTCCACACCTTTACTGACTAAGCTTGGGTGTACTGGAACTTGCTCTGTAAGACAAACCTTGAACTCAGAGATCTGCATGGCTCTGTCTTCAGAATGTTAGGATTAGAGGCAGGTACTACCACACCAGGACATAAGCTTTACTTTACCTAGAACTTGCTCTATTCCAGGCTGGCCTTGAACCCAGAAATCTGCTTGTCTTTGTTCCTGGGATTGAAGGTCTGTACCACCATGCCTGAGCTTAATCTTTTTATGGCCACTATTCCTCAATATCCCAATCAAAAGCCTGTGTCTTCCAGTCTCAAGATCTGGATCATAAATGTGCCCTCCATTTCTGGATTATAGTTCATTCCAGATTAAAATTCCAAACTATTCCTTGTTCAACTGCAAACAAAAACAATAAACTTAGTTGGTGAGATCTTGCCCTGGGATAACCACTTCCTAAACGTCACTATCTCCTTCCTTAATACCTTTCTGAAAAAGATGGCTCAATATTACAGGTGCTTCTATTCTTTCAGTTCCAGGAAGACACGCATACAATTCATATTGCATCCTTATATTTTGCTTACTTGAGAAATCCTGTAAAGAACAGTTCTTACATTGATTTACATATTCTTTTTAAAATTTTATTTTATTTTTTTTACTTATTCACTTTACATCCTGCTCACTGTCCCCTTTCAGTCATCCCCTCACACAAACTTTCTGCCATCCCCCCTTCTCCTCTAAGCCACTGGGGTCCCTACTGGGTATCCCCCTACACTGGCACTTCAAGTCTCTACAAGGAAGCTAGGAGCTTCCTCTCCCACTGAAGCTAGACAAGGTGGCCCAGCTGGAACATATCCTACTTATAGTCAACAGTTTTAGGGATAACCCTTGCCCCATTTGTTAGAACCCACATGAAGACAAAGCTGCACATCTGCTACATAGATGCAGGGATGCCTAGTTCTAGCCTGTGCATATTCTTTGGTTGGTGGTTCAGTCTTTGAGAATCCTAAGGGTCCTTGTTATATCATTCTGTTGGTCTTCCTGTAGACGTCCTATCCCCTTAGGGACTGTAACCCTTCTTCCTATTCTTCCATAAGAGTCCACAGGCTCCATCCACTAATTGACGGTGGCTGTCTATATCTGTTTGAGACAGTTGGTGGGTGGAGCCTGGTAGAGAGCAGCCATGCTGGGCTCCTATCTGCAATTATAACAGAGTATCATTGATAGTATCAGTATTGGTGGTGAGCCAATTATTGTTTGACCATTCCTTCAATCTCTGCTCCATCACCCATGCCAACATTTCTTGTAGACAGGATACATTTTGGGTTGAAAATTTTGTGGGTGTGTGTTGACTCCATCACTCTGCTGGGGTTCCTGCATGGCTAGAGGAGGTGGTCTCTTCAGGTTCCATATACCCAATGTTGTGAATCACAGCTTAGGTAACATCCACTGACTCTTAGGACCCCAGGTCTCTGTCTCCTCCTGGAGATACCCCCTCTTTCCCCACCCCCATCAGTTGCAGATTTCCATTCATTTTCATGGCCATTTGGCTATCTCTTCTGTCCCTCCCCACACCAATCCTGAACAACTCCCCATTCCCTTCCTTCCCCTCTCGCTCAGTGGTCTCCCTCTCCATCTGCCTCTTATGACTATTTCATTTTTCCTTCTAAGTGAGAGTCCAACATCTTCACTTGTGCCTTCCTTCTTATTTAGCTTCTTTGGGTCTGTGGAGTGTAGCATGCAATCTGTATGTAACAGCTAATATCTACTTATAAGTGAGTATATACCAGAAATATACTTTTAGAACTGGGTTACCTCATTCAGGATGTTATTCTCAAATTCATTTGCTTGCAAAATCCATGATGTCTTTATGTTTAATACCTGAATAGTACTCCATTGTGTTGATTTACCACATTTTCTTTATCCCTTCTTCAGTTGAAGGACTTTTAGGTTGCTCCCAGTTTCTGGCTATTAGGAATAAAGCTGCTATAAAAATAGTTGAACAAGTGTCTTTGTGGGATATTGGAGCCTCTATTGGGTATATGCCCAAGAGTGATATAGTTGGGTCTTGAAGTAGAACTATTCCCAGTTTTCTGAGAAACCACCAAATTGATTTCCAAAATGGTTGTAGAAGTTTGTACTCCCATCAACTATGAAGGAGTGTCCCCCTTGTTCCACCCCCTGGGGAGCATTGCTCTCTTTTGACTTTTTGATCTTTGTCATTCCAATGGGTATAAGATGGAACAGCAGAGATGTTTTGGACTGCATATGCCTGATGACTAACAACTTTAAACATTTCTTTAAGTGCTTTTGGGCCATTTGATATTCCTTTCTTGAAAATTCTGTTTAACTGTGTACTCCATTTTTAATTGGTCTATTTGGGCTGTTGGTGTCTAACTTCTTGCATTCTTTGTAAATTGTGGATGTTAGACCTCCATCAGATATAGTGTTGAGAAAGTTCTGTCCCTGGTCTGTAGGTTGCTCTTTGTCCTACTGTCAATGTCCTTTGTCTTACAGAAGCTTTGCATTTTTATGAGGTCCCATTTATCAATCATTGATATTAGAGCCTAAGCCATTGGTATTCTGTTCAGGAAATTTTCTCCTGTGCCAATAATTTCAAGGATATTCCTCATTTCCCTTCTATGAGACCTAGGGTATCCACTTTTATCTTGAGCTCTTTGATACACTTATACTAGAGTTTTGTGCAGGGTGTTAAATGTGGATAAATTTCCATTTTTCTACATGTACAACCAGTTAGACCAGCACCAATTGTTGCAGATTCTTTCTTCTTTCCATTGTATGATTTTGTCTTCTTTATCAAAAAATGGGTGTCCATATGTAGGTTTATGTTGAAGCCTTTGATTGCATACCTTTGATCAGCCTATATGATTCTATACCAATACCATGCATTTTTTTAAATCACTTTTGTTCTGTAGTAGAGCTTGAGGTCAGGGATAGTGATTTCTCCCAACATTCTTTTATTGTTCTGAATTGTTTTGGTTTTTCTGGGTTGTTTGATTGTTTGTTTGTTTTTCATCATGAAGAGGAGAATTGTTATTTCAAGAACTATTAAAAAAAAAACTTTGGAATTTTGGTGGAAATTGCATCGAATCTTTATATTGTTTTTAGGAAGAAAGCCATTTTTACTAGGTTAATCCTACCTGTCCATTAGCATTGCAGATCTTTCCATCTGATATCTTCTAAAATTTCTTTCTTCAGGGACATGAAGTTGTTGTCATACAGATATTTTACTTACTTGGTTAGAATTATAAAAGATCTTTGATATTATTTGTGGCTATTGTAAAGGGTGTTGTTTCCCTAATTTCTTTATCTACCAGTTTGTCATTAGTTTAAAGGAGGGCTACTGATTTATTTGGGTTAATTTTGTATCCAGCCACTTTGATGAAGGTATTTGTCAGCTGTAAGGCATTTGACAAAATTTGACATTGCTTCATGTTAAAAGTCTTGGGAAGATCAGGAATTCAAGGCCCATGCTTAAAAATAGTAAAAGCAATATATAGCAAACCAGTAGCCAACATCAAACTAAATGGAGAAAAATTTGAATCCAACCCACTAAAATCAGGGACTAGACAAAGCTGCCCATTCTCTCCCTAGCTATGCAATATAGTACTTGCAGTTCTAGCTAAAGCAATTAGACAACAAATGGAAGTCAAAGAGATATAAATTGGAAAGAAAGAAGTCAAAATATCATGATTTGAAGATGATATGATAGTATACTTAAGTTATCTCAAAAATTCCACCAGAGAACTCCTAAACCTAATAAACAACTTCAGCAAAGTAGCTGGATATAAAATTAACTCAAACAAATCAGTGGCCTTCCTCTACTCAAAGGATAAACAGGCTGAGAAAAAAATTTAGAGAAATGGCACCCTTGACAATAGTCACAAATAATATAAAATACCTTGGTATGACTCTATCTAAGCAAGAAATTAGGGAAACAACACCCTTCTCAATAGTCACAAATAATATTAAATATCTTGGCGTGACTCTAACTAAGGAAGTCAAAGATCTGTATAATAAGAACTTCAAGTCTCTGAAGAAAGAAATTATAGAAGATCTCAGAAGATGGAAAGATCTCCCATGCTCATGGATTGGCAGGATCAACATTGTAAAAATGGCTATCTTGCCAAAAGCAATCTACAGATTCAATGCAATCCCCATCAAAATTCGAAATCAATTCTTCAACGAATTAGAAAGGGCAATCTGCAAATTCATCTGGAATAACAAAAAACCTAGGATAGCAAAAACTCTTCTCAAGGATAAAAGAACCTCTGGTGGAATCACCATGCCGGACCTAAAGCTCTACTACAGAGCAATTGTGATAAAAACTGCATGGTACTGGTATAGTGACAGACAAATAGACCAATGGAATAGAATTGAAGACCCAGAAATGAACCCACACACCTACGGTCACTTGATCTTCGACAAGGGAGCTAAAAATATCCAGTGGAAGAAAGACAGCATCTTCAACAAATGGTGCTGGCACAACTGGTTGTTAACATGTAGAAGAATGCGAATCGATCCATTCCTATCTCCTTGTACTAAGGTCAAGTCTAAGTGGATCAAGGAACTTCACATAAAAACAGAGACACTGAAACTTATAGAGGAGAAAGTGGGGAAAAGCCTTGAAGATATGGGCACAGGGGAAAAATTCTTGAATAGAACAGTAATGGCTTGTGCTGTAAGATCGAGAATTGACAAGTGGGACCTCATGAAACTACAAAGCTTCTGCAAGGCTAAAGACACCATCAATAAGACCAAAAAACCACCAACAGATTGGGAAAGGATCTTCACCTATCCTAAATCAGATAAGGGACTAATATCCAATATATATAAAGAACTCAAGAAGGTGGACTCCAGAAAGTCAAATAACCCCATTAAAAAATGGGGCTCAGAACTGAACAAAGAATTCTCACCTGAGGAATACCGAATGGCAGAGAAGCACCTGAAAAAATGTTCAACATCCTTAATCATCAGGGAAATGCAAATCAAAACAACCCTGAGATTCCACCTCACACCAGTCAGAATGGCTAAGATCAAAAATTCAGGTGACAGCAGATGCTGGCGAGGATGTGGAGAAAGAGGAACGCTCCTCCATTGTTGGTGGGATTGCAAGCTTGTACAACCACTCTGGAAATCAGTCTGGCGGTTCCTCAGAAAATTGGACATAGTACTACCGGAGGATCCAGCAATACCTCTCCTGGGCATATATCCAGAAGATGTCCCAACCGGTAAAAAGGACACATGCTCCACTATTCATAGCAGCCCTATTTATAATAGCCAGAAGCTGGAAAGAACCCAGATGTCCCTCAACAGAGGAATGGATACAGAAATTATGGTACATTTACACAATGGAGTACTATTCAGCTATTAAAAAGAATGAATTTATGAAATTCCTAGCCAAATGGATGGACCTGGAGGGCATCATCTTGAGTGAAGTAACACAATCACAAAAGAACTCACACAATATGTATTCACTGATAAGTGGATATTAGCCCAAAACTTAGGATACCCAAGATATAAGATACAATTTGCTAAACGCATGAAACTCAAGAAGAATGAAGACCAAAGTGTGGACACTGTGCACCTTCTTAGAATTGGGAACAAAACACCCAGGGAAGGAGTTACAGAGACAAAGTTCATAGCTGTGATGAAAGGATGGACCATTTAGAGACTGCTGTATCCAGGGATCCATCCCATAATCAGCTTCTAAACGCTGACACCATTGCATACACTAGCAAGATTTTGCTGAAAGGACCCAAATATAGCTGTCTCTTGTGAGACGATGCCGGGGCCTAGCAAACACAGGAGTGAATGTTCACAGTCAGCTATTGGATGTATCACAGGGCTCCCAATGGAGAAGCTAGAGAAAGTACCCAAGGAGCTAAAGGGATCTGCAACCCTATTGTTGGAACAACATGATGTACTAACCAGAACCCCGGAGCTCTTGTCTCTAGCTGCATATGTATCGAAAGATGACCTAGTCGGCCATCAATGGAAAGAGAGGCCCATTGGACTTGCAAACTTTATATGCCCCAATATAGGGGAATGCCAGGGCCAAAAGAGTGGGAATGGGTGGGTAGGGAAGTGGGGGGCGCTATGGGGGACTTTTGGGATAGCATTGGAAATGTAATTGAGGAAAATATGTAATAAAAATATTAAAAATTAAAAAAAAAAGAAAATTTCCTGAACAGAACACCAATAGCTTATGCTCTAAGATCATAAATAAATAAATAAATAAATAAATAAATAAATAAATGGAATTGCAAAGGTTCTGTAAGGCAAAGGACACTGTCAATAGGAAAAAACAGCAATCAACAGATTGAGAAAAGATCTTTACCAATCCTACATCTGATAGAATACTAGTATCCAATATATACAAAGAACTCAAGAAGTTAGTCTCCAGAGAATCAAATAACTCTATTAAAAATGGGGAACAAAGCCAAATAGAGAATTCTCAGCTGAGGAAACTCGAATGACCAAGAAGCACCCAAAGAAACGTTCAACATCTTTAGACATCAGGGAAATGCAAATCAAAACAACCCTGAGATTCCACCTCACACCAGTCAGAATGGCTAAGATCAAAAACTCAGGTGACAGAAGATGGTGGTGAGGATGTGGAAAAAGAGGAACACTCTTCCACTGTTGGTGAGATTGCAAGCTGGTACAACCACTCTGGAAATCAGTCTGGTGATTCCTCAGAAAACTAGAGATAGTACTACCTGAGGACCCAGCTATACCACTCTTGGGCATATACCCAGAAGATGCTCTAACATACAATAAGGACACATGCTCTGCTATTTTCATAGCAGCCTTATTTATAACAGCCAGAAGGTGGAAAGAACTCAGATGTTCCTCAACAGAGGAATGGATATAGAAAATGTGGTAAATTTACACAGTGAAATATGACTCAGATATTAAAGACAAGGACTTCATGAAATTTGCAGGCAAATGAATAGATCTAGAAAATATCATCCTGAGTGAGATAGCTCACTCACAAAAGATCACACATGGTATGTACTCACTGACAAGTGGATATTAAGTAAAGAGTATGGGATACCCATGAAACAACTCGCAGATGACATAAACCTTAAGAAGAAGGAAGACCAAAGAGTGGATGCTTCAGTCCTACTTAGAAGGGGGAACAAAATAATCAAGGGAAGTAGAGGGTGGGAGGTACTTGTGAGGAAGAAAAGGTGGAAGTTAAAAAGAGGGGAAGAATCAGGTATGGGAGGAAATGGAGGATGTGTACAGAGGGTCAGGAAATTGAACAGAGGTGTGTAGCAATAGGGAATGAGGGTAGCATTCAGACAGTCCCAGATGCCAGGAAAACAAGAGACTTCTATGACCCCAAGGGGATGTCAGTAGCTGAAATACCCGCCCCGCAAACGGGAGGGGAATCCTGGTGAGATCATTATCCAGAGGTTAGGCATGGCCCCCTGGTGGAGGGATGGGGCTATCTCCAAAATTTTCACTCAGAATTGCTCCTGTCTAAAGGAAATTCAGGGACAAAGAGTGGAGCAGAGACTGAAGAAAAGGCCATCCAGAAACTGCCCTACCTGGGGATCCATCCCACATGCTGACACCAAACCCAGACACTATTGTAGATGCCAAGAAGTACGTGCTGATGAGAGCCTGATTCATTCAGCTGTCTTGAGAGGGGCTCTGCAAGATCCTGACGAATACAGATGAGGATCCTTTTAGCCAACCATCTGACTGAGCACAGGCGCCCCATGGAGAAGTTAGGGGAGGGACTCAACAAGCTGAAGGAACTTTATCTATGGGAGGGGAGTCCCTTAGTCCCATGAAGCCTTGATGCCCCAGTTTAGAGGAATGCTACACTGAGGTGGGAGGGGGTAGGTGGTTGGAGTAGCACCCTCATAGAAGTAGGGTAAGGAGGGATGGCATATGAGCTTTGCAGAAGGAAAACTGGGAAAGGGGATAACATTTGAAATGTAAATAATTAAAATGTCCAATCTAAAAAAAAAAGGAAAAAAGTTCTCTGGGAGAATTTTTGGGACGATATATTATCATATCATCGTCAAACAGTAATACTTTCACTTCTTCCTTCCCATTTATGCCCTTGATCTTGCTCTAACTAGAACTTTAAGTACTATATTGAATGGATAGGGAGAGAGTGGGCAGCGTTGTCTTGTCCCTGATTTTAATTTAGTTTGATGTTAGCTCTTGGCATGTTCTATATTGCTTTGATTATGTGTATGTACTTGTCCTTGATTTCACTAATATTTTTAACATGAAAGTATGCTTGATTTTGGCAAAGAGTTTTTGAGCATCTAATGAGACAATCATGTGACTTTTTTTCTTTCAGTTTTTTTAATAGTGGATTACCTTAACTAGATTTTCATAAATTAAACCCTTCCTGCCTCTCTGGAATGAAGCCTACTTGATCACTTGGATGATGTTTTTGAGGTGTTCCTTAATTCAGTTTGAGAGTATTTCATTGAGTAATGTCCATCAGTGTTCATAAGAGAAATTGGTCTGAATTTGTCTTTCTTTGTATTGTTTAAGTATCAGCATGACTGTGGCCTCATAGAATGAGTTTAGGCCTGTTCCTTCTGTTTATATTTTGTACAATAATTTGAGGAGTATTAATATTGGCTTTTTCCTTGTGAGTCTGGCAGAATTCTGCAATAGAACAGTCTGGTCTGGCCCTGGGGTGATGTTTGTTTGTTTTTGTTTTCTTGAAGACATTTAATGACATCTATTTCTTTAGGGGTTATGGAGCTGTTTAAATCGTTTTTTTTTTTTTTTGTCTTGATTTAACTTTGGTCAGTGATACAGGTTTAGAATATCATCTATTTCATTAAGAATTTCCAATTTTTGTGGAGTACAGCCTTTTAAGGTAAGACCTAAAGATTCTTTGAGTTTCCTCAGTGTCTGATGTTATGTCTCTGTTCACTACTGATTTTATTTCATATTGTCTCTCTGTGCCTTGGTTAGTTTGCTTATGGGTTTGTCTATCTCGGTGATTTTCTCAAAGATGTTGGTGGCTCACGCGTGCACGCACGCACACAGACACACACACACACACACAAGAGCCTTTTTTGCTGGTATGGAATTACTTATTTCTTGTGTTTATTTGGATGTAGGTATCCTCCTTTAGTTGGAGCTTTCCTTCTAGTAATTTCAGTAGAACTGACTTTATCTATGGGAGGGGAGAATAATAGTGTAGCTAGGCATTTGTGATTTTTATAGAGGTTTCAAGCCCTGTTTGATTGTATTTTTCTGTATTTCTTTAAGAGATTTATTTCATTTTCTCTTTAAAGGCCACTATCATCTTTATAAGATTGGACTTAATGTCATTTTCTTATACTTTGGTTGTATTATAACATCCATGGCTTGCTGTACTGGGGTAGCTGTGCTCTTCTAGTGTCATACTGATTTGGTTTTTGTGGATGGTATTCTTTCAAGGGTCTTTAGACATCTAGATAGTTTGGGTCACTAAATGTTCTTATTGTACTAGGTATTGGGAGGGCAGTTAACCTCTATGATCCTAGTGTGGCAAGCCTCTGATGGGTATTCTTGGGCTGTAGGTCTATATGGTTCAGGAACCACAGGTTTGATGAAGGTAGGCAGAGAGTTAGTGAGACAATGGAGATCTCCTGTGCTAGGAGGCTGCTAATGACAATTTGCCTTGGTCCAAAGGACTCATGTTTTCAGAGTTCTTTCCCAAAGTCTTATGGACTGTTCTGAAGGTCACAACACTTTCCATTTTGCTGAGGAACACCAGACACATTCTTACTTCATGTAACTGTGCTGTTTCTGATTATCATAGAGTCATTAACCTTGGCAGGGAGAACATTCCCCATAGGAGGAAGAACATAAAGTAAAATATATAGGTTTTATACAAACAAGCCTTATGCCTACAGCAGCAGTAAGCACTAGCAAAGTCCCATGCCCTGCTGGCTCTGCTCCAGGGGCAGGATCCCTGTCCCACCATCCCTTCCATAGTCAGGTCCAGACAGGCACCACATTAACTATTACTTGACACAAAATGCTGCTTATCTGGCCCTTCCCATTTGAATCTGACCTCACAGCTTCCCACAACAATTTTATTTAAAAATAGCAAACTCTTTTTTTTTTCTTGCTGGCGCATACTTCTCAAGTATATGTAGGGCTACTATAGGTACAGTTTCTTTAATTAAAAATGTTAAGGTCTAGAACATAACTGAATTTATGTTACACTTTAAAAATGCTAATTTACAAAATATGATGTAAATGTAACTTTTATTTTCCTGATGCAATTATCATCTCTGAGGCTTTCTACTTCAGTACACTAACATAAGCCTAGAGCTAGAAGGTTCTCAGGACAATTTTGTCTATGCCTAGAATTTTTTCAGCCTCTCAGACTTACTGCTGAATAAGTTCACCCCTTTAGTTCATTCAGAGCTGCTTCTTATTCTCTGGTTCCTTCTGTTTTCACTTGTGTCTAATTTGTTCTCTCTCTCTGCAACCTGTCTCTGTAGAAGTGTCCTGATCAAACTGCCTTCTCTCCTTTCTTTCTCTGCTCTGCTCACTCTTAAATAGCCTCCTTTATTCCTCTCTGTTCTTGTGAGAGTTGTGCAGATCCTATTCTGTCAAATCTTTCTCTGATTTGTCATTTTTGCCTGACCCTAAATTAGACATCACTTTCAAATGTGGTTTTTCTTTCTATAAACTAACTATACCTTCATTGTTTTGTATTAAAAGAATATACTATGACATGTCTATATTTCATCTAGAGTCATTACAGGTGTGTGCTAAGGGATGAGCCACACTACCACTAGAAGCAGTTTTTTTGTTTTGTTTTTTTATTAAACGACACAAATCAGAGTTCACAGTATGATCAAAGATCCTTCAACTCTACAGTTTATCATTATCATAAATTACACACAGAATAACATTAATATTTAATTTTTCATCACTAAGAGTTTCTTACAAACCTTATGTGAAAAAAGTATTAAAGGGCTAGGTATATACATACATCGTAGAAGACGTACCCAGAATACTCAAGGCTCTAGGATAGAAGGATAGAGGGGTAAAGGGAGAAAGAAGTGAGGATTGTGGAGGAAAAGGGACAGAGGGAAGACTAAGGGAGGACATCTTACAAATAACAGCAACAGAATTAGTTAGGTACCCTTATCACATCTGTATGTGGCTAACTCTGTTCTGTTCCTAATGACTTTTGGTTAAGACCAGTCAGTGCTAGTACACAATTTCTTTCCATCAGACAATGTCTCCTGGCTAACAGTCTTAGTCTCTGAATTTCATTGATTCAAAGTTTATGTAAAGTGTATTTTATTTAATAAAACATGTCAGGAAAGATTTCTCTCTTTACCTTTTTCTGGAACATTGCAACCACAAATCTTCTTTATTATACCCAGAATGATATTATTCCTGATGACCAGTCGGTGTCTTCTCTTGGCCTCTAATATGTCTCTAACATCTATATTCTGCCCCATATACTTCATGCTTAAGAATTAATGGCGAGTGAATTTAGTTTGTTATTAGGAGTAGTGTGTAATGAAAATAACCATGGTTTTGGAAGAGAGGAATGGTAATCTGTCTGGAAAAGAGATTAAAAAGAAACATAACATTCACTTCTTAACTCTTTAATAAAGTGAGGCAAATAACCACAAAACAATTCATTTAAAACAATTTCATAAATCACCTAAAGAAGCTGAAAAGTAAAGCCTTACTACCAGCCAAGTTTCTTTTGGGAAAAATTACATGCTTCTATAGTAAATACATTATACTCTAAAATATTTGATCAAGACACTGAATGATAAGTACTGCCACAGATTTTTCAGAGCACGTATTATAAAGATGCAAATCACCCTGTCTATTTTATTTGTATCACTTTGTAATTGAAGATCTGCTCATCTCACAGAGGAATTAGAGAACTGGCTTTATATGAGTGAGGCTCTGGGTTTGGTCCTCCGCACCAAAAGAGGGGAAGTTAACTTTCTGCTTATGTTAAACCTTTTTTGAGTTGACCACCATGGAAATTGCATTGCCACTGATTTACATGTGTTAGTAAAAGCAAGCACATGAGAAACTCACATACAGCCTAGCCTGCTTCCTTAGCCAATGAAGACTCATCTGTAGAAGGTAGAAAACATTTTTTTTTTGGCTTTTCGAGACAGGGTTCCTCTGTATAGCCCTGGCTGTCCTGGAACTCACTTTGTAGACCAGGCTGGCCTCAAACTCAGAAATCTGCCTGCCTCTGCCTCCCGAGTGCTGGGATTAAAGGCATGCGCCACCACACCCGCAGGTAGCAAACATTTTAATACTCTCCAATGTTTATAACAAACAAGATCAAACAGATCACACAATAATATAAGATCCCCTCAACAACTGTGATTCCCAGACCAAAAAATAGGGTGTACTTCAATATGTCCTTGTTCTCCTCACAAAGGTAATTACTGTCCTGAGACACATGAAGACAATATTCTAGCATTTCTGACATAAAGTCATCCTGAGAGGAAGGCATTTAAGCCTGTCAATCCATCTCTTCAGGATGCTTTCAAACTGTTTTATGGAGGAGCACTGGTGGTACACAGCACTGTAGCTGTCAGCTGATGTTTTAGAGTCTGAAGGAAGTACAGCATCATTCCCAATCAGGCCTATGGCTTTCTCATACTTTTATTTTCTGACCTAGGCAAAATGCAAATTTTATTGACTATCAAATTTTGCTCTGAAATAACACAAATATTTGAGTAAGCTATGAAATGTATGAGAGATTGGCAATGTCTATGCTTTATAAAATGTCGCAGCAAAGTACTGACATGTTTCCAGGTAGCTTTATGGCATATGAACCTGACATTATCACTCAGCACTGTAGCTCAGCCCTAGTAAGGGGAACACACTTAAATCCGAATTATATTTCTTGATAAGATAATTTCTCAAGATGAAAGCTGACAAAAAGACAAAGTGCACGTGGCAATCATCTGGATATTTCTGTCTTTTCACTTTATCTCATAGCAATTAGTTGGAATGAGCTGTTATATATCATATATTAAACAGCTTAGCAAAAATGATTTTTACTGTTTAACTTGAAATGGCATCTAATAAGTAATGATGTATTTCCAAGTGTAATTGATAACTTGTAACCAAGGCATATGTCATCTCTTGTGATGAAAGAAGTATCCCAAAACTTGACAATAAAATATAATTGTTAATGTTTACAAGTAGGAAAATTCAATTCTAGTAAGTAGTAACACATCATCCCACATGGAAAATAGGTGTAATGAAAATAATTGATACAAAGCTATGAATTGCAATGCAGTTATTGAAGCGTTAATAACAATGTGTCCTTCAAGAAGTTGTCTTCACATAAATTCTTTTAAGATATAGGCTTAATTATGAAATATTCTTTCTAATCAAGGATTTGGGCTCTGCCATCCTTGGGAGGGTGTTTGTCCTCAGCTACTTCTAATGTTCTCTCTTGTGCATGTTGGCAGACATCACTATATTTTCATGATTCCTGATCAGCACCCAGTGGTATTGTCTTAGGACAGGGATCACATCAGTGTTTTTTATCACAAGCTCTCCAGAAACACTGATTCTGATAAATTTCAGGGATTCTAAAAGGTCTATTTATTCCTTATATTTGTTAAGTAGAAGCACGTCCATGACAGGTTATTGCTGTCTGTCTCTGCCTAAGCTCTTTATAGAGGGATGGGTACAGGCGTCATCCAGAGACCTCACCTTGTCATCCCTCAGGTCCTTCTTAAAAGAGTTCATTCACAGCCCTCATGATAGACTTTTTCACTCAGCAGTGGACCCAACAGAATGATTTACAAAGTTCCTTAGGCGGTTCTCATATATGTTAAAATGAGACATTATAGTAAAAAGAATTCTCAATACACTGCATAGTTTTACTGGAATTTTCCTAGTGTGCTAATGGTTTACAATAGAAAGTGCTATTTTGGAACAGGTTGTAAATCACTTTAATGTCTCAAGAATTTTGTTCTCAAGATTCTCATTTCATGTTAGGAACCACTTTCTTTCTGTGGAATGAATTGTGGGTTTTGTGAGGGAAGGCTGACTCAGTTTAAATTACTGGAACAGATCCTGAGACAAGTATTTTCATAGAGATAGCTCATTAAGGAGACACTTCCAGAAAGTACAGGGAGGAACAATAAAGAAAATAGAACAAGATTGTCTTACCAGGAATGGGATCTGAATGTAGGCAAATAGGGCTCCACCTAAGGAAGATGCTTGCAAAAAAAAAAAAAAAACTCACTTCAGAATTGGCACCCAGAAAGGACTTGTGGTCCAATGAATAGAAGCCAATACTGTAGTCATCTTTTGACAAAAGAAAAAGTTTGAAAGCAAGTCAACCAAAAGAAAGCCAGAAACTGAAGAGGAAAGCTGTAACATGTATTGGATCAGCTGAGGAGTGGGGTGGGTGAATTTGTAGGAAGAGAAGGGAGATGCTGATTGCTGAATGGATATTGAGAAAGGGATGCTAGGCTTCTTTTTCATACCTGTATGTGTTCCTGTCCCCTCTATATAGTTTACATGATCCTTTTCAGTTGTGGAGAGGGGGCACTATCGTGTCTCTCTGGGTAATATAAAGCTATGACATCACAAGCCACAAATCAGAAGAGTTGTTTGGCTTCTGCATGTCTTCTATTCTTTGAAGCTAAATTTTCCCTTGAGTGGTTTCTGGGGTTTCCTGAATGAAAATTTAAGTACATTTCCATTGGAGGAATGAATGCCCAGATATACTCAGACTTTGAAGATTTTAGAGTCACCCTATGTAAGGATGCAGATGAAGGCATTCCTCTGTTTGCCCATTGTTTGTGCTCTGAGCTCAGCAACCCCAATGCTGCTCTGTTTCTAGCATGTGTTTAACTTTCTTCAGCAGTTAGTGTATACTATTAACCCATCACATTGTAGATCTTCTGCTCTGAATGAGGAGTGATTTGTTCATTTCTGATTTGGGATGGGTAGAAATCTAAAGACTGCCATAATCTGTACCTGGTGAGTTTTGTTGTTTTATAATGAGCCTATTGAGACCCTATTAAGAAGACAGGATAATTTAACTGGTTGAAGTTGGAATGTTAGAATGTCACTGCCTGGGAGAATAGGAGAGGAATAAAACGGAAATTCTTGAAGAAGAACTTGTAGTAATAATTAAAGGTCTAGTAGATGTTAGAAGTCATTTATTTGCCATGACACAAAAAACAAACAAACAAACAAAACAAAAACAAAAATAAACAAAAACAATGCAGTGTGCATGCATTCTATTTTTTTTAAAAAAAGAATGTGGAGTGAACTTTAAGATACATTAGTGGTACGTAAGGCAACACTATTATACAGAAAGAATGCATTTATAAGCATATACAGACAGAAGATATTTAAAATGTCTAAGAACAAGCAGACATAAAGTTACCAGTAGCATAGGATCACTACCACGTTTCAGTTGACTTTGTGTGTGTGTGAGTGTATAGTGTGGTCATTACATAGGTTGCTGAGTCAAGTTCTGCAATTCTTTTCTGCATGTAGTAGCATTTTATTTGAGCAGAGAGCAGTTTGTGGTTCGGTTCCAAGTGGCACTTTGTTACTAAACACATTTCTAACACCATAAGGTGATTTGCCAGTGGTAAGAAAAGGTACCTTATATCCATTATCCTGAAATAGCATAGAGGAGAATGCCAGTCACTTAGAACTCTGGATATTGTCCATTGCTGCCAAGGCCAATTCTATAACAATTGTTTTTACTGTCAACTGTGAGACTATTTTAATGTCGAAAGAATGGCTCCAGAGGTTTAAAAATGAGGGAAAGTAGGAATTTTGATTACTTAATTAAAGGCTTTAATAGTCAAGCTTCAATTAAGCCTAAACTTTTGAGGATTACAGACACCATAAGTAGTTTAGGTGATGGAGGTAGAAGTTCACATTTTCTATTTTCTTTCTGTCTCTTTGGACAGTTAGGAACCAATGAGAATTACATTGACATCTTTTGATTCCAAAATCACTAATACTCTGGAAACTTCTAGAAAGCACAGTTTCAATATAATATATAGTGATCTAAAAGACAGCAGAAATGATGAGTGACATATGCCTTATAATGTGTAATAGTATTGTGAAACAATCAACTTCATCAATGATGAGTTATGAATGTTGCAAGATAGAGCCAGGCTACATACAAACACTTTCACTACTATATGAAAATCACTAAACCCATTAACTGCTCCAATGCAGACAGTTGGTATTTAATTTGCATTTTGGTTTTCGGCATAATTGCTGGGAATCATTATCAGAGTTCTTCTCTACCAGTGGTATATATACACTTCCTCATATGGTGATGTTGTTAAGCTCTGCTGTGATGAAATTAAAGTAATAAATAGCTACCTTTCCATATGGATCAGATAGAGAAATACATATAAGTAGGCATAGCTTACAAAAGCCTGCATATATAGTTAAACTAAACAGATATGTGATTTAAGATTTTAGTCTGTTGATCATTGCAGCAGAATGTCCAATACTAAAAAGGAGGTGAGGACTGAGAATCACCGAGAACAGATTTTCTTACACCAGGTCAGCACAAATGGGCATGTGTGCAGCAGTAGACTCACTGTTTAAACTTCTCAGAATAGTTAATGCTTTATTGCTTATCTCTCTGAGATGGACAATTATCCATAAGGTTCATGGAATGATATAAATGAGAACAGTGGTGTGCCCACAGATTGTTCTGCAACCTTCAGTTTAACTACAGCTCTTGTTTTGAAAACCTGCATAATAGTTTCTGCAACTACGAGAAACAGAGCTAGGAGAACATTTTCATTTAAAAGTTGTGAAAATTGCTGCCTTCTACTTATGACCAGTCTTATGACTTCAGTGAGTCACTCAAAGTTTTTTTTTCTCTCAGTTTCTTTTACTTTTCTTCTTTTAATTTTTTTTTTATAATTTCATGAGTGTTTTCTTGCATGTGTGTATTTGTACAATGTGAGTGTAGAGCCCAGAGCAACCAGAAGAGGACTTCAGATACCTAAGAAATGGAGGTAAAGATAGTTCTGAGCTGCTTTGTTGGTCCTGGGAACCATGTCTGGGTCACTGGCTAGAGTAGCAAATGCTCTTAACCACTGAGCCATCTCTATCCCTTTATAAACATATGTATACATTTATTTTTTGTATACATTTATATATAATTTATTTATAAAATGTATAATATATTAATTATATATGTGTGTATGTATATATGTTGTACATTGTGTCACTTAAATAATTGAGATGATGGGAATTTAGCAGATATTTATATACACATAAATAATTTTAATCTTCATACTCATATAAATTTCTTAAGGAAACAAAGTTTGCAGACACACACACACAGAGTGTGTACATGTCATATAATACTCAGAGCATCCATATACATGATAATATAGTGCTTGATACACACTAAGTGTACTCAATAAATATTAAATTACATTATTTGATTACTGATGCACTACAAAAATTATTTTCTAAAGTATACTTAGTAATTTCTGTGTTGACCTTAGCACGATGCTTATGGGAATTCTGCTATTGTGGACACAATTACTGATTAGTGATGACAACAGAACAGTCATGAAGAAGGCATTTTTTTTAGGGAGCTTACCAAAGGGAGTGGAATAGCACACAAAATGGAACCTGTCCTCTCAACCGCTTGCATAAGCACAATTGCCCTGGGGATGATGGGGTCAGAGATCAGGCAAACACAGGTAGAAAAAAATTTGCATTGCACAATAGACATAGGGAAGAAAGATAGTTACCATCTGAAAAAAATGGTTGTTTATGTAGAATAGAGCAGAAACCCACAGAGTGACCCAAGGGTGTGAAAGCTCACTGAGTGAATGACCATGTGTGGCTCTGGCTGTTATTTGACACTGAGAACATCCCTTATATTCTCTCCCCCTTTCTAGTCTTCCATTTCCCCCTTTCCTCCTGTATTCCTTTTTTCTTTGCTTCAACCTAGGGAAGGAAAAAAAAAAAACACTTTATAAATCTTACCAATTAGGTGTCAATATGCCCCCAAACTGTCATTTTAAATCTTGATCAAACTCCCACTAAAGGCTTGCTCATTTATGTTGTCAATCACACTTAGGAACTAATGTATTCTACCAATGATCATTTGACTATTAAAAATAAATAAACACTTTAATAGTGTTTCCTAGTTGTTCATTATAATGTGGTGAAAGGAAAGAGGAAGTGCCATTCTTCATCAGAATCTTAGAAACAGTTTTGGGATCTGGGAAGTCTCTGTTTGTAAAGTGCTTCAAGTACAAACAACAGGCCCTGACTTTGGGTGGTCTGCACCTGTGTAAAATGCCAGATGTGGCATTTTTTTACTTATAATTCCAGAGTTCAGAAGGTTGGGACAGGAGGATCCCTGGAGCTTACTTGACTAGGTGGCTTGACTGAATCAGATAGGCTCACATGCAGCTAGAAACCCTGCTTCAAGCATAAGAGGAAAGCTGGGCATGGAGGTACATGTCTTTAATCCCAGCACTTGGTACATAGAGATAGGAGGAGCACTGTCAGTTCAAAGCCAGCCTAGTCTACATAGAATGAGTTCCAGGACAGCCAGAACTATTTAGAGAAACCCTGCTACCTGACATACACACAAAAGAGAAGGATCTGGAGAGATGTTAGAAAGTTGTCTCAGCAATTAACAGCACTGGCTACTTTTTCCGAGGATATGAGCTTAATTCTCTAGTGGGTAACAACTGTCTGTAACTCTAGGTCCAGGCTATCTAATAACTTTTTCTGACTTGTGCAGGTACCAGGAATGTACCTGATAAACACATATCCATGGAACAAAACATTCTTAAACATTCTTATACATAAAATTATAGCCAGGCAGAGGTGGCACATGCCTTTAATCCCAGCACTTGGGAGGCAGAAGGAGGCAGATTTCTGACTTGGAGGCCAGCCTGGTCTACAGAGTGAGTTATAGGACAGCCAGGACTATACAGAGAAACCCTGTCTCGAAAAAAAACTATATATATAAAACGTTTGAATAAGAATTCAAAACCAATTCTGATCTTCACACACACACACACACACATACACAATCACACAATCTTGGCACAATAGGCTTCTGATTGACACAGCAAAGATACAAGAATCCTACAATGTCAACAGAAACCCCAGAAGAAATAAAAATAGAGGCAAATACAGTGGCAGCCATCTGTATCCCAACACTTGCGATCTGGGAGAAAGGTCAAAGCCAACCTCAGCTATGTAGTGAATTTAATTTAATTTAAGAAGAAAAACCCGAAATGTATTTAAAAGAGAAGTAGAAATAATAAGGCAGTAATCCATTGACTTAACAATAATCAGCAGAGCTTTATATTCTTATCAAAGTATTGACGTTTTGAGTTTACTTTTAATCACTATTCAGTCTTTGTTGAACCATACAGCACACAAGAAGATGGTCTATACCATGTGATGAAGGCAGAGTGGATTTCCTTGGATCGGGCATACATCTTTACACATTGAGAAACAGATGGTATCACAGCGTTGGCCAGTTCACTACTGTGGCATGATTCCATCTCCCAGGGGGTGTGGGAAGACCCAAGTGCAGAGAAGAAACAATAAATCTAGCAAATCCATTTATGAAATAACTTTGGCAGCTATGATACGAGAATTTGGATGGAAATATTCGTGATCTTCCAGCTGGAAGATCAGAGCACAGCTTCCAAAGCAAAAGGCAGAAAGTGGGGTGGCAGAGTAGCTCCCTGGAGATAACAGAAGAGAGCTGGGCTCCACAATGAGCACAGGGAACCACTGACAAGACAATGGGCTGTGGAACAGCCCCCTGCTGCCCAATAGAAACATGAGGGTTTCAGCTGCCATCTGCTCGATCAACTTGGGACTTAGATCCCATGTGCCTGAGCACTTGGCTGCCTCCTTATACCTTGCTTCTGTGCTAGGGAGAAGGCCATGAAAAAAAAAAAAAGAAACCACTTAAAGAAATGGCATTCATAAGTACCCAGTGTGAATGTATTTGCTGAGTCTTAGGAAGAGCAGAGCAGTGTGGTCTCTGATCTCAGATGCACTGAGTTGTGGTTCTGTTGGGGACATGGGGACCATGAGAGCAGCTGGAATGAGCTCCAAACAAAAATAAAAGTCGCTTATATCTGCTTTATACTTTTTGTCCTCTTTATATATACTTTATTGAAGGGAATACAGTGCAGTGATTTGGTTTGGTGTGGAGACAGACCTTTAAAAATCACACAGATGGGTGCGTGTGCATTTCTGCACCCACCCAACAGCTCTGGATTCACGAATGAAAATACACACACACACACACACACACACACACACAATGTTTAATAAGCCTTAACTTGCTCAGTGGCTGAGAACTTCCAAACCTCAGCACAGCTAGCACACACTCCCTCCGTATTCCTGATTTAACACTTTCTAAATCTATATTTTATTTTGCTGCCCTGTTTCCTTCTGGGCCGCCCTCCTATGGGGCCGATTTCCCTTTGTACCTACATTTAGGCCGTCTCACACTCCTGATCCTTCTTTGGAAAGTCTCTCCTTTAACTCCTCTAATGGCAAAATCCTCTTCTCTTCCCCTGTCTTTTTGTTTTGTTTTGTTTTGTTTTTTGGCCAGGGAATTTTAAAAGTCCCGCCTCTTTCTCCCTGCCTAGCCATTGGCCATTGGCAACTTTATTTCCCAATCAGTACCAACTGGGTACAGGCATCTATAAACCTACTTGCAGGACATTGCAAACAGGATGTTTGGGTAACACAATTAGCATGTGAATAGAAGCCGCTAAAGTTTAGTTTTTGTCTTTTTCTCAAACAAACAAAACAACAACAACAACAAAAACAACAAAAGGAAGGAAGGAAAGTTGTGTCACCATCTGGTCTAAACCATTGTGTCTGATTTGGGACTTCCATGAACATAGCAGTTCACCAGTTGTTCTTGCTTTGTGAAAACAGGTCAGCTTGGCTGCGCAGTCTCTAGGGCTACTGTGAAACTCTTTGTTCAGATTGCAAAGTATTTCAATGAATTTTAGACTTTGTGGAAATGTATGGGTACATTGACATTGTTTCTAGTTTGCAGTTCTTGAAACGTTTTAATCACTGAAACATTTTAGTCAATAAGATCTACAGTAGGGGAAAAAAAGTTTCTTTGTGAAATTCATTTGGAATTATGTCATTCCAAACATCTTGTACTGGAGACCATTAACACATCCGTTAATACTCAGTAGGTGATGTTCATTGTAATCTTAGCATGGTCCACCATCTCTTATCCTCCTGATGATAAGATAATGTGGGAACAATTTTATCCATATCGACAAATAGAATTTGAAGCTTACCAGCTTGGTAGCTTGTGTAAGTATACATGAAGAAAACAATGAATGCATTGATTCTGATTTTAAAGTTACTGTTTATGAATATGGAGCTTCAGTCTATGAACTAAACTTGTATTACATCTTAGTGGCTTTCATGTTCATTATACTTCTGAGTTGAATTTCAGCACTTTGAGGAGCAATGCAGAAATACCATGTGTTTAGCTTTATTTACCCCACCCATTTTCAATGTTTCTGGTTGCAAAGCATTGAAGAACTGTCGCATAGAAGTAAGCTCTAAGCAGTATTGAACAAGTTATGTTATTACCAATGAGCAGGAAGGGAGTTGCTCTTCCACATTTCTTCTGGTATAAGTCTTGGGACCTTTTGCATAGGCCTTCCCCTTACTGTCATAGGCAGGAATAAAGAAGCAGACACCTGCTGTCCTGGCTGCTGCTGTGTATCACACACCTTTGTATAAATATTCAGTGTATCCTGCAAAGGAAACATGTGTAATTTAGTTGAGCCACAAGCTTGAGTGAAATAACAGAATGTTTCTGTTATTGTTTAGTCAATTAAATTGTCCTCTCTACTTGTAGGATCTGTTCTGCATTTAATCCCAGTGAGATATGCACTCTGGCAGTGTGGTTGATTTCTTTGCTTCAGATGGTCTTACTTAGCACAGCTAAAGATTTGAGAACGAACATTGGAAGACATGATGATAAATTGTTGGGCCTTTCTAAAGACTCAGAAGTCCTAAGGTCCTGCCAGTGACAGATGGTCTGTCCTTACTCATGGCTCGTCTCCCCGACAGGGCTTTGATTCCTCTGTCACCTTCTTTTTAGCAGAATTCACTTAAAGTAAGCTCAGCCTTGTGGAAGGTCTCCTTTGTTATAATTACATTGCTAAACGTAGAAGTGAACAGGTCTCCACAGCACCATGCTGTATGTGGGACATGCTCTTTACACACTCCTAAATACCCATGTCTAATGCTGAAAAAGACTTCTGTGGTGAGGATATTCAAAACAGATTACCAAGAAAAACCCCTCTTCCCTCATCCCCTGTTACTCTGCTGAGCTGAGCTGCTGTTCCTGCTGGATAGCTTTGCTCAGATTTGCCTTTTTCTCATATAGCTTGCTGTTTGCTTTGGGTGGCCCAGGAGGGAAGTAGTCTTTAGGCACCTTTTCTGAGTCATCATGGTAATAAATGCTATTATTGAATTAGGACTCCCTATTTCATTATGACCTCAGATTTTTGATGTTTTGTTTAAAAAAAAACACAACTTGAGGTTATTTATAATCCACACAATGCACCCTGAGAATTGCAACAGTAATGTGCTGGGATGTGAGAGAACACCTATTATTATATATTTTTTAAAAGGTGTACGTTGGAAGGGGAATTTCAATCCAGTTCCAGTAAAATGTGCACTGTGCAATTTAAGTAAGAAAAATGAGGAAAATGTATAGTTTTTGAGTTGTTGTGTCAAAACAAAAACAAAAAACAAAACAAAACAAAACAAGAACAAAATTTTGACAAAATCTACTTAAGGTAGAAGGGCTTTATTTTGATACAGTGTTTAAGAAGCAACACAGTCCACTTTGACAGAGAAGCCAGAAATGCAATGTGTGTGTGTGTGTGTGTGTGTGTGTGTGTGTGTGTGTGTGTTGCTGAAGCCTTGTGCCTGCAGAAGCCAGAAGGGGTATCACATCCTCTTGGACTGGGATTAAAGGCTGGACTGCGCATACTCTTAATTTCTCTCCTTTCTCTCTAGACTCCAATTATGTGTTTAGATCAGTATAGCTTTATATTTATCTTTACAGCATGTGATCCCTTAGTGGAGGCATAAAATTCTGTGTCCCCAGCCCATGGGATGGTTCTGTGTGTATTCATGGCAGGTCTTTCCAGCTAAGTTTAGCCTTTTGGGTAACAACTTCATAGATATACCTGAAATGTGTTTCCATGGTAATTCTAAATCCAGTCAAGTTGACAATGAGAATATACCATTGGACAAAAAAAAATTCTTTCTTAAATGAATTGTATCATGACTCTAGAAATAAATACAAAGAACTTAGAAGTTCTAGGATGCCCCTCAAATAATCCAGAATTTGGTCCTTTAACTCAGCAATGCCACTAGTTTGAGGCAGCATTGCTGAAATTTAAGCAGTATTACTTGGAAATGGAATAATATTACCAAAATATTTAAATTATCAGGTAAACCAATATGGATATCCATGGTTGTTCCTTCGTGACAGTTAGCTCCAAAGTTTCTTGTTTTTAAATATGTCTTCCTTAAGAATGAGCAGTCTGGGACTGCTCATCTGTGAGAAGAATAGCAGTGTTACGCTGTTTCTCCTTTAATTCACTGCGGGGGGCGGGGGGGGTGCGGATCAACCTTTGTGATAGGCCTCCTGTGCCTTCTACTATAACTCAGGTCTTCATCATTCAAGTCCCGAGGGTACAGACTGTTGAGCTCCACTCTTTTTTTTTTTTTTTTTATAAAACCAGATTAATCAGGGCCGATTTATTCATTTTATGCTGGTGTATGTTCAATTTTATACACTCAATTACACATTCAATTTTATCAAAGAATCAATGATACTAAGGATTTTTCTTTTAATTATTTTTTATTAGGTATTTTCTTCATTTACATTTCCAATGCTATCCCAAAAGTCCCCCATACCCTCCCCCCCACCTCCCCTACCCACCCACTCCTATTTCTTGGCCCTGGCGTTCCCCTGTACTGGGGCATATAAAGTTTGCATGACCAATGGGCCTCTCTTTCCACTGATGGCTCCAATCTTTTTTTATGCCACTTTCCTATCTAACTTTCTGTGTTTCTAATCAGTTTAAAATATTGCCTTCTTTCAGTAGCATTCAGTTAAAAAAATTCCAACAATCCATGTGATCTTATTATTAATTCATGAACAAATTAACCTTGACCTAAAGGAATTCTATTCCTCTTTTAGTGGACATTTTTCCAGGTAACCTTTTCTATGTATTATAGGGTTTTTTTTTTATTTTTTTTTTATTTATTATATTTAAGTACACTGTAGCTGTCCTCAGACACTCCAGAAGAGGGCGCCAGATCTCATTACGGATGGTTGTGAGCCACCATGTGGTTGCTGGGATTTGAACTCTGGACCTCTGGAAGAGCAGTCGGGTGCTCTTACCCACTGAGCCATCTCACCAGCCCCGGGTTTTTTTTTTTAAATGCTTCTTTGAAATATGGTGCTTTGGTATGGTACTTCATGGATTTGTATGTATAAATATATTCTTTATTCTATGATTAAAGGGACAGAGCATCTCTGTCTTTTCATTACTAAATATCATTCTAATAGCAATTTATTTCTTTCTACAAAGAACAATGCTCTTGTAGAAGGAAATCTCAAATATTTAATATCCACTAAAATGTCCAGCATATTGCCTGTAATTTTCAGATCAAGTCTTTATCAAGTCACAGAAGCTCCAGTTATGTTAGTAGTTATTGTTAATTAAAATTTAAGGATGTAAAAAGGTACAGAACCGGTATTAGTATCAATGTTTTACTTTAGACAAGAGATGCTGAGTTTCTATAAAAAGTAAACCCAAAATGTAATGTCTCATATTATCTCGGTGTGACAGCAGGAATGTCGAGAAAAGTTATTTTCTGTGCTGGAGACAGTGTGACTTTCAAAGTATTCCTAGGCATGACACAGTGTCCACATGCTACAATGTACAGCGAGCAAGCACAGGCAAGTGGTCAGAATCACACAGGCATTAGTATACAGGCACAGGCACTCAGGTTTGGAAGTGTCCTGCACCAGTGTTCTGCTCACATTATCTGGGCTAGAATCAGAGATATGGCTTTGAAGAAAAGATATGGAACTAATGAGTTTAAACCAGAATCACAGGGAAGCAGTAGAGGACCTGCCTACTTAAAAGCTGGAAAGGGAGGTTAAAGGACACTGTCTTCTACAGCACATAAGGCATATGGATGGAATAATCAAATATACTCAAGCAGAGGGTCACATAGTTGCCCACCTATGGCAAAAAGGTCTCAACTAATGTGAGAAGAGACTGATTATTTATGTGCAGTGAATTCTAGTAAGTTTTCCTTGTTTCAAATTTATACTGCTGAAATTATTTTGTATTGTAATACTCCTTCTCTATGGTTTGTGAGGAACTTGGACTATATCATGGTCTGGAATGAGATTCTTGAATCATGTTCTGGGGGAAAACAGTTGCATCATGGTCTGAGAGAGATGAAATGCTTGGTCTGGTATATGACAGTGGCATCACGGGCTGGGATGCTATGATTGAGTTTCTTCTTTGTGTAAGCTCCATACTGTTTTGTGTTTTGTTTATTTCAAATCATGGTGTAAATATTATTTTCACTTTCCTCACAGACTATTTATGCTATCATTTAGTAGTCCCTTAGTCCTGCAATAAGATAACTTTTTAACAATATCTTTATGTATTGAAGAGTTCTCCCTCTTGGATTCTTAGCCTGTCAACATGGCACAGATTATCATTAAAAAGGGCAATTTTACATAAATAATTTTGTCTATTTTGCCACTGATGTTATTGAGAAGTGCTTTCAGCCTGTGCTACCTGTGGCTTGGCCTTATCACCTTTCTAACCCATATTTTAGTTTAAAGTTTCCCCATACACACACACACACACACACATATATATATATGCATTTTGCCATTTTATACTGTGATAGATTTTTCTAACACCCAAATGTTGAGTTCATCTCTTTCTAAATTCTGATGGAATTTCAACTTCTTTTCTAATGCTTTTCATTGTTACTAAATCATAGATAGGCCTCTATAAATATTAATGAAGAAATTTAAAAATTAAAAAAACATTGCTATTACTGTTATAAAGTTAAAAGAATTTTTCTATAATTAAAACTGGACCTTGCTACATATAATAAACTCCATAAAAATTTTTACCTAGGAGCTGGAGAAATGGCTCAGCAGTTAAGAGCACTGACTACTCTTCTGGAGGTCCTGAGTTCAATTTCCAGCAAACACATGGTGGCTCACAACCGTCTGTAGTGGGATCTGATGCCCTCTTCTAGGGAGTATGAAGAGAGCAACAATGTACTCACATACATAAAATAAATCTTTAAATGTTTTTAAATTTCACCTGTAAGTGATTATGTATATACCCTAAAAAGAATAATGATGAACCTGAAAGTAAGAAAGAAACCTTCATTTTCTTCAATATTCATAATTTGTATTATTCAGCAAGTTCATAGGAATTAGAATATATGAAAATAGTATGATATATCCATATTAAAAATAAGTGAAAATAATTGTATATTTGAATTAAAAATATCTAACCATATAACACTTGTGAATACAATTGTATTTCTTCTTGTTCTTCAATACACCTTTGAAGCAATGTTTCTCCACAGGACAAAGAACAACTCCCAAGTCTAGTTCACATTTTGCAACATCCTTTGTAGTTCATGGAAAACATCTACGCTTGAGACAAAGTCTAGTCTATAAATACTACCACTAAACTTACAGTAATAATTTATTACACAGCAGCTTCACTCGTTATATGCTATTCCTATGAACTGCAAGAACATGTCTTAGAAAAGGTGCAATAAGAATGTGCACAGTGGAAACCCTGTTACAAAAGCAGCACCTATATATGTAGACACACACACAAACACACACAATCACATACACACATAAAGACACATAAACACACATGCACACACACACACACACACACACACACACACAGATACATACACATATGTGTTCAGATAAGCCCATTTTTGACCTATGCTAAATATTCAAAGTTGGTCAGTCAAGACCAGGCATGATGGTCCACACCATGAATTTCATCACTTGAGGAACAAAGGCAAAAATATGTGTGAGTTCAAGGCCAGTTCTATATCATATGCTCAAAAACAATTGTTAGTTAACATATTGCTTATTAAGTTGTATGTTTTATATATAACATACTGTGAATGCAATATAAATTGCTTTCTTATTTTACAGTTTAACTTTAGAACTGAATCTACTTCAAAGGCATGCAACAAAGTCATTTTTCACAGTAAAGTTCTGTCAAAACAGTAATATACACACTGAGATGATAAAAATATTTAAGTTGTGACTGAATGAGATTCTGGTACTACTTAGATATTTATTACATATATTATAGCACTGAAATGTATTGGAACTAGGAATATGAGATTTGAAATCTGTTAAGTCTAAAAAAACTTGATTGTTTAAAAGTTTTTCCTTTTTCAATTTACATGTTTCTATCCTTGATGAATTCTGTTTTCAAGCTTATTTAGCGTATCTCCAGGGCCTGCCAACAAAGCCTGCTGTATCTACGCTGCTTTGGTGATAGTGTTCCATCTGTAACTGATCCAAGACTTTCCTAGCAGTGTTTTGTCCACTAATGGAGTGGATCCTTTTAGGGTGACTCCATCTTCGTGATTCATGCTGATGATTTGCTTGCTTTCTCTTCTAGGTGGTGGAGACGAATCTGGTTGCTTTTGACTGTCACTGGATCATCATTAATGAGGTAAAGCGCACACCGCCTCTCCTATCAACAGCCACTTTTTCACACATGGAGCCTCCAAAGGGCCTCACCCCTAAGAGGGAGCAGAACAGGAAGCAAGGGCTCAGTGTACTGCATGAATGCTCTCTAATAAAAACAAAAACAAGTCTTATCTGAATTAAGTAAGTGGAGAAAGCCTTCCCACTGAGTGTCCATCTTTTAGCTTTCCCAGTTGCACACACTGCCTACTTAAGAGACATCATCTATATGAAAAGTTCAGTTCTTTGAAACCAATGTGAATCTCCTAGGGGGGAGAGTCTGCATTCCACTTGTATTTTAATGCCTTTTTTTAATAAAAATTTTCACATCTGTCTCCCAACTTGAGGATTTAATGGTTCAGTGTATGAACATGAATCAACAAAGAACAAGGTTTTTTTTTTTTCACCCACAAAGAAATACAACTGTTTTAAAAATCCAAAGATTATCAAATTCCTTTAGATCCTTTGCCTAACATTTTGCAAAGGTAATACAAAGTATTCAGAGTATGTTGCAATCTAAGGATATTATTTCCTTGGTACTTGCCAGTAAAGATTAGCAAAGACAGCAACAGACTAGATGTGAACAAATAGGTGACAACACATTGCAGCACGATATGACTTCAGAATGAGATGTTTTCCAACTCTGCCTAGAAGATATAAACAGATTGTGAATTACTTATGTACCAATACTGTTCTTGGAATTATAGGGTGAACAACCAGAGGCATTTGTAAGAGTCCAGAGCAGAGAAAGACTATGTGTTGAACATAGCCAGAAGACAAGATCTGGCCAGAAAAGACAAGAGAAGAAGAGAGGAGAAGGAGAGGAAAAGAGTGAAAGGGGAACAGAAAGAGAGACGGAGAGAGAAAGAGACAGAGAGAGACAGAGACAGAGAAAGACACAAAGACAGAAGGACTTTTGATGCTGCAGGAGCCTGGAGGCCAGTATCCACTTCAGTGTGCTAATGGGCACTAGCCACTTGTCCCTTCTTCTAGTGATGAGGGAAATGGCTCCATTTGATAGAGGAAAACTGGATTGGCAAGTTCCTTAGGGACACACACTTACCTAACCCCCAGAAATCCTCCTATGGTCCAGGACTACCTTTTGGACCTAACACGTACAACTTTCCTGTATAATACAAATATCTTCTGCCCTGGAGTTTATTAAAAGAATCAATAAAGTTCTATCCTAACAAAGCCTGAGTAATGACTCAAAAGCAGCTGCTACCGTATCCATCTTTTCCTGTTACCCTTGTAAGACCCCCAACGCTGGGCCTCCGCTCAAGTCCCGGGATGAACTGGCTAACACCCCAATGTTCAGAGAGAAAACCACACCTGATGCAAACTGCAAGAGGTTTTATTATCAGCTAGCTGAGGACGAATCCCGGGCAGGGGAGTTCGACCTGAGCAGTGACAGTAGAGGGCTTTTAACAGCCAGCTAAGGAATTGGGAGGAGTTGGGAGGAGAGTTGGGAGGAGTTGGAATGAGTTGGGAGGAGTTGGGAGGAGTTGGGAGGAGAGTTGGCTACAGTTCTTTTCTGGTGGGGAGGGGGAGTGAGCTGCAGCCTCCTCTCTTGAGTCTATCTCCATGTCCTTGTAGGTCTTCCTACAGTTATAGCATCTCTGGCTTAAAGCACAGAAACAAAAAAGACTTTTTGCTGGCTATAGAGAACAAAGAGCTTCTTTTTGGCTGTATTTTTAGAGATCAGGGAAAACAAGCTTGGGGAACGTCCAGGGGCTTTACCTTCTAGGGAGAAAAGCTCTAAGTCAGGGTCTCACATCATTCTCCTGTCATGTGATTGGCTATGAAAGTGGCAAGGGTGTGTGTATGTCTAAGGATCTGTAGAAGATAAATGCTCTTCCACTCCAAATGGAAAAGTAAAATACAAATGTTTCTCCTATATAGGCTTCCATCTTTTTAGCTCAGAGTAAAGACACTGAAGCCTTCTCCCCATCCTCTGGAAGTGCCAACCCTTGGGCTATATGGTTTGTCGCTACATTCCTTGCATATTTTCCATGAGATTCCTACAGGAAGTATAGGTGCACTAATCTCTTACAATGACCTTCTGATCAAGCCTACTCATGTCCATCAAAGTGATTATGCATCAGACTAGAAAGAAAGCAACACTGAAAATAATTTAGTGAACTTTCAGAATCGTTCAGAGAGGCATTTTTGTTTTTCTAAAAGAAAACTAAAGTTTGAAGATATTAGATAATCTACAAAGTATTTAAAATGTTAGCAAGGGTAAATAATGGAATTTTAACAGCAGTCTTACCAATGAAAAGCTTCAGTTGCTTTTGGCTTTGTTTTGAATTATATTTTTGAAATCTCCATTGTCTTTAGTTAAATAATTTTGTAGATTTATTTTTGTTTGTAAATGATGAATCCCTTTTTTCAGCTCACACATGACTTCTCTTAAAATACCACGTAGGTTTCCTGCTTCGGGTCAGACAGGGAGCATCTACACTTGTGTCCACAAAGCAGGCTAGAAAGAAAAGGTGGGCTTCTTGCCACCTTAGCGGGTGATCAAACAAATGAATACGATTTTTTTTAATGAAAGGTCATGTTCTATCTTTTGGTGAGACTGCAGAAGGAACCCTTGCCTTATTTCTTTTGCCATCGTCAATGTGGCTCCTTCAGTGATACTTGAATCTTGAAATCAAACATGAGTAAAGCAACAAAAACAGGATGGATGGATGTTTCCCCACCATTCAAGGTCAACTAGAACTTCAGGGCAAAGGTCTCCTTCATAGTCTTCATATTATAAACTATATTATACAGAAGTAATAGAGTAGACCAACATGTATTTCCTGGATGATATCTTAGCTACAATGTTGCAAAAGAAACTATCCAGTAACCAAAGCAATTTAACTGGTCAACCACTCATTCAATATTAGCTCTCCAGAAGGTGAGAGAAAAGCTCAATCCTTTTCTCAACCTGGAGCCTTTGCTGGCAGTGCTTCCAAGGATAGCTTCATCACTGGCTTGAAACCTTTCCTGTGTTTTACTGCTGGTTGTACTTTATCAGTCCTTTACTGAAGTGCTATTTCTCTCTAGCATTCAATGCTGTTTAAAACAAAATAAAATGTCCACCACCCATGCCATTTACATCAGCTACTGCTTTTATCTGAACCAAACAGAAGCACAAAGAATGAGCACGTTTGCAAGGAAAAGTATTATCAGCTAGTCTATCCAAGGTCGGCTCTTTCTCTTTCTATCCCCATTCCACTTAGCCACCTCATTCTCTTGAAGTCTACTTCAAAAAATTTGAACCACATCCTTTTTGCCCATGTTTGTTTGTGTGTTTGCTTGTTTTTCCATTTCCATGCTTATTATAAAAACTAATAGAGGGATGATGATTTATTCATATTTCAATAAATGGGAAAAAGTGGATTTTTCAAATTTGTTAAAAAGCTGCATATTTCCCAAAGTAACAACAAAGCCCTCATAGACATGTCAAATGCCCATTTAACTGAACATAAAATGATTTTTGTCTATGTCACTTTGCATAACTATAGTTTAGTAGCTAATTTTAAAATGGATTGCAAAAATTTATTTAATCCTACTGCACCAATAGTTTTATAGAAAGGAATTATAAATCAAAGTTGACACTATGCATTAAGGCACAAGTTGTACAAACTTGAAAACAGTATTGTTTCGTTTCAATTTGCAACAAGTACACTGTACTAATGAGAGGCTGTACAGCCCACAGAGAGCAATCAATCAAGTTAGGCCTTGGTGATGGTGTTTCTAGTCTCCCCCGTGCTCAGTAGGTCTCTCACAACAGACTTCTGTATCCCTAATAGCTTCCCTTTAGGGCCCTAAAGCAAATGACTTGATGCTGTATTTGTTTTACAAAAGACAGAACTTAGATAGGAAGCTCATCTGGTTCCGTAGCAAGGCTTCTAATTCCTGGTGATGCTAGCTCTGATCTTCCATGCCTCGTGTCATTCCAGTGACCTAAAACAAGTTTAAAGTCATAATTCTCTGTGAGTCCATGAGGAGTTCGGTTATGGAAGAAGCCTTTAGTTTGGGGATTTAGATTCTCATTTTGAAATTTCAAATCTTAGCCATTTAGTGGATATTTTGGATTTTTTTTGTTTACTGATTAACTAATAACTAATTAATAATCAATCAACAAGAAAATTACCATTCTGTTCCTGTTCCTCCTGATTTTATCTCAGATTCTAATATAGTGTTTGCAAAATTACTTGATGTGAGTGTTGTATTTTCTTGAAATGTTACATGGCCAACTGTGCCACAGTATGAAGCACACAAACATATCATAAAATCATCTCTTAACACTGCAACATAGCAGACTACAACATCTCATTACTGAAATTTGCTAGGTCAGGATTATTTATTATTTTCAATGCATGATGAGCATCTAATACTAACTTTTCAGCTACTGAGTCTTTAAAAGGATGGTTTAGTAAAACCCTATGACTGATCCATGCAGTAAACTTTCAGTTGCCCCATGTTTACTAAATACTCCCTGTGATCCAGGAGCTTCATTAGATGCAAAGAGATGAAAGAAAGAGAAAGCAGATCCTGTGAGGAAAAACAGACAACAAACTTTTTCTGGAAGAATACACTTCAGGCTCTCAACTGATTTGAAAAGTCTTTTTCAAATCTTGAAAGTCTTTTTGTCCACCCACTTTCTCTTTATTTCAACCTGAAGTTGACCTACTTCAGAATTTCAAGAATACTGAATTCTAAAGTACTTTTGGGGGACAGTGTGTGTTTCTGTCTTCTTAGCAAATAATTTCTTGTTTTTTCCCTCATTGGCCATTACAAAGTTCAGAGTCCAGTCTACATTAAACAATAGATGTAAATTTAATGTTTATTTGGATATGTTAATTCAACTTCAACTAATTTATGCTTATTACTAATTACTCTTTGGGAAAATACTGTTGTGCTTTCTTCCCAAAGAAGTAAAATTAAAAGTCAGCTATGATGGACAAACCTGTCTTTATTATATTATTAATTCTATGTTCATAAAGAGATGCAAATGAAGATTCCAAAGACAATGTTAGAATTCTGATTCTTCATAGTCTTTAAAAACCCAGATATTTTCTAAACAGATACCAGGTACCAAAGTTAAACCAGGATCAAGTTAACGATCTAAACAGTCCCATATAGAATAGAAGCACTCATTAATAGTCTCCCAACCAAAAAAAGCCCAGGAAGAGATGGGTTTAGTGCAGAGTTCTATCAGACCATCAAGGAAGATCTAATTCCAGTTCTGCACAAACTATTTCACAAAATAGAAGTAGAAGGTATTCTACCCAACTCATTCTATGAAGCCATAATTACTCTGATACTTAAATCAGAGAAAGATCCAACAAAGATAGAGAATTTCAGACCAATTTCCCTTATGAATATCGATGCAAAAATACTCAATAAAATTCTCGCTATCCGAATCCAAGAACACATTAAAACAATGATCCAACATGACCAAGTAGGTTTTATTTCAGGGATGCAGGGATGGTTTAACATACAGAAATCCATCAAGGTAATCCATTATATAAACAAACTCAAAGACAAAAACCACATGATCATCTAATTAGATGCGGATAAAACATTTGACAAAATCCAACACCCATTCATGATAAAAGTCTTGGAAAGATCAGGAATTCAAGGCCCATACCTAAACATGATAAAAGCAATATACAGCAAACCAGTAGCCAACATCAAAGCAAATGGTGAGAAGCTAGAAGCAATCCCACTAAAATCAGGGACTAGACAAGGCTGCCCACTTTCTCCCTACCTATTCAATATTGTACTTGAAGTCCTAGCCAGAGCAATTCGACAACAAAAGGAGATCAAGGAAATACAAATTGGAAAAGAAGATGTCAAAATATCACTTTTTGCAGATGATATGATAGTATATATAAGAAAACCTAAAAATTACACCAGAGAACTCCTAAACCTGATAAACAGCTTCGGTGAAGTAGCTGGATATAAAATTAACTCAAACAAATCAATGGCCTTTCTCTACACAAAGAATAAACAGGCCGAGAAAGAAATTAGGGAAACAACACCCTTCTCAATAGTCACAAATAATATAAAATACCTTGGCGAAACTCTAACTAAGGAAGTGAAAGATCTGTATGATAAGAACTTCAAATCTCTAAAGAAAGAAATTAAAGATGATCTCAGAAGATGGAAAGATCTTCCATGCTCATGGATTGGCAGGATCAATATAGTAAAAATGGCTATTGTGCCAAAGGCAATCTACAGATTCAATGCAATCCCCATCAAAATTCCAACTCAATTCTTCAACGAATTAGAAAGAGCAATCTGAAAATTCATCTGGAATAACAAAAAGCCTAGGATAGCAAAAACTATTCTCAACAATAAAATAACCTCTGGTGGAATCACCATGCCTGACGTAAAGCTTTACTATAGAGCAATTGTGATTAAAAAAAAAAAAAAAAGGCATGGTACTGACATAGTTACAGAGAAGTAGACCAATGGAATAGAATTGAAGACCCAGAAATGAACCCACACACCTATGGTGACTTGATCTTCGACAAGGGAGGTAAAACCATCCAGTAGAAAAAAGACAGCATTTTCAACAAATGGTACTGGCATAACTGGTGGTTATCATGTAGAAGAATGCAAATTGATCCATTCCTATCTCCTTGTACAAAGTCAAATCTAAGTGGATCAAGGAGCTCCAAGTAAAACCAGAGACACTGAAACTTATAGAGGAGAAAGTGATGAAAAGATATTGTCACAAAAGATATTGCCTCAAAGATATTTTCACAGGGGAAAAATTCCTGAATTGAACAGCAATGGCTTGTGCTGTAAGATCGAGAATTGACAAATGGGACCTCATGAAACTGCAAAGCTTCTGTAAGGCAAAAGACACCGTCAATAAGACAAAAAGACCACCAACAGATTGGGAAAGGATCTTTACCTATCCTAAATAGAGGACTAATATCCAATATATATAAAGAACTCAAGAAGGTGGACTCCAGAAAATCAAATAACCCCATTTAAAAATGGGGCTCAGAGCTGAACAAAGAATTCTCACCTGAGGAATACCGAATAGCTGAGAAACACCTGAAAAAATGTTCAGCATCCTTAATCATCAGGGAAATGCAAAACAAAACAACCCTGAGATTCCATCTCACACCAGTCAGAATGGCTAAGATCAAAAATTCAGGTGACAGCAGATGCTGGCGAGGATGTGGAGAAAGAGAAACAGTCCTCCATTGTTGATGGGATTGCAAGCTCGTACAACCACTCTGGAAATCAGTCTGGTGGTTCCTCAGAAAATTGGACAATGTACTACTAGATGATCCCTCAATACCTCTCCTGGGCGTATATCCAGAAGATGTTCCAACTAGTAAGAAAGAAACATGCTCCACTTTGTTCATAGCAACCTTATTTATAATAGCCAGAAGCTGGAAAGAACCCAGATGCCCCTCAACAGAGAAATGGATACAAATTGTGGTACATTTACACAAAAGAGTACTACTCAGCTATTAAAAAGAATGAATTTATGAAATTCCTAGGCAAATGGTTGGACCTGGAGGACATTATCCTTAGTGAGGTAACCCAAACACAAAAGAACTCCAATGATACATGCTCACTGATAAGTGGATATTAGCCCAGAAACTTAGAATCCCCAAGATATAAGTTACAATTTGCAAAACACATGAAACTCAAGAAGAATGAAGACCAAAGTGTGAACACTTTGCCCCTTCTTAGAATTGGGAACAAAACACCCATGGAAGGAATTACAGAGACAAAGTTTGGAACTGAGACAAAAGGATGGACCATCTAGAGACTACCATATCCAGGGATTAATCCCATAATCAGCCTCCAAACACATAAGTGGATGCTCACAGTCAGCTATTGGATGGATCACAGGTGCCCCAATGGAGGAGATAGAGAAAGTATCCAAGGAGCTAAAGGGATCTGCAACCCTGTAGGTGGAACAACATTATGAACTAACCAGTACCCGGGAGCTCTTGACTCTAGCTGCATATGTATCAAAAGATGGCCTAGTCGGCCACCACTGGAAAGAGAGGCCCATTGGACTTGCAAACTTTATATGCCCCAGTACAGGGGTACTCCAGGGCCAAAAAATGGGAATGGATGGGTAGGGGAGTAGGGGGGAGGGTATGGGGGACTTTTGGGATAGCATTGGAAATGTAAATGAGGAAAATACCTAATTTTAAAAAAGCAATTAAAACGTTCAAAAAAACCCCAAATATTTCAGTATCTCTTTATAGAAATCAATTAGTACATTTGGTAGTGCTGGGGTCTCAAGTAGCGTTCTTTTTTTTATATACTAGCTCTTTTTGGAATTGCTTTCAAAATCATAAAATTTAAACATTACTTTTAAAAATAGTCATGTAGACCCTAATTGCACAAAGGTGTGCTGTGTTAATACAACCATTTGCTTAGGATTTTTTTTCTCATTTTGAAAGTATTTCTTTTTCAGATTAACTGATCAGCTGTCATGAAATATGTATATGACTTTGTGTGTGCATATGATAAGTGTGTGCACATTTGCAACATACATTTTGGAGAGCAAAATAATATTCTTGTCACTATGAAGCCTGTGTCGATCCGGCTGCCACACCACTTTGAATAGGTTTGAAGATTAAGAGTCAAAACTAAAACTGCAAGTGAAATTTTTGAGACAGAGTGTTCATTTCCCTCAGAATGGCAGATTCTTTTCCCTCGCAAGATTACTTTTGTTTTCCTTCCTCACATAATAACAGACAAAATATGTTCTGTTCAAGTTGGCATTCCTTCAGATTTATTTGAAGATATGTAGCAGAGAACGTCATCTCATGGAACTTTTGGGTTGTAAGCAGCCCTTTCTGCATTTGGAGACAGACGTGTAAAAGGGTTTGTCTTAGGGCAGGTCTCAGGATAGAAGATCTTATTCCTTTAGTCACTAAACACTGACATAATGTGGGTTTACTATCTTTATTGCCATCATTCTTAAATATTAATCAATATGATTCTATTAGGGTGATGTGGCTTCTTATATAATTAGCACACACCATTTTTCTTTATTTTTTATGTCATTTCTAAAATCTTCCATGAATAAAAAATTTCTGAATGAAGATCTTTGAGCCTCCATAATTTTTTATTTATAAACTGTTAATAAGCAGTGATTCAGTGTCATTTTTTTAAACAAAGGGGAAAACCAGATAAATGAGCTAACATTTTGCCTGACACAAAGTAGGCATTTTTTATCTACAGATTTTGACTTTAATATGCTGGCTTGTAGTTCATTACCTTGTGGAGATCAGAAGAAGATGGTCGTATTTGATAAATTTGGGTAAATAGTTACCTGGTTAGGAAAGAAGAATCCCATAATAACATAAGGAGAAATCAGTGTGTCCTTTGCTACCTTCTGAGTGAAACTTCCTGGCTGTACAATGAAGTATTTTAGAACACTGAAAAATATTGAGTAGCAAAGTTGATATTCATTCACTTTAAAAGATTTCAGATGAATATCAGGTATTAAAATAGAACTGACTGGACACTGTTTAATTCTGCTTTGTAAGCAGGTAATGGAAAATTCAAAGTTACTAGCCTTTTGCCAGACAAAGTTTACGTGACCAGTGAAATGACACAGACTAAGGGGAAAAGACATTAAAGCTGCTGAAAGCCATTGTTTATGGAGCACAAAGGATTAATCGCCCAGAACTTCCTGTTGTTACTGTGGATACAGCTGATGGCAGGTGTTATTTTATTTTTAGAGAAACCTATATTTCATAAAGAACATAAAGAAAGGTGAATTTTCTGGCTATATGTCACAAAGAATGATAATTTGTAATGAACATTGTAGGAAAAAGAAAATTAACGCTTCTTGGAGGTCTGCTTCTCTTCATCAAACAGGGTTGGTTCCTTGGATAGAAACATAAGAGCGCATACGACAGCCCATAATGTCTCATCACGAATCACTTATAGTCATTGCATAAAAATCAATTTGCAATAATCTGTTCATCGCCAAAAGCTTTATTGACTTAAAAGGTTTCAAATGGACACAATGGAGCACAGGCTGCTTTAGGAAAGACTGCTGAGAAACTAAAACTTCAGTTTGTCACTTTTGTTCTAATCCCAAGTAAACCAGATGTGTATCCATGAGACACTGTTATTTTTGTATTATTTCTATGTCTATTATTGAGCCTAAACTTCGAACCAAATCTCAGAATAGGTGAAGGAAGTAGAGAATGAACTTCTTAGAGTTTGGCAAGTATTCATACACAGAGTCACTATCATTTACATAGTGCTAGATTTCATTGGCATGGTTCATGCTAATCAACAGAGCTCCTTACATTTATGTAATGACCACTGGAAAAGTTCACTCTTTCATCAGTAGTTATTGAGAACTGACTCCTTCCAATAAGAAACATATATGGACATCAGTAAGAAAACATTTTAAGATAGTGTCTCTGTTTTGATTATAAAAAGAGAAAGAAATATTAAGATGTGTTCTATGGGGGTGTGGTGAGGTATGGGGGAAAGGGGTGCCTTGGTAGGCCCATGCCAAGGAATCCCTTCCCCCTGAGGGACCAGCCACACGATGGTATAATATAGAATAGAGTTCATTCAGGGCATGGGGAGGGGAGTTAAGAGGGTAGTACAGGCAGAGAGAGGGAGAGAGTAGAGAAGTGGAGGACAGCCATGACATCATGGAAAGGAGGGGGAGGAATGGAGAGAAAGGGGGAGCAAGAGGACAAGAGGCAAGAGAGAGGCAAGAGTAAGAGAGAGAGAGGTGGGGCATGCAGCCCCTTTCATAGTGGGCCAGGCCTACCTGGCTGTTGCCAGGTAATTGTAGGGAGAAGCATACCTGGCTGTTGCCAGATAACTGTGGGGGTGGAGTCCAGACAGAATAGCAACTGTCTCCTTTGCTTTCTTTTATTTAGCTTGTTTACAACCCTTAATTTTCATTTCATCTCTAAGGACAACAAAGATGCATCTTACATCACATCTCCCTTCCTTGGTACACAAAATATATCAAAAGCTATTAATGAATCATAAATTGTAATTGAATCTTATTTTGTGAACATTCAGTATCTTTCTCTTATATTTTCAGCATAATTGGATGTGAAATTACTTTTAATAAAGCATCTTTAAGCCACATGTCCCATGTAGACATGTTGAGCCATTCGGTTACATCATATAAAGCAACAGAAAGCAAGTATGACTGAATTCACCATTTTGATGAATACACGTAACTTTCATTGAATACTAACTAAATGAAGTGGATGTGTTAGGATGTGTTAGATTCCTTTCTATCTCCAAATAACTGGTCAGCAATTCTTTTGTATTTCTGCTACTATATTTAAGAACTGCTAATTCTTCCCCTTCTTATCTTTTAGGAAATAAATGATGTGGATGTTCAGGAACTTGTCAGAAGGTCCATTGGAAGGTTAACAATAATTCGGCAGACATTTCCAGTCCCCCAGAATATAAGTCAGCGCTGTTTCCGTGGCAACCATCGAATTTCTTCAACACTGTGTGATCCGAAGGATCCTTTTGCACAGAATATGGAGGTGGGTCTTAAAGGATGGGGTATATCTTCCACGGTGCATCTTTGGGGGTCTGGGATGAAATCTCTGAGTGACACTAGAATTAGGTGGCATACATTATTGTTCTGGGGCACAGTCTATCGCCTGACATCTAAGTGCCTTTGGCAGGGAGTGCAAAGAGCCTTTGTCTTTGATCCCTTTGATCCTATTGTAGGAAAAAATGCTCCCTTTCTTAATAAAAATACAATAAGTGAATCTTCCTTCTAAGCAAACAAGCAGATACAGGGCATTTTCTGGAGTGGGACAGTAATTGACACAAGGCTGCACTTCAAAGTATTAAGTGAACAGAATTGCTTGAATTCTGTGACATAAAAGGCAGAGATATTTATTCCCTTTTAAAAGGATTTCTAGATTGAAGAACTTTAACTCTTTCTTAAAAAAGAAAAAATTAATGAAGGCATATTTAACATTCAAAATGCGTCCTGGTACTCTTTGCCCATATCCAACTCACACAAGGGACAATGGCACCCTTGCTATTACAGAAAGAATTTCAAATTTTAACACAAATTTCTGAATAGGAGACTGGAAAGTACCAAGTTTACAAATTTTACTCAGAAACCTGTCTTTTAGACAGCTCTTGGAAACTATTTCTTTCCTCTTCTCTTCTCTTCTCTTCTCTTCTCTTCTCTTCTCTTCTCTTCTCTTCTCTTCTCTTCTCTCTCTCTCTCTCTCTTTCTTTCTTTTTTTCTTTTTCTTTTTTTAAAGAATAATCCTATCAGCTATTTTCTTCTTGAACTGGAGATCTCAATCTGTTCTTTGGAAGGTGGTGTTAAGGAAAGCAAGCACCAGCAGCAGGGGGCCATGACTTCTCCAGCCCTGCAAAAGGCATTAGGAAGAAAGAATCAATCTGTCACATTCACTTATATGCACAGTCAGTACAGGGCTATACTGCAAAAACAAAGCTGCTTGGTACAGCAGTCTCTGTGTGTACTGCAGGAGTGCTATGTCAACATCTGAGTATGTTTAATGGGTAACCATTAAGTATCAGCAAAGATTAGTCACCATTAATTTTGCAAATCAAAAATAATATATGTATATATATTTCAGAAATCTCATCCTTTAAAAAGTTAAGTACGGAAAATATTTTTACTCCCTAGAATTGTTTTAATAATGTGGAAATAAGAAGACTAATTTGTTCCCCACAATATCTTATAAGGTAATTGTGTAAAACACAGTCTTAGATAGCTAATTCCACAGCCTCCTTCACTCATGGGCTGCTTAGAAGATTGCCATTTACCCTAACATTACCTCATATTTATTCATATTAATCCCATGGTTCCAAGATTATTTAATATTCAAATAGCTGTTCCTTACTATGTTTTAAGGGAATTTAGGTTTAGCATGTTCCATGTAAGAGACTCTGAAGCCTTACCATGGCTGTCTAAATGTTAGTGCTACTTTTAATTTTTTGTTTATGATGGGTTCTTTACATCATAACTGATTATGAGGATAACGTGAAAATGACAGGAATCTAAATTAAGAAAAACATAAAGTAAGTTTAACTTAGAAAATCATGAAATATTAAAATCTGTTGACATCAAACAAAGTATCAGGAAATATAAACAACACTTAGGAACACCAATGACTGACATTTGTGGGAAGCAGAAAGCATCAAAATCCATTTGCTTAACAGTGTAACTGTTGTTTTGGATAACCACACAACAAGCACTTTCTCTGTGTGTCCCCACCCACACTCAGGGGAAGAAAGGGGTTCCTGCAAACACAACACCCCACCTTATAATTTCTTCCTTTTGTTCTCAAATCTACAAATAAAAGAGATCAAAAAGAGGTTATTTTGGGGGGGTGAAATTGTTTGTTTCATATTAGCTTACCTCTTATATCTAATAGAATTATACTAAATATTTACTATATGAAAATGAGAAGTGACAAACTTTTTATATGGAAAGATTTACATAATTAAGAGAACGTGTTCAGAACTCTTGAATTTAAAGTATTCCACTACAAGCAGAGATCTTGGTACTTAGCCCTTCCCAGGTTTAAAGCTTTATCTCACTCTAGTTAGAGAAAGCAGCTAAATCAATGGTTCTCTGCAATAAATTCTCACTGCGTTCTCACTGCCTGGTAGTTCAGGAGTAGAAAACACTTTAGGAAAAGCAGCCCACTCAGCTCAGGTCTGTGAGGCAAAGCAGGTGGTGAGGGGGACCACAGATAGACTTTTATCTCAGAATTCTGGAGTGCCCAGCTGAAAGCAATGCTTATGAATGCAAGTATGCAAATAGGGCTCAGGTGTGCACCAAGGCTAGAAATTGAATTCTAACATAGAGTGGACTTATGTGCTGAGCGATGAGGAACTACAGACCTGCCAGTGGGCTCCTAGCCATTGCCTTTTAAATGCATTAAGAAAGGGGAAAAAGGTTTGGAGACCATTGAAGACAAATTTCATAAATCTTAAATTAGATATCAAAAAGCAAATAACCCTGGATTAGTTGAAGTTGTATCATAAGTAACAGTGACAGGGTGAACGCTGGAGTTTGAGGGAAGCAGCCTTTCCTGCATGCTGAAGCTTTGTTAGCTTGGGTACAATGGAGAGAAAATGAAGGCTCCCAAGTTTTTGCAAGAAAACCTGTCTTCCGAGTGTTAGATTGTTAGGAGGGTTAATACGATGAATGCAATTTAGAGGGACAAAGCTGGCCTTGTACAAACAGAACTCATTACAGAATGTAAATCAGTGGATTAGAAAACACAAGGGTTTGAAGTTTGTTATTATTTTGTTTTTTTGTTTGTTTGTTTTGTTTTGTTTTTGACACAGGTTTTTTTCTATGTAGCCCTGGCTATCCTGGAACTCACTCTATGGACTAAACTTGCCTTGAACTCACAGAGATCCACTGCCTTTGTCTCCCAAGTCTTGGGATTAAAGGCTTATACAACCATACCCTGTCTTGCTTTGAAGATTTGAAGGTTATACATCCATGCTTAAACTAGGCTTGCTAAATAATTGTCCAGAGCAACCAGTGAACTAGCAGATATGATCAGAATGCCACTAATGTAATTTAGAAAGAAAAATGGAAAATGTGGGAGGCAGAATCAAAGTCCCAGAGATTGATTTACTATTACAGTCTTCAAGACAAAAGGGAGCAGTTCTTTTAAGATTCGTATAATAAACAATAGTAGTGTGCAATACTACACATATTTATATAAGTTGTAAAATATGTTAGTAAGTTTATGAGTTCTTCATATAAGAAAACAGAGCTTTTTTTTTTTTTTTTAGAACAAGCAAAGTCAAACTAAACATTTTCAAATAGTTGTTTTTTTAATCTGTTTACTATTTTGGAGGACTAACAGTGTTATGCATTACAAACTGAGTTTATATAATATTTGGCAATTTTCTTCAGAATTCCTTCAGAAAGACATTGAAAAGTCCAGCAAGGTAGATACCACTCAAATGTCAATATATTCATTCTGTCAATAGGAAAGTGTTCAAATACTAAAAATGTTATTATATATTTACTTTAAAAATTATAGCATTAGAGATCTTATAAAACTAAATTATTTCAAATAATTTGTAGACCAAACTATTTTTCTCTAAGTCATTGAGTAAAACTGAATCACCTATAAATGTCAATCAAATATCTAAAGATTTGATATACCTAGAATATACTTTAAATTCATTCTGTGGCACCTAGTACATTCTGATGTGTACTGCTTTCCACCAGCTATTCTTTTAAGGTCAGTTTGAGAAGTACAGAGCCAGAATCTTCCACCGTGCCTACATAAATATCCTCTGTCCTCCAATGTAATTCTTCATGTGTCAATCTCCACTTGATCAAAATTGTAAAGGACATGAACCTATGAGGGAAAAGATTATGTAGCATTACATAATCAAGGTCAGAACTGTTAGTATTGACTTGTGATAATCCTTAAGGTTGAAATTCCACAGAAATCAAGTAATTCCACAGTCAATTACATAAAATCTAGGTGGAAGAGCCTTGGTCTGACAGCTGCTCAAAAATGTTACTTTGAAGGCAAATTCAATATGATCACAGTGCAAGTCAAATCTGCTGTGAACCACTTTAATACAGTCTTGGACTCTGTGTCAAAAGCACTTTGCCAAGATCAAGAGAGAGACAATCTCCCGCTCCTATCTCCTAGTCAGCTCACATCTGCATTAATGTGTCAGTTCTAGTTACTAAACTTTTTATGGAAAGGAGAAACAGGAGACATACAAAGGAAGAGGTCTAGTGTGGCAAGTAACCTAGAAACTGTACCCAACAGTGATCAGCAGAAGGACAGAGAGTATTACAGAGGAAGTGACAGATGGTTTCTGGAGGTTTGCTGATGTCAGAGAACAAGTGTGATAGCAGGAACATGGATCAGTTATGGGAGAGCAGATGCTGGCATGCAAGATTGTAAGACACAGGATTGTGTTCAGATTTTCAAACAGTCATTCGTGTGTAAGGGATGAAAGTGTGCATAAAACTTAAAACCAGCTCTTTACATCCTGAGACAGATGGCTTGGCATCACTGTGAGGGAGGAGTCAAAGACCTCATGAAGGCAGTGATCATAAGGTCACTAGATGGAGTTGAAAGGGAGATGAGCAAACGTGAACCTCAAAGGAGAAAGAGAACCTACTTGAGGAAGGAGTAACAGAGTAGGAGAACTGACAGCTCAGAAAAAGTCAGCATAGCTTTCTGACCACACTGTTTGCAATGTGGACAAATGGAGGGAAGCAGGCAGGCATTGAAAACATCTCTCATGTGTCAGGCTCAAAAAGCACTTGCTGTTAGAGCGAGCAAGGGTGCTCAGAAAAACATGTCTTAGGTATGAAGAAAAAGACTGTACTGTCAGATATGGAAAAAACAAAAAACAAAAAAACAACAACAATGCCCAAATTCCTTATGTCTTAATTTTCTGTCGTAATTCAAATCACCTTTCAACTTGATCTTCTTCTCTCCATTATTCCCACTCTGACTTTTTTTGGCAATTGTGTAAGCCAAGTATGTTTCAGACTATTTGGTAAATCAAGAGAGGATTAGAAAAAGTAGGAAGAAGACAGAAACACATAAAAAAAAAAAAAGCAAGGACATACAGCATGCATCTTCATTCAAAACTTTTAAAAGCCTTAACAGTACAGTGATTTTTCAGTGGAGGGATGAAGTGAGTGTTCTTGGAGCCACAGAAAAGATGGATGTCAAGAGCTTTTGGGGAGGAGAAGTCATTGTCTTTGAGGAGTGACACAGCTACTTCTCCTTTAATAGATACCTTCATCCAATGTACTGGAAAGTGGTGCTGTTTAAACACAGTGGATCAAAAGAAGAAGCAAAATGCATGAAATGGATAGGCAATTGGTAACAGTAAGGGGGTGGGTGGGTGGTCAGGGTAGGAAGAGGATAAAAGAGAGTGGAAGCATTAGTGGAAACAGGTATTCAGTACATTCCTCTATGAAACTTTCATGAAATAAATTACCCTTTAAAAGATTGCCTAGGTCATCAAGCAGAAAGAAGGATTATCAGAAGTATTCTCCTACTGTGTAACCTTTGAACAGAACATGACAAAAGTTAGCTATTTGGGGAGGAAAAAAAAAAGAAAGAAAGAAAGAAAGAAAGAAAGAAAGAAAGAAAGAAAGAAAGAAAGCAAGCACAGGGAAGGATACTGTCAGGTGATTGCTCATAAAGCAAAGGGAGGGTCCAAGTGTAGATAAAGGTGGAGGAAGCTAGGAAGCTAGTGTACGGAGTGTTCCAGGACAGCCTGCGAGGCAGGTGTGAAAAGTGGTCCAGGACAGGTGGGAAGCAGGAGTGAAGAGTGGTCCAGGACAGGTGGGAAGCAGGAGTTAAGAGTGGTCCAGGACAGGTGGAAAGCAGGGGTGAGGAGTGGTCCAGGACAGGTGGGAAGCAGGGGTGAAGAGTGGTCCAGGGCAGGTGGGAAGCAGGAGTGAAGAGTGGTCCAGGACAGGTGGGAAGCAGGAGTGAGGAGTGGTCCAGGACAGGTTGGAAGCAGGAGTGAAGAGCAGTTCAAGAGAGGCTGAGCAGAGCACATCATTCATGTCATTTTGAGAATTCTGTTGAAAGATTTCTGTGGGTTATCAAGTATGACCAGATTGTCTTTCATGTGTCTTTTCATTTTTCTATTGAATCCTTGCACTCTCTTCCTGACAAAAATTCACGGGCTACTTTTAGTTTCAGATCTCACACTTCATTCATAGTAGATTTCTTCCAGTCTGACCTAGTTCCTCCAACAGTTACCTGTGTTGGGTGATAGTAACAGTCCACCCGGATATTTCCGTATAAAAATTACTTCAGTCTTAAAGCATCCATAAGTGTCTTCAATGCCCCATCAAAGAAATTCCCACATCTACTAGTGTGCCTTTTCTATAAATTTGCACATAAAATGACGTGTAACAATCCCAGATGATTAAAGATTCTCTGAAATGTGAAACGAAACCCACAAGGTATTGTTGGGGCACTGTCTAATGGCTGTGCATAGCATCAGACTCTAATTATCCCAGTGGCTGGCTCACTGCAGCATTCTGTAATGTGTGGAGACGACATTGTGAATTTCCTTCTTGATTAATTACAATCACTGACAATCTGCATAGCCTCTTCGTGGTTTGCAGAAAAAACTGTGAAAATGTGACCCTTGAAAACCTAAGAAAGCCGGAGTGCTTCAAGGTGAAAATGAGTTTCTATCACCACCTCTCTTGCTTAGCTTTATTTTAAGTTTTCCTTCTGAGAAGCAATAAATGACATTTGGTGGCTTTTTCTGACCTCTTACCTCTATTCATGGCCATGCGTCCTGGATAAATTCTAATCTTCTCTTAAAAACTAGGCAATATTGGTAAATAATTGATAGTGTGGATGGTGGCCCTAGCAAGAGTTACTTAAGGATTGCAATAGACCTTGGGGGAAAACTCAGCAGTAATTCAGTTAGCCCCCCATGTAGTAACCAAAAAGTTACCATAAGCACCTATGCAACCGGCTAGTTGTAGCATTTGTCTTGGCTGTCAATCATGGTGTCTGTGTATCCCTACAGCTCTTAGTCATTCTGATGTCCATGAATATTTCTGATAACTGTCCTTCCTCATTACAGAGTTCTCTATAAGCACACAAAAGTGACTGTTTCCCACTTTGGATCCAATGACATTCATATAAGAGCAGATTTGAAACAATGTTGATAGTTGAATCCATATGAGTAATTAAAACATGGAGATGTGACTTACTGAGAAACTTTCTTACTCGGGGTCTCCTTCCATTTTAGTGTCTCAGGATGTCTGCCTGTCAGAGAGAAATAAGGGCCAGGTGATTTTTCTAAGGACTGATATTAACAGTATCCTTGCCTCTGTCAAAATTACTCTTTTATAGTCTTCTCTTTCATACCCAAATAAGCCAGCAAAGCAATTGAGGTATACAATCTGATAGACCTTGTTCTCAGTGGTAGAACTAGCTAAGGAATGAAAAGAAAAATGTCCTGCCTAGTAAGCAACTCAGTGAAGCATGCATGGATGTCAAGAGAGAGCTGCCAAGCTGTCGTCACTCCATGTGGATGGCTAGAGTGGAGGGCCTAATGACTCCTGTCAACTCTCTTTCCAGATTTCTAACCTTTACATCTATGACACGGTGCTTCTGCTTGCAAATGCCTTCCATAAGAAGCTGGAGGACCGTAAGTGGCACAGCATGGCAAGCTTGTCCTGTATCAGGAAAAACTCCAAGCCCTGGCAAGGAGGGCGGTCCATGCTGGAGACCATCAAGAAGGTAACTATCTATGGGCAGCAGGGCCCTGCTCTGCATTGGCATGCAAAGCTGCGTGAGAAGGCAGGTGGGAGTGAGGCAAGGTATTTTTTACAGGTTTGTTTTTTCTTTCATTGACAATGCTGCAAACTCAAACTAGAAAATGGATGAATGCAATATTTATAAAAGTCAAACATATATATAGAAAAGCAAGGTCTTCTTTATAAGATAAATTATGCAAGAAGAAAACTGGAGGGTGTGAAATCTAAATTGCCATGGTTGTGCCTTTAGGGTAAAGAAACAAAAGCTTTACACTGCATCTTACAAGGCACAAAATGTTATTCCTTTGTCTTTTGATTTATCGCTCACATCATCAGCTGAAAACACGCACAATAGGCTTCATGGTTTCTCACTTGAGTGATACAAGATAAGATAAGCCATTGGATGTGAGGACATTATCTTCTATTATGAACATGATTTATAAACAGTTAACATGTTCCTGTACAGTGGACTATTTTGGGTACCAACTGTAGACTTCTTCCCTGGCAGTGGGTGGCATGCCAGGGTGACCTGACTCTGCTTAGCTACCTGCTCCATCCCCAGAAGGCAGTTTCTGCCATTTGTCTCTTCTCGGTGGTATAAGCACTCTGCAGCTGATTAGCCTCTTTGTCATGTCGTTCTTGCTGACATCCTTCGTTTGTCTTGCACAGCTTCTTTGATTTAAAATGAAATGATTAATAAAACAAACAATCTTCCCTTGTACCCTTTAGACGGGAGACAGCAGACAGGAACTTTATGACGCTTACCTTACCCATTCTTTTTCTTTTCTCATACGTTTGCCTTCCTTTTCTGAAACAAAAAGAAAAATGGCTAGTCACTTGAAATATGCACACATTTAGAAAAGACAGTGAAATGTCTAGGAAATTTTCACATTGCATGTAAAATGGATGCCCAAAGAACAGGAAGTGGAGGGAGGTGAGTTTTCAATGCAGAATAGAGTGATGTTGATGTTGATACTGTTTCCATTTTATGAAGAATCACTTTGCTGAGAATTTAGGCTAACAACCAAAGTACTTAAGAATGAGATATGTTGAACACACTGGCAGAGGAACATTTTTTCAGTGGAGAATGAATAAAACAAATAGAAATTAAGGTGTTGCCAAAATCTCCCGGCACTATCTCCGCAGAGAGCTGGCAGGTGTGAATCCAAGGGAGGTTGTTGAACAAGAGTCTGATCTGCCAATTTATTAATGCCTGATTTGGAGAGGACACAGGAACCTGCATCTATCTGTTCTCCCAGCTTTCTCTCAAAAGAGAACAGTTGTCTAAGGGGTTGCTTAGGAAGTATTTATTCAATGAAACTATAGTACAAAGGAAAGAGACACCATAACATTTGGATGTTTCACAAGTACCAGTTTGATATATAAAATTATTTGATGTTGTACTTTTATATTTGAAGTAATTATTTAATATTACAATTATGGATTACTATTTTGAATAGCTATTGCATAATTCCCTTCAGATATGCACTTCATATTCAAAAGGGGTGTATAAATTCCAAGTCCTGAAAAACTTAGTCTGAATTATAATGACATGATGCCACATTATATTTTTATCTTACAGTTAAATCAGTAGTTCTCAGTCTTATTAAAGGCTGTGGCCCTTTAATAGAGTTCTTCATGTCGTGGTGACCCCAACCATAAAATTTTTCACTGCGAGCTCATCAATGTAATTTTGCTACTTTTATGGATCATAATGTAAATATAGGATATGGAGGATATCTGATATGCATCACCCATACTGTCTTGATCCACAGGTTGAGAATCATTGGCTTAAATTAACCTTAAGAGGATGTAGCAAGTTTTCCCCAATTGTATCTTTTTCCCCTTCCAAAAGAAGTGTTTGGAATGATGAGACTGCACACAGCTAAGCACTGTAAGAGTGTGTTGGACTCACATAGCAACTCAAGAGAGGAGAGTGGTGTTGACAGGGCCACCAGAGGTGGCCAAAGCCCAGGAATTAGGTAAGCCTGTTTAGAGGCTGAGAATTAGGGCTGAAGAACATTGTCACTCATGGGTGCTAGAAACATTCTCCCATTAGCATTAAATATGCAGCTGTAGTATTGAGTCTCCTAGATGCCTAACACTGTGTGGAGCCAAGGGGGTGGGGGAGAAAAGACAAAGCCTAAGAAGAAAGGCTGTTTGCATACATCACAAGTTTCTGAATTTTAATTGTGGTGCTAATATTCTAGTGACAACATTTGGATTTATATTCATGTAAACACAGCACATCTATGTGCACTTTACACAGATATACAATTTTGGATCATTTTATACAAACCATACAGAGTGCAGAAAGGAACAAGAATGAACTTCTGACCCTGAATTAATTGTATTCCTAATATGAGGATGAAACAAAGGCTTTGGATATGATGCAGCTGACAACGGTAGTAGAAGTGCCCAGTGCAATGGAAGGCAACTGTTCTCAAGGACTCCTGTTTTAGCTCTTAAATGTGTTATGGAAAGTGGTAATATAAAACTACAAGTAAAACAGATATTCAACAAATAGGAAGTAAAGGAAGAAATCCCTCTCTCTCCCCTAAACTAGAAATCTGTAGTGCTAGCACCCCATATCATTGTTGCATACACTATTTTTGTATATGATCTTTCAAAGAATTATAATTTTAAATATTGAGTTTCTATCATCTATTATATCCTCTTTTTTGATAATCCTGTAAGATTTAGATTCATCCTCCATTTTTCCATTGCACTTGGTCCTAAAATATTTTATTAATATCCTATATATGTATCTGTATTTAAGTATATGTGTATATGTGTTTTATGTATGCATACATGTATGTTGTATATATGTATATTATATGTGGGTCTATTTATGTGTATATGTTGTATGTACATATGTGTATTATTGTATGTGTTGTATTTGCGGTATGTATATGAGCTTCATATATGTGCTGTGTATATATATATATATATATATATATGCATATATATATAGTTTGTAATGTATGCATGTTTCTATTTGTGTTGTATGTATATATATGCATATATGTTTACTGTATATGTATATTGCTGTATGTGTGTACATACTATTATGTATGTACATATTATTACACATACTATTATAAATACATTCCAGATAAGGAAGTTATAGATACTTATTTTCTTTTTGATTGATCTGAAAACTTTAAAAACAGCTTCTTATACTTCTCTTGTACTTTTCAAATACAAGTAGATATTACTTGCAAATAAAACTAGTGTTATCACTTTCTCTTTCTTAAAGCATCTTAAAAAATTTTAGGATAACTGCATTTGCTTTCACTTCCAATTGTATAATTTTACGACATTATCTTACACACAAAATATTTATAAGAATTAGGTATATCAAGATTATAATTTGAAAGGATGATTTTTTAATTTTATGCCACAGAAGATTCTAGCTTTTCAATCTTAAAATTCAATTTTTTTTACTAATAACATAGTTTTAGAATAGTGAGATATAATAGCATTTAATTAACCTGTTTGATCATATTATTCTAACTCATTTAATAATATTACTTCTAACCTAGTCTCGTGAATTTTAAGCAGTAGAAAACTACACCTAAGAAGAGATAAAGACTGTATAGATAACTAGTTGTAAATACTAGGCTTTTGGCTAAAATTTCTATGTTATATATATCATTTACCATTTTCCTTGCTCATAGTAATGCTTAGAATACCCTGGCCAAACTCATTTGGTTAAGAAAACACCTACACCTTAAAATGACTCAATAGCAATTTATATCATTATAAAGACCATATGTAAATTGCCATAACTGTTTTCCCAGTCTTTTTTTATTCCTCTTTCTTTTTTTATTAGATATTTTCTTCATTTAAATTTCTTTTTTCAAATTTTTATTAGATATTTTCTTCATTTGCATTTCAAATGCTAACCCAAAAGTCCCCTATACCCTCCCCCAACCCTGCTCCCTTACACACCCAACCAACTTCTTGGCCCTGGCATTCCCTGGACTGGGACATATAAAGTTTGCAAGACTAGGGGGCCTCTCTTCACAATGATGGCCAACTGGGCCATCTTCTGCTACATATGCAGCTAGAGAGAGGAGTTCTGGGGGTACTGATTAGTTCATATTGTTGTTCCACCTATAGGGTTGCAGACCCCTTCAGTTCCTTGGGTACATTCTTTAGCTCCTCCGTTGGGGACTCTGTGTTCCATCCAATAGATGACTGTGAGCATCCACTTCTGTATTTGCCAGGCACTGGCCTAGTCTCACAGGAGACAGCTATATCAGGGTCCTTTCAGCAAAATCTTGCTGGCATATGCAATAGTGTCTGCATTTGTTGGCTGATTAAGGGATGGATTTCCATGTGGGGTAGTCTCTGGATGGTCCACCCTTTCGTCTTAGCTCCAACCTTTTTCTCTGTAACTACTTCCCTGTATTCTATTCCCTGATCTAAGGAGGAATGAAGTATCCACTGGTTGGTCTTCCTTCTTCTTGATTTTCTTTTGTTTTGCAAATTGTATTTTGGGTATTCTAAGTTTATGGAATAATATCCACTTATCAGTGATTGCATTCAATGTGCGTTCTTTTGTGATTGGGTTACCTTACTCAGGATGATACCCTCCAGATCCAAGCATTTACCTAGGGATTTCATAAATTCATTATTTTTAATGCTGAGTAGTACTCCATTGTGTAAATGTACCACATTTTCTTTATCCATTCCTCTGGTGAGGGACATCTGGGTTCTTTCCAGCTTCTGGCTATTATAAATAAGGCTGCTGTGAACATAGTGGAGCATGTGTCTTTATTACCAGTTGTAATATCTGGATATATGCCCAGGAGAGGTATTGCTGGATCTTCTGGTAGTACTATGTCCAGTTTTCTGAGAAACCACCAGACTGATTTCCAGAGTGGTTGTACAATCTTCCAATCCCACCAGCAATGGAAGAGTGTTCCTCTTTCTCCACATCCTCATCAGCATCTGCTGTCACCTGAATTTTTGATCTTAGCCATTCTGACTGGTGTGAGGTAGAATCTCAGGGTTATTTTGATTTGCGTTTCCCTGATGATTAAGGATGTTGAACATTTTTTTCAGGTGCTTCTCAGCCATTCGGTATTCCTCAGTTGAGAATTCTTTGTTAAGTTCTGTACCCCATTTTTAATGGGGTTATTTTAATTTCTGGAGGGCAGCTTCTTGAGCTCTTTGTATATATTGGATATTAGTCCCCTATCAGACTTAGGATTGGTAAAAATCCTTTCCCAATCTGTTGGTGGCCTTTTTGACTTATTGACAGTGTCTTTTGCCTTACAGAAGCTTTGCAATTTTATGAAGTCCCATTTGTCAATTCCTGATCCTACATCACAAGTTATTGCTGTTCTATTTAGGAATATTTCCCCTGTATCTTCGAGGCTTTTCCCCACTTTCTCCTCTATAAATTTCAGTGTCTCTGGTTTTATGTGGAGTCCCTTGATCCACTTAGACTTTAGCTTTGTACAGGAGATAAGAATGGATCAATTAGAATTCTTCTACATGATAACCGCCAGTTGTTCCAGGACTACTTGTTGATAATGCTGTCTATTTTCCACTGGATGGTTTTAGCTCCTTTGTCAAAGATCAAGTGACCATAGGTGTGTCTGTTTATTTCTGGGTCTTCAATTCTATTCCATTGATGTACCTTTCTGTCACTGTACCAGTACCATGCAGTTTTTATCACAATTGCTCTGTAGTACAGCTTGAGTTCAGGCATGGTGATTCCACCAGAGGTTATTTTATTGTTGAGAATAGTTTTTGCTATCCTAGGTTTTTTGTTATTCCAGATGAATTTGCAGATCGCCCTTTCTAATTCGTTGAAGAATTAAGTTGGAATTTTGATGGGGATTGCATTGAATCTGTAGATTGCTTTTGGCACAATAGCCATTTTTACTATGTTGATCCTGCCAATCCATGAGCATGGGAGATCTTTCCATCTTCTGAGATCTTCAATTTCTTTCTTTAGAGACTTGAAGTTCTTGTCATATAGATCTTTGTCTTCTTTAGTTAGAGTCACACCAAGGTATTTTATATTATTTGTGACTATTGTGAAGTGTGTTGCTTACCTAATTTCTTTCTCACCCTGTTTATACTTTGTGTAGAGAAAAGCCACTGATTTGTTTGAGTTAATTTTATATCCAGCTACTGCACTGAAACTGTTTATAAGGTTTAGGAGTTCTCTGGTGGAATTTTTAGTGTCACTTATACATACTATCATCTTCCATCAGTGAAATTTTGACTTCTTCCTTTCCAATTTGTATCTCCTTTTGTTCTCTAATTGCTCTGGCTAGGATTTCAAGTACTATATTGAATAGGTAGGGAGAAATGGGCAGCCTTGTCTACTCCCTGATTTTAGTGGTATTGCTTTGAGTTTCTCTCCATTTAGTTTTATTTTGGCTACTAGTTTGCTGTATATTGCTTTTATTATGTTTAGGTATGGGCCTTGAATTCCTGATCTTTCCATGACTTACTGTGAAGGGGTGTTGGATTTTGTCAAATGTTTTCTCAGCATCTAATGTTATGATCATGTGATTTTTGTCTTTCAGTTTGTTAATATACTTGGATGAATTTCTGTATATTGAACCATCCCTGCATCCCTGGGATGAAGCCTACTTGGTCATGATGGATGATCGTTTTGATGTGTTCTAGGATTTGGTTTGAGAGGATTTTATTGAGTATTCTTACATTGATATTCATAAGGGAAATTGGTCTGCAGTTCTCTTTCTTTGTTGGATTTTTGTATGGTATAGGTATCAGAGTAATTGTGGCTTTGTAGAATGAATTGGGTAGAATACCTTCTGTTTCTATTTTGTGGAATAGTTTGAGGAGAGTTGGAATTAGGTCTTCTCTGAAGGTCTGATAGAGCTCTGCACTAAACCCATCTGGTCCTGGGTTTTTTTTCGTTAGGAGACTATTGATGACTGCTTCTATTTATTTTGGGGAAATGGGACTGTTTAGATCATTATTCTGATCCTGATTTTTTAAAAATATTTTTTATTACATCTTTTCCTCAATTACATTTCCAATGCTATCCCAAAAGTCCCCCATACACTCCCCCCACTTCCCTACCCACCCATTCCCAGTTTTTTGGCCCTGGCCTTCCCCTGTACTGGGGCATATAAAGTTTGCATGTCCAATGGGCCTCTCTTTCCAGTGATGGCCAACTAGGCCATCTTTTGATACATATGCAGCTAGAGTCAAGAGCTCCGGGGTTCTGGTTAGTTCATAATGTTGTTCCATCCATAGGGTTGCGGATCCCTTCAGCTCCTTGGGTACTTTCTCCAGCTTCCTCCATTGGGGGCCCTGTGATCCATCCACTAACTGACTGTGAGCATCCACTTCTGTGTTTGCCAGGCTCCGGCATAGTCTCACAAGAGACAGCTATATCTGGGTCCTTTCAGCAAAATCTTGCTAGTGTATGCAATGGTGTCAGCGTTTGGAAGCTGATTATGGGGTGGATCCCTGGATATAGCAGTCTCTAGATGGTCCATCCTTTCATCACAGCTCCAAACTTTGTCTCTGTAACTCCTTCCATGGGTGTTCTGTTCCCAATTCTAAGGAGGGGCATAGTGTCCTGATTTAACTTTGGTACTGAAAGACTCCGAGAGGAGCCCCTCGCTCAGGCCTCAGGACAATAGCAGACACCCAAGAACTCACGATAGACCGAGCTTGTTTCAAACCACATGAGGCTTTATTCATGGAAAGCCAGAGCTCTGGGGATGAGTCATATCCCATGCAGGGGTTGAGGAGTCGACCTTGAGAGGAAAGAGGTCCTAGTTTTTATAGGCCCTTAGGGGAGAAAGGAGAAGGGAGGGGAGTAGGGGATTTCCAGACCTAAACAATGTCTATTCTCAAGAAAAGGGTATGGTAGGGGTACAAGGAAAGAGTCTGATGCAGGTGTAGCAACTCAGGATTGGCCGGGCTGTGGTTGCTGGGGAGATTTTCTGACTCTTTCTCAGCAACCAATATCACAAACACCTGGCAATGGGCTTCATCAGTGGGCACACACATGGGTCAAGGAACTGTCAAAACATTGGCAGACACACAGGTTCAAGGAGTGGCCAGAGCATTGTGCACCTCTATTTTTCTAAATCAGTGAAGCTAGTTCTGCTAACACTGACATCTATCTTGCCAATTTCAGGGCTTCTGTGTCCTTTTACATTCTGTCAGGATCTTTCAGTACCTGGTATCTGTCTAGGAAGTTGTCCATTTCATCCAGGTTTTCAGTTTTGTTGAGTATAGCCTTTTGTACTAGGTTCTGATGATGTTTTAGATTTCCTCAGGTTCTGTTGTTATGTCTCCTTTTTCATTTTTTATTTTGTTAATTAGGATACTCTCCTTGTGTCCTCTAGTTAGTTTGGCTTAGGGTTTATCTATTTTGTTGCTTTTCTCAAAGAACCAGCTCCTGGTTTGATTGATTCTTTGAATAGTTCTTTTTGTCTTCACTTGGTTGATTTCTGCCCCAAGTTTAATTATTTCCTGCCGTCTACTCCTCTTGGGTGAATTTGCTTCCTTTCGTTCTAGATCGTCTAGGTGTTCTGTCAGACTGCTAATGTGTGCTCTCTCTAGTTTCTTTTTGGAGGCACTCAGGGCTATGTGTATTCCTCTTAGGACTGCCTTCATTGTGTCCCATAAGTTTGGGTATGCTGTGGCTTCATTTTCTTTAAACTCTAAAAAGTCTTTAATTTCTTTCTTTATTTCTTACTTGACCAAGGTGTCATTGAGGAGAGTGTTGTTCAGTTTCCACATGGATGTTGGCTTTCTATTATTTATGCTGTTATTGAAAATCAGCCTTAGTCCATGGTGATCTGATAGGATGCATGGGACAATTTCAATATTTTTGTATCTGTTGAGGCCTGTTTTGTGACCAATTATATGGTCAATTTTGGAGGAGGTACCATGAGGTGCTGAGAAGACCCTCAGGATAAAATGTTCTGTAGATATCTGTTAAATCCATTTGTTGCATAACTTCTGTTAGTGTTCATATGTCTCTGTTTAGTTTCTGTTTCCAGGATCTGTCCATTGGTGAGAGTGGGGTGTTGAAGTCTCCCAATATTTTTGTGTGAGGTGCAATGTGTGCTTTGAGCTTTACTAAAGTTTCTTTAATGAATATGGCTGCCCTTGCATTTGGAGTGTTTTTACAGTCTTTATCATAACAATTTTTAATTTAAGTTTAATTGTTGTTGCAATGTTAGTATTTAAGAAGAAGTAGATATGTGATATAAGTGAAGTTGTTGATGATTGATAATAGATAACGAGCTTTCAAACATGTTTTATTAAATATTTAAAATCATTAGATGTTGACCAGATATAAAAAGTAGAAGAAGTTATGTACAGACAGACAAGAGACTCAAGAACCACAGCTAAAAGCATCTCTTTATGACATGTATAAATTATTGTAGACAGAGCAGAATGTATCAGCTCTCAAGCAGATAACACAGCTATGCCATGCCCATGCAAAGAAGATAGCCTATGTTTATCTACAGAATCCTTAGTCTTTAAATGGTAACCTGTGCCCACTCTTGACTAGTTAAATATTCTTAATTGTTGGTTTAAATATTTGTTTGCTTATTTTCTTTTAATTTTATGATATTTTTATTTTTAAGATTTTCACATATTTATATAATAAATATGATCATTTACACCTTTCCTTTCTCTCCTCTATCTCCCATTGTACTTTTGGCATGCCTTCTTCTCTATTTCATGTATTATTTTTGCTGTTTTGATAACCCATTAAGTAAAATGTATACTGCCCATATATGCATGAGTGTGAAGTCATTCACTAGAGCATAGAAAAGCTACAAGTGGGAGCATGCTCAAAAAATTTTCTGACCATGTTTAACGCCTTCTCTCATCAAGTTTTAGAGCAGCCCATGCTACGGACATAGAGAGAAATATTTATAAGGTAATTTGCCAGCATGCTCTTATACCAAAGTGTACTAGGATATACAACCTCAGTAGCCATGGGCTTCTGGCCAGAATTACAATAGAAGCCATGACATAGTCTCTTGTGAACCGTTTAAAAATGAGAGTAGCATGATTAGTTACCCCATAGCAACCGTGCCAGTACTGCACTAGTAGGGAGATCTCACCTGACAGTTTAGTATTATAGGAGGAAGAGTCCAGCACTGGGTGAAATTATCAATTTCTTCTCTCTCCCAGCAGGGTACATACAGCCTTCAGCACTATATAAAAGCTTAGCCATTCAGAAGGAAGCTTGACATTTAGTTTTAAATTTATTTCTCAATGTCCTGAAGCAAAAATGTGTGGCATTTTCAGAAATATATCTTCCCATGTAGATATTGTAGGTAACCAACAGCCTGTTTTGTTTTAGGTGACTTCTGTGATGCTCTCGACCAATATAACTAATAGGGATGTATATTGTGCCTAGCACTGTGATTTTCACTTACTACCCAATGCCAATTAGGGGCTTTGTCCACCCATGTATGGTAATTCTATTTAAATCCTTAGGTTTTATTTAGAAATTTTTATATTAGAGTCTTTCCATAAACCTTGCATTCCTAGTTTTAGCTAAATCACACACTGTTCTCTCCTCCCTTATGCACACATCCTTATCCAACTTTATCCTGTAACCTATGAAACCCCCTACCCACTTCTTTCATGCCACATATATGCAACTAGTCACCCAATCATGCTTTAATTCTGTGGCTCCTCATACGCCCCTCCTTGAATTAGCTCTCATCCTTATCCCCTGACTTCTCCTATCAGCCACACCATTTCTTGATTAAGCTTTTGTGTATTATATGCTTCAGTATTTTTAATTGTTTTAATCAACTACTGTTCCTTGCTTAAAGTGTGTTCTGTCACAAACACTGGATTCTGACTTTTAATTGTGCTTCAAGTTAAACAAACATAGAACATATCTATGAGAGAAAACATGCAACACTGTCTTTTTAAAATTTCATCTGTTCAACTGCAAATTTCATTTTCCTTTTTATCTGAGTAATACTCCATTGTGTATATGTACCACATTTTCCTCATCTATTCTTCTGTTGATGGATATCTAGGTTGATTCTATCTCCAAACTACTATGAATAGAGCAGCTATGAACATCAATGTGTACTTGTCTCTGTTGGGGGATATAAGTCTATAAGTAAAAGTCCAGTGGTAGTGCCACTAGAACATATAGCATAAAGTAAATATTTACAATCTATGCCCATAATAAAGAGTTTTGCTCATTTCATCATATCTCTAAGCTCTCTTGTGTTCTGTAAACACACACACAGAGAGACTCACACACACTCACATGTTTAATTTACCATTGATTTTTACTTAATAGTCTAATTACTCTGCCATATATTCTAGATAATCTGTTTTGCATATTGGTGAAGCTTTCCACTGAGCTTTTCATGTGCTTATATTGAATGTTTCATTTCCACATTTAATTCAATTTAGGTTTTTTTTCAATAAATCTTCTTATTGAATTCTATCTTCATATATTGGATTGACCTCATTATTTAGTTCATTTTTGTGAGCTTGGAGTGAAACTGTATTAACCTTGAGTTGTTTTGACATAGTTGTACTTAGGCCTTTAAATTCTTTGTTTTTAGAAGTTTATCCAAATCATTCTCTTTGGAAGTCATTCGTGTGGAACTAGTACTATCCCCGAACAGCATACTATTTTTCTTCATTTTGTTTTTGTTTTTATGCTCCAACTTGAACATCTAGAGTTAGTTTGTTGGTAGAGATTTTTGCTTTCTTTTTTTTCTTTTATTTAATTATTTTTTTACACTCCAGATCTTATTCCCTCCCCCCCCAACCCCGCCGTCCACCTTCTGACTGTTACACATCCCATAGCTCCTCCTCACCCCTTGTCTCCACGAAGATGTTCCCAACCCCCAATACCCACCCAACAAGACCTCTATACTCCCTGGGACCTCCAGTCTCTTGAGGGTTAAGTGCAGTCCTCTACTGTAGATGTGTTGGGGGCCTCACAGCAGTTAGTGTATGCTGTGTGGTTGGTGGTCCAATGTGTGAGGGGTCCAGGTTAATTGAGATGGCTGGTCCTCCTACAGGGTCACCCTCCTTCTTTGCTTCTTCCAGCCTTTCCCTAATTCAACCACAGGGGTAGGCAACTTCCATCCATTGGTTGGGTGAAAATATCTGCATATGAATCTTTGAAATACTTGTTGGGTCTTATCTTTTTAAAAAATTCCTTCTTTCAATGGAGGTGTTACAATGTTCAAGATATAACTGGCTCATAGGATGACTGAGATATCAGTTTATATCATGGAATTAATATGTAGGATCTGAAGCTCTATCCTTAGTCCTGTCCTGAAGGTCAGATACTGTCTTTTGTCAGCTCAAGTCTCTTGCATGGCACTGTAGCTTGGGCAGGAAGTTGTGTTACTTCTCCTGTATGTGGTCTTACTCTAAGGCAACTATGGCACCCTCAATGAATTCCCAATTCTCTACACAACTGGTTGGTGACTCCCATAATGTGACTGTCTGTTTTTCATATGCTGGGCCAGTTGAGTTCTCTTGCTTCTGTCTGTAACTTTTACCAGAAGCTGTGAAACCTTGGGTACTTGTGGTTCCTATTTTGGGTTTGATTAAACCACACTCTGGGGTTTGAAACTTCTCTTTCTCTTTACTGTGAGGCAGAAAACTCTACCAGTGCCTATAGGACTTCTATCCTAGATTAGATATAATGTTAAAATTCTTAATATTGAAATGATTGCAAAAATTGTACTTTATTCATTCCATCTATCACTCTTTCAGCAGATGTTTGTAAAACATATGGAAAACATGTCTATATTATGGAATTCACAGTGCAAACTCTTTTATTGTATTACTCAAAAGCTTATACTATAGTACTGAATATTGGCTGTACTCCAGCTTGGTCTCTAAGACTTGTGATAGTAGTAGTGTACAGACACATTGGAAAGAGTATGTTGTGTTACAGTGCACACTCAAGCTTCATGGGAAAGACATGTAATGCCTGTAGTTAGACTTCTGTCTACTTTGTGAGTATTTTTCTTCTATAGCATCAACCCCCTAACATTTGATAGGAAAGAAAAAAAATGAAAGAGAAGAAAGAGGACATAGTTATCACTAGACTACTTCCTGCTGATTAGGGTCATCACATTCCTTGAGGCATGTTTGATTTTTCCTGTCATGTTATTTAATTTCTTGTTCTGGTTATTTCTTCTTTATCCATGGTTACTTAATAAACCACAACCAACAGCAAACAAGCAACAAGCAACAACCCACCAATAGCAAAAACAAAGCCTCTTGGGTCCCTAGCATTTATATACCCTCAGAAGAGACTCTAGAATTCATACACTTGAAGGAATTATCTGTAGCTGGTAAAATCACAAGCCTCCTAGAGCACTAGGCAAGTCATAGTCAGCTAGTATGGACAATCTGTATCCCACACCTGGGGTATAAATGAAAGCATATTTTTATAATATGTTCTCTCTCTCTCTCTCTCTCTCTCTCTCTCTCTCTCTCTCTTTCAAGACAGTGTTTCTTTGTGTAGCCCTCGCTGTTCTGGAACTCACTCTGTAGTGAGTCCAGGCTGGCTTCAAACTCAGAAATTCGCCTACTGAAGTGGACTGAACACAGGGTCCCCAATGAAGGACCTAGAGAAAGGACCCAAGGAGCTGAATGTGTTTGCAGTCCCATAGGAGGAACAACAATATGAACTAACCAGTACCCCCCAGAGCTACCAGGGACTAAATTACCAACCAAACAAAACACATGGTGGGACTCATGGCTCCAGCTGCATATGCAGCAGAGGGTGGCCTAGTCAGTCATCAATGAGAGGACAGGCCCTTGGTCCTATGAAGGCTCTATGCTCCAATGTAGGGGAATGCCAGGACCAGGAAGCAGGCGTGGGTGTGTTGGTGAGCAGGGGGAGTGTGGAGGGGATAGGGGGTTTACAAGGGGAAAACCAGGAAAGGGAATAACATTTGAAATGTAAATAAAGAAAATATCTAATAAAAGAAAAAGAAAAAAAAGATCTGCCTTCCTCTGCCTCCCAAGTGCTGGGATTAAAGGCATGCGCCACCAGTGCTCAGTTTGTGTTTTTCAAAGAAACCAAGATTCTCACTAAACATGTCTCCCATGGCACACAGCAATGGAGCTTAATTTCTTTGCAGTTTTTGTTTTGCTGCTTTCCCCACTTCCTAAGAGAATTCTACACCAAATGGTTATTACCTGCTTCCTGTGCTACACCCAGCTACTTTCTGCTCTCAGTCCCACTGCCTCTAGGCTAGCCTCTGTGCTACAGTCTTCCCAGCTCATGTTTGCCTTTCTCAGAGCCACCCATACCTTCTCAGCCATCCACCCCTTGTGATCAGAGGTCCCAAATTCCAGTAACTAGTAAATCTAAACTCTAGAAGCTTATAATTAATCAATCAGATTTATATATAATAAACTCTCAATTCACAAGATGCCCACACAATAATTTCAGAGCCAATTGATAATAATACAAACTGCCCACCTAGATTAGACAATTTATCCCAATTATTTTATCCCTATATGATATTACAGCTACCTGTGGCTATTTAAAGCTACATGGAATTGGAATCATCCTGTTGGTTCTCCATCTTCCTCCTCCCAGTCTCTGTTCCACCTTCCTTTTCCCTATCCAATCACAGGCTTCTTGTTTTATTAATATTTAAATTAATTGGACGGGGGCAATTTTGTTACAACTATTAAACTAAATGTTAATCCTTAATCTTGAGATACATACACGTGATCCTGGATCACATTTGTTAGCTTCTCAGTTTTACTTGTTTGACCCAGTCTTGCTTCCTCTAGTCTCTTTCATATGGCTCCTCCACAGTATTTTAAGCAAACATCCTATGTACAATCAAGTTTCCATCACAGAGCTGGTTCAATTGGGACTTGACTTAAAATATAAAATAATTAGAAAGGCTTGGAGGGACCTTATGGCATCTCAAAAGAGACCTAAAATGTAACAGGCATTGCTATGAGAACTTTGAGGAAGATGTTCCAGATGGTGAGACACTCTCACTGACACCTCTACTGGAATCAATTGTATATACAATGACAAAGGTTGTTTAATTTTCCAAATGCAGAGAACACATGAAGAGAATTATCCGATCAGGAAAGAAAATGACAAAAGGACACTTACTTAACAGATCAATAAAGGATGAAAATGTATTTCAGATGAAATCAGACATGAGTTTTAAAAAGAAACAAATGCAGCTTTGTTTAAAAACAAAAGAGCAAATTCAAAATATTATGTTGAAAATTTGTGATTATAAATAAAAATCACTATCCAGTTGGTATGTCCTCTATATATAAGTTAATCAAAATTCTCTAGTTCAAGTATTTTCACATTGGCTTAATTGTTCAATTTCTCCTTAAATCCTTGTGGTAATTATTTTTAATTCTTATTTAAAAATAACTAGAAAATGCTAGTGTACCAGGGGTTTCTGTATGTAACAGTATATTATGTCATATTGGTTGATAGTTAAAAGATATGTATTGAAACATATTGATGTTTGACAAAGAGTTTTTTGAGTGCCAAAAATATCAAAATACTTCCTGTTTCCAAAGGTAAACTATTTCCATTCACTAAGTATTGGTTAAATTGCCATATATTGTACCTTTTAAATCACAGAATAAGGGAAGAAAATATAAATATCAAAAATAATTACAAGTGTGATCAGTTCTGTATAATGAGAGATGGCAGCTGCTCTGGAAATATGTGACTGAAGATCATACTTAACAAAGAGTGTTGTTTAAGATGAGGAGGTCCAAGCCAAGAAAAGGGCAGGGAGTCCTAGGAAAGTGAAATAACAAATGTTTTACATGGGTTAGAAGCCATAATGCAAGCTTCCAATGGAGAAATCATGATGTATGCTTCCAAAGGAAAGAATCAACCAATGCTCCTACCCAGGAATGATGATTGTGAACAACTACGACCAGCATGGAATGATATCCATAACTATTCAGTAGTAGCATAAATAGCCTGGCCATAATGAACAACTCTTTTAATGGACTTAGGACCTGCTCAACCAAAGAGAAATCATGCTTAGCACGGAAAGTATGGCCAGCTGCCTAGTGTTGGTGAAGTCACAGGTCATGGAAGAGAACCTACAACTGTCACTTAACTAAAATAGCATAATTTCCAATGGAATAAGGCATTCTTATAGTGTCTTAAGCAGGGTATTGATAACTCCAGATGCCCTCAGATTCCTAGGGAAAGAGCTGTTATGAAATTCTACTGATGGGACTAAACATATATGGGCACCTGTGTAGAGGCTCATATTACTCCATAGAAGAGATATGGGCCAGGCTACAGCCTCTACATCCATGAAAGCAGGTGCAAGTGCCACGTCTTCAGGGCACTGAGAAGCTATTGGGAGATTGCAAGAAGTAATGATAAAGTGGAATCCTAAAAAAAGAAAGATGGTCTATGCCCTGGGCAAGATGAGATATAGGTTATTTTGTTTGCAATGTTTCAAAATATAAATCCTTAGAGAAAAGGAACATATTGGTTTTCTGTGGAAAAACAATGATATATCATTGAGTATGTACATATCTGAAGGAGAAAATGAAAATTTAGGAATGATTTGCATGAACACAACTTGAACTATAAAATACAACTTTTACAGATAAACAGACTTTTGTCATGGTAGTTTTCAAAAATTGCACAGTGGGTAAGATATACATGCAATGGAATCAAGAAGACCTGAGTTCATATCTTCAGCATTCACGTTTTAGAAAATCAGTAGGGTTTGATAGTCAATTAACGTATCAAACTTGAAAAGCTCTAGATTAATTGAGAGACCCAGTTTGAAAACATAGGGAGGAATTTTATTGAGGAAAACAGACGATATTGACTTTTTCTGTCCATATTCACAAGGATAGGGCAGAGAGAGAATGTGTGTGTGTGTGATCATGTGTATGTGTGTGTGTGTGTGTGTGTGTGTGTGTGTGTGTGTGTGAGTGTGTGAGCAAGCATAAGCAAATATCATTTATATCCTTTAAAAGAGACTCCCAGAATTCACGAATGAATGTTTGAATTTTAGTTCATTTGTCTTATAAAGCAGGTAACAGCACATTTTAATATTGTACCAATGTTCATTTTTTTTTAGCAATCCACTTTAAAACATATATGCTATATGAGACAAGCAATATGCATGTATAATTTAGAGAGAAAAACCTAGAAGGACAGAAATATTTATCTTAATAAATGAGTTCTAATTGCTTCTTTTATGGCATGGACTATATCATCTGTTAGCTATAAGTCTTTACTGTGAATCTATATGTATAAGTGTGTGCTAATGTAAATATGCACATGCAAGTGTTATATGCTGCTTCAAATTTTTCTAATCACGAGCCACTTGTGCCTATTTTGGAACTATCACATCATTCCTGATGATATTTATCCATACATTACTGTCTCAATATGGGTTACTGAGCCCAAACAAGGAAAGAACCTGGAGGGAGGAGCACAGGCCAAGGAGGAGTGCCACTTTCTGCCTTTAACCCTTATGGATTCAGACTGCTTTCTTATAGAAACCAGGACCATCAGGACAGTGGTGTTCCCTCTCACAAATATCACTAATTAATATCATGCCTATCAGGCTTTCCTATAGCCCAAACTTATGGAGGCATTAACTCAGTTGAGCTTCCCTCCTCTCAGATGACTCTAATTATATCAAGTTGATCTTAAACTATCCAGCACTACCACTAAATGAAATACAATGTTTTCTTTCTGCTGAGGATTTTTAACCTCATAAACAACTCAAAATATAGTCAATCTTTGCAATCATATTCTTTTCTTTTTTCATTAATTAATTTATTTACTTATTCCCTTTAAATCCTGATTGTATCCCGCAATCCCTCCACTCCTCACAGATTGCCCACTCATTGTTCCCTCCTCTTTTCCTTAGAGAAAGGGAATTTCTCCTTGAGTACCACCCTGCCATGGGACATTAATTATCTCCTCTCCCATTGAATCCGGACCAGGCAGTCCAGCTAAAGGAAGGGGATCCAATGACAGAAACAGAGTCAGAGGCAGCCCCTGCTCAAATTGTTAGGAGACCCATTTTGAAGATCAAGCTGCTTGATCATCGGCTTCAAATATGTAGAGCACCCTAGGTCCAATACCCTTTCTTGGTTTCCCCTCTGGAAGCCCCCTAAGCCTCCCTCCTCCCCTGCTCAACAACATACCCACCCTTCTTCCTGGCCCTGGAATTCCCCTACACTGGGACATAGAGCCTTCACAGGACAAAGGGTCTCTCCCATAGATGGCCTACAAGGCCATCCTCTGCTACCTATGCAGCTAGAGCCATGAGTCCCTCCATGTGTACTCTTTGGTTGGTGGTTTCGTCCCTAGGAGCTCTGGCAATACTGGTTGGTTCATATTATTGTTCCCTCTATGGGTCTTCAAAACCCTTTAGCTCCTTGGGTCCTTTCTCTAGCTCATCCAATGGGAACCCTGTGCTCAATCCAATGCTTCCTGTGAGCAGCCACCTCTGTATTTTTCAGGCTCTAGAAGCGCCTTCCAGGAGACAGCTATATCAGGCTTCTATCAGCAAGCACTTCTTGGCATCCACAATAGTGTCTGGATTTGATGTCTCTATAGGAGATGGGTTCCCAGGTAGGGCCTTCTCAGGATGGCCTTTCCTACAGTCTCTGCTCCACACTTTGTCTCCATATTTCCTCCCTTGAGTATTTTGTCTCACTTTCTAAGAAGGACTGAAGCATCCACACTTTGATCTTCCTTCTTTTTGAGCTTCATGTGATCTATCAATTTATCTTGGGTATTCTGAGTTTTTAGGCTAATATCCACTTATCAGTAAGTGCATACCATGCATTTTCTTTTGTGATTAGGATGCTTCACTCAGGCAGATATTTTCTAGTCCCATCCATTTTCCTAAGAATTTCATGAATTCATTGTTTTTAATAGCTGAGTAGTACTCCATTGTGTAAATGTACTACATTTTCTGTATCCATTCCTCTGTTGAGGGACATCTGAGTTCTTTCCAGCTTCTGGCTATTATAAATAAGGCTGCTATGAGCATAATGGAGCATGTGTTCTTATTACCAGTTGGAACATCTTCTGGGTATATGCCCAGGAGAAGTATAGCTGGATTTCATTTCTTGTCCAATGCATTTAGGATTTTGTAGGCTTCTTATATGTTCATGGGCATCTCTTTCTTTAGGTTAGGGCAGTTTTATTCTATAGTTTTATTGAAAATATTTACTGGCCTTTTAAGTTGGGAATCTTCACTCTCTTCTATACCTATTATCCTTAGGTTTGGTCTCCTCATTGTATGCTAAATTCTGGAATGTTTTGGGTTAGGATCTTTTTACATTTTGCCTTTTCTTTGATTGTTGTGTCAATGTTTTCTATGGTATCTTCTGTGCCTGAGATTCTTTCTTTCTTTCTTTCTTTCTTTCTTTCTTTCTTTCTTTCTTTCTTTCTTTCTTTCTTTCTTTCTCTCTCTCTCTCTCTCTCTCTCTCTCTCTCTCTCTCTCTCTCTTTCTTTCTTTCTTCTATTTCTTTTAATCTGTGTGTGATGCTTGCATCTATGACTCATGATCTCTTTCCTAAGCTTTCTATCTCCAGAGTTGTCTCCTTTGTGTGTGTGTGTGTGTTTTAATTGTTTCTACTTCCAGTTTTAGATTCTGGATGGTTTTGTTCAATTCCTTCACCTGTTTGGTTGTATTTTCCTGTAATTCTATACGGGATTTTTGTGTTTCCTCTTTAAGGGCTTCTATTTGTTTGCCTGTGCTCTCCTGTATTTCTGTTTTGTTTTGTTTTTGTTTTTGTTTTTCAAGACAGGGTTTCTCTGTGTAGCCCTGGCTGTCCTGGCACTCACTTTGTAGACCAGGCTGGCCTCAAATTTCTTTAACCAAGTTATTTATGTCCTTCTTAACATCCTCTATCAGCAACATGAGATGTGATTCTAAATCCACAACTTGCTTTTCTGTTGTTGTATCCAGGACTTGCTGTGGTGGGAGAACTGGGTTCTGATCATGCCAAGTAGCCTTGGTTTCTCTTGGTTAGATTCTTGCATTTGCCTTTCACCATATGGTTATCTCTTGTGTTAGATGGTCTTGCTGTCTCTGGCTGGAGTTTCTCCCTCCTGTGAGTCTGTAAGCCTGTGTCAGCATGCCTTGGAGACCATCTCTCTCCTGGTAGAACTATTGTACAGAGGGCTCTGGAATAGCCTCAGCTCCCAGGTGCAGATGGTAGATTGGAAGGATCCTGTCCCAGGTGCTCCAATGTTCCTGTGTTCTGAACACTCCTGGCCACCCATGCTCCAGACAGTTATTGAAGAGGAAGTGGCTATCTCCTGTGAGGACAGCTCTCTCCTTGAGGGACCAGTGCACTAAGGGCTGTAGTGCAACCTCAGCTCCTGGGTGCAGATGAGTAATCATTTTCATAATGCCTTTCCCCTCAATTTTTTGTAGCAGCAGGGGAACGAGATACTTTGGTCTATTTAGAAATTTTATTATTTATTTTGTTATTTAAATTTAGTGATAAATATTTCTTAAGCTGCTTTGATTCTCCAACTTTTAACTTTTCTTCCCTTTTTCTTCTTATTTTTTCTCTATTTGTTGCCCATGATATTTCTCTATTATGTGTGTAGAATAAAATCCAAAGTAACATACTCAGCATTTTAAAGATCCTTGAGCAGCAGTTTTGATGATCAGTGTAAAGGACATATAGGATGCTACCTTGCTGTTTGGTTTATCAATGATCGATTAGCTTATATTGCATGGAATCGTCTATATCACCACAAGATTTATAAATATAACCATGCATACACAAAGATAATGACCATTCATCATGCCCAACCAGAATGTTTTTGCCAACCTCTACTTTCAAGGTTAATCAGAAGATAGATGAAAAAAAAAACTCGAAAGCACTGGAATCTTAAAACAAACAACAGAAAGATCAGGTTAAATCTGGCTGAGATAACAACGAATGTTGTTTAAAGGGCTTATTTGCTTACAGTGTTGACCTCTTGAGCATCCTAGATAACTTCCTGAGGGCAGAATCCTCTGATTATGCATGTCAAAAGCTCATTAATGATAGAGCAGGAAGAAGATAAATTACAAAGTCAAAAAGGTGAGCAAGGTAGGGCCGCAGGAAACTAAGTGCAAGTCCTCTGATTTATGGTTTTTATGCTTGTTTCCTATAAATGCATTAAGTTACACAGTGGAAGCTGCTCCCTGCAGAGGAGGACCTGGCCCTGCACAGTCATAGCCTACCAACTGGGAAGACTGAGAAAGTAAAAGAGTGACTGGAGTGTTTAAAACTTTCTGAGGTTAGAATTTTCCATAGAGTAGTCATAAGAACACACAATTCCTTCCCTCTTTCTAGAAGTGAGACAATAAACAAGAATTCTCATGGAGTTAGGATATATTTTGAGGTAGGATGAGAATAAGAGCTTTCTCTGACAGAGGAAATGATATAGCCATGGTTGGACTGGGATTTTCTATGCTGACCAGGCTGGCCCCCAAATCAAAGAGTTCTGCCTGCCTTTGCATCCCAGATGCTGGTGTGAAATCTATGTGCTTTCAACCATGCACAGATGATTCTGTACACAGTGAGATTTCTGAATGCCTTACCCACAAGCCTCTTCACCTGAGCTCTATCTCTGAAACTTACATGGTGGAAGTGGAGATCTAACTCCTGCAAGTAACTCTTTGCTCTCCGCATGCAATATGGCATTGGCCTTGCCCCAATGAATAAATAAATATGTATAATAAGTTTCTTTAAATAGGATTTTTTTTAGAATTAGAATATTTGGAACTTATGTATAATGATGTACACTGTATTCATACATATATTATTAACTTAGAGATATCAGATTTCATTTAAATTTGTAAGAGATATTGGATGTTTCCCACACTAATACTGACCTCTAACATGGCATAAAATTGAATTGCACCAATTGGATGCATTCTTTATATAAACATAGAAGCAAGCAAGAAGTACAGGCAAATGACACAGGGGATAGAGCATGCTGTACAGCTCCTCAGGCCCATGGTTATCATGTTGGATCTACAAATCCTATCTCCAAGGACTTCTCACCATTACATGAATGTATAAATCCACACACACGTTACATCCATGCACACACAGAGTCATATAAATGAATTGAATTTTAAACTTTAGCTGACAAGGAGGCAAAGTCAGGAAGTGTGTCTTGTAGTGTTAGGTCTTTGAAGATAAAGGCTGGAAAAACACTTGACCAAAATGGTGCAAACAATTGCAGCTCTCAATATAATAACACTCCACTGCTTTACTCATAATGCCATACTATCTGTATAGCAGAAATAACACTTTGAGATAAGTGCTTCATTGTACTTTTAAAATACACAGACACTGAGAGAGAGGGAAGTTAAGCTAGTTGGTCAGTTTCTGCACAGCTGTTATATGCCTAGGTCACTGGTGAAGCCTTCTGCTTGTCACTGCTAACTCATATGAAAAGACCACAGACATAAAATTTAACATATTCATCCATGATATGACTAGATAATTTTAATTCCTGTCTAAATCAAGGAAGTAATGATGAAAAACGTGTTCTGTTGATTATGCTGCTGTAAAAATAAAATAGATTGATTATTGAAATTCATCATAAAGAGCACTTGCTTCTGTCAACACATTCTTGTGGTAGTGGGCCACTGCTTTATTCTTTGTTGGGCAAAATGGAGCTCAAAGCCATGAGTAGGTAGGCCAGCCTGGCTGGCTACCTACACATGACTTCTAGTTATCAGCATGTTCTTCACTGCCTGGTTCTTTGTTTACAAGGTCACTTCCACCAAGTACACATGTGATATTTACAAAGAGTCCGCCATCTCCTTGGTGGCCCCAGTCTTCCTGAGCTTTGAAGTTTTCTTTCTCCTTCTTGGGGTTAGCATCTACATATGAGTCCCCAAGGGCATCCAAGAGTCAGCTTTTATAAAATATGTTTTACTATTTCTTGGTGTTTCCACTTATTGTTTACAATGAAGGCAGGTGTGTGAGAAGCAAAAAAGAAAGAGAAGAGGAATTCATAATAAAGATTGGAAACGTTAAGTTGACAATAGTTATCTGAATGTCTTTTATGAAGTAGGTATTCTGTGAGTGTCTGGAAGGCAGAGAGGAAGTGTAAGATGGAGCAGACAGCAAAGAACCAGCCAAGAATTGCAAAACTGGAGCTACAAGTTTAAGACAAGTATTACATGTTTAGGCAGAGGTGATAACTGGAGCAGTTCAAAAACAGATTATTTATTGTCAAAATAAATGTCATTACAGAGCCAAAAATCATCCCAGGGAACACACTAATGCTGAAGTGACTGAATATCACAGTAAGTTTAAAATCCTAAATAAGGTGAAGGTTGATAGAACAAAGTGAGTAAGAACAGTAAGGAGCATGTATGACCATGTGGCCATCTATCCACATGATACAACTCACAGACTATATGAAGCTCAAGAAGAAGGAAGACCAAGTGTGGATGCTTTAGTCCTTCCTAGAAGGGGGAACAAAATACTCACAGGAGGAAATACTGAGCAGAGACCGAGGAAAAGACTATCCAAAGATTGCCACACCGGTGATCCATTCCATATACAGAAATCAAACCCAGATACTATTGTAACAACAAAAAGTGCTTGCTGACAAAAGCATGATATAGTTGTCTCTTGAGAGGATCTGCCAGAGCCTGACAAATACAGATGCAGATGCTTGCAGCCAACGATTGGACTGAACACGGGGTCCCCAATGGAGGAGTTAGGTAAAGGACTGAAGAGCTGAAGGAGTTTGCAACCCCATAGGAAGAACAATATCAACCAACCAGACATGCTAGAGCTCCCAGGGACTAAACCACTAACTAAAGAGTACACATGGAGCGCGACCCATGGCTCCAGCCACATATGTTGCAGAGGATGGCCTTGTGGGAGAAGCCCTTGGTTCTGTTGAAGGCTTGATGTCCCACTGTAGGGGAATGCGAGGCTGGAGTGAACGGGTTGGGGAATACCCTCATAGAAGCAGGGGAAGGGGCGGTTGGATGGGGGTTTCTGAAGGGGTAACTAGGAAGGGGGATAACATATGAAATGTAAATAAACAAAATATCCAATAGAAAAAAAAGAATGAAGGAATTATGGAGTCTGGAAATTCCCAGAGTCTCAATGCCAGCAAAGACAGTTGAGAGCATAAAACATTATCTAGCCCAGTTTACCCTTGCTTATATAAATATATAATTTATCATATTTATTAAATGAGTTTTCTTAACTATTATGTAAAAATGTAAAGTCATACATACTAATGCAAAACAGTATGATATTTTGAAATATATGTATATACATGCACACACATTGTTTCATATATAAATCAGGCTAATAGCATATTTCTTATTAAATAGTTCAAAGTCTTTTCTTTGATCTTTTGGAAACAACACATTCAATTATTGTTATTGCTTCAAAAATAAATTCACAGGAGAAAATAAACTACAAAGTTTTATGTGATGCATTTTAAAATTCCTAGGTATACTTTTCAATCAAATTTAACTGGAATTGTGTCCAAAATAGCTTCTTTTAGTTTCCTGAATGCTGCTGTACTCTGGTGACATGCCCTTGTACTTCAAAAGACATAGTGGCCACACCTTCACTATGGAGCTGAAACTCAGCTCTAATCAGGCTCCATTTTGAGTAGTCATTGGCTCATGGGACTAAAGTTATTTTTTAGAACAAGTGGATGAGATTGAATTAAGCGATTTCTGGTGACTTTTAACAGAACTCCTGAGTGTGTTGTGCATCTACTAAAATTAGTCCACTAATAAGCATATTCTTTGAAATTTTATTTTATGAATGGAGAGTGCTTATAACTTCATTTATCCTTTATTAGTAATTGTTTGGTTTTCCTGAAATTTTAAATGTGTCTCTTCCCTCATCTAGGGTGGAGTTAATGGATTGACTGGAGATCTAGAATTTGGAGAAAATGGAGGTAACCCCAATGTCCACTTTGAAATCCTTGGAACCAACTATGGAGAAGAACTTGGCAGGGGTGTCCGGAAAGTAAGCCTGAACTTGTTACAATTTCTTTTCTCTATACTGTTGTGGTTTTGCAATATAATTCTCTGCAATGTGATCACAGTATCATTAAAATGCATGTGAGCAGGAGTAAGGAAGGAGAGCACTCCTTAGACAGACAGTTGGGCGTTTGGAGTAGATACATAAGTACATGGAACAATTAGTTAGATTCATACCTTAGAATAATTTAACTGAAGAGAAATAACATAGTTCTTCCCTATTGAAATTGTATCACCTTTCAGTCATTGCGTTAATGCCTTTTTGAAATACTAAATTAAATATTTAGACAAAGCCTAGCTGTTTGATTTTTAGTTTGTGATATGCACATCAGAAAAAGTGTTTGAGTAACTTTAATACAATAGCATTGAAAGTCAGCTACAGAAAGTGACATTATAGTAGAATTTTGTGTCTGGCCTGGAGCCAGGAGATTATACTTTACAGGAAATGATCCTTAGTATATTCTGCAGATCATGTAATGAGGCAGCTAGGTACCAATAAAGGATGTTTGACAGAATACCATGATGATAGCTCTCTCAAGGAGAATTATGATAGTCCTCGGAGAAATGACTTCTTTGTACTTTGAACCTGCCATTTTTCAACAGTTTTATAGGGGAAAACTGCAGGTAAGTTTGCATACAGAGCTGATACCAGTAAAGGTCTGGGTGTCTGATGTTGACTATGTTGAGGGTAACTGGCTCTAGATATGCTTCAAAATAAAAGTAGTGACTGGAAAAACCCAGACTCACTCCCTCAGTTGCAAGCCTGGTACTGTACTCCAAATTTAATGTGAACATTGGGTTATTTCTTTATCACCCAATGAAGCAAAATTTGCCAGTATTCAGTCTTGTCTTCAGTCTTACATATTCTCTTTCCAGCTTCTAAAGTTCTACCTTGTTTGCCTGTTTCATCCTTGCTTTGGCATGTAGTAGAAATACATTAATTTATTTTGTTTAACTTTTTCAATTATATAAATATGCTATAATTTATTACACTGTTTACACAGTAAGGCAGTTGCAGTGTTCATACATATATTTATTAACGATATACTATTGTACTTGTGCATATATTTTTGTGTGGAACAGTAGAATTACAATAGAAGATACATTACTGGATATCATCAAACCCGTTATTGAAATACGTCAATTTTCACTGACCAGAGCATCATAAGTAAGTTCTTGCCATCACATGAGTGAAACTCATCCTGATTTGTCAGACGTCTAAGCTTCATGTAATGTCTTGATACAGTCAAACATCTTTTGGTTTCTCTTTAAATTCTCTGCCTATAAAGCATTCTACTTCCTATTTTGGGCATCTCAGATTTCTCTTTGACTTTATTTTCCTTTCAAGTTTTGTTCTTTCTTTGGTTGTTATCTCTTTAGTAAGAGTGTGTATTATGTGTTTGTGTGTGTGTATGTATGTACTTGGGACTCAGGACAATGGTTAATGGAAATAATTTTGAATGTAGATATATATTTATACTTACATGAACCACATTTTTTGTTATCATCTTGCCTATCTCTCATTGTTACATTGATGATTATGATTTGAGTTTTCTGAAATTGTCCTTTAGTTGGATTTTATGTTGAAGTTAAGCTGAATTAAATGAAATGTATTAGTAAGGTGAGCACTCCAGAGCCATGCATAGTACAAACATACACTAATCACTTGCCATTGACAGACAAATCTTAATTTTTAAGTAACTAAACATTTATTGATGCAAACCTATTTTTAAATTTGTTTCCTTATTCACTTTACCTCCTAATATTAGCTCCCTTCCTCCCAGTATGCCCTCACACTGATCAACACCCCAAATCCTCCCTCCCCTTCTTTTGGGAAGGGGCACCCCCCTCTGGGCATCACTCCATCACTATAACTCCCCTCCCAGGGCACAACAAGGTACTGCAGGACTATGTTCATCCTCTGCTACTGGTGCCAGAAAAGGCTCCAGTTAGGAAAACCCGATCCACTGGCACGCAAACAATAGATTCAGGGACAGCCCTAGCTCTAATTGTTGGAGTACCCACATGAAGGCTGAGCTGCACGTGTGCTAAATATGGACAGGGGGCCTATGTCCAACTTGTGCTCACTCTTTGGTTTGTGATTCTGTCTCTGGGATCCCTCTAGGAGCCATGTTAGTTGACTCTCTTGGTCTTCCTGTGAAGTCCCTCTCTTCTTTGGTCCCTCAATCCTTCCCCCAACTCTTTCATAAGACTCCATGATCTCCATTTTATCTTTGGCTGTGAATCTCCTCATCTCTTTCTATTGGATACTGGGTGAAACCTCTCAGAGGACAGTTATGCTAAGCTCCGGGATGGACAAAGCTTAATGGATGGCATTGTCAGATATTTAAAGAACAAAAATAGAAAACAAATGAAAAGTGAAAAGGTTAACATGTTTTTGCAGAAACGAAATAGCTTTGAAAGATGCAAGGGAGGATCTTTAGAATGTAAATAAATTGAGCATATTTGAATATTAAGACTGTCATTTAAGAGAAACAGATGAAGATAGAACAAAATTATGTTAAGTAATGATTGATTTAAAGTATGAAAATAAAGGGGGAGAATGCAATACAGAAGTAGCTGGTATTCTTAACCTTAAGTGGGGATGGTGTGGCTTACCAGAGTACAAAAGAAGGGGTGAAGAAAGAAGCAAGTCAAGTCCTTAACACAATATGGGTTTGCAGGTATTAAGGAACTAAGGCAATAGTTACTGAATATAATGGGTTTTTTTGCTGGTGAAATCACAGGTTGAGATTATCTACTAAAGGAAAAGGCACCACAGTAGCAAAAGATGTTGGAAATTAGGAAGTCAAAGGAATAAAGTGGCAAACAGGAGACAGAGGGGAATTGCTAGGCAGGGCTGATATCACATCAAAAGACAAAAACAAGCACTTCACTGTAGCAGTAGTCTTGGTTGTGTTTGTCAGCAGCCCTCCGCACACTGAATGAGTTTGACTAATGCAGGCTGGATATTTTTTTAATCAGGTTGCTGTCCTTTCATTTTACTGTTTTTATAGTAATGCAATAAAACAAGTGAGATTAAAGACAATAGTAAGATATGATTAAAGTGACAAAGCTTGAATCCTATCCTAGACTGGGTAACAAAGGCTAAAGAGATAAAGAGACTTTCAGCAACAGAAACAAAGTAAGGTTCAAATAGCTTCATCCTGGATGTGTCTCAAGCTTCTATCATGACATGAGGGAAGTAGGAGAGTCTCTGAGCCAGAAAACTGTGAGAAGAGAGTATCTCAGGATAGGAAGGTTGGGGTGTGTGAATGCTTATGCAGGTGGCAAAAGAGGGCTTCCAGCCTATCAATTCTAGAATTCCTGTGTGTTCTGTAATGGCTGGAACTCAGTGTAGTCACTTTGACCTGTGCGGAATTCAGTGTGGGCTCATTATCTAGCACTAAAGGAACAGTGATGTAAAGACATGAAAGTATGTGTATGTCATTTTCAACTATAACAGATGACCAAGGGAACTGTTCAGATTTCTACACTCTAGCTTCAAAACTGGACTGAAGCTCTCCTAAGTGCAAATACCATACAGATATTCCACTAAAGGTCACTAGAATTCTTATAAATTACTGACTCTAAGGTGCTTTTTATATTGTTGGCACCTTCAAGTGTGAATCCAGATGTGCTGACACACACCTGCAATTACAGCACTGAAAAGGCTGAGGCAAGACAATTGAGAATTTTAGGACTACATCTTCTCAATGAAAGAGACCCAGGGTTAAAGTAATTTTTTTCTCCTTGTTTAAAAAATGGTTAAACATTTCTGGTTTTAATAATTTTTTTCATTTATTCTAAAACTTTACATATTCAGTTAGTGTATATTTGTATGCAAGTATGTGTGTCTATACATGAGTGCATGTGTGTGTGTGTGCGCGTGCATGTGCATGTGTGCACACATGCCTGAACATGTGACCATGAGTACCAGTTGGCACCCCAACATATTTGTTTATAGAGATCATTTTTCCACAGAATCATGAATTTCATAAACTATTTACCTAATAAATTCTGAATCTATGCTGCTTTAAAATCCCTGTGAATGAGTTGGGGAAATGCAGCTTAGTTAATGTGTGGAGCAGCTCCTTCACACAAATATTGGGACAAGCAATAATGCATTCAAAGATGCAAAGAAAGCCTGACCACCCAAATAACTGCAGCAGAGATGTATTAGGTATCCGTCCGGAATTAAAGCTCCAGTCTCTACTACTCTATCCACTTCTCAAAAAGAGTAAATGGCTTTCTAACTGAGGAGCTGTCAAGTTGTCAGGGTTTGTTGTGCAGCCAGAGGCTGAATGCGCATGATGCTCACACACTTATCGCCTCCAGCAGGGATCCTGTCAGATTTCATGAACCGGGCAGAGTGTGTCTGTTAGGATTTGACCACAGATTCGCAATCCTAAATGTTGGATCAGTCTGTGCTGCGTTGGCATTATATGAATGAAGACTTCGTTCCCCTGAGTTCAGTGGGCATGTGAAGACGGGAAATTCTCACTGCCTTCTAACCAAAACAAAGAGCTTTCCGATTTTATGTTTTCTATATATTGTTTTTCCGGGAAGGTGTTTAACTCAGACAATAGTATATTGAAGGTGCATCATGTATCCTTGAGAAAAATTGAAGTGAAACTCAATGCTTGTTTTTGAGGTCATTAAGATTTTCTGTTAATCCTGCACTCGGGCTGTTCTTCCTGATGCTCCATTCCAACCCTGAATTTCCATGAAAATAATTGCAACAGTAACATTGTATAAAGCAACCTAAATCCGAGTTTATAATAGAACTATGTGAAAAGGAAAGCCTATTCAGAATAAAACCATAAAGAATCAATACAGTTTTCCTTAGAGAAGGTATTCTACCGCAACAGCTTTTGTTTGTCTGAATTTTCTTTGTTCTGTTTGCCAATGCCACCCACGTTCTGCTGTGAGGAGCTGAGTTCCAGAATTAACACGTAATGCACTGCCCTAAAGGTCTTCCAACTTTATCATAAAAGGAAAATAAGGCCAGGAAAAGTACATTAAAGCTGCTTCCACAGCCAATCTTAACCAGACCATAATGTTTAGAGCAATGATTCCCTGCCTTCCTAATGCTGTGGCCCTTTAATACAGTTCACATTATTGTGGTGACCCCCAACCATACAATTATTTTGTTGTTACTTCATCCCCCTTACATATAATTTATAAAAACAATACATTTAATTTTATTGCCTTCTGTTGGATTAAGCCTTCAAAAACACTTTGGTATCACAAAATCACATGATTTCCGAGTAACTTCATACTTTATAGAATGCTATAGTGTGTTATAACGTAAAGAATATTGATCACAGTCATCACCTGTGAAGAAGGAAGTTCTATTGGTTTGTTGTTGTTTTGTTTTGTTTTGTTGAAGTGTGGGCTATGAGAAGGTCTCTGCTTTTAAGATGCTCCACGTGCGATGGCTGGAGGGTGCAGAACGTAGCTACATGTTCTGAAGTCTAGGTTTTCTCTGCCTTTTCTAGAAGACTAACTTGCTCTTTCATTAAGATTGCATCTGCAGCAGTCTAGTTTCAGTACTGCCTCTTAAAGATAGAGGAAACCATCACTTTTGGAGTTTGGGATGAGGTGACTCTTCCATAATGCAGCAGAGATACCTGACAGAGCTGAATTCTAATGCCAGGTTTTGATAGACAAAGGAACATCTGTCTGGAAGGACTAGGAAAATAACAAAACGTTGCTTAATGTAGTGACCAACTTTATACAGGATGCCTATATTGTTGTCAAATATTATTTCTAAATTCACTGTTGGATCTTTTGTGAAAAGATTTCTATATGGTAGCCTGAGTAAAAGCCATTTTCACCAATGGGAATGAGGAACATCCAGCCTGTTCCTATTGGGCCCCTCATTGCATTGAAAGGTGGAGGAAGCACAATTCTTTCCATGTTCATCTTGAGAAAATCCTATGTGTGTCTCAGATAAGTATTTTTCATTCTCATATCTCTGATCTCCATGAGAGAAGTACACAGTAGGTCTCAGTTCTTAGGCCTTAAACTAAGAAACGGAGCAAGACCATTGCTCACATGCTTCTCAGGCTTTGAAATTTAGACTGGCATCGTAGCCTATGATCTGGTTCTCCAGCTTACAGATGGCTAATCTTGGTACTTCTTCACATCCATAACTGAATGAACCAATCCTGCATAATATATTTTATATAATATATAATTAAATTTTTTGAATTAATGTATGTGTACGACTATTTTGTCTGAATATATATGTATTCATCTGATGCCTACAGGGGTCGGAGGAAGGTGTCTGATCCCTTGAGAGTGGAGTTACTCTTATTAGTCACCATGTAAGTGCTGGAAATAGACACAGAGTTGTCTAGAACAGCATAATCATATATATGTATATGACTATGTACCAAGAGTATCATGTATGTTATAATTTCTATTTAAAAAACACAATTAATATATATGGCATATGTTGTTTTAATATTTTAATAGAATGGAATGATTACAAGGGGCTGCTGAGATGATTCAGCAGTTGAGAGCACTCATAATCTCTGCAGAGTACCTGGGTTAAATTTCAGCACCCACATGGTGGCTCACAATCATGTAGGTTTTAGATACCCCCTTCAGGCAAACATGTGGTGCATATATATATATATATATATATATATATATATATATATATATATACATATATATATTCAGGCAAAACATTCATACATACACACACACACACACACACACAAGAAGGAACCAAATCAAACCCATTTTTAGTAAAATTTCCATTTTGAATAGGGGTCAAATAAAGTTCCCACATTCTATTTGGCAGAGAGAGAGGGGTACATAGGTAGCTGACATCCAGGTTGGCAAGTTAATGCATAAGATCTTTAACACTCTGGCTCCAATACACAGTTCAGCTCCTTAGTCTGTCCTTTGTCCCAGATCAATCACTAGTGGCTTGATTACAATAAATTCTGTTTTCTGTATTGAATTGGTGTTTAAGTTATGTTGGATTAAAGTGGACCCTGAAACAACAAATAAATAATTTTTTTAAGAAAAAAATAAACCAGCCGGGCGTGGTGGCGCACGCCTTTAATCCCAGCACTCGGAAGGCAGAGGCAGGCGGATTTCTGAGTTCTAGGCCAGCCTGGTCTACAAAGTGAGTTCCAGGACAGCCAGGGCTATACAGAGAAACCCTGTCTCGAAAAACCAAAAAAAAAAAAAAAAAAAAAAGAAAAAAATAAACCATTTTCTGTAAAGTAGCTGCTATTGCTCTGTAAAATGTGAGACACCCTGTGTTCATATAGAGGCTCAACGATTCTTTCAACATCTCTGGTACATGTGCTGAAGTGTTGATTGGTTTGGCCTCAAATAGCATAAAAGATACAGAAGATAAAAGACTTAGTTTCCTTTTTATTCCACTAGAACACACCCAGAATAAACCAGAATGACATCTCCTCATGCCTGATTTTGGAGTCCCCATGCTTGAGACACAGACACACACACACACACTACCAATAAAACTCTATGCAATTCAGATTCATAGATGTAATATAATAGTACTCACTCTCCTGCAAATGAAATGAGTACCTTTTTAACTTTAGCATAAACTGTAGTTGCTGTCCAAGCGTCCATATGAGCACATGGTTCTGTGAGGAAAGCAGACTTTGAATCTGCAGAAATGAGAAGAGTTGCTTATTCAAACCTTGCCCCTTGGTGTGGTTGCATCCATTAAACAGCAGGTATAGAAGCTTATTTCAAAGAGGTGACACATAAACATCTATGGTGCCTGTAAAGAGCCCAAAAGCAAAGCACTTATTCATCTATAAACTCTTAGCAGACCCATGTGATACATTTTGACATTTACAATATCAATAGAAACACAATCTTGAGGGATTTCCAATGTACCAAGACTCCTAGCATTCACACCCTCTGATAGATTGCAGTCAGATGTTTGAGTGAACAGCTTCCTTATTTTCTCAGCCTCATCTGGTTTTCTTAAGGGGATTATAAATTATCCTTTTACAGGGCTGCATTATATACACTGATGATAAGAATAACTTTACGCAGTCCTAGGCACACAATCTGATAACATTTACCAGGACTCATTTGTTTGGGATAAGAGTAGCGTCGACTGTTCGAAGTAATAGTGTGTTTGTATTGATGATGAGGCATGTTAGTCAGGGTTTTGGCAGCAGCTGCTTACTGCTTTCTTTCTGTTTCTCCCCCCACCCCACTTCAGTAATATTATCATTTCTTAAAATCAGTGTATCTGATATAAAAATATATATATTAAGAAAAATATTAATTAAGATTAAGTGAGAAAGACTAGTTTATTAGGCTTAGGGGTTGCTTAAATGTGCATTCTTCCCCCTTTAAAATTTCTATCATTAATTTCTTCCTTCAGAAACGATACTAGATTACAATAGGAACAATCACCCCATATTCTTGCTGCTCCACAGAACAGGATGTTGGTTTTATGGCGGAATGTGCCGTATGCTATTACTACATACATGATGCTACCTATAGGCTATGTTATACACAATAGAGCTATGCTACTTAGAATGTAGCTTGCATTTCCAAAAACCCTGGAGAGTTTTCCTTCGTGACTGTGACCTGATTGTGTATTTATCATTATAATGCTGTTATAAAGACAGGACATTCAGAAGTATAAAGTTTGTAAACACATAAATACTTTTATTGAGACTTTAAATCCATACCCAAAATTAAAATGAACAAAATCTATTTACACAAAGGTAAGTAGTTTTGAATATGTAGACTTCCGTCTTTACTGACGCCTTTGAAAGGCATGTAGATATGCTGCTTAGAAAAGGAGCATTGATTTCTAGCTGTGGGGCAAAAAATTAGTATTTCTATCCTCTAGTTTCACCGTTATTCTGTGGTAAGGTATAGTTTTCTTAATTTTAGTGGGGTGTATGTTGAGTGAAGAAAATGCTAATCAAACTTATTTAAAGTCAGAAAGGATTATCAGAAACAATATATGATTTCTTATTCTAATATCACTTTGCAGTTGTAGATGATTTTTGAAGACCTGTTTTCTGAGTGGGCACAGGGGTCATTTTATCGATACTCAAAATAGTATCTACACCACTAGGCTATCCAATGTGTTAGGTTATGAGAAGCAAAACTGTAATATTTTAACAATATACAGTTCTATCCAGTAAATATTCCAGATGTTAAAAATTGACAATGTCATTACAACATGACAATTTTATTCTTACCTTTATTTTCTATTATTGTGTGTACATATGCTTGACATGTATGTGAGCACACATCATTTTTTTTTTTTCGGACAAACTCCAATTTCCAATGCCAGTTTTCAAGTTGATAATTTCAAGGTAGTAAATGAATTTATTCTGAAAGAAAGTCGCAGTAGTATGACCTTATATATATATAAGACCTTATGTATATATATATATATATATGTGTGTGATCTACAATTATGCCTGTGAGTTTACTGATGCTTATGTGTATTCTGACTTACACTTCACCCTCTGCCATTCAGCCTTAGACACACTCATTTAACTAAGGCTAAAAAATATCATTGTAAAAATTGTTATTTACTCTATCAGCATGTCCACAGGAATTGTAAAAATTTTTCTTTTAAATTTGTTATTGAAAATAGATTTTTTTCTCATGCAATATATGCTGATTATAACTCCCCCAAAACTCCTTCCAGATTCTCTCTACTTTGCAACTCACTGAAATTTATACCTTTGTTTCTTTCTCTCTCCCTTACCTTCTCGTTCTCTCTCCCTATCCCACGCTTTCTCCCCCTCTCATATTAGAATATAAACAGGAATCCAGAATAATAATAGCACAATAAAATAAAAATGAAGCATAAGAGACCAAAAAGAAAAAAATATAAAACAGAAAAAAAATAAAAAAAGAGCAAAGAAAGACACAAGAAACACATACAGAAGCTGAGAGAGATACATTCTCACACAGAGAAAACCCACAAAAACAAAGCCATAATGTAGAAGCAAAGATCTCTCTGGGGAAAAAATTATCCACACATAGATTTGTGGGAAAAAATACCATTGAGTTTGTTTTATGTTGTTCGTCTACTGCTTGGCATGGGACCTATATTTTAGTGTGGATTGTATACCCAATGAGACTTCATTGGAGAAAATTAATTTTTCCTTTGAGAGCAGTTAACAACTGGAGATAGCTTCTAGGTCAGGGATGCCTACTTCCCCTCTGAGCACTGGGATTGCAATAGTCCCGGACCTCTGCAAGTTTCGTGTGCTTCCACAGTCTCTGTGAGTTCATGTGTATCAGTCCTGTTGTTTCGAGAAGGTCTTATTTCATGGTGGCTTTCATCCTCACTGATTCTTAACCATTTTACATCCCCTCTTTTGAAGAGTTCCCTGAGCCTTACGGAAAGGGATTTGATGAAGACAATTCATTTAGGACTGAATGTTCCAAGGTCGCTCATTCCCTGCACATTGTCTAGTTGTGGGTCTTTTCGTTGTTGAGTCAGATTCTAATATGAGTATAGCAGACTGTTGCTCAGAGCCACTTTATTCTTACATTCCTTTAGCAGAACTGTCATACCTGACTTTCCTGTAGAAACACTGTCTAGACAATATATAGTCTCAGGGTCTTGGCCACTTGGGCAGTTCCAGGAATGGGTTGCAACCCCTGTAGTAGAACTGAATTCTCATCAGACTGTATGCTCTAGTTATACCAGTGTATCTTGTAGGCTAGTCACCATAAAACTGTCTATGCATTATATCAATAATCTTACCAAGTTGTACTCTAAGCTAGTGTTATGCAGATCTACTTTCAATATGCGATAAAGACACTGCATAAGAACTTTGACAGCACTTTATCAATTATAGTGATTCAAACACATTGAAGGGCTTTATGTTCTTTGGCAGTAATTTTGATTTTTAAAATGCAGTAAATATGCTATTTCAGGATTACTAAATTTTATTCTCAGAGCAAACTAGCACTTCTGAAGTTGTTTTTTAATAATCAAGAGTGAGAAGTGAGTCCTATTTTAGCATAATTCAACAAACAACTTGGATTAATGTGGGCCACACTTTGAGATATGTAATTAATAAAATAAAGGCATCTGTCTGAATCTAATCACCAGGAGTAAGGGACTGGCTCCTCCTGATGAGAATGGCTCTCATCTCTCAGACACTTCTGAAGCATTATTCAGTCAGAAGCTGCAGAAGGTTGTACTACCCTGGAGTACCTGAATAAAAGCAGTTTTGTGCTTTAAATGGAAATGTATTGAAAACGCTTTGCCGGGGAATTTCTTCCTTTTACTCTTTCAAGGTTGATATGATTCGTATCCTGGACTAAGATGAGAAATCATTCAGTCCCAGGTTCAGACGTTTCAGAGCCACTGATTGTAGTCATTCGGAGCAATGACACGATTTGAATAAGTACACTTTCCATTAAGCAGGAGACAATTTTTGTTCAGGTCCATGGAAAATTGTCATACTCCTCCCTCTCATGAAGAACACATTGTATTAATGTATAATTTTCCTTGGAAAGAAAATTGGAAAGTGTGCAATTATTTTTAGGAGAAACACAGCATTTGTAATGTAGGCATGGGTTCTCATTCTAAATGACTTTAAGGACAACCATAGAGTAATTTCACCTTCTTTGCTTTTCTCTAGTCTCAGCAGTTTCTGGTTCCTAAACACCATTCATTTTCTGTTCATATAGTATTAGTTGAATTGATTATACAATATCTACTGCACTTTGTATTTTATTTTCTTATGAGGTGGATCTATGTTTTAAAATACAGAAACATGGAAGATCATATGCCCCAGTACAGAGGAATGCCAGGGCCAAGAAGCAGGAGTGGGTGGGTTGGGGAGCAGGGCGGGGGGAGGGTATAGGGGACTTTTGGGATAGCATTTGAAATGTAAATGAAGAAAATATCTAATAAAAAATGAAAAAAAATCGTTTAATAGGAAACATTCTTGATTTACCCGGACCATTTGAGGGGAACCCAAAATGGAGATAAAACAGCGAACTTGATGTGACATCATATTATGTCATGTATGTATACTCCAAATAACAACATGTATGGAGTGAGGAGTTTGGAGAGCTTAAGGACTTGGCCAGGAAACCTTTAGTTTGTTAGGGGGATGAACAATGATGTCCCACCAGGCTGTGCCCTTCCCTTCACACAGTGATATACAAGTGAAGGTCTGTGCACTTTTTTTCATTGAAGGTACAGAATCCCTATCCAAATCTATTTATAGTTATAGTTTTACCACATTTATTTAACAAATACAAACCTAGTCAGATACATTTTATATGAGCTATGTGTACTGTGTGTCCTGACATAAAAGACATAGAAACAAAATATCCTGACACTCCATTGGGTCTTAGGTCTTAACAGTAGCTAAGCTTGATGTATAGATGCTACAGTTCATTCAAAACACCAAGGGTTTGTTTCATACATTCATGTTGGGACTACAATATCTTTGAACATCTGACTTTGACAAAATGCTTACTTTTGGTGCCCATGGAATAAACAAGAAATATGAATATTAGCTAAGGCTCAAGGGATTTAAGGTTTTCCAATTAGATTCAATAACATGTAAGAAGTGGAGGATGCCCTTTCTGGTTGTTGAGAAATGTACAAGACAGCTTGCCCCAAGCAATTTGATTTCCGGCTTTAGCAGCATCAATAGCAGAAGTCACATTAAAGCTAAAATGGAGCCAAGAAGCTAACAAAGGTTGTGTTGTCTGCCAAGCCTGGTTGTGGCAATTAGATCTTTAAAAGCAAAGGATTCTGAAATAGAGGCAGTAGGACAGGTGTCCTTCAATGAGATGAAACAACACTGTGTTAGAGGAAGGCCCCTAGTAAGAAAAGACAAATTACTGTATTGATTAGTCTCTTGATAGTAGCTTTAAAGAAAGGGTAACATTTAGGAAGCATTTTAACTATAATAATGTACATAGTTCTAATTTTAAAACTATTGGGATGCTACACAGAAGGAAATTAAATTTGTAGGAAGTAAACAGAAAATCTATCCTTCATCAATAAAAAAAGAATTTTATTCTATGAATATTAAGCATTTACCAAAAAAATGTTAGAAATGTTAATACAATAGGTATTTGTGGCCTGTCATTATTTTATGATGCTATGTCAATTCTATTTCTTGCATTATGTAAGAAAAGTATACTTCTGTTATTTCCATTTTCTCCAAGTTATTTCTTACTTTAGTGTTAAAAACAAACAAGACAGTCTCTATTTTTTATTGCTAAAAAGAGGATATATAATATAAAAAGTCAAATGTTACTGAATTATAACCTCTAGGTGTAGAATGATGCTTTCATTAATAGCTATGTTCTAATTAATTGCAGGTCACAGTTTTAAAATGTATTTCTATTCTAAAAGCCTGTACTCCATGATGGGGTAGGAACACAGTGTAGCAGTGACATTCATTACTGTTGTCACAAAGACAAACCAAGATAATATAAATAAATTGGACAGAGATAAAGACCAAATTTTTCTCTGGTGGTATAAAAATAAGATGCTTATGATAAAACCTCACCAATATTTCATTAAGGTAAAAAAAACCTGAAAATTTTTGTTGATCCAAGGTCAAAGACAGAAACAATGCTAGAGTTTGCTAAACCATCTATGAAAGTTACTAAAGGAGATAATAAAACTTTGCTATAAAAGAAACTCACGGAAGAATTAAAGAATTTTAGGTTAGAAAGTAAATGATATCAATAGTACTTTAATGTACTCTCTAATGGAAAACATACAGAGCTGATGCAAATATCAGGTGCAATTTAGTATGACAGGGAAAGAGCATGACTTATCAAGACCCCCTCAGTGCCTGGTGGAGCAATCTGAAAGGTAGAATAACTCAACCTGCCAGATGGGTCTACAGAGCATGGCAACCTGCTCTGAGCTTTGTACAGTTGACTGTGAACTACAGCTGGGAAAACCATCTAAACCCAGGGCTGACCATTCTAGCTGTAACTGGCCGCTGCAGTTGGTGCCTGGGCTCACTCATCCATCGGCTTCATTGTTCTTACCAGAAAGCCTGTGTGTAGAATCGGGTAGTAGGAAAAGTTCAGTCACAGCAGTCTACTGGAAGAAGCTGGCACTCGTTCAAGAGTCTTGGAAGTGATGTTCAGACTTCTTACCCTAAAGGCTGCGATGCCAGGAAAGATGAACCTCAGAGAATGCGAGGAACGGGCTAAAGGAATAGAGTCAAGTAAACTAAACATGTCTGCCTAGTTTCTCATTTCACTTGAAGCAGATCTCAATTACACTCTTAAATTACAAATACTTGATCAACTAATATTCTATGAATAAATGAGAACAATTATGATACATTACATACAAAAGAAAAGTAGTTAATTTGTTTTGTTTAACAACCATGTATTTATCATGGTTCTGTAAAGAAGAGAACTGATAGAAGGGATGTATACTGTAGTACTTCATATGAACTAAAAAGCCAGGAGAGAAAATGTGTCTTCATGAGGGCTTTGGTAGCTCCTTCCATGGGTGTTTTGTTCCCAATTCGAAGAAGGGGCACAGTGTCCACACTTTGGTCTTCATTCTTCTTGAGTTTCATGCGGTTAGCAAATTGTATCTTATATCTTGGGTATCCTAAGTTTCTGGGCTAATATCCACTTATCAGTGAGTACATATTGTGTGAGTTCCTTTGTGATTGGGTTACCTCACTCAGGATGATGCCCTCCAGGTCCATCCATTTGCCTAGGAATTTCATAAATTCATTCTTTTTAATAGCTGAGTAGTACTCCATTGTGTAAATGTACCACATTTTCTGTATCCACTCCTCTGTTGAGGGGCATCTGGGTTCTTTCCAGCTTCTGACTATTATAAATAAGGATGCTATGAACATAGTGGAGCATGTGTCCTTCTTACTGGTTGGGACGTCTTCTGGATATATGCCCAGGAGAGGTATTGCGGGATCCTCCGGTAGTACTATGCCCAGATATAGCTGTCTCTTGTGAGACTAGGCCGGGGACTAGCAAACACAGAAGTGGATGCTCACAGTCAGCTATTGGATGGATCACAAGGCCCCCAATGGAGGAGCTAGAGAAAGTACCCAAGGAGCTAAAGGGATCTGCAACCCTATAGGTGGAACAACATTATGAACTAACCAGTACCCCGGAGCTCTTGACTCTAGCTGCATATGTATCAAAAGATGGCCTAGTCAGCCATCACTGGAGAGGCCCATTGGACTTGCAAACTTTATATGCCCCAGTACAGGGGAACGCCAGGGCCAGAAAGTGGGAGTGGGTGGGTAGGGGAGTGAGGGGGGTGTGAGGGACTTTTGGGATAGTATTGGAAATGTAAATGAGGAAAATACATAATAAAATATATTTTTTAAAAAAGAGGGCTTTGGTAGGATGACTTACATCCTTATAGCTTAAGGACTGTATTAGTTATCAGCAATGGCCATTTGCATGCTGGCGAGACTGAGAACCTTTTAACTACTCAGTCCATGAGGATGGAGCCTCAGCATTTCCAGGCAGGCTGGCACTGGAGCTGGAATATTCTTGGACAGTCACTTGGTATTCAGTTCACCTTGAAAGACCTAAGAAGCTGGGTTCTCATGTTAGCCAAGGAAAGCATCAGCAGAGATTGACACACTCATAAGCAAAGGCAGGGAGCCAGTAGCATAGCCTTCCGCTCCGAGCTTTTCATAACTGAGCCATTGTCAGGTGAGGCCCATTCCAGGAGAGTTTTCTCTTTCTTAGTACTTTCCTAACAAATGCTGCTGCAGACCAACCATCAGCAATTTCTCTTCCTTGATTCCAGATCCAATCAATTTGACAATCAAGATTTACCATTTATTACAGGCACCTTGCAGAAGTAAGATTCTGAACTGTAAATGGATTTAGTATCACAAGATTATCAACTCATGATAGCTGCTCTCTGCACAACATGTAAATTAATCACAATTAGGCATCAACATTGGGAAAAGTTAATCTCTCACTAACTAGTATTTCAGGCTGCTGAAGAAGAAACCAGAGAAATAAATACTCTTTTAAAGCAGGAAAATCTTAATTTTTGAAATCACTTCTGTTAAACACAAACATTAGATCTCATCAAGGGCAGATGTCAAATGTATAAATTTAAGTCTTAAGAATTATATTTTACTGAAGAAATTTGGAAACGTAAATGGCAGAAATAAATCCAATGTTCATGACCATGAAAGCTATTGAATCTTTAAGAAAAGTGTTTGCCAGGATATGTTAAAGCACAAGAGGGTGATAATGAAGACGTTCAGTCATGTCTGACCCTACATTTCACCAAAAAAAATGGGGCTGTACTGATCACATAATGAGGCTCTATATCTATATTTTCTTAACTCCTAATTCTATGTCCTAATTGGACTTAGAATAAACACTCCTTTCTTTATTTGTTTTTGTTGTTTTCATTTTTTTTTTATTGAGACTGGGTTTCTCTAGCCCTGGTTGTCCTGGAACTTACTTTGTAGACCAGGTTGGCCTCGAACTCAGAAATCTGCCTGCCTCTGCCTCCCAAGTGCTGGAATTAAAGGCGTGCACCACCATGCCCGGCAAGCACTCCTTTCAAATATGTATATCCCCAGCCTACTGAGATTTCAGTTTTCTCAGTTCTTTGAAGATTCTATTTAATACTAAGGATTTGCATTAGTCAGTTTTCCACTACTATAACACAATAACTGAAGTAATAAACTTACAAAAAAAGAAAAATTAATTTGGCTGACGTTTAGAGATTTGTAGTCCTAATATTTTAAGTGAGAATACAGCAGGTGATCATGGTATGAATGCAAGGTAAAATACAGCCTAGTAGCTTTCCTGGGTACAGGAAAAGGAAAGAGAGTGGTGAGAGACATTGGTGTTCTATATCTTTAAGCCTTGCCCCAGGGAATCTAATTCTTCCTATTAAGCCATAGTTTTGGCAGGGTTTTTTTTTCACCTTGTAATAGAATCAATGCAAAGTAGGAGAACTCCTTTAACACTTGTGTATTTGGAGAACATTCCAGATCCAAACTATAGCAGAAATTTGGAGCTATGTTGTCCCTAGCTTTCACTGTCAACTTCACACAGCCTAGAGGTGTATGATAGGAGATCATTGACTGAAGAATTGCCTTGGTCAAACAGGCCTTTGAGCATGCCTGCAACAACAGTCATGGCCTTGGGGTCAATTGATGCAGTACTGACTCAAAACTGTGGAAGACACCATCCCTAGGCAGGTGGTCCTTGGCTGTATAAAACAGCTACCTAAGCATAAGCCTGAGGAGGAAACCAGAAAGCAAGCCATCATTCTAACCTAATTCCTCTTCCAAGTTCCTGCTTGAATTCCTGCCTCCACTTCCCTCTATAATGGACTATATCCTGGAAGTGTAAGATGGATTAAGCCCTTTCATCTCTTAAGTTTCTTTTGATTATAGTATTTTATCACAGCAACAGAGACCAAACTAGAGTAGGTTTGTGTTTTAAAATAAGTATATTTCTGTTCCCATTGACACTGATAAATGAAGAATAAGAGATTTCGAAAAATAAAACTTCTTGATATTATGATGCCTGTGGTCTGGTACTTTGTATGGGATGCACATGGAACAGTACCTTAGCTATGAGATTATTCTGAATCGGGGCAGATTCTTGTCCTTGGTGCTTTGTGTGAGATTATCTATATACATATAATCTCACATCTATGCAAGACTCTGTTAGCTATGATAGTGTCCTACTTCGAAACACATATTCTCTATGTACATTAATGCTTATTTTAGAATTAAGTTGTCTTCATAATGTAGAGTTTCAACTAGTATTTTGATCAAGTATAATTCCAAAGCTCATTACCTGGAGATCCATCCCATAATCAGCCTCCAAACGCTGACACCATTGCATAAGCTAGCAAAATTTTGCTGAAAGGACCCTGATATAGCTGTCTCTTGTGAGACTATGCCGGGGTCTAGCAAACATAGAAGTGGATGCTCACAGTCAGCTATTGGATGGATCACAGGGCCCCCAATGGAGGAGTTAGAGAAAGTACCCAAGGAGCTGGGGGAATCTGCCACCCTATAGATGGAACAATAATATGAACTATCCAGTACCCTCCCGGAGCTCGTGTCTCTAGCTGCATATGTATCAGAAGATGGCCTAGTTGGCCATCAGTGGAAAGAGAGGCCCATTGGTCATGCAAACTTTATATGCCTCAGTATAGGGCCAAGAAGTGGGAGTGGGTGGGTGGGGGAGTGGGTGGGGGAGGGTGTGGGTACTTTTGGGATAGCATTGGAAATGTAAATGAAATAAACACCTAATTAAAAAAATAATTTTACTTTGGGAACAAGGTTTTCTCTATATTGTAAATAACTTTTAAAAGTTTCCACGTGATCGCTATAGAAGCTACTAGAGCAATTTAGTGTATAAAATTATAAAAAGCACCCTTCCGGTCTGACAAGCACTGGGGTAGCTAGGGCACAGAGTCAGCTGACACCCTCCAGCTACCCATGACACCCACCACGGGATCTTAAGACTTCTGGTGAGTGGAACACAGCATCTGCTCCAATCTCTAAACAGAGACAACTATAACAACTAACTCCAGAGATTACCAGATGGTGAAAGGTAAACGTAATAATCATACTAACAGAAACCAAGACCCCTCACCATCATCAGAAACCAGCACTCCCACTTCACCCATTCCAGGACACCCCAACACACCTGAAAAGCTAGACCCGGATCTAAAAGCATATCTCATGATGATGGTAGAGGACATCAAGAAGGACTTTAATAACACACTTAAAGAAATACAGGAGAACACTGCTAAACAGGTAGAAAACATTAAAGAGGAAGCACAAAAATCCCTTAAAGAATTGCAGGAGAACACTGCTAAACAGGTAGAAGACATTAAAGAGGAAGCAAAAAAATCCCTTAAAGAATTGCAGGAAAACCAGACCAAACAGGTGATGAAATTGAATAAAACCATCCAAGACTTAAAAGGGAAGTAGACACAATAAAGAAAACCCAAATTGAGGCAACGCTGGAGATAGAAACCCTAGGAAAGAAATCTGGAACCATAGATACGAGCATCAGCAACAGAATACAAGAGATGGAAGAGAGAATCTCAGGTGCAGAAGACTCCATAGAGAACATCGACACAACAATCAAAGAAAATACAAAATCCAAAAAGATCCTAACTCAAAACATCCAAGAAATCCAGGACGCAATGAGAAGCCCAAACCTACGGATAATAGGAGTAGATGAGAATGAAGATTTCCAACTCAAAGGACCGGCAAATATCTTCAACAAAATTATAGAAGAAAACTTCCCAAACCTAAAGAAAGAGATGCCCATGAACATACAAGAAGCCTACAGAACTCCAAATAGACTGGACCAGAAAATAAATACCTCCCGACACATAATAATCAGAACAACAAATGCTCTAAATAAAGATAGAATACTAAAAGCAGTAAGAGAAAAAGGCCAAGTAACATATAAAGGCAAGCCTATCAGAATTACACCAGATTTTTCACCAGAGACTATGAAAGCCAGAAGATCCTGGACGGATGTTATACAGACACTAAAAGAACACAAATTCCAGCCCAGGCTACTATACCCAGCCAAACTCTCAATTAACATAGATGGAGAAACCAAAGTATTCCACGACAAAACCAAATTCACACATTATCTCTCCACGAATCCAGCCCTTCAAAGGATAATAACAGAAAAAAACCAATACAAGGAAGGAAATCACGTCCTAGAAAAAACAAGAAGGTAATCCCTCAACAAACCTAAAAGAAGACTGCCACAAGAACAGAATGCCAACTCTAACAACAAAAATAAAAGGAAGCAACAATTACTTCTCCCTAATATCTCTTAATATCAATGGACTCAACTCACCAATAAAAAGACATAGACTAACAGACTGACTACACAAACAGGACCCAATATTTTGCTGCTTACAGGAAACTCATCTCAGAGAAAAAGATAGACACTACCACAGAATGAAAGGCTGGAAAATAATTTTCCAAGCAAATGGTATGAAGAAACAAGCTGGAGTAGTCATTCTAATATCTAACAAAATCGACTTCCAACCCAAAGTCATCAAAAAAGACAAGGAAGGGCACTTCATACTCATCAAAGGTAAAATCCTCCAAGAGGAACTATCAATTCTGAATATCTATGCTCCAAATACAAGGGCAGTCACATTCATTAAAGATACTTTAGTAAAGCTCAAAGCACACATTGCACCTCACACAATAATAGTGGGAGACTTCAACACACCACTTTCACCAATGGACAGATCATGGAAGCAGAAACTAAACAGAGACACAGTGAAACTAACAGAGGTTATGAAACAAATGTATCTGACAGATATCTACAGAACATTTTATCCTAAAACAAAAGGATATACCTTCTTCTCAGAACCTCATGGTACCTTCTCCAAAATTGACTACATAATTGGTCACAAAACAAGCCTCAACATATACAAAAATATTGAAATTGTCCCATGCATCCTATAAGATCACGATGGACTAAGGCTGATCTTCAATAACAAAATAAATAAAAGAAGCCAACACACACGTGGAAACTAAACAACACTCTTCTCAATGATACCTTGGTCAAGGAAGAAATAAAGAAAGAAATTAAGGACTTTTTGGAGTTTAATGAAAATGAAGCCACAACATACCCAAACTTATGGGACACAATGAAAGCATTTCTAAGAGGAAAACTCATAGCTCTGAGTGCCTCCAAAAAGAAACTGGAGAGAGCACACATTAGCAGCTTGACAACACACATAAAAGCTCTAGAATGAAAAAAAGCAAATTCACCCAAGAGGAGTAGACAGCAGGAAATAATCAAACTCAGGGGTGAAATCAACCAAGTGGAAACAAGAACTATTCAAAGAATCAACCAATCGAGGAGCTGGTTCTTTGAGAAAATCAACAAGATAGATAAACCCTTAGCCAGACTCACTAGAGGGCATAGGAAAAGTATTCTAATTAACAAAATCAGAAATGAAAAGGGAGACATAACAACAAACCCTGAAGAAATCCAAAACACCATCAGATCCTTCTACAAAAGGCTATACTCAACAAAACTGGAGAACCTGGATGAAATGGACAAGTTTCTAGATAGATACCAGGTACCAAAGTGAAATCAAGATCAGGGTAATGATCTAAACAATCCCATATCCCCTAAAGAAATAGAAGCAGTCATTAATAGTCTCCCAACCAAAAAAAGCCCAGGACCAGATGGGTTTAGTGCAGAGTTCTATCAGACATTCAAAGAAGATCTAATCCCAGTTCTTCACAAACTATTCTACAAAATAGAAACAGAAGGTACTCTACCCAACTCATTCTATGAAGCCACAATTACTCTGATAACTAAACCACAAAAAGACCCAACATAGATAGAGAACTTCAGACCAATTTCCCTTATGAATATCAATGCAAAAATCCTCAATCAAGTTCTCGCTAACCGAATCCAAGAACACATCAAAACAATCATCCATCCTGACCAAGTAGGTTTCATCCCAGTGATGCAAGGATGGTTCCATATACGGAATTCCATCAATGTAATCCAGTATATAAACAATCGCAAAGACAAAATCCACATGATCATCTCGTTAGATGCTGAGAAAGCCTTTGAAATAATCCAACACCCATTCATTATAAAAGTCTTGGAAATATCAGGTATTCAAGGCCCATACCTAAACATGAAAAAAGCAATATACAGCAAACCAGTAGCCAACATCAATGTAAATGGTGAGAAGCTGGAAGAAACCCCACTAAAATCAGGGACTAGACAAGGCTGTCCGTTCTCTCCCTACCTATCCAACATTGTACTTGAAGCCCTAGCCAGAGCAATTAGACAACAAAAGGAGATCAAGGGGATACAAATTGGAAAAGAAGAAGTCAAAATATCACTCTTTGCAGATGATATGATAGTATACATAAGTGACCCTAAAAATTCCAAGAGAACTTCTAAGCCTGATAAAAAGCTTCAATGAAGTAGCTGGATATAAAATTAACTCAAGCAAGTCAATGGCCTTTCTGTACACAAAGGATAAACAATCAGAGAAGGAAATTAGGGAACAACAACCTTCTCAATAGTCACAAACAATATAAAATACCTTGGTGTGACTCTAACTAAGGAAGTGAAAGATCTGTATGACAAGAACTTCAAGTCTCTGAAGAAAGGAATTAAAAAAGATCTCAGAAGATGGAAAGAACTCCCATGCTCATGGATTGGCAGGAACAACATAGTAAAAATGGCTATCTTACCAAAAGCAATCTACAGATTCAATGCAATCCCCATCAAAATTCCAACTCAATTCTTCAAGGAATTAGAAAGGGCAATCTGCAAATTCATCTGGAACAACAAAAAACCTAGGATAGCAAAAACCCTTCTCAAGGATAAAAGAACCTCTGGTGGAATCACCATGCCTGACCTAAAGCTTTACTACAGAGCAATTGTGATTAAAAACTGCATGCTACTGGTATAACGACAGACAAGGAGACCAATGGAACAGAATTGAAGACCCTGAGATGAACCCATACACCTATGGTCACTTGATCTTTGACAAGGGAGCTAAAACCATCCAGTGGAAAAAAGACAGCATTTCAACAAATGGTGCTGGCACAACTGGTTGTTATCATGTAGAAGAATGTGAATTGATCCATTCCTATCTCCTTGTACTAAGGTCAAATCTAAGTGGATTAAGGAACTCCACATAAAATCAGAGACACTGAAACTTATAGAGGATAAGTAGGGAAAAGCCTCGAATATGGGTACAGGGGAAAAATTCCTGAATAGAACAGCAAAGGCTTGTGCTGTAAGATCTAGAATCGATAAATTGGACCTCATAAAATTGCAAAGCTTCTGCAAGGCAAAAGACACAGTCAATAACACAAAAAGACCACCAACAGATTGGGAAAGGATCTTTACCTATCCTAAATCAGATAGGGGACTAATATCCAATATATATAAAGATCTCAAGAAGGTGAACTCCAGAAAATCAAATAACCCCATTAAAAAATGGGGCTCAGAACTGAACAAAGAATTCTCACCTGAGGAATACCGAATGGCAGAGAAGCACCTGAAAAAAATGTTCAACATCCTTAATCATCAGGTAAATGCAAATCAAAACAACCCTGAGATTCCACCTCACACCAGTCAGAATGGCTAAGATCAAAAATTCAGGTGACAGCAGATGCTGGCGAGGATGTGGAGAAAGAGGAACACTCCTCTATTGTTGGTGGGATTTCAAGCTTGTACAACCACTCTGGAAATCAGTTTGGCGGTTCCTCAGAAAATTGGTTATAATACTACCAGAGGATCCAGCAATACCTCTCCTGGGCATATATCCAGAAGATGTCCCAACCAGTAAGAAGGACACATGCTCCACTATGTTCATAGCAGCCTTATTTATAATAGCCAGAAGCTAGAAAGAACCCAGATGCCCCTCAACAGAGGAATGGATACAGAAAATGTGGTACATTTACACAATGGAGTACTACTCAGCTATTAAAAAGAATGAATTTATGAAATTCCTAGGCAAATGGATGGACCTGGAGGGCATCATCCTGAGTGAGATAACACAATCACAAAGGAACTCACACAATATGTACTCACTGATAAGTGGATATTAGCCCAAAAACTTAGGATACCCAAGATATAAGATACAATTTGTTAACCACATGAAACTCAAGAAGAACGAAGACCAAAGTGTGGACACTGTGCCCCTTCTTAGAATTGGGAACAAAACTCCCATGGAAGGAGTTACAGAGACAAAGTTTGGAGCTGTGATGAAAGGATGGACCATCTAGAGACTGCCATATCCAGGGATCCATCCCATAATCAGCTTCCAAACACTGACACCATTGCATACACTAGCAAGATTTTCTGAAAGGACCCAGATATAGCTGTCTCTTTTGAGACAATGCTGGGGCCTAGCAAACACAGAAGTGGATGCTCACAGTCAGCTATTGAATGGATCACAGGTCCCCCAATGGAGGAGCTAAAGAAAGTACCCAAGGAGCTAAAGGGAACTGCAACCCTATAGGTGGAACAACATTATGAACTAACCAGTACCCCAGAGCTCTTGACTCTAGCTGCATATGTATCAAAAGATGGCCTAGTAGGTCATCACTGGAAAGAGAGGCCCATAGAACTTGCAAACTTTATATGCCCCAGTACAGGGTAATGCCGGGACCAAAATGTGGGAGTAGGTGTGTAGGGGAGTAGGTGGGGAGTGTATTGGGGACTTTTTGGATAGCATTGGAAATGTAAATGAGGAAAATACCTAATAAAAAAAATTAATTCAAAAAAAAAATAACAAAGGATATGATATGGATATGAAAACAGGATCCATTTTTCTGCTGCCTACAAGAAACATGTGTCAGCAGACATTACCTCAGAGTAAAGCCAAAAGATTTTCCAGGCAAATAAACCCAAGAAGCAAACTGGTGTTGGGAAATTGGTCTGATGCTGCTATGTACTCAAATGCCAAATGGCCCCAAGATCTGATTGCCTCCATGAACAAATCCCCATGTATGCCAAGGGATGCTATGTAAACCTTGTTCCCCAATTGAAATTATTGGTTAATTAAAAATGGCTACAACCAACTACTGGGGAGGAAAAAAAATTATAAAAAGCGTAAACATCTATATGTTTTTAAACAAAATAACCCAATATAAAATATTTTTAAAATAGCACAGAAAGAATTGTCTAGGTAATTTTTTTGTTTGAAGTCAAATAGTAGTGATTCCTGCATAACACTGTCTTAAAATGATGCAGGAAAATCTACATGAGAAATAGAATAAGAGGAATACATATCTACAAATACTCATCCTCAAGGGTTTGACTGCTTTATGTCGTGGCCTCTGTTAACTGCTAAAGTATGAGAGCAGGAGTCCAATGTTCTATATCTTAGTGGCTAGTTATGAACTCAAGTTTAACAATCTCAGAGATCCTCTTGCTGCCCGTACCTGGAGATCAGCTGAATGCTTTATGCCTCATTCCTGGTACACTGAGTAAGAATGATCTTTAAAATCTTCTTCTATAGATACTCTAAAGCATTTTGGTTGACCTGTGAAATATTTCCACAGGATTCCAGGTTTGACCATTGGTCCTCAGATGGAGGCATTGTTTGTGAGGCTGTGAACCTTTAGGACATAGAACCTAGCTATATGAAATGTGTTGCTGAGACTGGCTGGGGAAGGTTCTGGCCCAGAGCTACAGATCCCAAAACAATGGTTCGTATCTGAATAAAACAGGAATTTTTTATTCCTGTGATTCCTGTTTTATTCAGATACGAACAAGAAGCCTCACACTCCTGCCATTTTGCTTTCTCCACCAACATGGACTACACCTCTTGGGTTGCTTCTTGACTTGGTCACACTGCTGAGAAAACTAGTATTAATGGGATGGTAGGAAGTGCATTATGGATATTGTAAGCTGTTACTAGTTGCAGTGTTGACTATACAGAAAATCAAAAATAGCTATGGAGTCTTCCAGCACTGCTTTATGGCCTGAAGCACTCTTTCTTGACAGCAATGAATGATGAAGCCTAAGATGGATGTGCCCTTTTCCATACTGCCTTTCACTGCCAATATGACGATTCTGAGAGATATCATAACTGTTGCTGACTATCTGGTGTCTGTCTAGAAGGTAGTGTAGATGCTATGTAAGTGTTTTAGGTTTTCACATGCTTGCTTCCGTTGTGTATGTGTCACCTATATTGATGCATATACACACATATTTATTTCTGTGCCTCCTTACAATGGTAAAGAATTTTCAGTTCCAGAATCTAAAAATATAACTCAAACAGTAACAACAACAAAAAACACCATACAACAGAATTAAAGGAATAAACAAAAACTACATGCACAACAAAACAAAAACTAAGTCAGAGTGCCAGAGGTTTGTACTGTGTCAACCTTGATCCTACCTGTTCTGTTTCTAGCTTCTTCCACTTTGTGTGAGTTTGGGTAAATAAAATCTACATTAAAGACATTAAGTGGAATAATAGAGAATTATCAAATAAATGGCATACCAGAACAAAGATAATACAATAATCAAGAAGAAATAAGAAAGACTTTACAATATTGATAGCAGAGAATTTCAACTTAGAAAAAAAGAGTACTAAACATAGGCTAAGGTTATATGCTGTATTTACCACAGTGACATTTAAGATGTTGGTTTTAGTTTCACTGCATCACTGTTTAGTTTCTGGGCATATACCCAAAAGATGCTCCAATATATTAGAAGGACACATGCTCTACTATGTTCATAGCAGCCTTATTTATAATAGCCAGAAGCTGGAAAGAACCAATGTATCCTTCAACAGAGGAATGGATATAGGAAATGTGGTACATTTACACAATGGAGTACTACTTAGCTGTTAAAAACATTGACTTCATGAAATTCTTAGGAAAATGGATGGAACTAGAAAATATCATTCTGAGTAAGGTAACCCAATCACAAAAGAACACACATTGTATGCACTCACTGATAGGTGGATATTAGCCCAAAAGCTTGGAATACTCAAGATACAATTCACAGATCACATGAAGCTCAAGAATTAAAAAGACTAAAGTATGGATGCTTCAGCCCTTCTTAGAAGGAGAAACAAAATACTCATGGGAGGAAATATGGAGACAAAGTATGGAGCACAGACTGAAGGAAAGGCCATCCAGAGACTGTCCCACCTGGCGATCCATTCCATATAGTCACCAAACCCAGACACTATTGCAGATGCTAACAAGTGTTTGATGACAGGAGCCTAATATAGCTGTCTCCTGAGAGGCTCTGCCAGAGCCTGACAAATACAGAGGCAGGTACTTGCAGCCAACCATTGGACTGAGCACCGGCTCCCCAATGGAGGAGATAGAGGAAGGACTAAAGGAGCTGAAGGGGTTTGCGACCCCGTAGGAAGAACAACAATATCAACCAACTAACACCCCCCCCCAGAGCTCCCAGGGACAAAACCACGAACCAAAGAATGCACATCGGGTAATCCATGGCTCCAGCAGCATATGTAGCAGAGGATGACCTTCTTATGTATCAATAGGAGGAGAGGCCCTTAATCCTGTGAAAGCTTGATGTGCCAGTGTAGGGGAATGCCAGGACAGGGAGGTGGGAATGGGTGAGTGGGTGAGGGAGCACCCTCATAGAAGCAGGGGGAGGAGATATGGGATAGGGGGGTTCTGGAAGGGAAATCAGGAAAGGGAATAACATTTGAAATGTGATTAAAGAAAATATCCAATACAAGAAAAACAATGAAAAAAGAACAAACAGAAAAGAAAAAGTTATTGGTTCTAGTCCCAGCTTCTTGGGTTCTCCCCACCTCCTACAATGTTCCATCAACTATGCAGGCTTTCTGACCAGGCACAGTGTTCTCAGCATCTCCTTTTGGGACAATATCCATGGAAGACTTCCCCCAGCTCTGTAGCTTATAAGCCAAAAGAAAACACATTTCACTTTCAATTATGTTTTGATAATATCTGAAGTATAACTGAAGGGCTGAGAGTTAGTAATTGTGACCCAAATATAGATTTTTCAAGGTCCTATATTGACTCAAAGAACAAATATAAAGTACCTTGGGACTGGATAATCCTTAAAAGACTACATATATTTATTCCCCAAGGTGCTTTCTAGGTTAATCCAGGCCTACCTACTTGTTGGAAAAAACTTCAGAAATAAAAAAAGAAATTATCCATAACTTTATATTCTGAAAAATGTTACTAAGATTTAGTGTTTAGTCCCCTTACTTTCCAAGCTTGATTCAGGATAACTGTGTAGGGTTATTTATACAACCAGATATTTTAAAAGAAATATATTATATATTATTTTCATCTTCATTTTTAAATAAATAAATGCAAATAAATTTAAATACACTTAAATTTAAATAAATAAATACAATGAATATTTTTATTGAAACTGAAAGATCTATATACCGTTATTTAACATTTTAAAATTATATTTCCTTTTTAATACATTTATTTAATTTTTGCAATTACAGTAGGAACTATAGAAATCCCTGACAAAAAAGGGACCCCCCAGTATGCCTATGGCCATAAGGCTGGGACCTGAGACCAAGCTCTGGCCAACATTAAAAGAAATGACTTAACACATAAAAATGTGAAACGAATATATTTACAACTTTGACCAAAAAACTCAGTCTGTGTTTCCCTTGCCCAATGTAGCATCAAAATTTGTAGAGCAATGGAAGATGCTCTGTGAATTGGATCTGAGAAATGACCCAACATTATAAAAGAAAGGGCACATGGAAAGAAACAAACATATAAAGGCAGGTGGAGTCAGCTATTTGATCCACATATGCTATAGTAGAGACTTTGGGTTTTAAAATTTACAATATATAGTTACTCATGGAAATGAGAAAGGGTATATTTTTCAGTACATAAGAAATTTTGTTCAACTAATTATTTTTATTCAAATTATAAAGAATCCTATATTGATTGAAAAGATATATGTCAATATTCAAGCAATAAAGGGTACAGGATAAAGATGGCGTGACTCTGCATCCACGTAAGTCAGGCTTTCATGTAGAAAACATTAAAAGAACCTATTAGAATAGAGGTTTGACAGTTTTGAAATCACTATTTTTGTGAAAACAAAATAAATTAAGAAAAATATGATAAAATCCAAAGTTAGATATGCTAGACATGAAATGGCCCCACAGGGTTTGGTAAGAATTACACAATTTGCTTAAAACACAGACATCCTCACTCAGGATGATGCCCTCCAGGTCCAACCATTTGCCTAGGAATTTCATAAATTCATTCTTTTTAATAGCTGAGTAGTACTCCATTGTGTAAATGTAGCACATTTTCGTTATCCATTCCTCTGTTGAGGGGCATCTGGGTTCTTTCCAGCTTCTGGCTATTATAAATAAGGCTGCTATGAACATAGTGGAGCATGTGTCCTTCTTACTGGTTGGGACGTCTTCTGGATATATGCCCAGGAGAGGTATTGCAGGATCCTCCGGTAGTACTATGTCCAATTTTCTGAGGAACCGCACAATCACAAAAGAACTCAAATAATATGTACTCACTGATAAGTGGATATTAGCCCAGAAACTTAGTATGTCCGAGATATAAGAGACAATTTGTAAAACACATGAAACTGAAGAAGAAAGAAGACCAAAGTGTGGACACTTTGCCCCTTAGAATTGGAAACAATCACCCATGGAAGGAGTTACAGAGACAAAGTTTGGACCTGAGACAAAAGGATGGACCAGCTAGAGACTGCCATATCCAGGGATCCATCCCATAATTAGCCTCCAAAGGATGACACCATTGCATACACTAGCAAGCGTTTGCTGAAAGGACCCTGATATAGCTGTCTCTTGTGAGACTAGGCCAGGGACTAGCAAATACATAAATGGATGCTCACAGTCAACTATTGGATGGATCACAGGGCCCCCAATGGAGGAGCTAGAGAAAGTATCCAAGGAGCTAAAGAGATCTGCAACCCTGTAGGTGCAACAACACTATGAACTAACCAGTACCCCGGAGCTCTTGACTCTAGCTGCATATGTATCAAAAGATGGCCTAGTAGGCCATCACTGGAAAGAGAGCCCCATTGGACATGCAAACTTTATATGCCCCAGTACAGGGGAACGCCAGGCCCAAAAAGTGGGAATGGGTGGGTAGGGGAGTGGGGGGGGGGGTATGGGGGACTTTTGGGATAGCATTGGAAATGTAATTGAGGAAAATACGTTTTATATATATATATATATATATATATATATATATATATATATATATATATACATATATACCTTTAAAAAATAATGTGGAAAAAAAAAAAAAAAACCAAAAACAGACATCCACATCCAAACAGTGGATGGAGCTTGGGGATTCTTATGGAAGAATAGGAGGAAGGATTGGAGGGCCCTAGTTTCCAGGCTGAGCAATTTGAAAAGGCAGTGTCGGAACTGAACAGACACATAACAGCCTCTCTAAGAATGCAGCTACTGTACCCTTCCAAAGCAGCTAGTGTGGCTCCACATCATTGCAAAGAAATACACTTATCTTAATTGCCATGAAATAGGAGCATAAAAGTCAACTGAATGCAGTTTCAATTCATTAAAATGAATTCCTTTGATTATAGGAAGTCGGGAAAGAGTCCTGTTTTGTGTGGCTTGAAACTGTTACCTGATCTATAATGAGCCTTCTTGCTGAACGTATCTCTTGTCAAGTTATAGAAAGGCAGGTTTCATTTAAGCAGCGAATCACTGGGATCCATCCTATGCTGAAGTCAAGTTTAGAAGAAGAAAAAAGTGTGTGTGGGGGGAGGGGGGGGACTTTTCTTAATGAAATATGCAAACAAAATGTTATTATCTTAGACTTATTTATAACTCTGGCCACATACAATACTGAATGCAATACCAACAATTATTCTTCATTAAAGATTGCACTATAGACCCAGGAGTTTAAGTAATTTATAGACACAGTAATGGTTCTGCTCTTTTAAAGAAGTTGACTTCTTTATTTGACTTAGATTGTAGTACAAACCCATCTGCATAAGGTCATGGCTAAATTATGCTTAACAAGGTGATGATTAGAACCCTTTAGGCTTTGAGCAATGGCAAAGTAATCTAATTTGTATTTCAACTCACATATCCTAGGATCACCAGACCTGTGAGGGTGCACGTTAAATTCATGACTGAAGAGTCTCTTTGGTAGATCACAACTGAATCTCTCAGACAAAGCATGGGAACCCCAGGCAATGTGCCTCTTGGCTGCCACCTGCTTTTTGTTGTCCTATAATTCCTTTTTCTTCAGATAACCTTTCAGAAACTAAAGTTATTATTGGAGCACACTGAGGTTTGAATGAGCTGTTGCATTTAGATTTAAAATGACTGGTGATCATTAATAGAATGCAAATTTTATAAGCACCTGGTGATCACTCCAGTCTCCCTAGGAATCTTGTGTGTCAGTTCTCCCATAAACTTCTTGGGACTCAGCTGGGTTTAAGAACCTTAAATAAATCGGAAAGAAGAAAAGTAAGGACCACACTTGCCTGTGTTGAGGCATGAAGCATATTTACATTTACTCATCCAGATAAAAGCATACGCACTTAGCAGTGGGAACAGGTGCTATCGGCTCTAAGACATAAGAAAGCTCTCATTTCATTCTCTACTTCCTAAAATTACCAAATAGCTAGTGTGAGAGCAATCTGTAGATCCAGCTTGTCTAATGCATGTCAAGAAATGAATTGGGAAAGATGGCAATGTTCTGTCAAAGATTAACTATTTGCAGTCTTTAACACTGTCGTCTTTGAAAGGGAATAAAGGTATCATTCCTACACATATCCCATAAACTAATTGTTTTAAGTATCCAGAATAATATAGTAACACCACTGTTCTCGTTCTCTCTCTCTCTCTCTCTCTCTCTCTCTCTCTCTCTCTCTCTCTCTCTCTCTCTTCAAATCTCTGAATGGAAGAATTGGGATAATTTAATTGTTCCAACCAGAACTTTTTCCCATGATAGATTTTAGAATGGACTATATAGAAAGATATCTATTTCTTCTAGATTCTAGTTTCAAGAAATAAATCTGGATCTACCTTCAAAATAAAGCCATCATCTGTTAAGAAAGTGAAATCATGGAGAAATTCCAAATATACTGAATAAAACTGTCCTGAGAAAGTATTGAGATCCTGTTGTCAGAACCTAATAGAGCCCTTACTATTAGCTTGTCCTGTATATCCTTTAATTTGATCTGTATATCCACTGAGAGGAAGTTTAATTTTGTGATTTAATCCATTTTAAGAACAGCCCTGACAATTCCACCCTCATTTCTGATGTTTAAGTCTCATTCATTCTTTCAATCGATAACCATAACAATAATATTAACAATGTTCATTAAATTCTAAGTGTCATTAAGTATTCTAATCCTTTCAAAAACCATATCAGGTGACTGCCCTAATAAACTATTTAAAGAAGAACTTAATTAAGCTCTTTAAAAGTTATAAAGTCATATTTTAAAGTAGATCTGTCTAATTTGACAAAATGGTCTGTAACCTGTCTGCTGTTTCTTGTTCCAATATAACTGATATGGAGTGGAAAAGGCATAGGGGATATAAAATATACAAGCCACCATCTCTGCTTCTCAAACTATAGTGTGATGAGATATATAGACAAATCAACAGACAGCCTACAAAACAGCTTGCTATAAATGGATATAGCAATCCTGATGCCTTGCACAACAGAGATAAGTGATTTATTTCTTATGGTGTAAAAGACTGGAACTCGAAGATCTGAACAGCAACTGGTTTAGTGTCTGATGAGGACTTTCCCTTTAGATAAAGGATAATCAACTTCTTGTTGTGTGCTTAAATGAGCTTTCACTGTACATTTTCTGTAGTGGAATAACTAAATGAATATATATGAATAAGTGTTTGTCATCTCTTCTCATGTGAACATTCATATTTTTGAGACAGGGCCACATCATTTAACATTCAATACCTCTCTTTAAAAATCTTATTATCCAAAACAATAGAGGTATATCATATGAGCCTTGAGAAAATATATCAACTCCACAATGAAATTTATAGAAATGCCTCAATTTGCGAGGAAGTTACGTCCCAATAAATGCATATTAATTTGAGACTATAATTTGAGTATTTATTTAACATATACATTTCACCAAAGCTTAGCAGAATAAGGCAGTAGGTATGAGCTGTTCGTTCACTCTTAAGATTTAGTGCCTGACTGGGGACCACGGCTCCTGCATCCACCCAGCATTAGGAAAGAAGATTGCACTGCACATTGCCAGCCTGGACCAGAATTCTAAACACAAAAAGTAACTTTGCTTGGGAATGTTTCTTTGGTGCTGTTTAAAAGAAGCATATTCTTTCACCCAACCATAGCATAAAAATTATCTATGTAGAATATTGACTCTGGTAGGGAAAATTTAGTCCTTTATAAAATTACATCATTGGCTAAGATAGCATCTCCCACCATGGCTTCCATTAAATAAAAACAGAGTTCAACAAAGTAAAAGATTTTGTAAGTTTCCACTGCTTCTTATCTATTGCATTTCACCTAACTCAGGCTATGAGGATTCACAGAGGAAATAATCAAACAAATGGAATGCATACAATGAAAGGCATCCAGTGAATCACTAAGTTCTAACACAAGGTCTAAACTGACAACAGGTAACTTGGCTGGGAAAAAATATAGAGACACGGAGGCAAAGTATATCCATCTCCTCACATCGCTAATTTAGTGTAGGAGAAAACCCGGGTTCTACATTCTTCTAAGCTCGTGGCTGACTCCCTTGATAGAGAGCTGAGGGATTCCTGTACCTGTGTTCAACTAAGGGGCAGAAACTCACATTTTACAACTGAACATAAAGTTATAATGAATGAGTCTATTTCCTGAAACTATGATGTATACAGAGATATAAATTTGTAATAAAAATGAAATAGTATTAACATGTCAGTGTCCTATTGGGTCACATCCAGGCATAGATCAGAACATTAGCCAATGATAGGAAGACTCTAGAATGTTCATCTCTGGATTCAAATTATGACCAGGTTAGTGCACTGATCCTAAATCTTTGTTACAAATCTAGTCACCTGGGAAACTGACTGAAACATTCCTAGTGTCTTTTCCCCACCTAAAAATCAAATCAATGGGGATGTGAGCTGGCCTTTAAAAGCCTTCCCAGAAGGAGAAGCCCTTGGTACTATGAAGGTTCTATGCCCCAGTGTAGGGGATTGCCAGGGCCAGGAAGCAGGAGTGGGTAGGTTGGTGAACAGGGGGAGGAGGGAGGGGATAGGGGTGTTGGGAGAGGAAACCAGGAAAGGGGATAACAATTGAAATATAAGTAAAGAAAATATCTAATTAAAACAAAAAAACAAAAAAGCAAAGAAAGAAAAGCCTTCCCAAGTGAGTATTCTTGTACTAAATGTGCTGAGAATATCAGGAAGCAAGGGACTAATAAAATCACCACCTACATCCCTTGGTCTAAAATTAGAAAGTCCAGAGTATATGACCAAAGCATTCTTTCTGCCAATAGTCAGGTACAGAAATGGCATGTAAGGCAGGGTAAACATCAATGAAGAATCAAAACAAGCCACTAGTCAAACAGAGGCAAGGCCTCCTGAATGAGCTGGAGACTATGTTCATAGTTTGGAAGGAGAACGGCTAAGTTGTTTTCTGAGACTCAAGGAGACTGTGGATATTTAATTCAGCATTCTCATGGCAAACTCCACAAGATATGATTATTTTTACTAAAGGATCCCTTTATAAAGGTAGTTGGAGTTAGTTATAAATAGCACTAACAGCAACCATTTACTGCAGCTCAGAGCTTGAGTGTCTGCGCAGTGTTCTTTCTGGAACTCATGTCCACTTTTGGCAATATGCTGTTGCTGTTGTTCTCTCTGGAGCAGATGTGCACTGGAGTAAGAAATACTTCCCAGGCTTCCCGCACTGCCAAGAAGTGCAGAAATTGTATGCTAACAACGGATGCTTCCTATTCTTACTTCCATGACATTCCAAGATCTCCAGGTGATTTTTGCATAAACTGCCAAGGAGATATCAAGAGTATTTTAGGCTTAGTTCTCACAGGAGGAGCACACTAAGATTCTAAAGAGATTAGATTATTTTTTTCAAAAAGCAGGATGAACCGTTAAGTTCGCTGAACAAGTAAATTATGTGGAGTAAGCAGTATTTAAATATATTGAACCTCTTTCAAAGTGAGTGACATTGAAGAGGAAATATCAGTGAAGAATAAGATTAATTAGAATATCATGTTAATAAGCAGTTAGGACTTGAAGTTCTCTTTGTTGACACATATGTTTGCACTTAGTTATAAACACAGACACACACACATATGTACAAACTCCCAGTCATACATAAGATTGAATAGATTTAATAGAAATATAACAGCATTATGAATAAAAAAATGTTAAGTTCCAGCAAGGAATATCACAGATAAATCTCCAAAATGAATAAAATGCCAAAATAAAAAAAAGTGTCAACTTAAACAGCAGCTCTTTCTACTGCTTTTAAGTGTTTCATGTTCATGCAATCCACCAACATGATAAAAGGTAGAGAAGTTGTGAAAATTTCTTTTGGGTGGTTCTTGACTGATTGAATCAGGGTCTCCCTTTGTAGTCCATGCTGGCCTTCAGCCTTTAATCCTCTTGAGTTCGAGACATGTAACAATACCTTGGGATGCGGTGCTGCCTTTAGGAAAGTTGTGTGTTGACTGACTCCCTCCAAACCAACCACCTGAAGCTACCCACCCAGTTGTTCTAAGGAAAGTTCACTTTACTTCAGTCAAGTAGGAGTTTATAAAACAGTATCATTTGAAAACCACAATGATTATTTCCTGAACACTGAGCAACCCGGTAGCATAATAACATGTTCATATCTATAAAATTTTGAATGAGATGCCATTGTCCGTTTCTCAATCAACTGGACTGCTTGATCACTCACAGGTAGTATATTATGGAATTCAAAGGTAAAGTCTTTGTAGGGTAACTATACTTCTAACTGTGTCTGTGTCCCAAGAGAAATATACAAGGCATATAGAAAACACTCTGGCTCCTGTCTCTTCTTGTTCACATTCATGTTCTCATTCTAAAGGGTACAGTAAGATCTTATTAAAAAGAACTTGAAAGTACTGCCAACACCCATGGAATAGAAAAAAGCTAGTAAGAGTAGAACTCAGTAGAACTGGGTAAATGCCAGTGGTCCAAAAATCCCATAGCAATTCTAAATCCAGAACCAGCAACAGTAAGTGAAAATTTGGGGCTGCAATTCTCTGTTTTCTGTGTTTACTCCAGAAGTACCACTAGTTCTAGCTAGGAATCAGAGGGGAACAAATCAACTCTATTGCTTTAACTATTCCTTTATTACCTATAACAAGCCCGAAAATAGGAAGAAAAAAACCCTCAACTCCTAAGCATATCCAGGAATTAGTTCTTTATGTTTCAAATTATTTAATCAGTATATTATCATAAAATAGTATTGTTTAGAAATATATAAAAAGTTACAGGGGTGGCTTGGCTAAAATTTATGCAAGAGTAAGAAAAGATTGAGTATGTTGAATATATTTTAAAGGATTCTGACACACAAAAGATAAAATTATTTTTTTCCATTTTTTTATTAGGTATTTAGCTCATTTACATTTCTAATGCTATACCACAAGTCCCCCATACCCAACCCCCTCACTCCCCTGCCCACTCACTCCTGCTTTTTGGCCCTGGCGTTCCCCTGTACTAGGGTATATAAAGTTTGCAAGTCCAATGGGCCTCTCTTTCAAGTGATGGCCTATTGGGCCATCTTTTGATACATATGCAGCTAGAGACAAAAGCTCCGGGGTACTGATTAGTTCATATTGTTGTTCCACCTATAGGGTTGTAGTTCCCTTTAGTTCCTTGGGTGCTTTCTCTAGCTCCTCCATTGGGGGCCCTGTGATCCATTCAATAGCTGACTGTGAGCATCCACTTCTGTGTTTGCTAGGCCCCAGCATAGTCTCACAAGAGACAGCTAGCTATATCTGGGTCCTTTCAGCAAAATCTTGCTAGTGTATGCAATGTTGTCAGCGTTTGGAAGCTGATCATGGGATGGATCTCTGGATATGGCAGTCTCTAGATGGTCCATCCTTTCATCACAGCTCCAAACTTTGTCTGTGTAACTCCTTCCATGGGTGTTTTGTTCCCAATTCTAAGAAGGGGCAAAGTGTCAACACTTTGGTCTTCGTTCTCTTGAGTTTAATGCGTTTAGCAAATTGTATCTTATACCTTGGGTATCCTAAGTTTCTGGGCTAATATCCACTTATCAGTGAGTACATATTGTGAGAGTTCCTTTGTGATTGGGTTACCTCACTCAGGATGATGCCCTACAGGTCCTTTATTGTATTTTTGAGCATTGTATGTGAATCTAATATTCACAAAGCTAAAATTCTCATTCATTTCTAAATGACCATGAAAAGTATACTTATAATCACATTTTCACTATTTTATACTGTTATACATGTTATCTATTCGTTCCTATAAAATTTTGTATGAGATGCCATCGTCCGTTTCTCAACCAACTGGGCTGCTTGATCACTCACCGATAGTACATAATGGAATTCGAAGGTTAAGTCTTTGTAGGATTATACTTCTAACTGTGTAAGTAAATATGTTCTTCTGGTTTTTAAAACTAACCTAAAAATCAAAATAAGTGAGATTTTAAAGATACTGTATGTGTTGAATCAGAGCTCAAGTTAGGGAGAGAGATAGTGACAGTCTCTAAATCTTACCCAAGTATTTTGTCCTTGGACAAAAAAATTCCTTTTTCACATCCCTAAAAGCTCTTTTCCTAATCCATAGAAAATAATATCAAGTGATTGATTTTAGTATGTGGATGAAAAAAAACAGAAATAAGAAAGGAAATGACTGCTTCTAGTTATGGGGAAGGAGAAAGTTTATTAAAGATATATGGGAGAGAATAGCCAGAGGCAAAGGGAAAGCTCGGGGTCGACATGACCAGACTAAACTGTGCCAGGAGAAGTGGGGGGGGGGGGGAGCGTGGGGTGTACAGCAGCCAGGAGACCCAAATGTGCAATGAGAGCAGGTAGCCAAAATGGTTGGATTATGTAGAGAAGAGCAGTAACAACCTATAGGGACTGAGGGAATGCAAGGAGAACCTGGCAGACAGTTTGCTTTCATATATTTAATTGATACCTCAGCCATTTACCCCTGGCTTTGAAACCTAACAATATGTACCAGGACTTTTGAGAAATCTTTACCAAAGGAATCAAGAAATTCAACTGATCTCAGGGGGCTCTCACTTTAATGAAGGAAGACACTTGTGCTAAATGAACATAAACTAAGAAACTAGTAGAAAATAAAAGACAAATGAAAACCTTTTAACCATATAACTATGGTAGGGTAGAAAGTATCATGGGTGTGAGGAATCTGGCACTGTAAATTGAGTGACTGGGGGGCTAGGATCCATCAGTATGCTTGAAGTACTTAGGACTTAGTGTGCTAGAATTGAGACTAGAATGCCTCTCAGTGAGAAATCACTCTGCAAACCCGAGATTAATAAAGGAGACCTCTTTAATAATAATGTGCATCCAGTTCTGGCTAATGTAGAAAGGAGAGTTGGCTATAAATAGATTTCCCTAAGACACACACACACTCTCACAGAAACATTAGGCTTATGCATTCCATATGCAATGTCATGCCTAAATCTTTTCAGATCCCGGCCCCAAGTTACACTTTGAACAATTTAAACAGACACAGAAGACTGCAAGTTTGGCCATTTGGGCAAATGGGACACAGCAAATGCTACAATAATTTCTTAAATACACTAGTGTTGTTCTTTTCCAATAGTTATCTGGGGTCATCTTGCCCACCTGGAAGAAGTATGTTTTTCCTGATAAGAGCACAGGGGACTTAATAGCAGACCTGGACTTTATTAATTGTGACCTTGTGCTGCCTCTTTGAGCTGCCTGTAAGAGGCTGTTCTTGGCTAAGAAGATAGGCCTAATGAATTGGGTGTAAATCAGGGTTGTCTCTTTTTGTTATGTGAGTTGAGCCTAATCTTGGTGAACAAACATTAGCATCCTAGAATCCTAAATTTTATTTGTTTTTAACAGGCCTGGTTAACATGCTACATATCCTTGGGATATTTTGGAGGCAGCTCTCCCTTAGCTAAATTCAATTTTATGGGACTTAATGTGCCCTCAGTCTATTCTATTCGTAAATCCTTTACAATAACAATTCTACTAGTTTAAGTTTCTTCTATATCACTAATACAAAACCAAGGCCATTGTCTTACAGTGGAAGGACATGGAAATACCACTCATGATTCATTTTGGAGCCTAAGGAGATGAGGCTTGAGAATCTGGGCAGGAAGAAATTTGGATTTTAGTAAAATTGCGATGGGACTCAAATATCAAGAGGAGTGATTTTGCTTGCCTTAGCTGAAATATAAAATAAAACAAAATGACCTCATTCTGGCTAATTGGCAATCCAGGTAGGCCATGGTGGAGTGGGAAGACCACTGTGGAATCTACGCAGTGGTGCAGGCATCATCCAGGAGAGGGGCAGAATAAGGAAGCATTTTCCCTCACCCACTTCTTAGGTTCATGCTGCATATCCTTACATCATGTTTGTGCCTTTTATAAGAAAAGATGTCTTTTTAGCAAAAAGCAGAACAAACTTGCCCAAGGGTTCTTTGCTCCCCACAGTTAAAAGTGCACAATCCTTTAGTTCATAGTTCGGAAACCCCTCCCGCCCTTGGATGTCACCTCCATTTGCATAGCTGCTCATTAGGACCCCCCTATTGTTGAAGACTTTCCTTTAAAGGGTGGTTGTCAACCACGGCTGCATATTTTCAGTTCCAGTTCTTGTCTTTTTCCACCTTTAAGCAGGAAACAGGCAGTCTCCATTTCTGTTTTAATTATTTCTACATTAAAAAAACAAAACAAAACAAAACAAAAAAAAACAAAAACCTAGTCTTGGCAAAGTAGTTAATCCAAGAAATACTTTGAAGCACAATGGCACATTCTTATAATCCCAGGGCACAGGAAGTGAAGCACAGGACCATTTTATTTGTTAGAAATAAAAGAATAACAAAATATACACATATGCTTATTTTACATAATAGGAAAAATAAATCCTCCTTATATTTTATTCTAAAATAAATTTATTATATTTCTGCTCTCTGTATGAAAAATACAATATGGAATATCTAACTTTCTTTTTTTTTTTTTTTTTGGTTTTTCGAGACAGGGTTTCTCTGTATAGCTCTGGCTGTCCTGGAACTCACTTTGTAGACCAGGCTGGCCTCGAACTCAGAAATCCGCCTGCCTCTGCCTCCCGAGTGCTGGGATTAAAGGCGTGCGCCACCACGCCCGGCCTCTAACTTTCTGACCTGCAGAACTGGGATTACATTTATGTAACATCCTAAACTATGTCCCTTCAGACATGTCATACCTGCAATTCAGTTCTTAGAACCTCTGCATATGTGACATTTATGAGGACAGTTAGGGAGAAAGGGAATTGTGCAGGACTAAGGGACTGCAGTGGCAGATGGAATCTAGGCTGCCTCTCAGCCAGCAGCCTACAACATGGCAACGAGTCTGCTTATTTCTTGATTTACAAAACAAGATTGTGAGTTTTGATAAAATTGTTATTGGGTTTAGTTTCAGACATATCTGGATATGTCGATAAATATAAAGAACTATTCTAGATCAGTAACTCACAATGAATTTGCACTTAGAGGTTCATGTATAATTCTTACAATTTAATTTTCAACTTAGGTCTATGAGCTTTCTCTGTTATTTTCCATATGATAGAACGTGGAAGAGTAACCTATGCAGTTATTCCCTGTGGAATTCCTACTGTTGTGAAACATTTGTTGCAAACTTTTCTCTACTCATTGAACGGGTCTTGGGCCCCTTTTAAAATATACTCTACTATAAATGTGAACCTCAGCTTCTTACCAGTGTGTATGAGAGAGAAAAAAAATACCACACAATCCCGTGTTACAGTTTCTAGTAAGCTTGAGTTTAGAATATGTAAATTACTCTATAATTTAAAATGGGAGTATAGAACTAAATTATGCCTTGTAATAGTATCCTTAACTTACGCACTTATCTATTAAATTCTGCTTTATTGACCACCCACAGATTCTCATAACAAATAAACATAAGAAACATAAGAAACTATACTAAGAAAATGGGATTAAAAGATGTCATAATCACATTCAGTCTCTGTGCACTTACTGTGGAAAGTGTAACATAGCATCAAGGAGTAGAGCTCCATCACTGATGTCTGTAGCAGTCTAGTTCTTCATACTGTTGATTAGGTAAGCCTTCTTACCTTCTTATGCTTACCAAAACACTTTGTTTTGCTTTATTTAATATTTTTATCATTCATATATCAGTCACATTTGGAAATCATGGGCCTTAGTGATTTGGCTTGAAATTAACAACATAATGCTAGAGAGACAAACAGGCAGAGGCATATTTACAATTGAAGATTTTAAAAAATTAATAACTGTACTTTATGGTGTCTTTCTTTTCATTATATTTTTAAACATGTTTTCAACTTCTTACATGTACTTCAATTTAATTTTTTAACAAAAAACAAAATAAAAGAAAATCACAAGCTATTTGCAATTCGGCTTTAATGCTTTCAACTGTATGTTTTTTTAAAAAGTAGGTTTGCAGTATAATAAATATTTCAAGCTCTTATAGGTCATTTTCAATAAATAGCTTAAATATACTTATAGCTTAAAATATAGTTATGCCATGGCTATTCCCCACTATTGCCCACTAAATGGAGACGCATTAAACATATTAGCCAATACGTATACTTATTATGTCTTAATCTGAATCCCCTTCAACCCAGCTCCTGAGTCTGTCCCCATTCCATCCTCATTCATGCAACACTTGTCTCCCTAAGCTCTCTGTTCATCCTCTCTGTCATCAGTGCCTGTCATACTATCTGGCTAGAGAGCTTCGATAAAGCATTTAATGAAAGAATAAATGAGCAGAAGGAGCAGGTATTGAACTTTCAAAGGAAAGCAGGCTGTTATTAAAATTGGAATGAAGAGTCAAGCAAGGTTCATATTTGTGATAAAGCCATACCGGGTGCATTCAGAATGAGAAAAGAGTGGGGCCTTTGAGATATGTAGGGTGAGGAGGTGAAATGTGTTTACATCTGTGGAAAATGATCAGATAAATATGACTGGATTAAGCACATCTACGAGCAGCATGTGATCCTCCTGCCAAATCCCATCCCCACTTGGTCTTCAATGAAATTTTCAGAACAGCTGCTCACATCTGTTTACTTATTGCCTATGGCTGCTTTATGTTTATTGGTGGAGTATAAAACAGAGACATATTGTAATCTATATGAACCACAAACCCGGAAATATTTGTACCTTCCCTTTTACAAGTTTCCCAAGTACAGATTTAGGTTTCCTTTAATAGTAACTAGTGGGCAATAAGATTATGAAATTACTAGGATGCTAGAATGGAATTGAAATCTGTGACTGATTGTGGACTTGGTCTTTATGTTTGATTGGAGACGATATCTATATTAAGGTGACAGATCACTGCACTTTCAATCAGTCCCAAGGAAGGCAGATTACAGGGAGAAACAACCCTAACCACTGCCAAATATGGGAGATGGTAAGGATGGGAATGATAATGCCAGATGCCGGAAAAGGAAGCTGCAGGATGATTGGAGTGGGACTTAAAAAGACAAAGGCAGCATAGGTCAACATAGACACACTCTGCTGATGGGAGGAAATAAATTCAAAGAAGGAAGTAGCAATAATTAATTCAAGTTTCAGTAGATTCTTCAAGGAAAAAAGAAAGGAAAGAAGAGGAAACTATAGAACAAGTTGGTTTTCATGGAGTTATTTTAACTTCTGAAAAAAAAAAATTAGTGCCACTGGATGCTCTCTAAACAGAAGTGTTTGGCAGATATGTGTATGAGAGATATAGAACCTGAGGTCAAAGGCAAGGAGTGAAGTCATGATGCTTATTGGAAAAAAAAAGATTAAGCTCTTAAGAGTTGAATTCCAGAATAGGTGTTAGCCTAGAGAACATAACTCCTGGCGGGCAAACGAAATGATGACAGACAGTGAACAGCAAGAAGCTAATGGATAGCACACCACCATATAATTCAGAAAATCAATTCAAGATGAGGGATGAAATTAACTCCATTCCATCTTATTTATGAACATTCAATGGAAGTATATAACATGTCATAAACATCTCATATGCTTCAAGGGTAAAATGCATTTTATATAAAGAAAAGGGATTTTTAAATATGAAAAAAAGAAGTCTCATAATATAACAAAACTGAGTAACCTTTCACAAGGAATGTCGAGATTGACTTCTCATGATACTTCACTTATATAAAGGTATTTAAATGCAGAACGGGAGCTTTGTTGGCTTTGAAAATTAATGAGCAACTTATTAAAATTACTAATTAAAACTCTATTTTCTTATTGATCTTCCAACATTTTAAACCCTCTGCCTCATTTCTCCCAACCATTATTATTTTCAAGCATACTCAACAATGGTTTTTAAACCTTTTGATGATTTTCACTAATTCAAAAATTTAATTAAATACTTTTGTATAAACAAACTTTAATTATATATCAAACTATTACATAGTTTTATATTTCCTGTTTTGCTTATTAACAAAATATTTAAATATTTATTGCAAACAAGTATAATTATAATAAGTGAATAATGTAAGATTTAATGGATAACAAACACCATATTAAATATTAAGTTTATGTCATTTCCATGTTAAATTGTATAATAAAACTAATTGCTCAGCTGAGTACTACTAAATTTAAAGATATTATAAATTCAAAATATTGAACATTATTAATTTATAAACTTTACCATCTGCATGAATTGTTAGTATATCTTGGTGTGGCCCCTTGGATATTCCTGCTATTAATTTGAAATATCTAAAAGACTAAAAGTAGCTCATTCATTAATACAATAAGTGGCTAATCCTAATCCTATGTAATTTGAGATATTGAGAAGCCCTGCATATGATGATATTAGGGCATATTGATATCTAAAACTAATCTTTAACTTAATTATAATTGGAAAGAATCATATGATGTAAGTTATGATCCAATTACATAAATCTGTAATTGTCCCTTGTATTTGTATAACTTGATCAGATTTTAGAAATTTTTGAAGATTTTTGAACTTGATACTGTTTTTCATATCTTCTAATTCTTGGAAAATAGTATGTGTTAAGAAAGGCAACCTTGATGACTTGATGGTTCTTGCATTTAATACCAGTTCTCATGAACCAGAGGCAGGTGGTAACCTGGTGTAAATTGTGAGTTCCAGGGCAACCAGTACTGAATTGGAAGAAAGAAAGAAAGAAAGAAAGAAAGAAAGAAAGAAAGAAAGAAAGAAAGGAAGGAAGGAAGGAAGGAAGGAAGGAAGGAAGGAAGGAAGGAAGGAAGGAAGGAAGAAAGAAAGAAAGAAAGAAAGAAAGAAAGAAAGAAAGAAAGGAAGGGGAAAGAAAAATGAAAAAAGAAGAAAAAAGAAGGAAGAGAAAACAGAAACAAGGAAGAAAAGAAGGAAGGAAGGGAGGGAGAAAGAGAGAGAGAAAGAGAGAAAGGAAGAGGGGGGAAGGAAGGAAGGAGGGAGGGAGGGAAGGAAGAGAAAGAAAGAAAGAAAGAAGGGTGGGAGGGAGGGAGGGAGGGAGGGAGGGAGGGAGGGAGGGAGGGAAGGAGGAAGGAAGGAAGGAAGGAAGGAAGGAAGGAAGGAAGGAAGGAAGGAAGGAAGGAAGGAAAGAAGGAGACAAGAGAAGAATGACAGTCTTTTAGTTTTAGATTTGCTGCATTGAATTTATATGCTTAGGACCCATGAAGACAAACTGAAATGCAAAATTCTGGTAGGTTTTTTTGTGAAGTCTATGTTGTAGGTAAAGTGAAATTATGAAGGACCTGTTTCATTAAACTGTGTAGTTGGAATAGTGCACCGGATGACACGTTCTTAAGTATGTAAAGAATGGGATAGATGACAGCAGGAGGTGGGTTGAAGAAGCACTAGTGAAAACGGAAGGAGATGTAAAAACTCAGGCGAGAAGTGTTGGTTGTGGGGAACCAAGAAAGAAAGGTGAAATTGGAAGTGGCTGTTATAGAATACTTGGACCTATTGGTTTCCAGTTTCAATATAGAAAAGAATAAAGGCTAAGCAAGAATGTGTGTCTTGAGGATGGTATCCTCACAGAATGAAGCAGGGTCCCCAGCACAAGCGCAGTGGCTATGCTATCTTCCCACGTTGTCCTGCTGCATACACTCTCCCTTGTTCCATTTAAAAATGATTGCTATTGCTCAGCTTCAACAAACTATGTGTGAATATATATAAAATAGTTCCTTACACTGGTACAATTTTTATGTCATTTTGTATTTTCTTAGACTTTTGAATTATCAAATTGTCAGAGTGCAAAGAAATATCACTGTAGTGGTTTGAATGTCTTAATCACTTCATGATTCTGGTCTCTTTGGCTTAATAAATCTTAGTTTATGATTCTATATTCTCCTAGCTACTTGATTTACATCATATTTTTGAAGTGTGCGTTTCAAATGTTATGGCTTAATAAAGGAGCAGGATTTTTATTATCTGGTTAATTTTTGAGGATGAGGTGCATAGATTATTTATCAGTCAGAAGTCTTCTCACTTAAGAGATTTACCAAAAATCTAGTATTAAAATATAGAAATTATTCAACTATGATAATATCACAGTTTGAACTGCTTTGAATGTGGTTGATTTCCAATCAGATATTATCTGGAGTAAAACTATTTGTCTTTTCCTTTATTTCTGTGGTAGTCTAATCTAAGGAAAAGATAACTATAAACAAATGTTTAATTTTTATCAAGTGACAAACACTGCTGGCAGCAACGGGGAATATAATCTATTCAGAACACACACATGTATGTGCACACAAATAAATATGTATTTACTTAATGATAAGTATGCTAGTGAAATATAGAATAGAGCTGGGCCTTGGGATGAGGGAGAATAGAGGTCCCAACAAAGGTTTCTAGCAAAGGTTTCAGAGAGATATGCATGTTAAGGAAAATTAAAAGGAAAAGAGCAAATAAGCAGCAGTTATCAGGGAGAGTATGTGACTGGGCCAGCATACAATAAAGGCTGGGGTTCTGAGATGTGCTGGACAAACATCCTTGAAGAGTCAAAGAATGGGGGCTGGTAGGGCTGCATCTGAGAGTAGAACCTACAGCCTGTGAGGATACTTTGGGGACCTGGCTATGTGATCAATGAGACAGGAAGATGTGAGAAGTTTAATGAGTGATGTAATTTGACTTGTGTGTTTAGCAGGATCAAGATTACAAAACAAATGTGAAAAATAGAACTTGAACACAGAAAATTTGTCTAGGAACTGTCAGTGCAATCAGCTGGAGTCAATTTAGGGAAAGCAGCCCTACAGGATGCTCCCCAGATGTATTCTATATACTACAGTGCTAAAAGGAAAGCGCATACAGCTAGCTCTGAAATGCATCAGTCTTAGGATGAGGCTTGAGATGTGCACCTACAATAGAAATTGAGTAATATGAAACATATTATTTTCAGTTTCATCCTGTCGTTGGGTAGTAGGCTGGAAAAAAAAGGCAGATGGAGAATGAGTTAAGTGGTTTATTTTTATTCCTTCATCCAAGTGCCCTGTGATTCTTCACAATGGAACCTGGGATTGGTTCTGTGTGTTTGCAAAGGCCACCTAATTTAAACTGCTTGAAAGAGAGAAACTTGATGTTAATTTTCTTTAAGTATTTCTTCACTAAAAATATCTTGGCAGCACACTATCAGGGGTTTTTCTTTTTAATTTAATTTAATTTAATTTAATTTTACTTATTCATCTTATATCCAACTCACTGCCCACCTCCCAGTCAAAGTTTGACTTCAGGTGGTCCACAGTATCCAGACCAGAAACACTCCTGGCCAATCTCTCAGGGTCAGGAAGCATTTCTGATAGTCATGTGCACAACACATGGAAAGAAACTACCTTACCTAATATTATCATAAATGCTTTAATTCATATAGCCACAATTGTCAAATATGCACCAAAGATTTCTTTATGACCAGACCTTTCGTCTCAACTCTTTCTCTAGGGACAACATGTTATATATAAATTCTGCCAAAGTTTTTTTCTGTCTTTTTTTCAGAATACATTACCAAATGATAGGCTATCTTAAGCTTCTTGGGATTTTGTGAACATTATAAACTAAAAGCACAACTCCAAAGATGGGGCAAGAATGAGAATGAACCATGAGAATGTTTTCATCATGCTAAGCATTTATTTTATTTTATTTTTCAGATTATAATACAGATTTTTCCCTTCCATTTCCTCTCTCCACAACTTACCATAAGCCTCTCCCTGATGCTTTTCAAATTTATGACATCTCTTTTGTTAATTTCTGTTACATATACATATACATATGTATATGTATTCTGTTACATATACATATACATTTGTATATGTATATGTATATGTATACATATATATCCTTAAATATGTCCTGCTGATTCAGCATAATGCTGAATATGTATGTTTTCAGGGATTACCATTTGGTATTGAATAACCAATTGATATGCTTTTTCCTAAGGAAGACATTTCCTCCACTCTCAGCACTCCTCAGGTGCCAGTAAGTCTTCGTATGAGACTGAGCCCTCATGAGCGTTCCCTGTCTACTCAGGTATGCCTATTGAGGCCCTTCTTGTCCAGCTCATATTTAGACAGCCATGTTAATGAGACTTTATGGGTATAATTTCTAACAATGCTGGCAAACACAATCTCATAGTAACCTTCCTAGTTTTCTGACTCTTACATCCTTTCGCCCTCCTCAATGCTAATGTCCCTTGAGCCTGAAGTGTGGGTATTGTTTTGAACATGCATCTATTGAGACTGGACTCCATAATTCTGCGTTTTGATTAGTTACAGTTTTCTGTAATGGTCCCCATCTGTTGCAAAGAGAATTTTCTTTGAATAGGAATGAGGACTACATTCAGCTGTGAGTATAAGGACCAATATTTAAAGTTTATCATTAGGGATAAATGTGGTTTAGGAAAGTTGTGATTGTAGGTTCTCCTCCAAGATCCATAACTTCATTAACTGAATAGTTAGCAAGGTTTTTAGTAGCAGGCATGTCTTTCCTTTTGTTGAGTAAGACTTAGGTCTAATTAGACCTAATCAGCCCCTAGGAATGTGTGCCACTACTGTACCCCTTACTGTTATTCTGCCACAGTGGTCATTACTGTGGTTCAGAGACGGCATGGATGGATAGGAACGCTACTTGCTTCCCTCCTTTGGAAGCTTGAATGGCACCTTTAGATAACTGCTTCAGGGAAGTTCCTGCTCAGGATCCTCTGGGACCTGTTTCTGAAGCCCATGTTGTCTTCAGCAATAGGAACTTTCCTTATACCTTTTGGAGGCAACCAAAGGCAACAGTCCATAATGCTTTGAGATATCTTCGCCAGACATGACCAGCAATTAAAATGTAGGCCTCTAATATCTGGTATATGGGTTTTCATTCTGTGAATTTGGCTGGTGGAGGGAACTTTGTCATCACAAATAAGAAAGGTTTGTTTAAACTGTTCATGTAAATTTATGCACAGAATTACAGGTATTGTAGGACTATTTCTTTTTAAATAACTAGTTAAGAGTAGGACTCCTTGTGAGTTTTTCAGACACCTTTATGTTACTTTACTCTTCTCTGACCTTCTATACATTACCTCCCTCTCCATCCCTAAGGAGTCTCCCTTTCCCATCTCCTTTGTCATTTCACACGTACTCTGCTTTTCTCCTCTTGATTGATCTGGGAATGGTTCACTTTTACTTTCCAGGTTTCTCCATGCTTTCTAGTCACATGTGAAGATTTGGAGCTAGGATCCTTTAATGAGAGATAGCATGTAATGTAAATCTTTCTAGGTCTGGGTTGGTTTCATCCATTTACCAGTGGACATGAATTTATTTTTCTCTACAGATGGAAATCGTTCTGTAGTGCATGTGTACATTTTCATTATCTATTTAACAGCTAAAGAATGTTTAGGTTGTTCTCATTTCTTAGCTATTGAGAATGAAGTAGCAATGAACATGGCTGAGAAAATCTCCTAAATCAGATGAGTGCTTTGAGTATAGGCCAAGGAGATAAATTAGATCATATGATAGATTTATTTTTAGCTTTTTGAGTATTTTCTACACTGATGTCCACAGTGATGTTACCAGTTTGCAATTCCATCAACCATGAAACTAGGGGTTCCCTTTTTTCTCCCAAATTCCCCACAGCATTTAAGCTTTGTTCATCTTTACCTTTCTTACTAGGGTAAAATGAAATCTCAAAATTGTTTTGGCTTTTATTTACCCAATTGCTAAGGACACTGACCACTTTCTGAAATATTTCTTAGCCATTTTTTTCTTCTTTTGACAACTTTCTGTTCAGGTCACAGGCCCATTTTTTCAAACGGGGTTGTTTGTTTTTGTTTCATATTTGACTCCTTGGTTCTGAGTTCTCTACATATTCTCGGTATTAATTTTCTGGCATATGTACAGCAAGCAAAGATTGACAAGTTTTTTTTTATGCCTATATCATGTAGGGCATGTTTTCTTCTAGGAGTTTCAATATTCCAGGATTGAAATTTAGATCTTTGACCCATTTGCAATTGGTTGGGTTTTTTTTTCCTGAAACATGATAGATACTATTTTAATTTCACTTTTCTGCATGTGGACATCTGCTTTTCCAGCACCACTTGTTTTTGGCATCTTTGTCAAACAATAAGTGGGTTAAGTTACATGTGATCATGTTTAGGCCTTTAATTTTGCTCCATTATTATTGTGTCTTTGTAATACACCTAAAGAACTGGTAATGCTTCCAGCATTGTTCCTTTTTGATAGTTTTGCTGCTGCTGCTGCTGCTGCTGCTGCTGCTGCTGCTGCTGCTGCTGCTGTTCTTGTTGTTGTTGTTTTGGATACACAGGGCACGTGGTAGTTCCATATGAATTTGAGTAGCTTTTGTTTTTTAGTTCTGTGACGAATATGATAGACATTTCTATTGTGAATGCATTGAATCTAAAAATAGCTTTTGGTAAAATGGTCAGTTCATAGAAATTCTACCAATCCATGAGCATGAGATGTCTGCATTTTTTAGTGTATTTTTTATTTCTGTCTCTCTTCAGAGGTCAAAAGACTTTATTGTAGAGGTCCTTCATCCCTTAGGTTGATTACTTAGTAGTTTAACTTCCTTGAGTTTATTGTGAATGGAAATGTGTTCATGAGCTTCTTCTCTGTATGTTGTTAATTTGGGTATAGAAAATCTATCGATTTATGCAATTTGATTCCTCATAAATGAATGCTTATCATTTCTAGACATTTTCTGGTAAAATTTGGGGGCTCTTTAATGTATAGTGTGATGGAACCTGCAAAAAGGAATAGTTCGATTTCTTTCTCTAATTGTTTCCTTCTTTTACCTTACTTCTTCAGCTAGTACTTAGAGAGCAATATTAAAAAGGAGTGAGGAGAGTGGACATCCCTGTCTGATTCTAATCTTCAGGGGATTGCTTTGAGTGTTATGGCATTGAGGAGGATGTTGACTGAGGGTTTTGGAAAACAGCTTCAATTGTGTTGAGGTACGTTTCCACTAGCCCTATATTCAACAGGACTCTTACCACAAAAATATGTTGGATTTTCCCCAAAGGCATTTTCTGCAACTATTAGATGATCATGTAATTTTTGGCTTTAAGTCTGCTTATTTGGTTTATTTTATTTATGACTTATATTTGTTGATGCATCCATAAATTATAGGAATAAACCAACTTGGCCATAGTGTATAATCATTTTTATTGCTATATTTTGTTTGCAATTATTTTATTGACTACTTTGGGGTCTATGCTTACCAGAGAGATTGGCTTGTAGTTTCCTTTTGCTGTAGTTTTGTCTTTATCTGGTTTCAGTATTAGAATAATATTGACTTCATATAAGGAGTTTGGAAATGTTTCTTTTCTCTTTTTTCCTTTTCTTTCTTTTCTTTGTTTGAGCAGTTTAAGGAAGTTGGCTACAGATCTTACTTTAATGTGTAGTAGCACTCTGCTATAAATCCATCTAGCCCTAGACTTTTCTTTTCTGGTAGGATTTTAATTACTATTTCAATCTCCTCATTTGTCGAATGAAGTCAGGTAGATAGAGGAGAGTGGGCTGATGACCAGGATGTGCCATGCCTGGAGTGTGCCGTTAGATATAACTAGCTCAAAGTTTACATGTGGTGCTTGAAGAGCATATGAGTTTGAAGATGGTTAGGGCTTGTCTTAGCCAAAGCTTAGAGTTTATGGTGCAGGTAGGGGAGGCCAGATTACTGGATATGGAACCTTGGATAGATTTGGCATGTTGGGGAAAAGATGTAGATGAGCAAGTCAGGGAAATTCACCTGTCCAGACTCTGGAGAAGGAAGTAGGATCTGGAGATGTAGGATCATTGGGTACAAAAGGATCTCACATAAAGAATTTCTGACTATGGAGGACTGTCAGCTTGGGGGATAGGTAGCAGAAGTCACTGCTCATCATCCTTGAGAATTTTTTTTCTGTTTCTTAGTTCTTATTTATAGCTCTAGTATGCAATTCTGGATACAAAGAGACATAAATATATGTGTGCACATGTGTTTGTGTGTGATGTGTGTACAAGTTTTAATGTGTGTGTATATATGTATATATATATTTATATATATGTGTGTGTGTATATATGTGTATATATATATATATATATATGTATACACACACACACGTATGTGTGTGTGTGTAAGATTACTTAGATCTAGTGTCCAATTTTTCAGTGACAAACAAGCAAACACCATAAGCTAGGTGTTGAGTAATGACCAAATATTAGTGCTCTTAAGTTCACAAATCTTCTAAAACCTATTCTTTAGCAGGAGCCTAAACACTGGTGGGAACCTCAATTCTTACAATTTTTCTATTATAGGAGTCTATTGCAGGGTGCACTGTGTAGTTGCAAGCATTAAACATTTCGTAGTTATACTTCATTGTTCATTACTTTTGCATCAACATTTATTTTTCACATCTAGTTTGATTTTCCACTCTTCACAAGATGACAGATTTTCTATCATTTCCTACTTTCTCACTAGCAGTCTTTTGTCTTCTTTTATTAATGTTTAAATCTTCACGTTCTTACTCTAACGTATCCATAGAAGAATATCTTGATTAATTTGCATCAAAAGGAAGAAATGAAAACTGACCAGTATTTTTGCCTTTTCTTTTTAAAGTGTAAGTTGAAAGCATTAGAAGAAATAATTTAACTCGCTAAAGCTTTACATTACTGTTTAAAAGTTCAATTATATATTGTGTAGCTACAGTGAAAGGGCTCTATTTGCAGTCCTCTTACCACACTACTGCTTGAAGATGATTCAAATGTATAGTGATTGCAAGTTTTGCATATTCACACTACATTTGTTTACACTAATATGTAATTACATAGTATATACAGTATGTAGACAAAATAATGCAATTATAAATTAAATTTGGATCAAAGTTACTTCAAGTATGAATTGATTCAATTTGGTATATATTAGTACTTTTAGGATCCTGTTTCTTGAACATTAACACATTTGTCATTTTTCTACAATAACTGATCAAAAAAGTGATGCTTAAAATCAGAAGAAAGAGCCAATGAGTAAGTGCTTAAATGAGTGGGTGTCTTGTAGACATTCCTTCAGTGTCTAGGTAGTGTGGATGACACTGAACTCCCTGCTAATCCTGCTTTTACCTCTGAAAGACTGTCATTGCAAGCATGTACCACCATACACAACCTGCTATGGCTTCTCCACAAAATTAACTATAACCTTGCACTGTCTATCATAAAATATTAGACTTCACAGCCCATGTTCTATAATTCAGATGCTACTGATTGCATGTTCAATACAAAAGAACTATTTTCATAGCAGTTATGAATTACTAAACTATATGTCATATAAATACATGTGGTTGTACCCCTAGGTGATAATTTGACCTCACTGCAATTTTCTGCCTTGAAAACAAAATCAAGTGTTTCATAGACCCGTGGAATTCTTCAAGGCTGTGACTTCAGTCTCTGTTCTTTCATCCAGCATCAGTGATGCTCCATACTTGACATTTGTTTGTAAGAGATATGCTGAACCATCACAGAAAGGGAAAGATAAAACATAGTAAATGATAAAGCAAGTAAAGAGAAGTGTCACTATCTACAGTGTTGTCTCTAGTCTTAGACCACATTGACTTGTGTAACAGGGCATAGCAGAAATAATGCCAGTTAGTTGATATTGTAGAAGCTCAGAGATCTTTACACTGTGAGTAAGCATACATGTTTTGCTATAATTACTGGACAGTAAATATAAATTTTGTAGAAGAATGAGACTTCTAAGTTTCTTACACAACCAAAAATAAATGTTAATTTAATGAAAAAGTATAAATGTCAAAAAAACATTTTTAAGCCAGGCATGGTGGTACATATTTTTAAGCACAACACTCAGTAGGCAGAGGCATGTGGAATTCTATGAATCTGAGGTCAGCCTGGCATATATAGAGAGTTCTAGATCACCAATATTATGTATTGTGACCCTGCCTCAAAAGCTCAACAAGTCAAGCAACCAAATTCTTTAAAGCTGGAGAGATAGCTCAACATTTAAGAGTATATACTGCCCTTACAGATGACCCAAGGTTTGTTTCCAGCATTGTTGTTAGGCAGCTCACAAGTTTCTTTAACTCTAGCTCCTGGAAGATCTTTCACCTCTGGCCTCTGTTGGTACCTCCAGTCACATGCATATACCTGCAGTCACATGTACACACACACACACATACACAAACACTTTTTCTAAAATATTTTTAAATCTTATTAATTGTCATAGGTACAAATACAAAATGTAAACTACTAGTCATTCTTCTTCAGTGGCTGTTTGGAACCCATGAAAGTCAAAAGCTCACAGTCACAATACAATTCTGCCAACTGCTATAGAAATAAGATTGTATAATTGGTAATCTAAGCAATTTATGTGACTTGGAAATAAAATCTTACCCCTGAATTGATTTTACTATGACATCCTCTAAATCCTGAGAACGTAATTTTCAGTTTACCTAAATTATTGTTTGCTAAGATTTTAATAAGCTTTAAGTATCAATAAACTGCATATTTTCTTTAGAGTGAAGCTATAAATTATACTTAAATGTATCTAAATTTCAAATAGCAATGAATGTCAGAATAGAAACCCTTTTCCTTGCAGATTGAGAATATGCCCTTGAATTTACATAAAACACTGCGGTATGTTGTGAGCGAAGTAAAAAAACAAACACAACAGCACTATTGTCTACTCAGAAGGCTGAGTGCACTGTAAAAATAGATTCTCAGCTCTGTGCAAGCTGGAAGTCAAGGTGATTGCAACGCTGGTGGGTTGATAATGAATGAGTGGCAGCGCCAAGCAGAGCCGATTAAGAGGATGGATTAACCAAGGAGGCACACATGAAACCAGTGAAATCCTCACAAAGGCTTCACAGCATCACCACACAGCCTGATTTGTCCTGTGTCTCAGATTAGCACTATTCTCAAAGCTTCCTTTCCCCTTTTTGTAGCTGCTTAGCTCCACATTCTAGTTTTAAGAAGACCTGCATGTTCTCGCCTGCTTGGTGCCATTCTTTCTTGCTACCTTGACTGTCTGTGGCTTATTTCAAGTGAACACCTCCATGCTTCCTTCCTCTCCTCTCACATTTAAATGCACATGAAGGCCCCTTATGCAAAATCAGTCTGCTCACTGAGATTTTTCTTGAAAGGACTTCCGCACCAGGAAAGCCACATGCAGAGGACTCCATGAACTGGGTATGAAAGTAAATTCAGTCAGTGGGGGAGTTGGGGTGGGGGTGGTGGGCTGGAGAGATGACTCAGCAGTTAAAAACACTGACTGCACTTCCAGAGGTTCTGAGTTCAATTCTCAGCAACCACATGGTGACTCACAACCATCTGTAATGGGAACTGATGCCCTCTTCTGGTGTTTCTGAAGACAGCGACAGTGTACTTACATACAATACATAAATAAATAAATCTTTTTTAAAAATTCAGTCAAAGTGATTTACCATCGCTAGGTCATATCCTCTCGGAAGATTGGACCCGAGAGTTGAAAGGTTTTCCAGATTTCATTTTTCTTGCATGAAGTTCATGATTTTTCTGAAATTAATAATGGCAAGACTAAATCTTGCAATCAACAGTGTAAGAGTAGATGGAATTGCCTTGTTCTTCCTTTAGGTATAATAAAAATGCCAGATCATAGCAAGGCTAAATTAAGAAAACAGCACCACCATTCATTGTGAGTGACCTTTAGTGCCCAAGTTCTATCCCTTATATCCTAAGCAAGAGAAAAAGAAAACTATGTGGGCTCACACTTCAGTGTGGGCATCCAAACAATCAATCACCATGTCAAGAAAGCAAAACCAAAAACACACAATCAAAAACAAAACTAAACAAACAAACAAACAAAACAAAACGAAACGAAATGAAAACCAAACAAGCAAAGAAACAAACACTGGTATGAAGTAGTTGAAAAGGCTTAGGAAAGAGACTCCTGCTTTGTGGATGCATCAGGCTTTGCCTAGATAGCCTGTCTGTGATGACCTACAGGGAGGCCTTATCTCGCTGTCAGCAGGACCCAGAGCCTCCTTCCATCAGATGAGATTCCTATAGTCAGTGCCTACACACACCCCTAAGCAGCCAAATCCAAACAGTGTTCCCAGAGCTGCCTAGTGGGTTGCCAGGAAAGGCCACACTATGGGCACATGTTCAAGGACAAGAAGACCTTTTGTAAAAATTGCATTGAAAATTATGAGATGAAAATAATTTAACTTAAATTTTTTGGCTTTCACATATTTTTATTTAAGTGACTATTTAAAGACTTTATACTAAAATTGAAACATGTGTTGTCTTCAATATATCCAAATACCTATTGTTAATGTTCTGTGAAACGAACAGAGGCAAAAATTCATTTACTGAATGAATATATTTACTATGTTCCTTAATGATTGGCTTTATATTGAATCATCAATTATATAGGCAAATCTAAGGTGGGCTTCCTATATTTTATCAATTTCCTCAATAGGAATCTGTTAATAATGCAGATATCAAGACTCAGTATATCCTGAGTGAACAATTGAAGGAATGAATGGTAAATTAAATTATTACTTCTTCTGATCCAAGTTTGCCTTTCCTAATAACTTAACTGAAAGGTCACTTGAGTTAAGTTGTTCTCTTAACTGAAAGGACAGATAATTAAAGCTATCTTATCCTGGCATATCGCCTATACATTAGAATTATCCAAAGTTTATCTCTTGGTTTGCATTTTCTGCCAAGAAAACTTTTTTGTTTTGGTTCGGTTTGTTTCTTAAGATTTTGCTATACCTTCCCAACATATTTTATTGACAGATGATGTCAGGCTTGTATTAGAGCCAGAGCGTCAGGTACCATCAGAGCACTGCACTCCATAGCTCAGGGTTACCATAGTTTCCAGTAAAAGACTGTGAGATGATAGAACAGTTGGACCAAAGTAAGTACAAATGTCAATACAATGGATTCGCTGTTACAGTGCCTGTATCTGAGCTATTGCCAAATAGAGGGCTTCTATTGATACCAAATGTCAGTTGGGTGTCTGATATGTAGTCTAAAACTTCAGAACTTGTCCTAAATGAACTCCATGCAGTGCCTGAGGTACTCTCGACGCTGTTAGGGACAGACAGGTGTTAACCTGCCCCTTTGCAGAGCCAGCAACCCTCTTCGATGGGCACCATCTTGCAGAGTAAATGAAGTCTAACTGCCTCAGGTGTTCCATCTGTCCAAAGAAAATCAACTCACTTGGACTCTGAACTCTGTCCTCTGTCTTTTTTATGGAAAACACTAGAAAGGAAACTCATTTTTATAAACATTTTCTTTGAAATGTTAAATATATATTCTGAGGTTTGAACTGGGGTAAATTTTGTGTTCCTTATAAATATTCAAACTTTTCTTTAAGATTTTAAAACACCTTTCTCACGCATTTCCCAAACTTACTTCTTTTCTTGAGTTTCCTTTTGTAATTGCTTAATTTTCATGTGTGTGCTTATGTTACATGAATCATAAACTTATTCCAATGAGAAGTAAGTTTGGCCTTTTGAAATATTGGACTGGCTTTGCATTTCTGAATTGCTTCTCAGTGATCTAAAATCTTTTACGTATCTTCCTTCCAAGATAGAGTATTGGTTTTATTAAGCGTGCAATAATATGCATTCTTTTCTCAAAATGCTATCATAAAACAAGAAGCATTTTTAGAAGAATTGGGTAATGTTATTTTTCAAATAATAAATTTATCATTTTTGTTTGCCAGGAATAAGTGGTCATTTATGATCCTGTTATGTGTTACACAAAACTGTTGTAAATCTAGTGTCAAGATGCTGCATAGCTTGACAGTGAACTATTAGCCACTTTGCCAGAATAGAAACACAGTGGGTTCTGTTGTCACAATAAATTTGTAGAAGAGAAGCATTAGCTGAAGCAAAAATAATTTCTCTAAATAGCTCTCTTGTGTTTTTAAGAAGACTTTATTTAGTGCAAGTCTAGACAAAATGGCTATGAATGACATATGCTTCCTGCTATTATAATGTTCAATAGTTGGCCCTAAATGCCCATGTGTTAAAGGATGCTTGTGGGAGGTGGTAGAAACATTGGAAAAGACACCTAACACAAGAAAGTTGGATGGTTACAAATATGGCCTTGGAGGGTCTTTGTCACCCTGACCCTTACTCTTCTCTTTTGTCATGAACATCAGAGGGCAAGCAGTTTATTATACCTTAGGTCATACCTTGATATTATACCTCACTACAAGTTCAAGTCAATATGTTCAGGTTACCATAGACTGAAATTTTATAATCCAGAATTAATCTTTTCTTCTTCATAAGTTAGTGATTCCAGGTATCGGTTTCTTTAACAGAAATATGACTATGCTGAATGCACTGCACATTTGATAAGAGCAACCCCAGTAGTCAGGAGGCATCTTTAAAACAGGGTTTTTCACTCTATAAAAAATGACTAGGCAAATAAAGAGTTACATGTGTGGTCACTTGAATAGGTTTGCCTCCGCCATAGATTCATGTGTTTGAATATTTGGCCCATAGGGAAGGGCACTATTCTATTAGGTGATGTGGCCTTGTTGGAGTAGGTTTGGCCTTGTTGGAGGAAGTGTGTCACTGTAGGGGTAGATCTTGAAATTTCCTATGTTTAATTGTGGAATCCAATCTCCTGGCTGCTTTCTGAGAAAGATGTAGAACTCTTGGCTCCCCCAGCACCATGTCTGCCTGCCTGCTGCCCTGTGTCCTGCCATGATTATAATTAACTAAACCTCTGAAACTGTAAGCCAGCCCCAGTTGAATGTTTGTCTTGATAAGAGGTACGTTGGCCATGGTGTCTACACACAGCAATAAAGCCCTAACTAAAGCTACATGGACCTATTAATTTTTATTTTGAGACATTAAAAATATCACAGGCTTATTTGTTTTAAAAATAACACACATATAGACAAATAGGTGATAGACAGATGATAAATGATACATACAAGGTGTATGGATTCATGAAATGTAATAGTTTACTTTTAGACAAAGTTATGAAAGTATGATAATATAACATCGATTCCTCCTTCTTAAGGAATGGTATTCAGTCTTTGTATTACTAAAATGAGTTTTTGTCTGTATTCTTTACAAAGTCAGTATTGAGGTGCCTGCTCCTCTAGTGGAGGTCCTTATTGCCATATCACCTAAATTCATCTTAATAGGCTTTGGATTCCAAAGTGTTCATGATAAATAACTAAAGGAAGAAACAAGGGTGACAGATCAATAAAATAGAAGGAATTTGAAAGGAAAAAGTTTTCTATAATGCTGCCCAGTAGCTAAATTGGAGTTCAACTAGTGATGTGATTTCTAATGCAAATTTCTTTCCTCCCTCCCTCCCTTCTTTCTTTCTTTCTTTCTTTCTTTCTTTCTTTCTTTCTTTCTTTCTGCCTTTCTCCTTCCTTCCATTTTCCTTCCTTCCTTCCTTCCTTCCTTCCTTCCTTCCTTCCTTCCTTCCTTCCTTCCTTCCTTCCTCCCTCCCTCCCTCCCTCCCTCCCTCCCTCCCTCCCTCCCTCCCTCCCTTCCTTCCTTCCTTCCTTCCTTCCTTCTTTATTTTATTTGAGACAGGGTTTCTTTGTGTAGCCCTAGCTGTCCTGGAACTAGCTTTGTAAACCAGGCTGGCCTGGAATTCACAACAATCTGCCTGTCTCTGCCTCCCAAGTGCTGGGATTAAATATGTGTGCTACAACTGTCTGTCATGAGTTACTGTTTTCTGGACACAAACATTCTTGGAAGTGAGAAAGATGTTTCCTTGGTCTTCATAAAGAACACATGACATGAAGCAATAATTTGCTCAGAGCTTAGAGATGTGACAAGATTCTCAATGGATCATAAAAATGACAGTATATTCCATTATGAAGAAATTTCACTTTAAAGCTCTTCAACATGACTGGTGGACTTACTATGACAGATAACATCTGGTTGGGTAGAAAATGTGTGGCATGTGATGAGTGTGTGTGTGACAAGGAAAGGTCTAAAATGGAGGTGTTCTGGGAAAGCTCTTCAAGGTGAGCTGACACTACAAGTCTGTCAGTAGCAAAATTCTAATAGTCATTTCATGATATGTAGAAGGCACTAAGAATCTTAATTTTGTTTAAACATTTGTCTAATCTTTAATGCAAGATATTGACATCAATTTAATTACTTTATTTTCCTTTCCTGTTTTCTAATCTTACTACATTTTATATGACATTTAAAGAAAACATATGTATATGTGTATGTATGTGTAGGTGTACGTTTATGTGTAAGTATATGTGTATGTGTAAGCATAGGTGTAGGTGTATATGTATATGATGTATATGTATATGTATATGATGTATGAGGATTTGGGCTTTTATGTTTTGATTTAGTTTTTTACCTGACCTCTTACATCAGTTTATCATCTCACCTCTGGCTGGTGAGATGCTGCAGTGAGTAAAGGTAATTGCAGCCTAGCCTGAAAAACCGTGTTCAATCCTTGGAATCTACAGTGAAAGGTGTTCTCCTTTGCAGTTCCCATAAGTTGTCCTCTAACTTCACATATCTCTCCACCTACCACACACACATACATATTGAAAGACAATACATGTAAAAATTAATGTTAAAGATGAACAAATATATTAGACATAGTGTTACTGATTCTATTTTTAATATTTATATAAACTTTTATAGATGCATATATATATAGTATGTGAAAATATACTCTTGTCAACATGCATATGCAACACCTATGTGTCATTTGTCACCATTTTACCAAAATCTTGCTTGTAATTTTTATCATTAATTTTTAAACTGATACTTTTCTTTTATTAATTAATTAATTAATTAATTAATTTTTAAACTCCAGATTTTATTTCCCTCTTAGTCCACCCTCCGCCTGTTCTACATCCATACGACCTCCCCACATTCCTGTCTCCATGAGGATGTCCACACCCCCACCCCCACCCCACCAGACCTCTAAACACCCTGGGGCCTCCAGTCTCTTGAGGGTTAGGTGCATCTTCTCTGACTAAACCCAGAAATCAAAATTCCTTCACAGAAACTTCTGTAAGACCATAGATTGACACTGTTTTAATTCTCATTTTTAAATTATTGAATAATAAAGTTAAAGAATAAATTAACCATAATCTATTCATCACTTCCCTTATTAATGAGTAGCACTTTTGTTTGCAGTTTTTGTTTATTTTGAAAGTACTGATCTGGGACTAGAGAGATGGCTCAGTGGTTCAGAACACTGACTGCTCTTTTAGGGGTCCTGAGTTCAATTCCCAACAACCACATGGTGGCTCACAACCATCTATAATGGGATGTGATGCTCTCTTCTGGTGTGTCTGAAGACAGCTACAGTGTACTCAAATAAATAAATAAATCTTTAAATAAAAAATGAAAGTCCTGATCTAAGAATTTTGGTGTGAGGCCTTTGTCTATAAGAATGACTTGAAATGTCTTCTACAAGATGGAATTGTTGAAGTTTTGCATAATTTTTGATTTTAGTAGAAGTTGATTGAGTACATACCTAAATGTCATCAAACATATGTTTCTGAAAATGTGTTTGCCTATAGTGAGTTGGGGACTTTGCCCTTTAATTTGTTTGTCTGTTCTTGAACTGAAGCCACATGCCCTGGACTTTCAGCTATTTTGTCTCCTGTGAATGTTTTTCTTGCTGCGTTCATGAGGACATCTTTCCGTTATCTGTTCAAAGCAATCTTTTGCATACAGAAATCTAGTCCATCTACATCAACTCAATTATAGTACTTTCTTTAAACTATTATTTTTCTGCCTCCAACCTTTAGTATTGTTATTTAAAAGGCTCAAATATTTATCTAGTATCTATATTGCTTTATATTTTGTCTTCAGGGCTATTTTAGTAGAATTTTCAAAAATATAGATTGTATACTTAGTCTTCTATACTTTTATGAATTATATGTCCTGAGACCTGAGCTTGATTAACTATAACTATGTGTGTATGACTTTGTCTATATCATTACATGTGTGAAAGGGCTATACTTCACTTTTCTTTTACATTAAATATGGCAACTACATAAATTAATATTCCTGTTGAAGTCATGTAAGCATAGTAAGTTTTTCAAATTCTGGCTTTTTTCATACACTGAAGAAAAATGTCCCCCTTTATGTGTAAATTCTATTTTATTTATTAAATTTTATGTTATTTAGAATAAAATGCTTATGTTCAGATAAGGACCTGAACAAATATTCTTTTACATGGATTTTTAATGGGATATGTGTGTGTACATGTGTGGGGGGTATGAGCGTGTGTTTGTGTGTGCAGCTTAAGATCATTCCATACAATTTCAAATAACATACTACTGTGACTTTAGTTGAAATTATACTAAATGCACAAGTTGATCTTAAGAGATTTAAACTAATTTTATTAAAATTTACTAAATAGGGTTTAAAGAGATAAAACTGAGAGTGTTGGCTGCTTTTCCAGAGGACTCAGGTTCAACTCCAAGCACCTACGTGCTGCTCACAACCATGTGAACTCCAGTTCTAGGGGATCCAGTTCTCTCTTCTGGCCTTTATATGAATGGTTCATCAATATGTATGCAGGCAAACCACCCAAACACACAAAATAAACATACATTAATAAATAAAATTTCAAATGAGATATTAAATATTTTATAAAAGCTATTGATGTTAACCTTCTGGGCTTAATTGATTTGATGGGTATAAGGTGACAAAAAAATGATGATTTATAAATAGAAATTTGAGGGGATAGAGAGAAATGACTGAACAGGTAAGAGCTCTGGCTGCTTTTTCTGAAGACCCGTGTTCAGTTCTCTGCATCCATATGGTACTTTACAAGCATATATCACTCTCCAAGTTTCAAGGAATCCATCGTTCCCTTCTCGCTTCTATCAGCACTGAATGAAATTGGTACACTTATGTTCACGTAGACAAAAATTCCTACACAGAAAAATAAAATCTAAACTTTAAAATTCTTATCAAAAGACATTTCAGTAGAAAAAGTATTGTACAGCAGGTGTGTCCTTCTTTGGATCTTCATCAACAATGGTGGTACTGGAAAAGATATGCCGAGCAACTTACTGTACTCTGAGCGACTTACTGTACTCTGAAGTGTGATGGTTTTCCTCCTAGGTTTTGGAGAGACTTCTTCTTTAAAATATATCTTCCTTTGCAAGTTGTGGTTAGATATGATGGTTTGTGTATTCACAAGAAATTGGAATAATATATTTCTTATATAATTGCTACTGTAACTGTCATGATATAGCATAAGTTTCATTACAAAAAATTCTATGTTACATGGTTTTGTCATTCTTTCTGCAAATCATAGGGTATAGACTACAACATGGAACACAAGTTAAATGTATAACGTTAAAATCTCAAAAATGTTAAAAATTATTTGATGCACAGATATTAGATTTCCAGGATACTTCCCACAAAATGTTAAGTCAGAGAAGTTCAATTATTTTAGGTGATGAATGTTATTAATATAGATTTACAGTTAAAACAACTAGGAAAAATGTATAATTTATCACATCAAGTCAAATTTTACCTATACCAAATGAAGTGAATTCTATTGTTATTTATTCCACCTGACTTCTATAGCTTATTTTGATGCAACTTAAGAATTGCTTAATTTTATTAGTTATTAATAAAATACCTTTAAAATTGTACATTTAATATTAATATTTTTCACCTAACAAAAGTACCATAGTAATAGTAGCATTTACATACATGATACACAAAGGAGATCCTGAGTTTTGTGTGTGTGTATATGTGTGTGTGTGTGTGTGTTATATAAATTCACTCATTTAATTCTTAGGATGTAGTGTAGAGCTTATACATGTATAATAACTCTTTTGAAGTAATTTGTCAAAAGCAGATCAAAAGAATGTAATCTGAGCCCAGGGAGCATCATTGTACATGGCAACATCTAAGCATGGTCATCAACGGTTTCTCCATTAACTAGTTCTTAGATGTCCAATATTATTCTGCTGTCACATCAGTAACTATGACTAGGAAGGAATGGAGTGGGCAGGAATGAGGGAGAGAAATTCCATACAACCAGCCAAAGTTCTACTGAAACTGGTAAGGAGTCAGTTTTCATATCTAGCTATGCTTTCTGATGTGAAGTACCTATACAAAACAGTCTAAGGCAAAGAGTTATGGGGATTGAGGAATTACTTTTCTTCTCACCAGCCATAATTTGAGGCTAGTCTGATGCACTATGAAACCCTGTAAAGATTGGTATCATTTAATTGGAACAATGTACAGTTTCAGGCTGTAGAGGACACCAGGTATCATGATAGGGCAATTTTTATTGTGTTTTCAAAGCTAACTATATGCTCCCATGAATGTTTCTATGATGTTAATCACAGTGGGCTGTAGGATTACTGTAGAGAAACCCCATAAAGGTGAAGAGGCAATAAAACTGTCTGTGATCTTAGCCTTGTTTTTCTCCACTATAATACTTTCAACATTGGTCTGATTATAGTTTACACAATTCAGAATGCTGATGAAGAATTTGGATCTACAAGTTCTTTTAAATTATTTTTACTAACATGTAGCTAAGTTTATAGATATCACATTATTTTAGCTTGCCCATTCATCATGTTGTTATATACTTTTTAGTATAAAGCACTTTAGCTTTAGGCCATGGTGTAAGAGTTCAAACTTCAGGGAAAGTGCATGCCTCTCTTGTGTAATTCAGATGTTTGGGTAGGCAAGCTATTTTATAACTCTAAACTGTATCTTGGACAGTGAGGAAAATCAAAATGCCTCCTCTCAGGTTTTATTAGGATTAAATGGTCCATAGTGTCTGGAATGGAGTAAACACTAACTATTGACCAAATTTCCATTTTTCAAAAGTTGAATTCAGAAAATGAAGTCCTACTGAACCATGGAATCTGTGGCAGTTCAACTACATTGCCGATGGCCTTTTCAACAATGATAGAAGTCATTTGTATTTCTAGGTCATTTCAAGCAAGCTGAGAAAATCAGTCAGTAGTCCTACTTAACTGTTAAGCCTGAATCCACAATAATGACCAGCCTGGCAAGATATCTCCAGTAGTGGCACTTACTCTTAGGGGGTGAACAACAGTTGCTTAATTGAACTTAAGACCTGCTCAATAGGAGGGAATTCATGTCTGGCACTGTGAAACTAGCCTGTGGCTAAAGAAGTCATAGACCTTAGTGGAGAAACTATATTGTCATTTTGCAAACTCAACATAGCTTCCAAACAATCTAAATACTTATCTTTATACCAACAGGTAAGTGTAGCTCTGACTTATTATAAAAACAAAGACAAAAAAAACAAAAAACAAAAACAAAAAAACAAAAACAACAACAAAAAACATTTTAGAATAAGCAAAGACTACTACATAGATCCACAATTAATGAAAATACAGAAAATGAGCAATCTTGGGATGACCAACCTCAATTATACATCTACAATTCAGTCCCTACATCAGAGGCTCTGGAAAGCATTGCAGAAAAAGTGGGGTGGAAAGATTGTAGGTGCCAGAGAATCTGGATGCTTACTGCTCTGTAGAGGCTTTTAGACATGACAGAGAAGCTGTGCCCATGAAACCTCAACAATACAATTCCCTAAACAAGATCTTTATAATAACAATACATGTCAATATGACTGGGGAAAATTTCACACGGCTCCACCCCTAGACTAAGAGCTATATACAAGCAATGGCTGTTGCAGGAGGGAGGAAGAATCCCCTTTACCCAGGTATGAGGTCCCTGACAAATTATCAAGTCCTAAGTGTTCCACCCTAAACATATTTACATATGAGCACCAGTTAATGGATTTAGTGGGGTGTGAATGTGTTTGTGGATATGTAACAAGAATAATAACTATTATTATTATTATTTTATTATAGGAGAGTTGGAGAATTTGAGACTGAATGAGGACTGAAAGATTTAGAGTAGGAAGAAGGAGGAATAAAAGTGCTTCAAATACAGTACTTATGTATGAAATTCTCAAAAAATAAAAAAAATTCAAAATATATAGATCTTAAAGATAGAAAAGTACAAGAGATGCTGATCTCTGTTATTTGCTTTCTCTACAAGCACCCTTTATTTTGTTAATGTGACAAATCCATAGATTATATTCATTCATTCCTTAATATATTCTTTACCAAGAAGAGCTTTTAGAATTTGTGGATGTATACATTAATTTTTTTTAAACAAAGCTAAAAGTACATGGATTTGACATGCACAGAATGATATTTTTGAAACACATATACAATGCGAAATTAATCTACTGTGTTTATTAATCACTGATGTGCTAAAACCCCTAAAATCTATTCTGAGCATTGATTCACATTATTAAATATGAATGTTAACGATTAGGGGTGTATTATAGCTGCTCTCACGGTTGTGGAAATGAGGCTATGAGCCTCATGAGCAGGAGAGTGTTAACTCCATGAAACAGAGCTCACAAATCTCTCTGATTTTGGTAAGGAATTATAGTTAGGCATGGTTCCATCTCATCTACATTGCTCTAGTGTATGTTCCTGTAGAACCAACTCTTTTCCCACCTTTATCATTGGACAAAACTCACAGGATCATAATCATGATCCCCAGGCTCATCCTTGGTCTTTATCTTCTGCATGCTGCATGTGTGTGCTTTTTGCCTAAGTATGTAATTCCTTCTTATCATTGAACGTGACACTGGAAGACTTTAATCTCAGGGGGAAATTATGGGCATGGTTAAGGAATATTCAGGCTATGAGCAGAGCTAAGATGTGAGCAGGCACCAAGGGTATGTTCTCAGCTATGTTGCCTGAAAGAGCTGCTTATCAACCCTTCTTTTTCCTAAGCAGAAGTAAAGTTTGAACAAAGTTGAGGAAAGATTTTAGAATCAGATAATTTATATTAGCAGCTGAGTTTTGACCCTCAAATGATGACAATAATAGAATCCACTAACTCTTACTTTCCTACAAGGGGGCATTTTGTTGGAGAGTTTAAAGACTTACATTATAAATTTTAAAAATAATGTTTTTTATCCTAAAATGTTTTGGCCCCTTTGAGACTCAAAACTGCCACATGGTTAAGAAAGCGGCCGTTACGGAAACATAAAGTTTCTCTTGCAAGTTCACAAGTGCTTTCCCTGCTTCCTTTCCTCCTGGATATAGGTCCCCTGAGCTTCATTGAAAGGCGTAATCTTCTCTGTTATAACTGTATAAATACAGTAAGCCTCAGTAAAGACAGACGGTGGGTGTGATCATTTTTAACAACCCTGGAGATGTCCATATGCTATTCAGTAATGTGGCATCTGCATGGCCCCTTAGCTGTGGTGTGTACTTTTAACATAAGCAATTTTTAAGCAACAAGGTGTCGAACTCTCCAGCCATGTGAGGCAAATCAGTCCTTTCTCACCCCAGAGTACAATCAGCGGAAACCCTGAGAGTGCTCTAAGCCAACAGCATCTCCAGGCTGACAGTCTGTTCCTTTTAGTACAATTACATTACTGTGCCTCCAAGACACAAAATTTTCACCAGGTAAAACACTCATTCAATTAACAGAGGAGTCACTAATTCCCTGCTGTGCTGACATTCCCCAGCAGTGGAAGGTGGTACATTCATCTAGCTGCGGACAAAATTCCTATAAGCCCTGCTTACACCACTGTGTCTCTGGAGATGACAGCACAGTGTCTACAGGCAGTAAGCAGAGAGCAGAATGAGAGAACTTTAGTTCCAAAACTTAAGGGTAGTTCCCGTTCCTTTCCGCTCAAAACTTAACTGAAGTAAAGTTGTTTGTATCCTCATTCTAAAATCTCCCCACTCCCGTTTTCTGTTAACCCTAATAAACCAGAGCAAAGACTATGATGCAAAGTCTTTTAGTCAAATTAAGCAAGCTTTATTTTTTGTCAGACAGGGCTATCTCACCAAAGCAGGTTTGAGAAAGTAGCATCGAACATAGGAGAAAGTGGGGTTTATATTGGCCCCAAACTGCAAGGCTAGGGGGCATTTCAAGGTTTTGGGTTAGTTAGAAACTTAGCAGAACATTTCAAAATTATTTGGCAGAGCATCTTATCTTATCAGAATGGAGGTTAGGGTGTGGAACATGTCAAATTTCAGAAGATAGGATAAGACAAACCCAAGGTTTACAGGAAACCAGAATGAACTTACTTTGTTTTTGTAATAAGATGCGTTTTAATCTTAATTGAATCAGACTGATATGTCATTTCACCCATGTCTTCTCTTGTACTCCACCTTATCCATTCCTCCTCTTCTCCTTCTCCTTTTTTCATTCCCATCCCCGTCTGATCTTCCTCATCCTTCATCTTCATCTTCCCCCTTCTCTTCATCCCTTCCTCCTGTGCACTTTCTCTTCCTCTGCTCCATTTCCTTGACATCTCCTTCCACATCTTCTTATCCTCCTTCTTCTTTTCTGTCTTTAGAATTGTAGCAACAGACATGTTGAAAAATCTTCTATGCAATTATTATAAATAATAATTTATTTATTACCAGTAGATAAACTAATGGTAAAAATCAGGATAAGTGGTATAGTTCATTGGTACAGTATGTGTTCAGCACACCTAGAAACACACACACATACAAACACAAACACACAGACAGAAAGAGACAGAAACAGAGAGACATAGAGACACAGAGTCAGAGACACAGAGACAGAGAGTCAGAGACTGAGAGAGAGACAGACAGAGACAGAGAGAATGTGTGCTGAATTCCATAGACAAAATGATTTTTGTGATAATTAACTGATGTGACTGTTTTCAGTTTTCAGCTTGACTAGATCTGGAATTAAGTAAAACCCCACAATAGTAGGCACACCCATGAGAAACCTTTGCTTAATTTGAAGTAAAATGATCCCTTCTAACCTGGACTTTTAGGTTGGAAGACAAACCTTTAATCCAGATAATTCCAGCTAGAAAAAGACTGAGTAACTAATGGATTCTTTGACTTTCTGTTCGTAACTAGATATTATCGTATTAGCTAGGCATAGCCTGCAAGCTATTCTAATACATACATAGTTAATAATATGTGTGTGTGTAATGTTACACATAACAATATAATATAAAACATTATCATATTTACATAGAGAGAAAATTTTTCATTCTATAAATTTTGTTACTCTAAAGAACCCTGACTAATACATCAGCCCATTACATAGTATTATAAAAATTGGATAGAAAATGCCTAGCCCTATTTAACTTGTATGCTGGTGCATGTGTGTGTGTGCACATATATGTGTATGTATAGATGTACATACACATGCATACACAGACCACAAGTTGATTTCAGTGTTTTCTTGAATTGCTGTACACCTTGCTTTTGAGACATGTTTTCATGAACTTTGAGCTTCCTGATTAAGATTGATTATATCACCAATAAGTGTCAAGGATCTTCAACTACCTCCCTAGCCATTTTGGGATTATAGGTGTGCATAACTACATCTGATTTTCTCTTGTGCTAGAGGTCACAAATTAATATGGTTTCTTTCATAGCAACGACTTTACTAATGAAGCCATCTTCTGGCCCCAGCAAAGATTGTGTGTGGCTGTCCAGTATTTATTCACATTGTATGGAACCATGTTGTGTCTGGAGCTTTTCCTACAGAGACCCAACAACACAAGCACACACGTGCACATGCATGCACATCTTATCCCCTAGAAAGAAATCCCACAACAGACACAAGTATCAAATGCACCAAAGTTCAAATTAGTGAAGCTGTGGGATTTTACTGGAGTTACTGGCAGGAATGAGGACAGCTCAAAATTAGCTGGTCCACTGAAAAGCTCACCAAACAAGGCTGATAACTCACTAGTCTATACTCCTGGAGCACTCTACACAATTTGACAACCCAGGAAATCTATCCTTTCTACAACATGGCTAGTCAGAGTCCCCTCCACAAATAAATAGTCATTTACTCTTTCTACAAAGGTATAAAAGAATGTGTGAAAATATTCCAGTGTTACACTTCCCTAGATATATGGATTTTTATTTATACTATGAATCCCATAATACTCCTTTTCCCTCCAGGAATGAAGTTTTCAATTAGGATAAATAATTTTAACTGTTGTGAAAATACTTGAAGCCAATTTTTGTCAGATGAGAAAACTAAGACTTAAGAGTAAATTTGCTGAGATTTATATCAACTTGATATTTCAATTGAGAGAAGTATTTGATGAGAGATATTATTTGAATACAGTGCTAGGCAAAACGCCAGGGCAATTCAGTGAAGAAAATGTTTAGACTCTAAAATAATATAGACCTGCTCATTACAGTTACATTTGATTTGCAATTTATTAGATTTGTCACTTTGAAATATTATTTTATGCATGTGCCTCTTAAATTCTTTATCTGAAAATTCTGAGATATCTCCTTCATATATCTTTATTTTTATTTTACATTTTTACATTTTAGTCATTGTGTATGTGTGTGTGTGAGTATAAGCATCAGAGGATACATAAATCAGATTTCTTTTTCTATCATGTGTGTTCTGGGGATAGAAGAATTGTCAGGTCTGATGGCAGGTATACTTACCCACTGAGCCAATTCCTAAGCCTGCATAATACATATAATGCATTATATGGGCATAATACATATAAAGGCTCTGCTACTGTGGCAAACACCTAGTACTAGCTAACAGTTTACCACCATAATCTTTATTATGACTATGATCACTGGAAGCTGCCTTTTACTCAGGTTTCTAGAACAACCAACCTTTTGTAACTTTATATGATATTAATATTATTTTCCTCTATGTGACTATGTTTTGTGCATAATTTTTATGCCACTTCAAAAGTAGCATGTATAGTAATGAAATTGTGCTAGTTTTATCCCATATTTGCTCACGTTGGGTCCTCTATTGTCATCATGATCTATCAACTGGGCAAAGCATGAGTCAGTTGTTCATAGTATTTTTCTGCCAACTAACAGGCTGTCAACAAGTAAGTCTTGTTTTCTGAGTCGGAAGCTTTGTTTCTCATTTCTGGGGACTGAAGTGGTGAGGTCAAGATACCAATATCGGTTAAGATTTGAGTAAAGAATATTAAGGAAGAAGTAGATTACCACCTTCTCAGTGTGTCATTACATGACAGTTACAGGGCAGGAGAGCAATCTGATGCCTTATGGGTTCTAATCTCATAAAATAATCACCTCCCAATATGCCACATCCAAAAGCTACTACATTCAAGGATTTTACACGTGGAATTTGGAGGGACACATTCAGTAGAGCATTTCATAACAACATTCCTTCTAAATAAACCACCTTCAAATTCACTCGAATCCTTCCTCAGCTATGAACAATATCACTATATTTTAATAAATATTCATCATGCCTCTAGACATCCTACCACACATGCCAAGAAGGTTTGCTATGTCTTACTGCTCTTTTAAGCCAATGAACATTGCTTTATAGCAATTGTGATGGTAATTACAGTGTAGGATTTGAAATTTGATGTATACTTTTCTAAGAGCTTCTTGTTTTAGCTCACCTTTTTATTTTTAGGATTCAGTGTCTTGCAAGACGACAGGGAGGGCCCAAAAATGAGTACCCGAATTAGCTTAAACACAATAACAATTATTTTTTTCCTTCTGTTGTGATAATGTTGTCAAGAAAAGATGAAATATAGTATATATTTAGCTCTGTGTGTGTGTGTGCGTATGTGTGTGAATGGTTCATATATGTCAGTGTACTACAATATAATAATATCTTTAAGTTAAGCATCCATTTTCAGTGTGTTTTTTATTAATAATTATATACTTTGTATTTAGCTCTCAATGTAAAATGCATTTCCTATAGTAGCTGTCAGTCAAACATGGCTGTAAGATACGTAACTGAACACTAACGGCTGTCAACAAATATGTTTTGTTTTCCCTCCTATTACTGTGTGATTTGGCATGTAATCTTGTTGGAAGGGCTCACAGCAGTTCTACCACAACTATGTATACATTTAGAACATTACATTCCTAAACCACAAGGCTCTATCTCAATGTAATACCAGTCCAGTCCATTAAAATATGATTATTTTAATTTAACTTTGTTATTAATAATGTTCATAATGTCATAATAAAATTTTATTCAATTCCCACTGGTGCCCAAATCAACATTAATGTATTAGATATACTATTGTATAAAAATAATGCTGGCAACATTACACATTCATGTATTCTTTACACATAATTTCATGTCTACTTTATGCTAGGATTGTGCTATAAAAGTGAACTTGACAATTGTAATGTGCACTTATGCTTAAAAACTGAGAAATTAATGGGGGGATTATATTAAGTAGTCATTATGTCCCAGAAACTTTAGTCTGGCATTAAAAAAAACCACATTGGTGAGAGAATAGATATAACTTTGAGATACTAATTCAAGTGCATGCAATTTATTATTAAAGAGGTGATTTTATCCCAAGACAACTAACAGGCTTAGGCAAGTCAGGGGCAGGGGAGGGATGAGGGAGCATCCCACCCAATTATTTGCAAGGAAATCACTGTTGCTATAGAAAACTGAACTTAACCCCATTGGGAACTCTGGAAAGCAAGGAGAATTCACCTGAACTCTCACACACTATGCTAACTTTGGAGGGCTGGTTGGCCTGCTTGCAGAGTGTGAAGAACAGGCCAGGAGATGCAAATTCTACTTCTGTTTGCCTATGATTGCACAAGAAAGCTAAGGCTGTTGAGACTTAGCCATGGCTTAGGTTTTTATATGATTGTCTAAGAAAGTTAAGGCTGGAAGACTGAGCCTTCTCTCAGGTTTTGTGCTGTCAGCTTTACTTCAAACAGTTTAAAATGCCTTTAGATATTTGAAACTGAAACCAAAATTAACCAAGTATTTAGTGTGCTTTTTCCTTTTATTAATTTTATTAATTTTTATTAATTAATTATTAATTAATTAATTTTTATTAATTCTTTAATGATTTTGTGTAAACATACAGTGAATTTTGATCACATTCGCCCTCCACTCCTTTCCTTAACCCCTCCTATGTCCACCTTCCACAAACACCCTCAACTTCATATCCTCCTTTATTGTTTTTGTCTCATTAGTTAATTTATTTATTCACTTTACAGCCTGATATCATCCCTCTTACCTCCTTTCATCCCCCAATCCCTCCTACCCCTGCCCCATTCTCCCATTCCTTTTTCCTTAAGGAAGGGGAGCCCCCTCCATGAGTACCACCACACCCTGGTACATCAAGTTGCAGCAGGACTAAGTCCATTCTATCCAACAGAGGCCAGACAAGGCATGGCAGCTATGAGAAAGATACCTTTTATTTTTAAGTCACTATATCATTTCTAAATTATTTAAAATTAATTTTTGGTACTCTGTGTTGCACCATCTCTGAAAGTCTAGAAATTTAAAGCTTATGTATGTGTGTTTTATACATTTACAAGATCATTGACCACATATGACTACATATGTGGTCAATAAAGCTATTGCTACTAAAGTTCTATGAAGGCACTGGCCTGGCTTATTAAACTAAGAGTGCTCGGTGGGCAGAGGCAAACCTTGTGAGCAGAGCTGATGTGTGCACAGAGCATCTCTATTCACCGTAGTATTATTCCACTAATACAAATGCTAACAATGAGAAAAGCCAAGCATACACTGCTACTTTTGTGCAAATAAATTTGGCCTTGAAGAACTTTTCAACCGTTCTTCAAATCATACTTTGACAGCTTCTCATGCCTGTTACAGAAATTGTCCCAACCTACACAGGAAACATCTCATAATAAGAGACAATAATATCATTGTGTGATGATATTAAATGTTTAACCCTAAACCCTCCTTACATCCCAAATGAGTACTCTCTATTATTTTGCTCAATTTGTAACCTTTTGAGTTATGTTTACACAAGAAGGTATCTCATGACATTTCAAACAGGTGTCCTTGCTTCTCCCTGCCTCTCTACTTTCCGACATCCCTATCTCCCCTAGGTAATGCTTCCCTTCCCCTCACCCCCCCTTTGGATTTTCTTCCACATATGAATATCTACATCCACATTTACATATATGCATACAAGAGTGTTTAGACTGATATCTGTAATACTTTACCTTCTTCCCAATTATTTTTTTCTTCCCCTCTCTAGGAACGCTTTCTCCTCCAACCAAAAGATTTTCACATGCTGCAAATATTTATGGAGTTAATGGCTTGGTCATTGTGAAACTATCTAAATTAATAGGTTTAGTTTTCTGCCATTTTTCTACTTTCAATAGAATTACTAGGGAGAGTCTATGCATTATAACATTCTATACACATGGATTGCATCTTGGAATTAAAGCAATGCTTAAAAAAATAATTGCAGCATAGGAAATATCAGGATTTGGTGTGTCCTCTTTATTAGGTTTATAACAGAATAGAAAGTATATAACTTGGTGGTCCTGTTTTTTTGTTTTTTTTTTTTTTTTTTTCAGGGAAGAACTGCTATTTGTTGTGCCTGGGCTCTGATAAACACTGACGCTACAGAAATGGGTAGATGGATATGGATTTATTTAAAGCAGATGGAAGGATCTTTCTACCTTAAACCATTATTTTGAAATTGCAGGCTCTTTTAATAAAAGAATAAAAGAGGCTATAGAGAGGTACTGGGTGGAGTCCCACCATATGCTTGTCAGGCTTTGGTCACCCAGAGGTATGTCTTTCCTCTTCTCTGATGGTAAGCTCACAAAGAACTCTATCCTTAGGCTGGTTCATGACAACAAGAAGGCTTTTGCTTCTGTAGAAAGCACTAGAGAAATAAATGAGGTAGAAGAAGAGGAGTGAAAGGACAATTCAAATATACCATGTTCAACCCATCAGAGCATTCCTAATGTGTTTTCACTGTTGCCTACTGAATCCACACATCATTTATGGTGTCTGTTGACTCTAAGTACTGAGAATCACTATACCTTACACCATCTAACTACTAGCCTCTGACTTAGAATATGAAAGCCATATATATTGTGTTTTATTAAAAGAAAAAAGAAAAAGAAGCCAAGATATGTTTTAGTAGAAGTACCAGGTATGGTGAGGTGGGAATGGGGTACCTCTGTGGGCCCATGCTGAGGAATCCCTTCCCCTTGATGTACCAGCCATAAGACAGATATAGTAAGGAATAGAGTTTATTTAGGGCATGGGGAGAGGAGTTTAGAGGGGAATAAAGACAGAAAGGGAGAGAGATAGATGAAGCAGATGGGGGAAAGCAGGGGGAGAGGAAGAGAGGAAAAGAGCCAGACCAGAAACATGTGGAGAGAGGGGGAGAGGGGAAGAGGAGAGAAGGACAAAGGGGTCAGGGAGAGAAAAGAACAAGAAAGTAAAAGAGCAAGGAGGGGACAAACAGCTCCTTTTATACTTTATATACTTAGCTGTTATCAGGTAGCTGTGGGGTTGAGCCTACAGTTTTTAAGTGTTTTCACCAAATGGCAGGTTTATTTAGATCACCAATTGTTAATCAAAAACAAAGTCCAATGAAACAATAATTCAGCAGGTATTTCTTAAGATCCATCTACAAAAGGGCCACTATTAGAGTCTATGAAGTGAAAATGAAACTCTTAGGTAAGCAACCTGAAATCGAAAAAGAACAACTGCAGAGCCAGTCTTGAGGCACACTGATGAACCTTCTAAGGGTCCAAAAGAAGGAAAATCTTAATCTACATTAAGGAAGATATTTTTGAGAGTTTTTAAATGCTTTTACTTTTCTACCACATTAGACTGTCAGGTTTCTTTAGCTATCATATCCTGCATAATTAAGTTTATATTTTGCATATACTGTTGAAGGCACTATATAATTATGAAATAAAGTACAGGTTTCCAGATATACTCTAAAGTGGGACTGAAGCAAGTGAAGCAGTTGCTATGCTCTCTTCTTTATATGTCTTATATGTAAGCAGTTAGGCAAGTTAAACTTTGGTTTCTGTCATGTACTGAGAATAAAATTGTAAATGTTTATCCCATTGTCTTTATGAGTACAGCACTCGATTACTGGGAAATGCCTGTTTTCAGTCTTGCCTGGCCTCTAACAATCTAGCTCAAGCTAAGCAGGGCAAACATCATGGCCATGTTTGTCATCTTTATACACACACAGCCCTCAAAACTGTATTTTCAAGTACTTTAACTGTTCATATACAGCAATCATCTGTACTTATAATATTTTTATCTAGTGATTTTAGACAGGTTCTTACTATGCAGCTCTGACTATCTTGGAACTCACTTGGAACTTGGATCTGGCTGCTGTCAAACTCATCGAGGTCCATCTGAGGATTCTACTTCCAGAGGATGGTGGCATGTACCACCATTCATGGCCTCCTGTGTGTGTGTGTGTGTGTGTGTGTGTGTGTGTGTGTGTGTGTGTGTGTGCATGCATATATGTCTATATGTATATGATATAAAAATGTAATTTTCCTTATATTATATTTTCACTTTTCTGCACGTTTTGGACTTCTTATACACAAAGTTTCATGAAGTATGACTGATTTGCAAACACATCTGAGAAGACAGATTCATTAGGAGGAATTTAAGTTTTACAAACATCTTCCCCAGAGCCTTTCTTTCTATTAGATATGATAGAGTGACAGAGCTGAAACCTACTTTTCAGAGATTTATTTACATTTCAATCAAAAGATCTTCACTGGTCATTAGACAAAATGGGCTAGTGTATTGGCTTCTATTCTTGAACTCTCTGCTACTAAGTGTGTGATTCACTACGACTGCCCAAACTGGGATAATAGCCAGGCCATGTTCTCCACTGGTGATCAGGACACAGGAGTCATTGTTGAGGTGTTATCCTTTAAGCTAGACACTTATGTTTCCTGTCAGGATATCTAAATAATAATCCATCCATCCATCCTCCTTGGGGGCAGAGAAGGTCTGTACTCACAGAGAAGCACTAAGAGAACCTGGAATGTTAGTAACAGGAATGTTAATCATGTGTGTGTCTCCTCAATGGAAATACCTAAATTCCATCCAGAAAGGCAAGAGTGGACATCTTTAATGACCTGATGACCACTTTGTTATCTGTGAAGGTAGACCTCACCCAAATTTCCCAGAACAGTTATTCTTGAAGCTTCTCTCCCTAGACCATTACCCATCCTTAGGGGGAGATGTCAATTGTACTTTGTGGCCTATGACCACTATAGTATTAGTTAGAGACCACACTAGATTTTAGACCTTTTAAATATAGAACGCACCTTCATGGTAACATGTCCTTTGTATGTAGTTACACCTTAAGCTTTATCGCAAACCTTGAATTGGACTGATTGTTTCCTGGAACGTTTCCGGAATTGTATTGTGTTTTAAGTATACTGACAATGAAGTGCCTGGCATTAGACTCCCCCAAATCTGATCCAGGTTGACTAAGTCAATCTGCATTGGGTTTTCATTTTTATCTTTCACATGGTTCATTTCCCTGTATGACACCTGTAGGAACCCTTCCCATTCAAGAATTATCAACGTGACATCCATTTATGCTCTTGATTTTGCTTTCTTCTCTGCTTGCTTTATTAAACAAGATCTAAATTATAACAATGAAATAGTATTATGGTTTCATAAAATAAACATTGTTTTTAATCATAAACGTTTCCTTTGGTTTTAAAATAAATTAAATACAGTAGTAGGTTGACTTGTTCTTATTCCTAATGTTTATATTGCATTCACAAGTAGCAACTTCAAAATGATAATAGCTACATAAATTTAAAAACATTTTATAATTATCATTTAAGTGAATATAATTAAGGCTATTACTGATACTTAACTGTTTTTAAAAATGCATGTACTTATTAAGTGTATTTTAATACTATTTAAATTTTACATAAAATTTAGAAATGTTTTATGATTTTAGGAAGCATATGGAAATACAAAAGAGAATTCTGATACCTGTCCCACAATGCCTGGGAATTTAATATATCAGAGAAATTGTTGGAAAAGAATGAAGTCTAGAAAGCTTTTAAACACGACTCAAAGAGATGAGACAACACCACAAGGCTGTGATCTTCACTGTACTTTCTCTTTTCCTTAGGAAATCATAGCTTCTCTTTGGGAAAATTCAGATTGCTCTCACTTCAGATAAGCCTTTGATAAGTACTTTGATGTTCAATAAGAAAGAAAAAAGATGTTTTCACAAAGAGAATCAAGAAAATAATACCAGTCTCAGTAAAAGAGCCTTGGCTTTGCCTTGTATACTTTACCACACACAGGCTAGAATGCAGAGAACTCTTTCCATTACATTAGTGGAATGTTTGTTGTTGGAAAGCAAATAAGACACACACACACACACAGGGAAATAATCAAATTAAAACAAAATGACATCCTAATTGTCTTGTCTAGACTAGGGAGCCAGTGTGTGTGTGTATGTGTGTGTGTGTGTATGTGTATTCAAGTTGAAGAAGAGATTAGTGAATGAAAGAAAACCAAATGGAACGGGGCACTAATGTCAGAGTGTACACCCTGGTGTTTTCATTAAAGTAAACAAAGATGTCTCCATAGATAGATGAGGCTGCAGGATTCAACTAGGCATTATGGTATGTAGTAGTAGACAATCTTTATGAAATGACCCCACTCGTGTGATGGATTGCTCTATGCTGAAAAGGTATTTTCTAGGACATTTCTTCAAAAATTTTCCCAGTACTTTCATTTTGGACAGCATAAGTATATTTCCCCAACACACAAGAGCTGTCTCTTACTGTAATAGAGAGAGTCTGGAGGCAAAACCCATAGAAATGACAGCTCTAGCAAGAAAAGGGTGAGTGAGTATATCTGTACTATTTACTGACAGGAAAGATTTGAGGTAACATGTGAAAATAAACTTAAGTTTCCCAAGGAGTCAGTTTCCATAATTCCCAAGTGAAGCATGGGCTGAAGTATATGTGCTATGTCTGTAGAGTAGGGGAAAGACAAAAGTGTGTGGGGAGGTTTTCAGAGATTTTTCTAATGATGAGAAAGGTTTAATCGAAAAATCAAAACACAAAGTCAATCTAAAAAGAGGCTGAGGTGATATATTTATGTGGCTTGGGAGATATAGAAAGAAAAAAATTATGAAGAGTATAATGTATAAATTACTGAAAATCATGGTGTAAATAAAAAGATTTTAAACTGAGGACAAATCAAAGGCCAGAAACCAGACTGACTTAATAAGAGCCACTGGCATAATTTATCTAGTATTGTTGATAGGAAATTAAGGCTTAATTGCTTCCTGATTGGATTAATTTAATAACTTCCACAGAAAATTGTTTGCTCTCGACATACTCTGTATCTAACCTATGCATAAGACTGCTTCCCGGAGTTACAGGTCAGAATCACAAGTTAATCATTGGCTCATGATATAAAGGTCATGTCATTCCAGGCCATGTCCTCACGGAATTAATGCTGCTTCGCTGTCCTGTAGAGCTCTGTGGGGATTGTGCCTCCAGTAATTAATTTAAGTCAATATAAGCTCATCTACCTGATTATCTTCATGTCTCTAGCATGAAGTTAGAAGTGATTTGAGCAATAGGGTTTTGCCTGCAACTATTTCCTCCTTATCCTTTTTAAATAAAGCACAACAGTGAAAATGCAAAGCACTTTGTCAAAGAGAGATTCAAGGTGAAGCCAGGGCTTAAACTGTCCTCATAACAGTGTGAGCTCTGAGGATGGAGACAGTGACAGATTTTCCCAGTTAAACTAAGAAATTATAATGGTCTTAAAAGGAAGTGTTTGATTCCTTATCCAGAGATAACTTATCCAAAGTTAAGATTATGCATTTCTTTCATCTTAACAGTGTTGTGAATTACCACATTCTATACTAAAGTTTGACTTTCAGACATGGATTGAACAGAAAAGAAGGTAGAGAAATATCTCATACAGGCCAAAGGGAGAGAAAATGGAGGGGGGTTGCGGAGGGGTAACCGGGAAGTGGGATATCATGGGATGGGAAGTTGGTGGAGGGGATAACCAGAAAGTGGGATATTATTTGAGGTATAAGCGAATGGAATGATTAATAATAATAAAAGAAGGAGGATATTTCAGAAACAGGCTACCTCCATGGAAAAGTAACAAAGAGTTGAATTCAATGAAACTTTTTTGAGGAACAGGCTAGGGTTGCTGCAGTGGCAGCAGACAAGGGAAAAGCAGAGATGCTCTCTGCTGCCAGTTACTTCATGCACTGTCAAGGGGAGTTTTCAAATATGTGCTGACCACTTACTGTGGTGGAAGATGACTTACTATGATTAAAAATGACACAGGTGGGCTGAAATGAGCTTTTGTGATATGGGGAAGCCAGTTAATTAAATTAATTCATTATATAAATAGAAACAATATTTTGGCAATAAATTTGTCTTGGGTTTCCTTTATATATGTGTATTCTTTACTGAAATTAATTTTATCATAACATAGGTTCAGATCATAATTTTCCCTCCCCCAACTCCTTTCAGATCTTTTCTACCCCACCTCCCTACCCACTCAAATACATACTTTTCTCTCTCTTTCTCTGTCTGTCTCTGTTTCTGTCTCTGTCTCTGTCTCTGTCTCTGTCTCTGTCTCTCTGTCTGTCTGTCTGTCTGTCTGTCTGTCTGTCTGTCTCTCTCTCTCTCTCTCTCTCTCTTAAAAAGCAAGCGAGAGCCGGGCGTGGTGGCGCACGCCTTTAATCCCAGCACTCGGGAGGCAGAGGCAGGTGGATTTCTGAGTTCGAGGCCAGCCTGGTCTACAAAGTGAGTTGCAGGACAGCCAGGGCTACACAGAGAAACCCTGTCTCGAAAAACCAAAAAAAAAAAAAAAACCAAAAAAAAAAAAAAAAAAAAAAGCAAGCGAGAGCCAGGAGGCATGGTGGCCCATGTCTTTAATCCCAGCACTTGGGAGGCAGAGGCAGGTGGATTCTGAGTTCGAGGCCAGCCAGGTCTACAAAGTGAGTTCCAGGAAAGCCAGGGCTACACAGAGAAACCCTGTCTTGAAAAAAAAAGAAAAAAAAAAAGCAAGCAAGCAAACAAAACAAAACCCCAGAATTGAAAAACAACACAAAGAAAGAACACAAAGACACACATATTAAAACAAAACACATAAAACCGCAGGATAGGGACCATAATGTGTAAGAAAAAAACAAAGAAGCAATATGAAACAAAATATCTACAAAAAGTCACTAGGCATTGAGCCTGCCTTTAAGTCAAACTCCACTGGAGAAAACTAATTCTTCCTTTGTAAGAAAGAAGATGTCAATTGGAAATAGATAGTTGGTTAGGGATGGGAGATGGTGTCTATTTCTTCCTCTCAGCACTGGAACTCCATTCCACTTGAATCTGTACAGAACTTCTGCATACTGCCAGAGTCCCTCTGAGATCATATGTGCTTTAGTCTTATGTCTGGAAACCACCAAGGAAATTGTAACTGGTTTCTGGTTTCTTCTATCTCCTCTGGCTCTTACAATCTCTCTGCCTCTTCTGCATCATTTCCTGAACTCTATGGAAGGGGTTTGAGGAGTATATCACATTTAAGATATCTAGAGTGTAATACTCCAATGTGTCTTCCTAACTATCCAGTTCTAGATCTCTAGATTAGTTCCCATCTATTGTGAGAGAAGGCGCATTTCATGGTAGCCGAGGAAAGTACTGATCTATGGATATAGAAGTCATGTTAGGGAATCATTTTCTTGCCATGCTCCTTTTGTAGAACAATAAATACTTGGTTTTCTCAAACATCCATATCCTATCTAAACTCAGGCGCTTGGCCACTTGAGCAGAGTCAGATATGGGTTGCATCTTAGGACATGAGGTCAAACCATATCCAAGAGTAGATGGATATCTCCACATCATTTGTGCTTCTACCATACCAGCATATCATGCAGGCAGGCTGTTTTGTTTTTGGCAAGGGTAGCAGTTATAGTCTTCTGTTATGATTTATTTCCTAAACCATTTCTTTTCTTTCTTTTTTTCCTCTTCTTCTTTTTCTTTTGGGGGGGGGGTAAGCTTATAGAGGTTGAGATTTTTTTATAATAAAATTTGCATTTTACAAAAGTTTCTTAGAATATTCTATGAGGCATGTTTTTGTCTCAGAATCGCAGTGTTGCCACTAACACCCCATCGGGTAAGTACATAAGTCAGCCTATTGGAGATCAATTCTAAATGGCTCTCATTCTAGAACAAAAGCACTTATGTGATGGCTTCAATATAGCTCCATTGCAAACCAAAACCAAAGGATTTGTGACAGTTTTGATGGTGCTTATTTTAACTCTCACACTGTCGTTGCGAATCACACTTAAAACCCTTCTGTTTCCTGCCTCTCCTGAAGCTCTTCTATGCTACTGCTGCTTCTGCAGATCTTGATACAGTTTCTACAATCCTTAGGTTTGTATTTTAACCCAAGAACAGGATGTTTTGCTTACTTTTGAATACAACTTAAATTTAATGATAACCCCTATCCTTTTAAGATGTCCATAGTTTCATTCTAAATATTTTGGATCTTTGTATTAACACAAACCACTTTGTATTGCTCTTATGAAATGAAGAACACTCACAGAGCACGTGAGGATTTAGGTCTCCGTTCTCACTGCAGATGCCATTTTTTTTCAAGTTAGTTTTGCTAATATAAATACACAAATGTATTGTGCTAATTACTTTCTGATAAATTGCACCTTTGCTTTCCTTGTTAGAGATTTTAGTGTTCCAAAGTATTGTCCAGTCTGTGAAAGAGAACTTACTGGCAATTCATCATAGCCTTAAAGCTTCACTCTGCCATGTCAAGGATAATTGTACCATTTGAACCCAAACCTTAAAAATACTTCCATTTCACAGGTTACTTACCAGAGAGAATATTGTAAACAACATAATAACCAGAGCTGATTCTTCACTATTTAGAATACAGTGAACTGATAAGATCCATTAGCTATCCTGCAAGCCCTTTTCCATTATTAGGAACACTCCGTTCAAATGATGATTTTTTTTTCTCTTTACAATGGCCGGCAACATGAGCATGCATGCATGAGTCCATGTGCGCGCGTGTGCGTGTGCGTGTGCGTGTGCGTGTGCGTGTGCGTGCGTGTGTGTGTGTGTGTGTGTGTGTATAAAAGGAAGCTGAGTTTTGTGCCACTAAAGTTGGCTGGCATGACTTGTGAACCCATTAGAGTTGGAAAGCAATTCTCTTCTTGTTTCCAGAGTTCACATTCATTTCCATGAAAATGAAGGGCTTGATAGAACAGAATTCTTTTTTTCAGTGTTGATCCTGGCTGATTGAAACATTTCCAGGAACAGGCCACTGTTCCTTCTTATGCAAATTTTAAACTCTCAAGAAGCAGACAGCTTCAACATTCCTTATTTAATGAAAACAGGGTAGTCTGTGTGTTTCCCCATATATTGCTAAACAATTTCTGAAGTCTAAAACTAGAGTGGAATAAATTTACATAGTGGAGAAGGGAGTGATGTGAAGGAGAAACAATAGGACTACAGTAGAAATGGCAGGTGTGAGAATAATTTGCAGAACTTATTGAAAACTAGACTTCCCAGGAATGTATATAACAAACAAATGTTTCCCATGAAATCATATTTTTTGCCAAAAAAAAAATTCTTCTTATAACTTAGGAAGTTGATGCACAGCTTCCCTGTCTGTATCATGGAATAAAAATAATTTTGTTATGAAATATTCCTTATTAAAGAATTTTAATACAGACACAACTTCAAGAATTCTTGGGGTGATGACATAATGTCTAAAATAGAAATCGTTTACTCAACTGCAGACAAATTTTTAAATCTGGTCACTCTATCTGAAATATCTACTCTCTGCCACACAAGCATGTCAGCTTTCCTTGTTCTTTGCTTTATTTTCTCACATTAGCATACTCTATGTTGTATTTACCAAGCTATATGTGTGTGCACATACAGATCTATCACTTACTTAACGTGTTTGTTGACTACTGTCCTACGGGACCAAAGATCTTTTTTTGTTTGTTGTAGTTTCTTCAATTCCAGGAGTAGCATCTAGCATATAATTTTACTGAATAAATATTTGGTGAATGAGACTATGGAGTCTCCTTCAAAAGAGCCCCAAAGTTTCTAGACTTCTCTTCCAAAGAATGGAAGGTACCCATCAATACTAGTGTTCATTTTCAAATTTGAACAGAGACATTAAATCCTATTAATCCCGCCAGGTGAGAATAAGACCACTATGACAATTTTGAGCCGAATTTGAAATAAGATTAATTTTTATTGGGGTGTATCCAAGAGCTGATCGGCTACTGCATCCTAAATTGGGTTCATGAAAGCAGCCTTGTCAATCAGTGGTAGCACACACCTTTAATTCCAGAACTCTGGAGGCAGGCAAAGACAAGAGAATCTCAATGAGTTCTAGGCCAGCCTCGTGTACAGAGCAACTTCCCGGTCAGCCAAGGCTACATAGAGAAACTCTGTACATTTACACAATGGAGTACTACTCAGCTATTAAAAAGAATGAATTTATGAAATTCCTAGCCAAATGGATGGACCTGGAGGGCATCATCTTGAGTGAGGTAACACAATCACAAAGGAACTCACACAATATGTATTCACTGATAAGTGGATATTAGCCCAAAACTTAGGATACCCAAGATATAAGATAAAATTTGCTAAATGCATGAAACTCAAGAAGAATGAAGACCAAAATGTGGACACTGTGCCCCTTCTTAGAATTGGGAACAAAACACCCATGGAAGGAGTTACAGAGACAAAGTTTGGAGCTGTGATGAAAGGATGGACCATCTAGAGACTGCCATATCCAGGGATCCATCCCATAATGAGCTTCTAAACGCGGACACCATTGCATACACTAGCAAGATTTTGCTGAAAGGACTCAAAGATAGCTGTCTCTTGTGAGACTATGCAGGGGCCTAGCAAACACAGGAGTGGATGCTCACAGTCAGCTATTGGATGTATCACAGGGCTCCCAATGGAGAAGCTAGAGAAAGTACCCAAAGAGCTAAAGGGATCTGCAACCCTATAGTTGGAACAACATGATGAACTAACCAGTACCCCGGAGCTCTTGTCTCTAGCTGCATATGTATCGAAAGATGGCCTAGTCGGCCATCACTGGAAAGAGAGGCCCATTGGACTTGCAAACTTTATATGCCCCAATATAGGGGAATGCCAGGGCCAAAAGAATGGGAATGGGTGGGTAGGGAAGTGGGGGGGCGCTATGGGGGACTTTTGGGATAGCATTGGAAATGTAATTGAGGAAAATATGTAATAAAAAATATTAAAAATTAAAAAAATTAAGAAAATCTAAGAGACAAAGAGGGAGGGAGGGAGGAAGGGGCAGAGAGGTGTTTTCGGGCCATTTGAAAGGTAAAATCACAAGTCATTGCAAAGCAGATCTACAGAAGTGAGACAATAAAAGAATGGAAGAAAGTGCAGATAAATCTCAAAAAAAAAAAAAAAAAAAAAAAACAACCCCAAACCCCCAAACATTACCATGTGATTGAGAAGTTACAGTGACAAGGGAGGGTTGTAGACAGTTTTGGAGGGTATGTGTTTTCCGAAAACAAGTCAAGGCTGTTGGTTGTGGCAGGTCACATTATACAAACAGAGTTAAAAAGAGGAATTCAGCTCTTAGAGTAAATGAAACTTATTTTCAACAGTATAGTATAATGACTCCTGCCTTCAAAATGGAGTCAGGCAGGTTTGTGAATCTGCATAGACTAATCTTTCAAGTGGAAGCTCTCCTGTGACAGCATTATCACCTTTAAATATACAATAAGCAAGCTATGGTGAAAAATAACAAATCAACTCTGAGAACAGGTGGTGAAACCTACCTCCCTCTCTATGAAAAATATGGTGTTGAAGTCACCATAGAATTATTGGGTTGCCATAGAAAGCTATGAGCATCCAGTTATTTCATAGCTCATAATTTTTTTGAAGATGCATAGTCCTGAGCTCACATTGTCCCCCTGACATATCTCTTTCTGCTCCTCTTTTTTTCTTGCAAGTTGGAGGATGACATACCAGGACAATATATGCACTGTTGACTTTATCTTGTCAATGTTTTCAGCTTTTAATTCTCGACTAATGAGACAATATACAATACAGCTTCAGGAACAGGCTCTTAAACGAGGAGACCTGTAAGCTTTTGTTCTTAAAGTCAGATACATGGGTATGTTTATTAAATAGAGAAGACTGAAAGATAATCAGGTTTGTGGAAGTAGCATACAAATCCTTATTTTCATAGACAAGATGAATTGTTACTATTGAATTTTCTACAATGCCATTGAACTTCCAATGTACTCGGTACTGAGGGAGCAACTGGTGAAACCCAAAACTTGTAGTTCAGAGCACCAGTACAAAATTTAGGGATGATCATGACATAGTTTAGATCAATATTAATGAAAGGTTTTGATCAATATTACCCAGGAAGATACCATATAAAAAAATTACCTAGGCCAACCAGACAGCATACACAAGCTGGTCTGAGGCTCCTGACACATATGTAGCAGAGGACTGCCTGGTCTGGCCTCGAAGGAAGAAGATATGCCTAATTCTAGAGAGACTTGAGTATCCAGGCAGGGGTATGATGGTTGGGGAGCATCCTCTTGGAGACAGGGGGAAGAGGAATGAGATGAGGAATTGTAGAGGGAAGGACCTAGAAGGGGACAATCAATGGCTGGAGTTTAAATAAAGAAATAATTTTTTAAAAATTACCTAGGACAAAATATTGGGATAGTTCAACAATAAAGAGCTGATGATTGGCAACTAAGCATTGGAAGGACCTTGAGATACACTCAGAAATGTGTGTGAATGAACAGGTGAGTTAATGACAGTAAATAAAAGGAGGAAAGAGTGATCAGCAGGGCTGGATGCTCCTGAGTGGGCACTAGGAGGATAGTGCAAATGTGTGCTTAGTGAGTGCACAGCCATTGTTAGTGAGAATGTTTTCAGAATTAGTGGAGTACAAGACTTTGTTTGAGAAGGCTGAAGCAAGTCAGTATTGGGAAAGGAGATGTTCTCTAAGAATCTTGGCTAAGAACGAGAAGGCCTTGTAGAAATGTGAGATATGACTTTTTTCAGTTTAATGAGGTGGGCTGTGTTTGGATGTGCATTTGCTAAGCTTCCATTCTCTCTCACTAGTCTCAGAAGGAAACAATACAACCTCCTATGCTCAGGCCTTGCTTCCTGCCCTATACTGATTCATTCACTGACTTTACCCAGCAGAGCATTCATAGGACTTGAACCTAAGCAATCTGCAGTCTCCTGGAAGCCTGGTATACTGAGGGGAATCCAGGAGTAACTGTCCCTTTCCTGCTATTGCAGCATCACAGTTAGTGCAGATGAATCTCAGGTTTTGTTTTGTTTTGTTTTTCTTGTTTTACTCAAAGGTAATGCTTTTCACTGCCTCATGGTACAAGTATTTGACTGAAGTTTGGCTTGTGGTTTAAAACTTCAAAACCAAATTTCCTTCAGGCACAGCTGCCTCATACAGAGACAAAAAAACTTTTGACCTTGAGCTCATTAACATGATGAAGCAATCAAGTGAACTAGCAGATACAAGACTGAAACAAAAAAGAACATCAATTTTTTGATTAATTGTAAATGCCTAAGTTGAGAGAAGGGGAGTAAAATTTGAATTAGCACAGGCAACATGCCCTTTATAAATTCACTGGAAGTTATTATTCAACCAAATCTGATTTTTAATGTTAAAAGTATCCATTTCCCCAAACCTCTTATACTAAAGGTTCTGGGAGTAAACTAAAATGTACACAAAGAGTCATGCTCAAATCTCAGGTTGCTAATTAGAATTTTGATGATATAATACAGAAGCAAGACAAGACAGGAGCCAAGTATTTTCATTAGTTTCACCACTCATGTTTCTGCATCTTAATCCGTTATGTTAATATTTAAATATGCAGTGAAAGCCCAAGTGCCTAGGAAAGCATGGACATTTCATTAATAACTGTAATTTGTATAAAAGAATATAAACCAATGACCAATGCGCAAATATAAACTTTAATTGGAGTTCATAAAACTTATTCATAGCTTATAAATATAAAATGTAATATTAAAGGAACTTATATTTCACCATTCAAATATAGAGTGGCTTATAATTTTGCTGGGGAAGGTAAAGAATTTTCTCTTAAAGTCCTAATTCTCTATTATCTATATCACTCTTTGTTTATATAATGCTATTTGGAACATGAAAATGATCCACAGGGGAAATTCATTTGGCATCTCCTGAAATGCCTTAGATTCTGCACATCTCTAAGTTGCGCAGCCTTCAAAGGAGACATAATGGAGCAGGGAGAGCTGTCACTCTCAGCAGTGACTTTCTCCTTCAGCAGTCATGCTTCAAATGGTCCTTCTGCAGAAGAATGGCTTGAAGTGACAGTCACTATGCCTTGCTCACAGCAGTCTACCACAGAACAGAACATTCTAGAATAAAGGCTGTTAGAAAGACTCAGTGTGTCTTTTCTCTACATCTGGAAGGACACTTGCCTAGTATCTTCTGACTTCTAAAGAGAAGGATATAGTTCATTGTTACCAACAACTCTTAAGACTCCTCCTTGTGTCTAACTTACACTCTTATTAACAAAGCTGGAAAGAAAAAGATTTCTAACATATAAAGAACAGACTCAAGTTCTTATGATGAAATCTGACTGAAATATTGTATTCTATGAAGTTTACAGAAAATATTCATTCACATCAAATTCACACACACACACACACACACACAAACCATACTTTTTTGGAGCAATATGTTAATCACTTATAAGTGTAGAAAGTAGCCCCAAAGCTTACATACAGATAAAGGAGGAACTGTTAAACTAAGTTTGAGTTATTTTAAAGATTTAGTTTTATTGTTTAATTATTAATATTTCTTTGTAGAGTGTGAAATCATGGTGAAAGAAATGACCCACAGTGAACAATGCCTTGGAGAACTGTGAGAGAGGCTCCAGGAAAAAAAACTGAGGGCCTTTTATCTCAGGTGCATTTTGTGCCCTGGATTGTTATTGAACATGTTTTCATGCCTCCTGTGTTAAACATCTACATTCAATCTATCAGACACATTCATTCTATTTGGATGTCAGATCATAGCAGTTAGAAACTGGTTTGGTGAAAGGATATGCTGAGTGCTGTCACCAATGCACCCTGAATCTGGATATGGTCTTCTACCTTGCTTTTGTGATTTCCCAGATATAATGTATAGTATGTGCCAGGCTATATTGTGTTAGAATTTCTCTGTCCTGAGTAAGTTTTGGGAAAGGGCTGCTCTGTAAATATTTAGTATATGGTTACTGACATTTATTTACTTGTTTTCCTGATCATGTTTTACGGAACATAAACAACCTTCCTTGGATCATTGCTTTCTTTGTTACATCCGTGTACAAAGGTGCACTGAAACCAAAATAAAGTTTTCTATAGCATTAGACTACAGTCTGCCCATTTCTTTCAGGTCCTCAGATCCTACATCCAGTACACAAGTTCTGCTTGGGTTGAAGAAAGTCAATAGTAGTGGTCTGTATGTGTGTTAGTATAGGTGCCCGTAGAGGTCAGAGATATCAAATCCCAAGAGAAGGGTTGTGGGCAGTTGTAAGCAACCTGTCAAAAGTGCTAAGAACTGAATTTAGGACCATGCAAAAGCACAGTACACTCTTATCCACTGAGTCATTTCTCCAGCACAGACTGGACACTGCAAAACTGTGTTCTTATAGCCTCAGAAAGCAATCGTTTGGAGTTTCTAAGAAAGGTAGTTGACAGAATTGTTACTAATGGTCTTTTGATTTGATGCAAAGCCCTGTATCATATATACACACTGTATTACTAAATCTGCTTACCTCCATCTACATCTTTGAGAAGGCTGTCAAGATCATAAAACTCTGGAATTTTGGTTATAGTAAAAAAGAGTAAGATCCACCTTTTCTTATGTCTTACAAAATGGTACACGGTAGCGCTTCCTTTTCTTTCTTCATATATTATCTCCAATATGTTTGGCTCTATTTTGGGCCTCCTTATTACAGGGACACATCACTGGTCATGTGAAAACTTATTTAACTCTCTCATCTAAAGATATTCCTCTTAAAAACTGTTAGTTAACTTTGTAATCTCGTTCCCTGTTTCCTTATATTTTGATTTGTCTTCTCAGTTGAACCAGGACCATTTGATAAAAATGGTGTCTTTTTTGTCCACTGGATGGTTTTAGCTCCTTTGTCAAAGATCAAGTGACCATAGTGTGTGGGTGATTTCTGGGTCTTCGGTTTTATTCCATTGATCTTTCTGCCTGTATCTGTGTGAATACCATTAATCATTTTTGCTCTCTAAAATAGATTGAGGTCAGGGGTTGTGATTCCCACAGAGGTTCTTTTATTGTTGAGAATAGTTTTCCCTATCCTGGGATTTTTGTTATTCCAAATAAATTTGCAAATTGCTCTTCCTAACTCTATGAAGAGTTGATTTGCAATTTTGATGGGGATTGCATGGAATCTATAGATTGCTTTCATCAAGATGGCAATTTTTACCATATTAGTCCTGCCTATCCATGAGCATAGGAGATATTTCCATCTTCTGAGATCTTCTTTGGTTTCTTTCTTCAGAGACTTGAAGTTCTTATCATACAGATCTTTCACTTCCTTAGTTAGAGTCACACCAAGGTATTTTATATTATTTATGACTATTGTGAAGGGTGCTGTTTCCCTAATTTCTTTCTCAGCCTGTTTATCCTTTGAGTAGAGGAAGGTTACTGATTTGAGTTAATTTTATATCCAGCCATTTTGTTGAAATTGTTTATTAGGAGTTCTCTGGTGGAATTTTTTGGGTCCCTTAAGTATACTATGATATCATCTGCAAACAGTGATATTTTGACTTCTTCCTTTCCAATTTGTATCCCTTTGACTTCCTTTTGAGATCTAATTGCTCTGGCTCAGACTTAAGTACTATATTGAATAGGTAGGGATAGATTAGACAGCATTGTCTGGTCCCTTGATTGCTTCAAATTCTCACCATTTAGTTTGATGTTAGCTACTGATTTTTTGTATATTGCTTTTACTATGTTTAGGTATGGGTCTTGAACTCCTGATCCTTCCAAGACTTATATGATAAATTTGACAAATGCTTTCTCAGTATCTAATGAAATGATAATGTGTTTTTTTTTCCTTTGAGTTTGTTTATATAGTGAATTACATTGATGAATTTCCATATATTGAACCATCTCTACGTCCTTGGGATGAAGCCTACCTGATCATGATGGATGATTGTTTTTATGTGTTCTTGCATTCAGTTTGGAAGAATTTTATTGAATATTTTTGCCTTGATATTCATAAGGGAAATTAGTCTGAAGTTCTCTTTCTTTGCTTGGTCTTTATGTGGTTTAGGTATAAACATAATTGTTTATTGGCTTCGTAGAACAAATTGGGTAGTGTTCACTCTGTTTCTATTTTGTGGACTTTTTTGAAGAGTATTGGTGTTAGATCTTCTCTGAAGGTCTGAAAGGAATTCTGCACTAAAAATATTCTAGTCCTGGGCTTTTTTTTTTTTTTCGGTTGGGAGACTTTTAATGATGGCTTCTATTCATTAGGGGTTATGGGATTGTTTAGATCACTTATCTGATCCTAATTTGACTTTGGTACCTCATATCTGTCTAGAAAATTGTCCATTCCATCCAGATTTTCCATTTTGGTGAGTATAGGCTTTTTTAGGAGGAGCTGGTGATATTTTGAATTTCCTTGGTTTCCGTTGTTATGGCTTCCTTTTCATTTCTGGTTTTATTAATGTCAATACTGTCTCTCTGCCCTCTTCTTAGTCTGGCTGAGGGTTTATCTATCTTCTTAATTTTCTCAAAGAATCAGCTCCTGGTTTTGTTGATTCTTTGTATAGTTCTTTTTGTTCCTACTGGGTTGATTTCAGACATGAGTTTGATTATTTCCTGCGGTCTACTCCTCTTGGGTGTATTTGCTTCCTTTTGTTCTAGAGCTTTCAGGTGTGCTGTCAAGCTGTGTGCTCTCTCCAGGTTCTTTTTGGAGGCAATTAGAGCTATGCGTTTTCCTCATAGCACTGCTTTTCATTGTGTCCCACAAGTCTTGATGTGATGTACCTTCATTTTCATTCAATTCTAAAAAGTCTTTATTTTCTTTCATAAATTCTTCCTTGACAAAGTTATCATTGATTAGATTCCTGTTCAGTTTCCATGTGTAAGTGGGATTTCTGTTGTTTTTGTTGTAATTGAAGACCAGCCTTAGCCTATGGTGATCTGATAAGATGCATGGGATTACTTCAATCTTCTTGTATGTGTTGAGGCCTGTTTTGTGACCAGTTATATGATTAATAATGGAGAAGGTGCCATGAAGTGCTGAGAAGAACATTCTTTTGTTTTAGGATGAAATGTTCTAAAGATATGTTCGACCTTTTCGTTCATAACTTCTGTTTGTCTGTTTAGTTTCTGTATCCAGGATCTGTCCATTGCTGAGAATGGGGTGTTAAAGTCTACCACTATTATTGTGTGAGGAGTAATGTATGCTTTGAGATTTAGTAAAGTTTCTTTTATGAATGTGGTGCCCTTGCATTTAGTGTATAGATGTTTAGAATTGAGAGTGCATTTTGGTAGATTTTTTTTTTTCTTTTATGAGTATATGGTATCCTTCCTTATCTTTTTTTGATAACTTTTGGGTGAAAGTCAATTTTATTCAATATTAGAATGGCTACTCCAGCTTGTTTCTTGGGACCATTTGCTTGGAACTTTTTTTTCAGCTTTTTACTCTGTGGTAGTGTTTGTCTTTGTCACTAGGTACATTTTGTGTAGGCAGCAAAATGTTCGGTCCTGTTTATGTATCCAGTCTGTTAGTCTATGTCTTTTTATTGGGGAATTGAATCAATTGATGTTGAGAGATTAAGGAATAGTGATTGGTGCTTCCTGTTATTTTTCTTGTTAGAAGTTGAGTTATGTTTGTGTGTCTATCTTCTTTTGGGTTTGTTGAAAGATTACTTCCTTGCTGTTTCTAGGGTGTAGTTTCCCTCTTGTGCTGGAGTTTACCATCTATTATCCATTGTAGGGCTGGATTTGTGGAAAGACATTATGTAAATTTTGTTTTGCTATGGATTATCTTGGTTTCTCCATCTATGGTAATTGAGAATTTTGCTTGGTATAGTAGTCTGGGCTGGCATTTGTGTTCTCTTAGCATCTGTATAACATCTTTCCAGATTCTTCTAGCTTTCATAGTCTCTGGTGAGAAGTCTGGTGTAATTCTGATAGGTCTGTATTTATATGTTACTTGACCTTTTTCCTTTACTGCTTTTAATATTCTTTCTTTGTTTGTGCATTTGGTGTTTTGACCATTATGTGGTGGAAGGAATTTATTTTCTGGTCCAATCTATTTGGAGTACCATAGGCCTCTTGTATGTTTATGGGCATCTCATTCTTTAGGTTGGGAAAGTTTTTTGTTGTTGTTGTTGTTTTGCTTTTATTTCTTTTTCTGTAATTTTGTTGAAGATATTTACTAGCCTTTTACATTGGGAATATTCACTCTCTTCTATCCCTATTATCCCTAGGTTTGGTCTTCTCATTCTGTTCTGGATTTCCAGGATATTTTGGATTAGAAGCTTTTTGCATTTTGCATTTTCTTTGATTGTATATTTTCTGCACCTGAGATTGTCCTCTACTTCTTGCATTCTGTTAGTAATGCTTGCATTACTATGCCTCCCAATCTCTTTCCTATTTTTTCTGTCTCCAGGGTTGTTCCCCTTTGGGATTTCTTTATTGTTCCTATTTCCATTTTTAGATCCTGGATGATTTTGTTCAATTTCTTCTCCAGTTTGGTCAGTTTGGTTATGTTTTCCTATAATTCTTTAAGGGATGTTAGTGTTTCCTCTTTAAAGGTTTACCTGTTTACCTGTTTACCTATGTTCTCCTGTATTTCTTTAAGGGAGCAATTTATGTTAAGTCCCCCAGCCTGAAGCAGGCTGATCCAGACCTTGACCTTGCTGCCACTAAAAAGATTACTTAGGGTGGAGCCTTCCTGCCTAGAGGACTCTATTGTTCAGCCACTGCTGCTGTTCTTCTTTAAAACACTGCTACCTGCTAAGAGGCTAAACTCTTCCAAAGACTACACCCTATTCTGCACGTCATCACCTGCAGCTGGTTCCAGGCTCCAAAAATGAATTGGTGGGGGATGGGCCCCCCTCCTTTATAAGCACAGTTTTCTATTAAACATTTGAGCTTTGATCAAAAAACGTGACTTAGCTCCATTTATCTATCGACCGCCTAGTTCCCCTCTCTTTTCAGCCCAGCTTGCCTCCTAGGTAAAACCCGGTCCATGTACGCTGCAGGCCGGCTCTCAACAAATTTAGATCCTTCTTAAAGTCCTCTATTATCATCCTGAGAAGTGATTTTAAATTACAATCTTGCGTTTCCAGTGTGATGGGGTATCCAGGACTAGCTATGGTGGGAGAACTGTGTTCTGATGATGCCAGGTAACTTTGGTTTTCTATTGCTTATGTTCTTGTGCTTGCCTCTTACCATCTGATTATCTCTAGTGCTACCTGCCCTTCCTATCACTGACTGGAGCCTGTCCCTCCTGTAATCCTGGTTGTGTCAGAACTCCTTAGAGTCCATCTCTGTGATCCTGTGATTCTGGGATCCTATGATCCTATGATCCTAAGATCCTGGGTGTGTCAGAGCGGCAGGGAGTCAAGCTTCCTCTGGGATTCTGAAATCCTGGTGTGACCAAGCTTCTGAGATCCTTTGATCCTGGGCATGTTACAGCAACTGTGACCCTGGGTGTGTCAGAACACCTGACAGGTGAGCTTCCTCTGTGTGTTGTGCAACTGGGTGCAGAACCAGCAGCCATAGTCTGCTCTGGGTACCAGTTCATACCAGAAGGAACCCAAGTCACTGGTTGGGCAAGGATTCCTGTGTCACTGGATCCTGGGAGTCCCAGTTACTTCCGGTGTTGGGGCAGATGTTGTGGCCTCCTCACCTATGATCCTTGGCGTTTTAGAGCACCTGAGAGTTGAGCTTCTCCTGAGTGTTGTGGAACTAGGTGTGAAGCTAGTGCCCAAGGTCTGCTCAGAGCATTGGTTCAGACTGGAAGGAGAGGAGAGTTATACATGGGCTGAAGTGTGGGGAAAGTGGGTTGGCATACTCTGAGATATCTTCTATTATTCTCTTTTCTAAATTTATATGTAACTTTCAAAGTTTCACTGTGAAAGATGCAATGTGAATTAATATAGGAATAAATAATGAAGTAAAGAACAGGGCAGTGTGGGTCAGCTGTGTTTCTCCCAGCAGGTTTGATGAGGTCTTGCTATTCACTAAGTGGTCACCTGACATTCTACTGTGTCACTGCTCTACTGTTGCATGGGTCTTTACCTCCTGTACAGGGCTTTCTTCCCCATGCTATCTAGCTTGGATCAAAAACTTCAACCTTCTTCCTCATTACCTTGAAGGATACTATATTCTGCTATGGAAAATTTCAAAAGGAATAAAATTAGTAATTTCATCTCCTTTTATTACAAGAGTTATGCTTTTTAACTTGTCCTGTAGCACCAGGATCTTCTAAAACTAATAAATTTTGAAGGCTGAATTGAAATAGTATATTAGAATATTCACTTGTAACTAGTTACCTATTGTGCTCATCATATAAGTTAATTTATTAATTTTATTTATTTAAAATATAATTGCATCATTTCCCCCTTGCTCTCCTGTTGCAATAAATCTCCAATCCAAATATGCCCTGGCAATGAAAATACAACTCAATTAATATGAATACATGCTGTGTGTGCACCTAGATTGGGCAGATCTACCACTACACTACCATCTTCCACATCTTGTGGTTTCTCCAAGTCTTGTTCTTCTGCTCCACTTTTCTTCTTCTCCCTCCTTCTCTGAGTCCTCTCTCTCCCAAACCTCCTTCTTCTCTCTCTCCCAACCTTCTGCTCCACCTTCCCTTTATCTGCCCAATCATCAACTCTCCTTTATTTTATAAATTAAGGTGGGAAGAAGGTTTACAGGAAATCACCCGAGTGCTGACTCATTCCTTGTTCACAACCCCTCACAGGAGAACAGAATTAACATCAAATATAATTAGCCCCAGGGCTATGTGCAACACTCTCCTTTCTCCAACTCCTCCTATCTCCCCAACTCTTTCTCAATTCTTTGGCTTCTAAGTTATTCTATTCTAATAACTAATTAGACAAATTAGTTATCTAATTGCTATTGTGCTGTGTATCTCTCTGTGTGTATTAATAAATATATAAATACAACCTGCTGAGTATGCTCAGTGTTGCTTGCATGGATGTGGTTCCCATGCCGATCACTTGGCATTGAATAACCAAGTTGGGTCTCATTCCTCACAAACACTAATTCTCCTCTCAGCAGTCATTAACTAATGTAGTTCTTCATCTAAGAGTGTGGCCTCATGAGATTTCCCCCATCCACAATGGGATGTCAAGTTTGTTGGCACTGTGTGGTTTTAGTTGAGGAAGCCATATTTTGGATTTCCTGGGTGCAGTTTCTGTGTTATATGTAGAAGAGATAATCACATATCACATTTCCTCTGATCTTTACAACCTTTCCACCCCTTCTTTGATGATGTTCTTTGAGCCTTTGGTGTAGGGGTTGTGTTATAGATGTATCCCTTTGGGCTGGAGACCACCATTCATTTCTCTACATTTGACCATTTGTTGATCTCCATAGTAGTCTTGTGCTGCAAGAAGCCTCTTTAATGGTAGTGAAGCCTACACTTTTCTGTGGGGATGATGAAAAATATTTCCAATGTAGTTAGGAATTATATTGGTTTAGGAAAGTGGTGGTATTATAGAAATCAATAAACTGAGAAAATTCAACGAAGAAAGTAAATTCTGATGAAGAGATGGAAGTAGAAAGTTTGTTACTATAATATGATGGAGACAGTAAAAGAATCGAGGTTTATAGGACATGTGTATTAGAAAGAAGTGGGCACAGCATGGGTTCTATGTGAAGTGGAGTGAACCATGGAAGAGAACTATTTACCAGTAAAGTAAGAAAATTCTGAGTCTCTACAGAGTGACTAGAAAAGGGTTTAGGTAGTGATAAGTCTGAATTTATTGATTCAATTTCCTTTTCTATAGATTAAGCATTTCAGGATCTTTTTTGAGAGTCACATCTTTGGTGTAATATTTTATAATTACTAAGGGAAAATGAGCTTTTGATAGCAAAGATTTTTTTCTTTTTTTTTACCTAAATCAATGTATCCATTAAAGAGTGCATTATTGTACAGCAGATGGAATTAAATGAACCATTGCATGAACTTGGCATTTTCAAATTGAGCTACCTGAATGTAATTACCTGAAGACACCTTCTAAATATGCTGTTCATGAGGGATTAGGTTTTATGGAGAGATTGTCTTCCTTTCTACTTCGCCCTTTTCTATGCACAATGGTTTTAGTCATCTTGGCTTATTGTACCATTGTCTCTGCCAATGATAATCGTGAAAATTGATCTTGAACCATGGAAACTGATGACATAAAACCATTCTACAGCTGTTTCAAAAACAAACAAACAGACCAGGGATGGCTTACAGGAAAAGAATGTCACATCTTTGTGGCATAGAAAATTTGATTGGCCTGCTCCAATCCTCATAATATTGAAATTTGGAAAAATGTCTCCATGTGTCAAATGGAAAGTTTAGGACTTCATCCACAAGCTGTCAGGCTGTTTTTGTTCTTGTTGTCATTTGGAAATTGCAGTGGTAGGTGATGAGGAATCCCATGTGTTTTCTATCGTGTTCAGTTCTGTTTTCTTTGAGAATAAGCAAACTTTTAGTTTGGTGAAATATTTTGTCATACAGGGAGTATACCTGCTAGGTGACATTTACAATTAGGGTGAAAATTGCTTTCTCATTATTTCTTTAAGTAGAGAGGAAGGAGATGTTTGTGTCTACTTCTTGAGTAAATGCTAATTAAATAATTGGACCAATGGATATGTAAAACTTTATAAATGTTCAGGACTAGATAATTTTTATTATGTATTTTAAGAAGCAAATTATCAACTAGATAGAAAAAGCTTATCAACTCAGTCCTCTAGGTTTGGTGTTAGGATGATCAAAAGTTTGTGTCGAATGAAGAGAAAAGGTTGATTTCTTGAAGTGCACTGTCTCAAAAGAAATGCCAGAAAAAGATTGTTTTTATAATAACCATGAAACAATACCTAGGTGTGGGAGATTGAAGAAGAATGTCTCCTACAGGCTCATGTATTTGAATGTGTGGGCCTAGGTTGATGAAGCTGTTTGGGGACATTTAGGAAGTATAGCCATGTTGGAGGAGGTGTGTTACTAGAAGTGGACTTCTCAAGTTCAAGGATTCACACCAATTCTAATTTGCTGTCTCTGCTTGGTGCATGAAATTCATGATGGAACCTCTTAGCATTCCAGCCTAACTCCATGCCTTCCTGCTGACCCTGCTCTGCCACAATGGAATGGAACCAGAAAGCTCCCCAAAACTCAGAGGCCCAGGCCATGGTGGGTGGTGCCATTCCTGGGCTGGTGGTCCTGCTCCTCATAACATTCTCAGCCTGCCTTCATATAGAAAGCAGGACCACCAGCCCTTCCTTCATGACTTTTCTGGCTCCTGCCTCCAGGTCCCTGCTTTGCTGAACTTCCTGTTCTGACTTCTTCCAGTGACAAAAAAATAACCATAAGCCAAATAAACACTTTTCTTCCCAATATTTTTGTATTCTTGCTGTTTCATTACATCGATAGTAACCTTAACTACAAGCGTTATTAAAGGCATGAAGCAAAAAGTCTATGGCTGGGCATAAAGGTACAGACTTATGTGAGAAAGTCAGAAGAATATGGTTCTGAAGGTGAGACAGAGTACATACACACACACACACACACACACACACACACACACACACACAGGAGAAATTTATTAGAGAGGTTTACAGGCTGTTGTCCAGCTAGTCCAACCACAGCTGTCTCCAATGAAAAGACCCTGAAGCAATGTTTAATCCACAAGGCTGGATGTCTCAGCTGGTCTTTATGATGGAATCCCAAAAAATCAGGTTCTAATACCAGTTAATGAATGCCTAGTAGCAGGATAGATAAACTGCCAGTGAAAGTATGGTCAAGCAGTCAAAATGCAACAGTTTCATTCTTCATTTCCTTTTGTATAGGCAGCCACCAGAATATGTGGCCCAGATTTAAGGTGGGTCTTCTCATCTCAAGTTATTTGATCAAATAAGAATTTGCAGCTGTTCTCAGATCTCGGGTTTCAGTTGATGTAGTCAGTTTGGCAAACAAGAGTAGCCATCCCATATACATGGTAGAGTGATATGGTGATAGAGGAAAGCTGTTCACTCCTTAGCAACCATGAAACAGAGAAGAGTAATCAGAAGATGCATGAGACAAGAGATATTCTTCAAGGTCACAACCCTTTCACACCATTTTTTCCAGCTAAGTATCACCTACTATATTCTACCTACTTCTCAACTATTCACTCAATTTTAAATTCCTCAGTTGCTTAAATCCTTATTAGGTCAGAGACAGATTACCTTTTGCTTTATTAATAAAAAAATTGTTCCTTAACCTTTGAAAGTTTTGTGTATTTATAACATGAATATTTATCATATCTATCCATCACTCATCACTACCACCTTCCAACTCCTTCTAGTGTTCTGGCTCATCTTCTCTTCACCTACAAGTCCTTTTTTATTTAATTTTTTGTTTTCAATGACTTCCTGATTTCAATTAGTACTGCGTGTAAATACACAGGAATATGGATATCCATTGAGGAATGAGCAACTCCTCCAGCAGCCCTATCCACAAAGAAAAGTAACTGCCCCTCTTCATTATCAATCAAGTGTCAAGAGCTCCTTGGATAAGGACAAGGCTTCAAGAGCTCCTTCTAGACCCATGCTGGAATTTCAACTGGCTCGATCTTGTGTTGGCAACTATGGTTGCCATAAGTCTATCCATATATATCCAGTCATAGTATTTATCCAGAAGATAGTATTTACAGCTCCTCTATTCATCTACCAGATTTTGTATTTCAATACTTCCAGATCTTTCCATTCCTTCTTCCACAAATTCACTGAGCCTTGAGTGGTGTGACTGCTTAGGACTCAGGTAGTTATAACTGCACTTCGACAAGTTATGAGTCTTTTCATTAACCACTACCAACTGCACATAAAAGATTCTCTGACCAAAGTTGAAAGCAGCAGAATCTGTAAGTATAAACATAGAAATTTATAATGTAGTTTCACTGCATTTGGCAAAACACCTTAGAGCCTATGATCTCCCAGTCATGGTCTCTTGAGCCAAGATACAATTCACAGACCACATGAAGCTCAAGAAGAAGGAAAACCAAAATGTGGATGCTTCAATCCTTCTCAGAAGGCAGAACAAAATAACCATGGGAGGAAATACGGAGACAGAGTGTGGAGCAGAGACTAAAAGAAAGGCCATACAGAGACTGCCCCACCTGGGGATCCATCCCAAATACAGTAAGTAAAACCCCAGACACTACTGTGGATGCAAGAAGTGCTTGCTGACAGGAGCCTGATGTAGCTTTCTCCTCAGAGACTCTGCCAGAGCCTTACCAATGCAAAGATGGTTGTTCTCAGCCAACCATTGGACTGAGTAGGGGACCCCAGTAGAGGAGTTGGGGAAAGGACTGAAGAGCTAAAGGGGTTTGCAACCTCATATGAAGAAGAACAATATCAACCACCCAGACCTTTCAGAACTTCCAGAAACTAAACACCAACCAAAGAATACAAATGGAGGGACCCATGGCTCCAGCAGCATATGTAGCAGAGGATGATCTTGTTTGGCATCAATGGAAGGACAAGCCCTTGGTCCTGTGAAGACTTGATGCTCCAGTGTAGAGGAATTCGAGGGTAGGGAGGCAGGAGTTGGTGGGTGGGGAAGCAGTCTCATAGAAGCAGGGGAGGTCGATGGGATGGGGGTTCTGGGGGAAACCGGGAAAGAGGATAAAATTTGAAATGTAAATAAAGAAAATATCAGAGAGAGAGAGAGAGAGAGAGAGAGAGAGAGAGAGAGAGAATACAGCATTTATCTTTCTAGAACTGAGTTAGCTCAGTCAGCATAGTTTTTCTATTTTCAGTTATTTACCTCCAGCTTGCTTGCTTGCTTTCTTTCTTTCTTTCTTTCTTTCTTTCTTTCTTTCTTTCTTTCTTTTTTCTTTCTTTCCTTCTTTCTTTCTTTCTTTCTTTCTTTCTTTCTTTCTTTCTCTCTCTCTCTTTCTTTCTGACTAATATTCCATTATGTATATGGACCACACTGTCCCTACACATTCTCCAGTTGATGGACATCTAAGCTCTTTCTATTTCCTTGCCCTTGTGACCATTGTGAATTAAGCTTCAGTGAACATGTCCTCTGCAATAAGATATTACATTTTTGTGTGTACACCAAGAAGTGATATATATATGGTAGTTCTATTTCCAGTTGTCTTTGTTAATTCTTTGTTGCTGTAATAAGATAACAGAACGAAGACAATTTATAAAAGAAGCATTAAATTTGGAGTTCACAGTTCCATAGTGTCAGAGATCATGTTAGCTCAATGGGAAGCATGATATCAGGCAAACAGGTATGTTGCTATAACAGTGAATGGGGGCTCTTATCTTTATCCACAAGCACAAGGCAGAGAGCCCTACCTGAGAATAAAGTGTAGTGTCTTAGAAACCTCAAATCTTTCAACCAGTGACACACTGCTCTATTTGTGCCACATTTACTAATCCTTTCAAAGAGTTCCACCAAGTGGGAATCAATCACAGATATGAATTTATGGGACTCATTATCATTCAAACAACAATACTAGTTTTTTTTTTAAATCTTCCACAGAGATTGCTCTATTGTAAATTCCCACCAACATTGTATTGTTGTGTACCCATTGTCCCCATGTCCATGCCAGCATCTATTGTCAAGTTGTATTCTTCATCTGACCAATTCTGACCTGAGTAAGATGGAATCTTGAATAAGTTTTAATCTGAAAGCATTTCCCTGAAGTCTAAAGATGTCCAACGGTTGAAAAAAATGTTTACTAGCTTTTGTATTTTTTATTTCAAAAATGTTTTATTCATCTCATTGTCCATGTATTAATTGGTTTTTATTTTTATTTTTTAAGAGTGCTTTGTATATTCTACAGCCTAATCTTTTAGCAGTCATGTAAATAGTATTTTCTCTCCCAATCTGTAGGCTGCTTCTTCACTCAGTTGACAGGCTTTTGTGCAGTAGAGAAGTTTTTAATTTCAGGGCATACTGTTTTTGATTGTTGGTCTTTCTACACTACAAAGGGCTTAGTCAGAAGTCCATATCTGTGCCTGTAAGGTGAAACCTACTTGTAACCTTAATTTTTTCAAAGTCTATTTTTATTGATGGTTCTTAAACACTTTAACCTCCCTTCTATCCCACCACCGTCAGAGGTAGTGGAAAAGAAATGATGCAGGGGAAGTGGACCTGTTTATAAATGATTTTTTTGTAGGAACTTCCATCTGTGTTGTCAGGAAATCAGCAGTTCAGTTCACAGGTCAGCAGCAGCAGCTTGATCTACTCACGAACACTTCACATATATTCCAGCAGTTCAGTTCGGAAGAGTCAGGATAGTAGCAGGCCTCACGCAACCTAGCAGGCAGTAGGGATTCAGATCAGCAGAGATGTCAGCAGTTCTCAGCTGTGCCTCTCTCAGTGAAGCTAAGATCAGCAAAGATGCAAGACCACAAGTGAGGCACAGCTAGCTCTATAAGCAAGCCAAGTTCAGCCTTTATCACTGTCTGTGGAATCCTATTTATATCTCCTCCAAATACCAGGTGTCTTCCCTCAGCACATGACATCACTCTGTCACTCAACCCAAGTCCTTATAAGTGGCAAGAAGCCACTCACCACCGGAAGTTTTTGGTGCATTTCTCTCTATATAGTCCTGACAAAAGGAGCTCAAATAAACAATATATGGTGGAACAATTCATGGGTATTGTTAGCAAAGAATCCTTCATCAAATATCCTTTCACATGCTTGCTATAGCAGAAATCCTTTCACTTGTGTCTGCTTTAGCGAAAATTTCTTTCATGAGTTTGCCTTAGCAAAAGACCATCCAACACAACTGACTTTCCAAAGAACCCGTAAATTTCTACTTCATCTACCTCTGCATATATCCTGAAGCAGCTGTACCTACACAGTCTTACAAAGAGGTCTTGTATTGATTGGTGTTGATTTTTGTACAGTGAGGGGGGTGAGAGGAATAAGAAACAAGTGTTGATGTTGTTGTTGTTGATGATGATGATGAAGTTGTCTCTTTTTATTTTTGGATATTGAAATCCAAACCCCCAAGTACCACTCGTTGAAGAGACTGTCTCTTGTCTAGTGTGTATTTTTGGTGTCTGTGTTAAAAATCTGGTGCTGTATTTATGTAGATTAATATCAAGGTCCTCTATCCTATTTCGTTGATCTATGAGTTGCTGTTTCTAGTACTATGGCTCTGTAGTATAGTTTGAAAGCAGGTTGTATAATATCTCTCATAGTTTTTTTGTCGTTATTGTTTTTGTTGTTGTTGTTCAAATATTCATTTGTTTTACTTTGGAGAGCAGATTGCTCCCAAAATAAGCCCTAAGACCTTTTCTATGTTGAGAAGAACTGCCCTGGAATTTTAATGGAGATTATATAGCTTGCTGATGGCAAGGTGACCCCTTTCACAATAATAATCTTCTAATTCATGAGCATGTAATTTTGTTTCTTAGATTATAGTTATTGTTAACTATTTTATTGAACTGAATGTAAGTGTGTGTGTGTGTGTGTGTGTGTGTGCACGCGTGTGCGCACACACAAGAGAGTATCATTGGTATATAGAACAGCTACTGATTTATGTGTGTGTATGTTCATTTTGTATTGTCACTTTGCTGAAATTGTTTTTCAGCTCTAAGACATTTTTGATGGTGTCCTTAAAGTATGTCAGAGCCTTTGTTATCTACTAGTCTCAGGACATGCCAGTGTAGATAGAGCCAAGGTTGTGCATTGCTAACCTATGTGCCTCTCAGTGGAATCAAGTGGCATTCAAGACTAATCAGCACAACATCCCAGGTCTTATTTCACTGATATCAGGCTTTCAGACAAGTATTAACATGTAAGGCATTTATTAAGGAGTTCTCTTGAGAGCTATACCGCTGGGAAGAAAACATGGCCTTTTAGACAGAGCTATGAGGAATTTTCCCACCAAAATGTCACCTGCAGAATTATCGGGAGTTATTTAAACTGCAGTTTCCTTTCTACCCGTGCTATATTCCATAAATTGTGTTAACCTAACCTGAATTGTAGCTTTGCTGTCTTTTTTATGGCAAAAAGAACATTAAAAAGGAATACTATAAAACCAAGCAATAAAATGGGCAGGACATTATTCCTACTATAATGGAAATTTATGTGAGATTACTTCATTAACTTACACACTGTTTTAACTGCACTTCCTGCCTCTTTGACCACATTTGATCCCAAGCAAGCTATGCCCTTTTCCCAAAGCCTGTAAATCTCCAAGATTGACCCAAGAAAGGCATAAACCTTGGCACTAATTTATCCTTGTAGTGTAGACTTTCTAACATTTGTCGCTAAAAATGTCATTATGGTTCCTTAAATTCAAATCTGAATCTATAAGAAATTTCAAGACATTTCATTTGGTAAGTTTCATTTTGAGATCTGAGCAGAACTTCAATCACATCTGTTTGTTAAATACAGAACTGAAATTAACATGTGCCAGGTGCCTACTTCTTTGTGATCTTCCTTGGTCCTTCCTCTTCTCCAATTTTCAATGTTAACGTGAAAAGAGAGCTGGGTGGGTGGATAGAATATATTAAGACAAAATTGCCAAACCTAATTAGTTATGAGGTAATATTGCAGTTCTGAAGTAATAGGACTAGAGTTTAAAAAAAGGAAAAGGAATTGGGAATCTAGAAGACCACACCAAGTAATACTGTTAAATATTTATCCAAGGAAATAAATTTTAGATGCTTAGTACTGCTTTTTAATAGCTATTTCAGCACAATTTTCTCTGAATGCTTCCCTGGTTCTCTAAAGAACACAAGTAGCTGTAGTCTGTATAAAAGTAGAATTTTTTTCAGACTAAGAAAGAGTCAAATATGAATTCTAGCAGTGTCCCTTTGTACCAAGGCTGGCGGCACCATCTAAGCATTGTGCACTCTTAGCCCCATGATTCTACCTCAAGGGACATTTACATTCCTCATCTCTCCTCTTTTTCTGAAATTAAACTCCCGAAGGAGTGAGGAGAGTTGGGAATCAGAAACTTCTTTTCTGCTTCAAGCTCCTCCATGTTTTATCTTGGTGATTCCATGAGAGCTACCACAGTGTTCTTAGAGAACAGAGGCAACTTCTCCACTGACTGTCTTTGGTTATTTGTTACATACTACTACTAAAATAAATATTTTTACCTACTCATTAAACCACATATTCTCTGTTTTACTGTATCTATTAATTGTATAAGACGTGAATCCTTCTCAATAAATGAAATTTGGAGGTAATTTGTATAATAATACATGAGAATCCTGCCTTTACCTTCCCTTATTCAATAAAACTTTCACTGCAATTTCACTGTTAATGGTTTGGCTTCACTTTCATATTTTCCCACATATGTTTCTGCTTACACCCAAATACAGATGCACTTCCATTAAGGTCATATATATATTTTTATGCTTTTTTTTTCAACTGAATCTGTCTAAAGGTTTCAAGGGTATTTATTTTATGTGGGCAATGCTCTTTGGAGGTTGCTCCCATCTCACCACTCACATCTCTTTTCTTCTACTGCCCAAAGTTGTTGATTAGACGAGGTTTGGTAGTGGGAATGGGCTTTAGAACACAGCGTCTATGACTATGGCTTTCTACTCTCCTGAGTTAAATATCAGAAAAGACCCTTCTCACAGCTGCCTCAGTGAGAGCCTACCACTTTGAGTTTGAGAAGTCAGAACATTCATCTCAGCATTTAGATTGGAAAGCTAGAGAAGTGGCTGAATGAGCACAAATACTTGATATGCACACCTGATAAACTGGGTACAAGCCTCAGTATCCACATAAAAGTGGAAGAAGAGACTAGACTCCATAATATTGTCCTAGGTCCCCTACTGCACAGGTAGTAACATATGCCCCACTACCCTGCTGCCAGACACAACACACTTACACAATAACATTTTTTACAACTTAGATAAGCTCATGCCTCTTTTGTGCTGAAAAATGTCCAAACGGTCTTTAGTTAGATCAGATTCAAGTTCTTTTAGGAATTTTGATGATATTATGAGCTGTCCTGCACCCCACACCCTTACTTTTCAATATTGTTTCTTCTGCTCCTTCCTTGATATCTCTGCTCCAATGACACCAAGCATCTTTAGCTTTGACAGAGAAGATCAAGTCCCTGGCTTTCTGCCTCACAAATAAAACCAAGGTAATGCCCAGACTAACTGCACAGCATCCCTGAGGAGCTCCTCCCCTAGACATCTCTTTGTTTCCCCTTATTTCTTTCAAGCCTTTGGTCAACTCTACCATTCTTGATGGGGTCCACATTCACCACTCAATTTCAAACCACAGTCTTGAGCCAGATATTTTTGATTTTTAAACCTTGTCCCTTTTTTGTAGCATTGCCCACATATAAGGTAATATTACTGGATATGTTTATTACAGAGATTCTCTGTCACTACTCACAAGAACATGATATGTATATACAAGATACATAGGATTTTAATTAGCACAGTGTCAGGGCCTGAAAGAGTACCTAACAATAGCTATTCAATAACCATTTTGAAGAAGAACTGTATATATGTATATGTGTGTGTGTAATAAATTTATAAATATTACCTGAAACTTCCCAATGGTATTCTGAGGAGAATTGTGGAAGCAACCAGCTAATTATTATAAAAGCACAAAACAATGCTTGAACTATATTACATGTTAATATTATCCACTGCAATACACATAGAGGTTTACAAATGAGAATGAAAATATGATCTATGCTTAGCACTCACTTAAGAATTTCAAACCAGAGAATGGCACCACTCACTTTCAAAATGGTTCTTCTCACATTAATTTACAATCAAAACAATTTTCCATAACATGCCTACAAGCCAACCTGATCAAGGCAAAGCCTCATTGTGAGTTTCTTACCAAGAAATAGGAATTACCAATTACTAATATAATGTCTCAAAGTAGCACAGCTGTTCTTATCTATCTATTCATTCATATGCTGAATGAATTTCTTAAAACACTCTCTGCAACTAAGACATGTTCATGCGACTTATTCTTTACTTCTTTAATTCCCCTGTATGATATAGAACTTGTATGTGACCATTTAGTCACTTGCTTACTAAAAAATACTTTAATAACCTTTGAGGTTTTTTATTTTCTCTTGGAGCACAATCTAACAAAGTTGAACTTTCATGTGGTAGTGTTATAATCTGCTTTTTTATATACTTTAAATAAAGGCATTGCTTTTAAAGTCAAGCAGTATATTATTTCAAAGATAATACTTAATTGTTCCTCTGAAGAAACAATGTATCCATTAGATCTATTTTAAACTGGTGCATGTATATATTCCATGGAAGCACATTATTTTATCAGTTCAGAATCTCTTCTTGCAGATCTGCTTTTCTTTTTCCTCCACACTACAGTTTCTACAAAATTGCTCTGTTTTACTCTGTAGTCATTTCCCATTTCAGTCAGACTTAAAGCTCTGTCTCCATAAAACCCCTCTAGGGTGGCAGCTGTTTAATCCACAAGGAGAATCTACTCTGTGAAATATAAGACCTGCCTGGATCCTTGAACTTTAGACCACAGAAAAAATGCCAATTCTATTTCAACCATAGAGGCTATAGGAAGCAATACTATGAGACATCACCTAACTTTCTGCTGACCAAAAAACAAATCCTTAGGCAAAGAAAATAAAGCCCACACTCTGATAACACAAATTAAGGAGAGATGGAGCAGAGAGGGAGAAGGACGAGGGAGACAGAGACAAGACAGACACAGAAAGACACACAGAGACACAGAGAGAAACACACACACAGAGAGGTGAGGGAGTAAGAACAGGAAAATATTTCATCCCGGGATAATGTAGTTCCTGGTTCGACCTGGCTGTAAATCTTAATAAATCTTGCCTTACTTGTGAGTAAATTGATCTTTTTCTTATATTCTCCAAGCCATTAAATTGTTCTCCTTTCTCAAGAATATCAAATGTGACACCAATCACTCACACCCAGTGCTGTTTTAATCCAAACCATATGTTTTGCTTTAAAATTAAAGTAGAAACAGAGATACATATTCCCATAGCATCTACAAGAAATTCATAAAGAAATTCATTATAATGTTATATTCATAAAAATACTTCGGTAGCCTATCACAGCCATATAAGACACGTTATAAGATATAAATTAGTAATGAGTGAAAGGAATATGTTTGAATGTACAGACCCTCCACACTATCATTTGGGAACTGCCTCCCTAGGTTAAGCAGCTTGTAGCTTTCTTGTTTTCTTGGGCCTACAAGCTGACTGGAATTCCTAATGAGAAGCCTTTCTTCATGGGGCTTTTCCTCTCCCCAGGTAATTAATCACAACTCCTCAGAAGCCTTGCTCAGCTCAGTCCCTTTTGATGTGCAGCTATCGCAACCAGCCATGACTACAAGCAATAGAAGTTTCTCCAGCCACACTGACTTTGATAAAAGATGCTTTCTTCCTAGAAAATTGGTCAGCTCAGTCATCATGTATTTGATGATCATAACAATGGTAATGATCTGTTGACTGTTAGCTCCTGGGTGCTCTAAGCCTTTTTAGATTCTGACAAGTAGGCCTCCCAGCCATCTGTTCCTCCAGGGAAGTAAACAAGTCTCTAGAAAGTCTTCGGCAATTTTCTTTAGCTCATTCCAGAGCAGCCTTTGAAACATTAATGCACAGATGAATCACTTCAGGGTCTTAGAAAATGCGCATTCTGACTCAGCAGCTAGGAGCTGGAGCCCAGGTTCTGAATCTCTAAGCAGCTGCCAGGTGAGCGCGATGCTGGGGCTTCTGAGTACTCTTTGACTGGCAGGGCCTAGAGATTTCTTTATTTACTGCTCTAGTCAAAGCCTCACACATCCTTCACCACGTTGTTCTTACACAGACAGCAGCCCTGACACACACCTCCAGCCAACAAGATTGTGTCAAATTTAAAACATTGTTTTCTGATTTTCCTTCGGGAAACTGGAATGTAAACGGAAAGAAACCCTATTATCCAGGTTCTATTCTTTTTTTTTTTTTTTTGGTTTTTTGAGACAGGGTTTCTCTGTGTAGCCCTGGCTGTCCTGGCACTCACTTTGTAGACCAGGCTGGCCTCGAACTCAGAAATCCGCCTGCCTCTGCCTCCGGAGTGCTGGGATTAAAGGCGTGCGCCACCACGCCCGGCTTCCAGGTTCTATTCTTATACCACTGATCCTGTGTAAAGATTATATACATCATATATTCAGCAATAGGTGGTTATAGCTACGTATGCAGGGAAAATTGTTTCCGTTATGCAATGCCTTGTAGGTTTACCTCTGAGCTTTTAAAAGCATTTTTAAAATGTATTCAGTGATAATGTTATATGTGTATATAATTGTATTCTTGTAGCCATTCTCCTTATCTTCCCTTATTTTCTTTCTACTACTACCTTCTTACTCCCTAACAAGTCCCTCTCGTGTGTGTGTGTGTGTGTGTGTGTGTGTGTGTCTGTCTGTCTGTGTGTGTGTGTGTGTGTGTGTGTGAAAGAGAGACAGAAATATTGCATGAGTCTGAATTGAGAGTTATTCACTGAACTGAAGTGGCATGTGAGCAACTTGCCAGTGGCTACACCACCAAAGAAAAAAGGCTCCCACACTCCTTTCTTTTATCATGCATAATAAAAGCAAGAAGACTTATTTCTGTTTTATGTGTATGTTTTTCACTCACTTTAATTTCTCATTTTTTATCAGAAGTTTACTTATAAATCAATTTGCATTTTCTTTTTTGTTTTCTTTAAAGACACTGAGACCTTCCACAAGTAGAACCTTGAAGTTATTAATTAACCTGTACTTGTAACACTAATAGCGGCTTCATTTTTTTGTGAAGCAGCGCCCTCCCTGTGCTGTTTCAGAGTTCCATCCACAGACAGTGTTAGCTAAGAGCATCAGACTGAACTCTGCTGGTCATCAGATGTCTTACTCAAATCTTATACACCTAAAAGAAAATCAAAGGACAGTCTCTCCTTTGACGAAGATTCATCACGATGTTCTCTGTGATCCAAGGATTTTCAAACAATGTGTCAGAGGTGACTTTCCGAGGTAGATCACTTTGAACTCTGCCCCAGTTGGCTGTAATTAATTCTATTATCAAGAGCTGTTCTGTTACTAAAGTGAAATGTAGAATAGTTTCTATCCTTATCATTTGTGCCCTCCAAGGCAGCATTGGAAGGCTGAATGGTTTTAGAAGGGAAATACCAGCTTTCAGTTTAGACAAGCCCAGAAACCAATCAGTTAGTTCATTGGAAGATTGCCAGAAGGAAGAAAGTGCCTCACCTCTATGCTCTATGCACCATCTGCTCTCTAAATAATCTAATTTCACCTCTAGGACAATTTATGTACACCACTAAACAGGCTATAAACTATCATGAATATGACAGAGTATTAGTTCTCTGCTTTTACACATATAAATGTTTACTGGGTGGAGCCAGTGGTCCTTACTTGAAGCCCCACCCCACCCCGCTCTTGTCTTCACCATCACCAATCGGAACTAGAGGACAGTATTCACCTTGAAAAAGCTATCTCATTTCTGGCAAAAATATGGAAAATTACTAATTTCTGGTACCTAATTGACTTTTTAAAAGAAATTTCACATCACACTTGCTTCCCTGTCCTCCCAGGTCCAGATTTTCAAGAATAGCTCTATGCTAATATACACGTGCACATACATGGCTCATTTTCTCTCAGGGTGTTGGTTGCTAACATTTGCAAACAACCTAGGTCTTCATTATATAATTCATGTTGTACAGTGAATATGTTAAAGTAGCAATAGCTATGGATTGACAATCTTATTAAATGATGAATAGAATCAATGGTCACATGGGCAGCTTAGCAGAAATATGAGTTTTTTAACAGTAGGAAGATGAAAGAGGAATTATGACCTCCCTCCATTTTCATTTTGGATATAGGGGGAAGGAAGAAGTCTTTGACTCATCTAGTCACCCAAATAAAAATGAAAAGATTATCTCTGTAAGAGGGTCTGGCTATATTGGTGAAATCTACAGCTGCTAGCCACAAGGCTTACGTGGCTATTGTGTGTGGATATTAGCACATGTTCACATGTGCGTATAGGTGCCGAGACTAGAAGTGAATTTTGTGTGTCCTACATTATTGCACCCCATGTTTTTATTTTTGTTTGAACCCACCGAGTGTTTTGCTAAGCCTCTAACTTGACATTTCAGTGAGGCTGGCTGGCAGGCAAGCCTTTACAATCCTTCTGTCTCCATCCCTTTCTGTCCTCAGCTCAGGAACACATGGCCATCCCTGCCCTCTGTAGGAGTTCTGGGATCTGGATCATTGTCCTTATGTTTTTGCAGCAAGCACTTGATCCGCCAAGCAATGTCCTCAGCTCCTCTGAGACCTCAGTCCCTGGAATGGTGGATGCACATGGGCAATGGGTCTTCCCTTCTTATGACAGAGATAATCTTTCCTCTTACAGAGATAATCCTTTCATTTTTATTTGGGTGAGTAGATGAGTCAAAGACTTCCTCTTTCCCCGTATATCCAAAATGGAAATGGAGGGAGGTCAGAAGAAACCTGTTTGGAAACGCTTTATATTCTTACCTAGAGGTTTGTCTCCATAGTGATTCTAAATGGAGTGAAGTGACAATGAGCATTATCCATCAAAGTGGCGAATAGTTGTATTTTCCTCTTTACCATTTTCACTAAAGTGTTTTACCCTAAAACTTGAAAAACTGAAAAATGTTAACATATCTACTATCCATGCTTTATTAAGAAGATTAAATAGTCATTATTATATTTCATCCTCACTTTTGTCAAAGAGAAACTTGCAGATAGATGAGAGACCATATCTGGTGGCTTTCTTCTTCTTCTTCTTTTTTTTTTTTCAGAATAAGTCGATATAAATAAATCTCTGTACAGGGAACTGTATTTCATTTGCAGACTTGCTAAAAAGTTTTCTGCATTTCATTTTATACTTCAAATTCAGAACAATGATATTTCATATTTGCAAAATGTCCCTCTCAATATTTTTATGTCACTATATGAAGTAGTATCTTTACTTGTACTACTATATAACATTCCACTACATGAATAAGCTACATGGGTCACAGTTATTTGCTTTTGTAGCTCTACAGACAGATATTTAGGTTACTCCTCTCTTCCACTACAAATCCTGATGCTTCCATGAACACTGTAGCACACATCTCAGGTAACTCTGTGGAATGTTCTCCAGGACAGATACCTACAGGCAGTCTGTTAATAGCAGGAGATTAGGATTTTTCAGATTCTGTGAATGTTGCCAATTCTCCTTCCAAGGTGACTGTTCCTGTTGTCACTCCTAAGGGTAGCTGTCAAGTCCCCATCTTGCCACATTCAGAGTGAAATCTCAATGCTGCCTGCCTCCTTCCATAACACTGTAATTGTAAATTCACATTTCTTTTCTTATTTCATGTGTACACGTGTTTGCCTGCAGGTATGTCTATGCATCACATGCACACTGAGGCCAGGAAAGGGCACCAGATCCACAAGAACTAGACTTAGAGATGGTCGTACTCAGACACATGTGGCTGAGAACTGAAGCCAGGACCTTTACAAAAGCATCAAGTGCTCTTAACCACAAAGCCTTCTCTCCAGCCCTCTGTCACCCTTCTTTTAACTACCCTTCCTTGGATAGCCAATGAAGGTTCTGTGCGTCTTATTGTCGTGAGATAGTACATGGGGCTTCTTTTTCTTTGTATTTTTGTCTTGTTAGTTGTTATTCTTTCTATTTATAGTCAGTGATTTCTATTCTTTAATATCAACTTGAAGGGAATGGTAGTTTCTGTGGTATGAATATTTTCTGAAATGTGTAGCCTCAGACACATGTTAAATCAATTCAAATCTTTACTTTTCCCCTGTTGTAGGGCAGTTCATTTTACTAGTTTCTACTACTACTGCTTTTGTCCACCTGAGTACTGCATTCTAAAATGGTGTTCAAATTCCATGCTTTTATGAACTTCTGAATAAGTGAAGGGAGAGAGGACTTCATGCTGTCTAGAGTAATATTTGGGAAAGGAAGTGATGTATTTTATTTAGTTCTTCTTAATGGTTGTGGGTTTTTTTGGGGGGGGTATTTAATTTTAAAGACTTCGAAGAGTTTCATTAAAAACTGTGAAGTTAACATTATGATTTCAACTTTACTGTCAAGAGACATGGAATTCCGAGGTGACAGACCAAGGAAAAAAAATCTCTGTGAAGCCTATGCACAAGACAAGGTTCAGTGGGGTGTTGATGCCTGCTCTTTCTCCCCGATGGCCCTGCAGCAGTAGCACACAGAGGGCAAGGTGAAGTTCTTCAGGTGTAACTGTAAAATCCTAGGCTTAGTCAGCCCATAGCTTCACTGAGAAGCAGTTTGAATCACTATTTGCCCTGAAGGATCACACCCTCTCAGTGATGTTGCAAAGCAGACAAACCTTCCTGAAGTCTGAGAGGAGAGATTTTTCTGTCTTTCCACACTAAATTCTTAGTGTAACTTGCTGTCTAAAGCTACCGCAGAAACCAAAGGGTAGACATTGTCCCTGCTAATACAGTAACAGATAAAAGGATAAACGGGAATGATTATTCTTTCTGTAGAATAATCTCCCCCAAATCATGGTAGAACAACAAGAAAAGATCTCAACGTTTTGATGAATAGACTGAAGATCTGTTACAAGTTTTATTTTGGAAAATATTCAGAAAGTTTTTTAAGTTCAGTTCAAAATTGTGTTTGTCTATGACTAAAGCTTATTAAATTAATGACTAGTTCTCCAAGTTTATCCAATCGGTACGAATTCTAGTTTATATCTAAACATCAGTATTTCAATAAATAAAATAAAAATTAAATAGAGAAACACCCAAATTCTATAGTTCACAAATGAAATTGCTCACCAATGGTTTGCTTTTATTGATAAAATAAAGACTGGCTCTTAGACATTAAACCTCTCTCCATTGCCCATGCTATTTATAGTAATGGTGACCTCGCTAATGACATTCTTTAAAATTTAATCAGCATTATCAGCATGTCTTCTGTTACTTGCTTAAGTCTAGACAATATGCAAAATAATAAATCAAGCTGTGGAATATAGTGCTTGATGACATTTTTTGTGGAACAAATATTCTCCTCTCTTTTCCAATCTGCCAGGCTGACATTACTGTGCCACAGTTAGATGTGTGGCAGCACAATATTGCACAGCATCCCATCATACAGATGCAAAGAACAGTCTGAAAGTAGGGGGACAGGAAAATGCCAGTAATTTAGGAGGGACAGATTCAAGTATTTACCATTTTTGCTTATAGTATTAACTTTATATTTATAACTTTATGAAATTCTGTTTTTAATAATGGTAATGCTCACTATTGAGCTTACAATACACCTGAAAAATTAACAATTGACCAGTGATCTCCTAGGAGTGGACTCTGTCATATTGCATCTTATTGGTATGTCTTGAAAAACTATGCAACCCATGATTTTTTATTTGATGTATTAATTCAATGTGTTCTCATTTCCTACTATGAGAGATAAAACTATAGCTCAGTATTATTTTTCCTCTCCCTATCTTATCCAGCTTCTAATATTCTTCCTCCAAAACCTCTCCTTGGTCTTCAGTTCTTTGTATGGGCCCCTCAACCAGAATGGGACAAATGAGAATGTATGGTAGGAACAAATCATGTCAAAGACATTTCTAAGGAGAGAGACCAGTGAGTGTGGGCATGTGAGAGAGGATAGAGCCATGAGTATGGCCCTCAGTGCTGCTTGGTCACCTTTGCACATACAAGCAGACTGTTTATAAGAACAATTGTTCTTTGTTTTGATAGAGACTTTGGTTCAACATTATACAAAATGAAGATGCTCAAGTTACATGTTTCCCTGGCTCTGCCCTCCAAAAATTTAATCATCCGTATCAGCATATCTTCACTGATCTAATATCTAACCCATATGTTACTGCTTTTGCATTTCTGTAGTTTATAATTTTGTTCATCTGTAGTCATAGTTAATTTATATATACATATATATTACAATTCTTAATTAGAAATGAATATGTATAGAAGAGTAATTTCATTACCATACATGCATGATTTACTCTTTCTTGTGATCACTAGTCCTTGATAAATTTAGTGTCATCATGTATGTGTGTAACCTATAGCATTATGTCTGTGGCCATAATGAATAGATACCACTCTTTTTTCCCAGCTTTTCTAGGTTATTGTGAAACCTCTGATTATTCTGTTAATTTTTTTCTGCCAGTGACTATTATATATTGAAATATATCTCTCAAAATATGTTTTGAATTTCTAACCTCCAGAATTTCAGAATGTGATTTTACATGGAAATGGGCTTTGCTCATACCTCGACTCTGGCTGGCTGGTTCTACTAAGCTGTTCTGGTTCAAACTTCTCTCTAAGCTGATTCATTCAATAGTCCTTCTCTCAGCTCCTCACTGAATTGCTCTGATTGGCCTCAAATTCACTTGGGCACTATGTTCTAATCTTTTGCTTCCTTCTCACTCTCTAGCTTCAACTGCGTCTGCTGACCTACACTGACCTGCATGAAACAATTGTTTAAAGGACAAACATTCATGTGATTTATTTGTTAAAGTGAACAGAATTGAAAGGGTCTAAATTTTAGTAGATACAGCTTTACACTACATAAGAAAATTTGTTTGCTTATTTTTAAAGTTGTTTTCTATTTAAAGAGTTGGCATCCACATTTTTCTGGTCTGTTTGGGGTGGTTTTCCAATGTATGGAAACCTGTTCCTCAAACAAACATGACAGGAGACTGTTATCTTTATTTCAATTGACAGCAGTATGGTCTCCCTCCTTTGTGGAAATGCAAAAATTTTATGTAAGGATAAGAGCAGAATAGAAGTTCTCAAAGGATGAGACGTGTTGTAGCTGCTGCTGAGATAATGGAAGCATCAGTACTTAGAGTCTGGACATTCTCCATAAACTTGGGCTTCTGTCTGATAAAGTAAAATATTTGGGCTTTAAAGATTAATATTAAAAGAACAGAGGATAAGTCCCTTCATCATGATGTGAAATGCAGGAAAAATCTGTTGCTTTTGAGTTTTATAATTCTGTGGTTTAAGTAACAAATATTATAGGTTAAAAATATATTACTATGAAAATTTAAGTAGATTTCTTGAGCAGAAAGGAAAGATTTACTGGCTGTAGTTTTATATCGTCATTGTTATTATCTGAATCTTGTCTTGTATTCCGGCATGATCCTAGTCACAAAGTGTAACATGCTACTTTCTTAGAGACACAGAAACAGCACCATGTGCCAAAATCACATTAAACCTCCCTGTATAACTCCTCTGGATGCTCAGTATCCTGAAAGTCTATTTTTGTACTAAAGCTTTCACATACTCCCAGGACTTTCATTCTGCTTGAGTTCTGTCCTCATAATGGATGTTTCTACTACGCCGAGTTTGCTGAAATTAGGCTGGTCACTCCCATGTTTCAAATACACATGGCCCTTCCTGTCATTTTCTCTCTTCTGCATATCTCAGGACTAGATAGTTCAGAACTTAGCTTCAAAGCCATTTCCTTATCAAAGCCTTCTAACCACCCTCTTCCCCCCTTTATGCTTTCCTCAGACTCTGTAGAGGTTTTAGTGATGTCTGCCTGCCAATCATTGTTCCTTGGGCCAACCTCATGTCAGGGACATGATAAAGTATACAAATAATTTATGTAAGGGAGAAGGACAAAAATGAGTTATTATTTTTTTACATAAAATATGTTATTAGACTGAATTGTATTTTAAGCACTAGTAACTGATAATACAAAGCAACAAAATACACATAGTGTCACTTTTCCATCTTTTGTGTTTCTATATTCAAAATGCATTAAATCAGCCCTGTTGATTTTCCGACTCTTTTCAGGCTGACCTTGCTTGAAATTGGAAGCATTTTTAGGATAATTTATGCATCAAGGAAAGAATATAATGCTCTGGTGATGCAAGACCCTGAGGGTAGACTTTTAAAAGTAAAATATTCATGAAGCTTAAGTACAAAAAACATCAGTGTTTCTGTGGTGTTTCAACGGTGTGTTCCAGTACAAGAGAATTGTAAAAAGCAGGATATGAGAAAATACAAACAGTTAGGACAATAAATGAGACAGACCCTCAAGATGTGTTCTTTCCACTCTAGTTTTGAAGTACTGTGCTCCTGAATGTATAAATGGGTTCATAATGGGTTATAGAAGTTCCCCCACAATCACTATAAAATTGGTATTAAGAACCCATACAGGTTTGGATAACCCTACGTGTGTGAGTGTAACTTTTATTCATGTCTAGACAACAGAACTGAATGAAATTTCTTCTGTTATTTGTATAACAAAGAGAAGGTAGGACAGTAAGTCTTCAATTCATGATGGGTTTTTGTGAGGCTTCAGTTCCTTCAGCTGCAAGCTTTACCTCTCTTTCTCATTCAGAGCTACATATTCTCAGATAATCTGAACTGTGCTAGAAGACACATAATGAAAGGGGGATCAGGAAATAGTTGATAAATGTAGTAATAATCAATTAAATACTTAAATCAATCATGGTGGCTATCTGCCCCAATGACATGGGTTCTTGAATCACACACAGAGACAGACACAGACAGACACAGAGACAGACACACAGACACAGACACAGACAGACATAGACACAGGCACAGGCACACGCACACGCACGCACATACACATACACACACATACCCTGTTCCTACATGCTGGCTGGCACAGGCACAGGCACACGCACAGGCACACGCACACGCACACACGCACACACACACACACACACACACACACACACACACACACACACACACACACATATACCTTGCTCCTACATGCTGGCTATGCTCTCTGCCCTGCACCTTCTCAGGTATGGCATCTTTCCTCTCTTTCTCCCAGCATAGAGGAGCTCCTTCTCCCTTTATCCCTAGCCCCAACCCTAAAACTCCTGCCCATCTGCCCAGCCCAGACATTGGCTGCCAGCAATTTTACTTACCAATAAGAAACAGCTGGGGTAGTGTCCCTCAGTGTCTTACTTGTGGACATATGGATTCCCATGCAAACAATTTTGAGGACCCAAGTTAACATAATACAAACAGCAATCATGTAGAAAGTTGTAGAAACTTTAAAGCTAAAACAGGGTAAGAATTAAGAGGACCCTAACATGATAAGAGACATTTTCATAGGATCTACCCCAGGCTTCATCTGTTCTGTATCATACTTTTTGTTCTAATTTTTTATTAAAAAGATTTTGAAAATGTTTGGCAGGACTCTGGTGTTGGATATCATATTATACCCAGTTCTCCCTCTACCTGTAGTTAATGCTCAGAGTAGAGAGACTAAAGCAAGCAGTAAATAAGAACCACAGGATGTTTGAACATACAATAGTTTAATTGTTAATTAAATGTTAAATCTTGAACATTTACTGTCACTCTTGTGTCTGTGTGCTGTGTGTGTGTGTGTGTGTGTGTGTGTGTAGGAATACACATCTATGTCTGCTTGTGTTATGGTCAGAAGTCAACGTTGGGTGTCTTCCTTTCTCACTCTCTATTTTATATGTTTTCTCTTGAGACCCAGTCTCTCACAATGAAGATCAACACTAGGGTGGGGTGACTAACACAACTCTTGGTTTTTCCTGTAGTTTTTGGGAGATCTGAACTTCAGACTCAAGAGTACTACCCACTGAGAAATCAGTCTCTTAGTTGCTATTTTTGAAATAGGTGAACTGCTGTTTTTGACATTGTTTGAAGTTTGAGGTAGAGACTCATCTAAACCAATAATGACAATTAGGGTTCTGTCTTACCTTATTCTTCTTTTAAGTATAAATCATATGTGATTGTCATAGAAAATTCATGTCTACCTCACATCCTGTATTCAACTAACTCTCAGCATGTAGTAGAGTTGTGTGAATAGCCAGATTATGCATAAACCTAATTTTTTATATAACCAAAGATAGTCACAAAGGGAGCACTTGGGAATTTGAAGCAGGTCATTCTAAAGTTCAAAGCTAACCTAAGCTATATTGTCAGGTACTATCTCAAACATTAAATAAAAGAAAACAAAATTGTATCAAAGTAAAACTGAATAGAATATATAAATGATAGTGATTTTAAAGAAGTGAAAGTGGAAAACATTACAGTATTTTAAACTAAATTTCTAATTTCTAAGATTCTTAATTAAATTTTAATCCTCAACTATGTTTATTAAAGTATAATTTAAAAGTAGTATATTACTATAATATACAATGTGATACTTTAAAACCTCTGCACATATTACATACCTTAGAATGTATAAAGTACATATGTACATATTTGCAAACATTAAAATTAAGCTATTAACATTAATAATTAAGCTATTTGTTATTATTAATTCATTCATTTTATTATGTTGGTAATACAATGGTATAATAATATAATCATGTCATATTATTATTATAAATAATAATTAAATTGTTCATTATTAATGATAATTTAAGCTATTACTAGTTCATAGAGGCACATGCACTGCTAGCATACTATAATTATTGATGACCTTTAGTGTATTTTATCAGTTTTTAAAATGTACTGTGGCTTTTATTGCACAATCGATGTTGCACCATAGAGGTCTCAGCATCCTCATCAAGCTCTCTCTGCTGTTGACCAATTTCCCATTTCCACCTTTCCAGGCCCCAGCCCTGCCTCTGGTGGGCTCTATTCTGCTTTCTGCATGTATGAGTTGAATATACTAAATCCCACATATGCACATTATTCTTCTGTTACCCATGTGTGGATACTTAGGTCGAATTCACATGAAGACATCACTGACCAGGATAGGGAGTTTATAATGTGGTTGATTTGTGTTTCCTTTGGGAAATGTAGGATCCATATGTGATTTGAGAAGCCTCCATACAATATTTCCATAATGAATGTACTCATTGAACATTGTCCCCAACAGTCTACAGAGTACTCTTTTGTCCATATGTTTAACAAGACTTGTTACAGATTGCTGATCTGATAATAGCCATTTCTGTGTGTAAAGAGACACAGTATTATCATTTTAATTTGTGTTTCCCTTGGCCCTTTTTCAACTCAGAGCTTCAGTGCACTATTTCCTCTGAGATACCCCTCTAAATTTCCCTGCAGTCAAATCTCTTTCCCAGCCCCTTCCTTCTCTCTAGTTTTATTCTGTTTTACTCTAAGTACAGCCCAGAGGTGATCAGTGTGTATGGTATCAGCATCAGAGACTTTCAAAGATTAGGATACAGTCTGGGTCAAGATCAAAATGCTGCATACCTGTTACACCACTTACTGCTCTAGTGAAGAATTCAAAAAGAGGAGTACTACTAAGTTTTGGTAAGTTACCTCCAAGAAGTACACTGACTATGATGCTGTCACGGGTCTCTCTGGTACCCCTGCCCTCAGCACAGCAGCACCATCTCAGGAGTGTGGTCCCAGCCAGCATCTTCAGTCTATCATCACACTCACTGTGGACAAGATCTTTTCAGGTGCTGTCTAGCCCCACAGCTCCCACGGTAGCCATCCAGATGCAGACACACTAGAAATATAATCTTGCTTTGCTATTAAATGTAAAAATAGAATTTATTTCACATTATCTCAAGAAATATCCCAAATACTTTTAAAAATCAATTTTTACGTATTGGACCAATTGCAGTATTGAGCATTTTTATGAACATTGATACTCAGTAATCAGCCAAAAGATTAATGTTCTGTTACTCTTTTTCTTTTAAAATATAGTAATTCTGTAAATTCATTGAATGAAGTTTGACAGATGGTTTTCCTATGTAGCTGGGGCTAGTGTGCAACTAGTTATTCAGACTAGACTGGCTCCGATCTCATAGAGATCCTCCTGCATCTGCTATAATAGTATTGGGATTACAAGTATAAACCACCAAGCTGGCTATAAAATATTATTTTATTACATGCTAGTATTTTTCATGTAATTGTTTTTGTGAAAGAAATAGCTTTTGCAAAAAAATCTCCTTGTACCAAGGTCAAATCTAAGTGGATTAAGGAACTCCACATAAAACCAGAGACACTGAAACTTATAGAGAAGAAAATAGGGAAAAGCCTCGAAGATATGGGTACAGGGGAAAAATTCCTGAATAGAAGATCAAAGGCTTGCGCTGTAAGATCGAGAATCGATAAATGGGACCTCATAAAGTTGCAAAGCTTCTGCAAGGCAAAAGACACCGTCAATAAGACAAAAAGACCACCAACAGATTGGGAAAGGATCTTTACCTATCCTAAATCAGATAGGGGACTAATATCCAATATATATAAGGAACTCAAGAAGGTGGACTACAGAAAATCAAATAACCCCGTTAAAAAATGGGGCTCAGAACTGAACAAAGAATTCTCACCTGAGGAATACCGAATGGCAGAGAAGCACCTGAAAAAATGTTCAACATCCTTAATCATCAGCGAAATGCAAATCAAAACAACCCTGAGATTCCACCTCACACCAGTCAGAATGGCTAAGATCAAAAATTCAGGTGACAGCAGATGCTGGCGAGGATGTGGAGAAAGAGGAACACTCCTTCATTGTTGGTGGGATTGCAAGCTGGTACAACCACTCTGGAAATCAGTTTGGCGGTTCCTCAGAAAATTGGACCAGAGGATCCAGCAATACCTCTCCTGGGCATATATCCAGAAGATGTTCCAACTGGTAAGAAGGACACATGCTCCACTATGTTCATAGAAGCCTTATTTATAATAGCCAGAAGCTGGAAAGAACACAGATGCCCCTCAACAGAGGAATGGATACAGAAAATGTGGTACATTTACACAATGGAGTACTACTCAGCTATTAAAAGGAATGAATTTATGAAATTCCTAGGAAAATGGATGGATCTGGACGGCATCATTCTGAGTGAGGTAACATATTCACAAAGGAACTCACACAATATGTACTCACTGATAAGTGGATGTTAGCCCAAAAACTTAGGATACCCAAGATATAAGATACAATTTGTTAAATGCATGAAACTCAAGAAGAACAAAGACCAAAGTGTGGACACTGTGCCCCTTCTTGGAATTGGGAACAAAACACCCATGGAAAGAGTTACAGAGATAAAGTTTGGAGCTATGAAGAAAGGATGGACCATCTAAAGACTGCCATATCCAGGGATCCATCCCATAATCAGCTTCCAAACGCTGACACCATTGCATACACTAGCAAGATTTTGCTGAAAGGACCCAGATATAGCTGTCTCTTGTGAGACAATGCCTGGGCCTAGCAAACACAGAAGTGGATGCTCACAGTCAGCTATTGGATGGATCACAGGTCCCCCAATGGAGGAGCTAGAGAAAATACCCAAGGAGCTAAAGGGAACTGCAACCCCATAGGTGGATCATTATTATGAACTAACCAGTACCCCAGAGCTCTTGACTCTAGCTGCATTTGTATCAAAAGATGGCCTAGTAGGCCATCACTGGAAAGAGAGGCCCATTGGACTTGCCAACTTTATATGCCCCAGTACAGGGGAATGCCAGGGCCAAGGGGTGTGGGTGGGTGGGTGGGGGACTGGGGGGGGGAGTGTATTGGGGACTTTTTGGATAGCATTGGAAATGTAATTGAGGAAATTACCGAATAAAAAAAAATAATAATATCTACAGCAGTGGATAGTTTGTAATATATTTTACTCCACAGATTCACCATTGGCCCAGGTTATCCTCACCCCACCGAGTATTGCCTAACAAACCAAGAATATTCATTTAAGAGTAAATTTTATCATACTGTTTGGCAGTTAACTTGAACATTTTCCTAAAATAGTAATGGTAGCAATTCTAGCAAACATAACACCAAGCTTGGTTGATATATGCTAGATGTTGATATAGACACTTTTGGTATATTCACTATGTTATTACTAATTACCATAGGTGGGAAGGAGTTGGTGTTTCTTGTTTCTCACTTTTCAGGTGATGAAACTGACACCCACTACTCTGTGCGACTAAGATAATCCCAAGAGTAAAAGGAGCTGGCTTATGCAGAGAAACTCCCTGTCATGCCTGCCATAAATAGATACAGTGCTAGCCACTTATTTCTCTAAAGAAATAACAGTTGATCTCTCCTTTGACAGTTTTTAAAATGTATAATATAAAGGAATTTCTAATTTCTATGTAAATTTTATAATTTGTTTCTAAAACATAATTCACCCACCTTCTTGGGGAGCAGAACTGTTTATTTAACATGCCATGATAAATCAGAGTCGCTGCAGAGTAGAAGAATGTTTTTTATATACATAAAGCTGAGCAATGAATACTTAGTTGATTATAATTTCTGTTAAAGCAGCAATATTTGCTAAGAAGAGTTTTTGAGGGTCAGCATACTGGTTTGTAGTTGCACATGAATAATTCTTACCATATAGACACAATAATGAGTTTCTTTAATGACAGGGATACGTTCTGAGACATGCACTAGGCAAGTGAACCACTGTGAAAAATATTTTCAAGTGTACATATACAAATGAAGGAAGTGACAATATTACTTAGAAATATGTCACAGAGTACTGCTACTCTTTTTGATGATCAATGGTCAAAGTGTTAGAACACAGGGCATCCCTAGATTGTATTGCTTTTCTTGTGCAAATTAAACTCTAAAACATTGTTTGATACAACACAAAAAATCAATACAAATTACAGAATATCACCATGCCTTCCACACCATGCTGTTGAGAATTAAATCTAATTGAATCTATTCGATACATTCAATGTTAAATAAGATGAAGAGCAACAGAAATGGGGATCTGAGCTGAGGACTGTGTATCTACTTTTAAGGAAAATCCTTCTATTTGTACAGAAGTATGTAAATTGCAGTACCTATTCAAAGTGTGATGAACTATAACTAAACTGAACGCTTTATAATTTGTGTCAACACAGTTAATGAAAATGTCTGGAATTGTGTCTAAATAACTAACAACCCTCCACTCATGGACATCATCTAGGGCTTTGGAAGCAAAGAATCACCATCTTTGAAATGTCCTTCCTAGATATTGTCTGGCCTGGACTGTGGTTGGCAAGACCCCTGGAATACTATGACATTGGCTCTCATAGATCTCCCTGATGCAGCCTTAGTGTTCTCATTCTGCTTCAGCTTGGGCCAAAGATATCTGGGTAATAAATTACAGGAGTCATGTTTTTATGTTGTTTTTTTTTTTCTTAATTCCTTGAAGTAGGTGTTAAAACAAAACAACAACAAAAAGAATCAAACCCACTGTATAGAAATTTTTAGAAGGCACAATGGCCATGAGCACAAGTGTACAGGGTTCTGACTTCTTGGGTGACTATTTTTTTCTTTTAGCTTTAATATTTAGCTTTCTTGCCAGTGAAACTTTCTCTAAGAAAATAGTACATTCACACCTTCATGTAATTGATGCAACCAGAGGAACAAGAGAGAAAAAAAAATGTCAGTGACCCAGCAGAATTTGAATGCATCTCTAGGTATACACAAAACCTTTCTACACTGCACTTGATATGTGAAAACTGACATGATGGTGTTATGTGTTGTGTGTGCATATGCACACTTTCCCATGTAAGCACAATGTCTTATGGGCCAAAGAACAGAAACAGAATTTGAATGTACAGCCACCCTCTACTCCATTACTGTGAGGCTCGGATCCTCAACACCCTTAATCAGTAACACCAGAAAATACATATTTTCTTTTCTTTTACTGTCTACACTTATGGTTGAGTGAAATTATATTTAACTCCTCTGTATTTTTGGAAGTTTTCTGTACTTCTCGTTTAGTCACTTTTCTATTTGTGAAAATGGTAAAGATACTCTGAAATAAGGATCACATTGAATAAATTGTATGAAAATGGAGTTTTATTTAGCCCCATAGAATATATTAATATTTTACACATACTCACAGGGCAGCATTTAAGGATGGGGCAGTCCAAAGTAATCCTTTTATTTTAGTCCTTCATTTTAAGCAGGGGATAGATATTTATTTTACACATCTTTATCAAATGCCAGGGGCCATGAACATGGATCAGCATGGGCATCTGGCCCCCTGACTTCTTCCACAGTGTCCTTTTCAATGCCTTTCTCCCCAGTATTTTTTATTCAAAACAGAAAGTAATAAAGTTAAAAGCCTTAATGAAGTAACAGCAAAAGACTTCATGTAACTTTATTTTTTTTTTCAAAGTCTATTTTTAGTGATAGTTCTTCATTCCTTTAATCTCCCTTTTAGCCTACCACCCACCAGAGGTAGTGGAAACGAAAGGGCATGGAGACGTGGATCTGTTTAGAAAGGATTCTTTCGAGCAAATCCTATCTGTGTTGTCAGGAAATAAGCAGTTCAGTTCACAGGAGTCAGCAGGGGCAACTCAATCCACTTGCAAACACTTTATGGATATACCAGCAGTCCACTTTGATAGAGTTGGGATAGTAAACATGAATTCGCAGTGGTGACACTACTTAGCAGAGACAGCCAGGCCTCAAACTCTGTTGGAGTCTGCCGGGGGGTCGGGGGGACCAGGGCCAACAGGAATGCCAGGAATTGTTCTTGGCTGTGCCGCTTTCAGGGAAGTGAAAATCAGTGAAGACATGAGACCAAGAAGCTTTGTACAGCTACCTCTATAAGCAAGCCTCAAGCTCTGTCTCTACCACTGTCCATAGAGTTCTGTTTGTACTCCCTCCAAATGTAATGTGTCCTCCATGGGCCTTGCCTCACCACTGTGTATTGCCTCAGTACATGCCTCAGTCTCAGTTGACATCACTCTCCCAATCAGACCGAGTCTGTAGAAGCAGTAAGAATTCGAATAGCACCAGAAGTTTTTTGGTGTGTTTCTCTATGGAGTCTCCAAAAATGGAGCTCAACTAAACAAAGTAAGGCAGACCAAGACATGTGTGTCATTAGTGAAGAATTCTTCATCATGTGTCCTCTCACATGTTTGCTTTAGCAGAAAATCCTTTCACCTGTCTCTGCTTCAGATAAATGTTCTTTCAAGAGTTTGCCTTAGCCTTTCACCTGTGTCCACTTGAGTGAAATGTTCCTTCATGTGTTGGCCCCCCAAAACACCAGCATCCAATACAACTAACTTTCCAAAGAACTCTTAAGTTTTTGCTTCACTTCCATATGCCATAAACTAGGTAAGTGAGATAATGTTGCACACTAATTGTAATGGAATAAATAAATTTGACCTGAGGTAATGGTGTACCTCCAGGGCTCAGAGCAACATATATTCTAGACAGAAAAAGGCAGAGTATTTTCTTTAAAGAAAAATCCAAGAGACTTAATGAATTATCTCAAAATTAACAAATGTGCTACTCTGAGAAATTCACAGAAATGTACATCTTCCAAGAAATTTGTTATTTTCCAGTGGAAAACATATATACTCTGTCTGCCGAACTAAGAGCAAACTCCTTAGCATTGTCTACATAGCCTTTCCTACCCATTCACAAGATGTCCCATACCTATGTGAACAGTAAGTAACACACATGCATAGTCATATTCCTCATCCTATAACTTTGGTACCAGCTGTATAAAATAAAGGTAAAGCTAGGCCTTATGGGAAAAAAAGTTATATGTTAAAAATGGGTAAATAGTCTGTACCCACACAGAGACTAGGGCATGAATTTATGCTTATACTGTACTTCCTTTCACTGACAATTGTTCTTTACTGAGCAGAGATTCCTCAGAAATCATGCTCTCTGTGACAGTTTCCCAAGCAGAATGAAAACATGCCCAAGTTGTTGCCAAAGCTCAGTATCTGATCCTCATCTTTGCATTTCCTATATTGGGAATGCTACAAAAGGTCAGGGTGGATCAGCCTTCAGAGATCAGGAGAGGTCATTGGGACTTACAGCCAGGTGGTAAATACTTGAATCGCTTAACTATAATTACAAATACAATTATAAAACTGACTAGAAATGCTTATTATTCTGTGTATTTCTCCCTTGTAGGCAAATTTACAAACTACAATCAGAAATTTGTCTCAGGATAATTAGGTCTAGTCATTGACAGTAGGAAAGAAACCTCAGTCTTCCATTCACCTTGGTGAGCTGGACTTTGGTAAGATCTTTATTTAGATTACCTCATTTTGTTTTCACAATATTCCTTCAAGAATAGCTGTCATCGAGGAATAACAGACTCAGAAAGTTTAGGGAATTTGATCATTCTTTAAAAGCTTGCAAAAGTCAGAACCAGAATTTAAAAGAAAAGTCACCAAGTCCAAGCAAAAGGTCCCAATGATCCATGCTACCTCCCAAACATGACACAGTAACGCTGGAGTTGAGAAGAATCTTGAAAACACCAATGACTCACTAAAGAATGTTACCAAATGGTATCCCATGGTTAAAATCCATTTCCACTATGCACTGTAACTATTGTGTCAATCCTATGCTGTAGGTACTCTTATCATCATTTTGCAGAAAACTGAGGCTCAAAAAAATGAACTTCAAGGCTATAAAGCTAACAAGCAGCATTGTTCAGGAAGGATTTAGTCCCTGTGTTTAACTGATGCAGCCGTTATCTTGCTGATATCTTTTTTCCAAGCCAGGCACATATATCGGGTAGTAATGACACCTCTTGTTATATGTCAGGCCTGATCTTACATGTGTATGCACTACTTACTGAATCTCCCCGCACTACTGCAACGAGGCTATATATGTCTTTTTTGAGGATAAGCAGGGTTAGTCGGATGAAGTTAGTTGGGATGCTCCTAAGAACACTCTGTGGAAACTATTTTGACCAATTCTAAATTTAACAAGAAGACAAGTCCCTAGACTTTACAGATTCTTGAAATGAGCCTGTGGTACAGCAGGAATATAAACCAGACAGGCAGAGAGGGCCATAGCTCTCCATACCCCTGCCTGTTGCCTGATCTTAATAGCAAATGACAACTAGCTTTATAGCCTGATGCGTTCAATTTCACTTTTGCAATATTTGAGCTACAGGCAGTTGTTTATCTGTCCCATAGACAACTCAGAAAAATGAAGCAAAGGAGATGTATTCCTCAAAGGACAAGATCATGTGTGTTGTCACCTCTGTTGCTATTGTTTAAATACACATAGTCTACGAAGGAAGATGACAGGTGTTTCCAATAAAGCTTCACTAGCACATCTAATTTCAGTCTTGTCTCCTAAGATACAATCACCTGCTTTGAAAGAACTTCTATGTTCATAGTAATGGGGCCTGTCATCAATAAAGCAGACAAGAAGACAAAGATCAACCCACCTTCTGAAAGCTGTTTTGAGAAATCATAGAAATGTGAATGTCCCAGTGACATTTAGGAGGATACAGTGCACAATAGAACGTGCTTCAGGAGAAGGTGACCTGAAGCCAATCAAATCTGCTTTCAAAACTGGTTTACAGACATCTTCCACTATTCATTCATAAGAGCATACTGTGGGAACAATTTTGATCAGTTCTCAACTTAACAAGGAGAACTGTCCCTAGAGTTAATACTGCTGACACAGAGGAACTTGTTAAAGAAGGAAAAATACCATGAACTCTGGGAAAAGAATTTTGCATGTAATCCTGAAGTCACGACAAGCCAGGAAAAGAAGCAGAATTGGAAGCTGCACGATGTTATGTCGTGTCAGGTGTCCATGTCAGAAAGCTTATGGAAATATCATTAGGAGTTCCGACATTAATAAGGTGAAGATGAAGTTACAGGAAAAGGAAGCTGTCAAAATTGGACTGGGAACACACAATCACACTGAAGAAGAAAGTGGCTAGGAGTCTGTGAAGATTGCTACACATCTCCAAGGAGCTTTCTGGTAACAATGAAAACACCCAAACGATAAAAAGTCACAATGTGTACATAAGAATGAGGGTCAAATATAATTTACATGCCTAAGAACAGTGCCAGGGACTAGGGACTAGGGACTAGGGACTAGGGACTAAGAAACATGGAATTGAGAAAAAAATCTAAAGACATTTTTCAGTGTCACAAAGGATAATAAAAGGAAGCCCTGCTCTTCGGAGCTGAGGATGAAAGATGACCAAGAGACAGCAAGTAACATTATTTTATTCCATCTGCTCCTTCTTTAGACAGGAAACAAAGGTATATTTTCCTCTAGGTTGGAAATGATCCCCAAGTGTGAGTATTTGCCATATGTTTGATTATAGCCTGCACTCTTAGGGGAACTTGAAACTGACATTGAACAAATTCTAATGTGTTACCATTATTTAAAAATAAGAATATATACCAATCCCTATTATGTGGTCTATGCATACCAACATACGTCCTCTTTGCATCAATTCTACCATACTTATAATCATCTCACATGTATAGAGAATAGAAGATATATGTTACATATATGAGAGAACCTTCGACTTCAACATCTATCTGCTCAGTGCTTCAACATCTATCTTGCATATCTTTTTCTTATTGATTTTGGAGTTGTAGTTCTAGCTTATAGTTCATGAATTTTTTATATTATTACGTATATATACTACTTAGTCAAAGAATCTTATGCTCTTTAGGCACAAAACTGACCCCAGAGACTATATTGTCTTGATAGACTCTGTGATTTCGGAAATGATGTAAAGAAGAAAGAGAAACAAAAATTAAGGGGACATGTTACATAGAAAAAAATCTGTAAGTAAGAAGATGAATATCTCCCTTGAGGATAAAAATTGTACATTACCAATTTCTGTGATAATTGTCTCTCACAGTTCCAATAATGATTTAAAAAATATATTGGATATTTTCTTTATTTACATTTCAAATGTTATCCCCTTTCCTGCCCCTGAAACCCTCTATCCCATCCCCCCTTTCCTGCTTCTATGAGGGTGTTCCCCCACCCACCCACACACTCCTGCCTTCCTAACCTTGAATTTCTCTATACTAGGGCATCAAGCCTACATAGGACCAAGGGTGTCTCCTCCCATTGATGCCGGACAAGGCCATCCTCTGCTACATATGCAGCTGGAGCCATGGGTCCTCCATGTGTACTCCTTGGTTATTGGTTTAGTCCCTGGGAACTCTCGGGGTTCTGGTTAGTTGATATTGTTGTTCTTCATATGGGGGTGGCAAACCCCTTCAGCTCCTTCGGTCCTTTTTCTAAATTCCTCCATTGGGAACCCCGTTGGGGACCCTGTGTTCAGTCCAATGGTTGGCTGTGAGCATCCACCTCTGTATTTGTCAGGCTCTGGCAGAGTCACTCAGGAGACAGCTATATCAGGCTCCTGTCAGCATGCACTTCTTGGCATCTACAATATTGTCTGTATTTGTTGACTGTATATGGGATGGATCCCCAGATGGGGCAGTCTTTGGCTGGCCTTTCTTCTAAAGACTTAATATATAATTTATATGTATAATACGTATAATGTTAAGACTACTTCTTCTAAGATTGATTCTATGAATGGATGGATGGATGGATGGAGGGAAGGAAGGAAGGAAGAAGAAATGGGCAGATCTATGTATAACAGATTAATCTAAGTCTAGACATACAGATTTTTCACTGCACACACATACAGTGATTAAACCCATTATCTTCTGGCTATCATTATTAAGTGGTGAGTGATCTTTTAATCATAAAAGACCTGGGTTTTTCCTTCTATAATCTTCACTTCTCAATTAAGTAGGTTAAGTTAATATATTGTTAACAACATCTAAAAATTGTTAGTGGTGTATTATAAAACATTCCTTTCTTTATCAAAATACTGTGGGGTGAGCATTCTGCTCCTTCCCTTCAATCTACCCACCATGGCTGTGGGCTGGCTCTTCTCCTGTGCTTCAACTTTATGGTCTGTTGGGTTGTGTGAGTTCATTCCATAACGTTCTCCATTCCAGGTGATTGATGTCCACTAGTGCCACTTTTTCTTGACTGTAAAGGATGGCTCAGTTTTATGACTAGTAGTTGACACTGAACATTGGCTGAGGGCTCAGTGAGACTGTGTCCCTAGGCAGCTTACAAGTTATTTGCTTAGGGTCTCATACCATTATGGTGTGATTCCTAGAGGTCAGAGCCCAAGGACAGGTGGCAGGAAGAGGGCTGGAAATATTTATTTCCTCTAAGACTCCCCTAGCAAATTTGCCTTAGCCTCATTTTAGCTTTATTCTCTTAGTTAAGAGGACAATCTGTGGTGAAATACACTCTATTTCTAAACAGAGGAGAGTAAAATCTTTGGTTCATAGGCTGGAGAACCTCTTGCTTTCAATTTGACAGTTTTAGAAGGTAAATATGTACATATCTGTAAACCGTCATATCAGTATCATCACAGCGATTTCCATCTAGAAGTGACATGTCAGAACTGGAGAAATGGCTCAGTGATTAAGAAAGTTTGCTGCTCTGTCAGAGGTTTCAAGTTTCATTCCCAGCTCCCACATCAGGCAGCTCAGAGCTGCCTGTATATAACTCTAGATCCAGGAGAGCCCTGTGTCTGGCCTCTATAAGGACCCAAACTCAAATGCACATACCCACATAGAGACATACTTAATTTAAAATAAATATGTTACCAAAAATGTGGCATATCCTCTGCAACTCTGAATGTGTTTTGTTCTAATGGGTTAAATGAGAGCACCTGGCAGCAGAATTCCAGTCTTGAGAGGGCAGACCCTGAGCTTGTTAGGAGGGCACAACTGTAGCGGATGTCAGTGCTCAGTGGTGAGTGGACTCATCACGGTACATTCCAGCACACACCAGCAATGCCTCTGTAGATCATTCCTCAAGACAGGCAGATCAACCTTTGCATGGATTGCCTCCTGCCCACACTTCCAATTTGTCTCCTTCATTCAAATGCTGCTGCTATCTCCGTCAACCAACAACTTGGCTCTGACATCAGCAGAAATGCCTTTACTGTAAGAAGACTCCTTTCCTAGTGGTTGGATTTTTAAAAAACAGACACGAGAAAATATTTATACGATCTCAACCGAAGTATTTGAATACCACATAAAACTTTTAGACTAAAGCACCTCATTTGAAGGGCAAAGGCAGCCTGACCTTCTGTCTTTAGCTTGTGTTTGTTGATTGCTCTTTTTGTCTGGGTGTTGCATCACTTCTGATTGACACAAATGCTATATCTTCGATGTTGTCCCTTTGTCATTCTTATCAAGTATTAACTTCTCAGTATTATTTGTAGGATATGTAGAAGTCCATGCCTGGACCCAGGTCTCAGATTCCAGTATAGAATATATGCTTATTTCTTGCTCTTCTTATTTTGGCCATTTCAATGTGAACATGTTTCCTCAAAGGATACACTTTGGTTTTAATTATTTTTTCTACTTTACAAACAACTAAAGTGTAAATCTCTACTTTTATTATGGTTAGCTTCTTTTTGGGAACACTTTTTATGGCCCTTTTCCTTAAATTATTAAATTGAATCTGAGCTCATTTTATTCTGGCTCTTCAACTCACAAAAGCACTTAAGGGGATGATTTAACCAATGTGTAACACTTGACTGTCTTGTCCTTTTTACATATTATAAATCATATTAATGATGAGCAAAATAGCTTATAATTACATTGTATTAAAATATCTATAAAACTCGGAAGAAGTGGGATAAATAGGAAAATTGAAATTCCATTTCTCAAGCTCTGACACATATTCTTCCTTTTCTACTTTTGTGCATATTTTTCAGTGAAAAGTCACTGTAATTATTTGTTCATTTTACAAGTGTTTTTTACTTGACAGCATTTTATTAGCATTTCTTCTTCATAATAAAATGAGCCTTTTGTGTGTAGTTTTTTTCACGTTAAAAGAAGGCCAATATCATTACAAGGACAATTCATGTTTTACTTGATGGTCTGATTCTAAAGTCCTAAACTTGATTCTAACTTTTCTGTGCATTAAAATAATGAAATACAATTCATATTGGAAGTGGTTATTATGAAGGTATAATATAGGGGTATATATATATATATATATATATATATATATAGTATTTCAGTTAAATTCCACTTAAGCGTGAAACTTTTTGGTGTGAGGTGATGATTTTCTAAGACATTGATAATATAATAATGGGCTTGACTGTCTCTTCCCATATCACATCCTTCAAAACAATTCTAACCTTCTTTATAATTTTTAGCAGTCTAATAGATAAAAATACATACTCACCAACCTTCAATTCCCTTTGCATTTATTTATCCTGCATACATGGAGATGAGTTGGAGGTTCATGTTTGTCAAAGCATACATATGGAAGCCAGAGAACAGATAACATGTTGTAGAGGGTTTGTCTCTACTATGTGGGTTCCAGGAATTGCACCCAAGACTTGCTTCTTGGTGGCAGGTGCCTTTAACTGCTGAGTTATCTTGCAGGCTCCTAAAATTGCTTTGTATTTCTTGGATTATTTTGTCCTAGTTAATTATTTATTAGCTGTTCAGGAGTATTTTCTTATGACTTCATGATAAAAATATAAATCTATTCTATGTGCTGCAATGTTGAAAACATTTCTAATTTTATCTTTATGTTTTTCCTTTTTACAAAACCACAGACTTTTGAATTATTAATGTAATCAACCTATTAGTTTTGCAATTTTAACTATTGTATTAATAAGATCTTTAAAAATTATATCAATATAATATTTCATGTTGTTTCATAGAATATGATTTTATGCTAATGTTTTCATTTAATTATTAAAAAGTTCAGGGTTATATCTGATATAGGTATGAAATAGGAGCCTGACTTTATTTCATCAAAACTTGGTTGTTCAAGTTCCAGTTTCTGAGTCATCCATTCTTTCCCACCTTGTGATGTTTAAACATGAATGTCTGATTGATGGGATTTAGAATTGCCATGGAAACAGATCTCTGAACATATCTGGTACAAATCTTTAGATTAGGTTAAATATGTGGGACACACTCTAATTGTGTGTGGAACTATTGCCTGGGCTGAGGGCTGAGAGTGAATTAGAAAAAGAAAGTCAACTGAGAGAAAATATTTAATGTTCTTCCTCTGTTTCCTGAGTGTCGCTGCAATGTGACCAGCCACTGTGTGTTCTGGTCACAGTTCCTTCCCGATGAGAGACTTTATCCTCTCAAGCTGTGAGCCAGAACAAGCTCTCCCTTGAGTCGCTTTTGTCAGATGTTTAGTCAGCAATGACAGAAATAACTAATCACAACTTTAGACACACTAAAAATTTCAGTCTGTCTATGTTTTCTCTTTTGTTGTAATAATATAATTTAATATTAATATTTTAAGGTTCTTATAAGAACAATAATATTGTAATCATGGCATTGGTAGAATAAATATTATATACCTTTTTTATTTTTCAAATGTTATTTATAATTATTAATATTTATCATTTCTCATTTTCTATCTTTCCTTTTGAGTACTTCAGTCTACACTTAATGTCTGAAGCACCACTGCAAACCAATCCATTGGTCCTTATGCCATGTGTGAAACACTTTTCCATCCATTCATCCATCAATTCATATAGATGAGAAATATCACCACAATCCATTAAATCTGAGGGTAGCTTTTTTATGATGATGAACTATTCTGAAGAAAAATATCGTCTTCCAAATGTTTCTTTGTCTAATGTACAAAGTACCAATATTTTTTTAATATTTCCATTTTGAAATATTTTCCTTATTTTATGATAAAAATATTGCTCTTGCTTACAATCATTATATAATAACAAAAAGATAGACAGCCTGTGATTATGACTTGAGACAAGATTGAATTATAGGAAATTCTACTCTAGCATCCACTCAGTTAAGAATTTTTCTTTTGATCTTGTAGTGAATCGATCTTTAGACTAAATTAGATTTGTTCACTATATTACTTGTAAAAATAAAACATTACTATAAAAATAAGGTCGATTTAGGGTGGTAGGATGGCTCAGATAAAGATGCTTGCCACCAAGCCTGATGAACTGAGTTCAGTTCCTGGTACCTACATAGTCAAAAAGAATCAACTCCAGCAAGTTATCCTCTTACCTGCACATGCATATTGGGACATATGCGCCCATGTGCATGTGTGCGCATGTGCACGCACACACACAAAGAACATGTAATTTAAATAGAAAAATAATGTTGGATTCAATGTGGTACCATAATCAATATGGCTATTTTAAATAGTAGAAATAACTTTCTGCCTTATACAGGTTTTGGTGCCTGGTTTATATTGGGTATAAGAGCAAGTTTTTCCAAAAGCTTGTAATGTTTCGCCAGCAAAACACACTCGGACATCTGGATCCTTCTACGGCAAAGCTTTATTGCTTACTTATCAGGAAGACCTCGAATACAGGAAACTCAGTCCTTTTATAACCCACAAAGAGCGGTTGGAGACGTGTTTCACCCTGACTAGTTGCTCATTATCAGCCCAGTTGACGCCACGGGACAGGCAGGGCACAAGGCATGGAAAAATACCCCAGCACATGCGCAGACTACTTGTTTACTAGTTAGAACACCGGATATCAGCACCATCTTGTAATGGCGATTGCAAGGGCGGCTCCTCACACCAGAAAGTTTTAGACCTGTAGCAGTGTTTTTGAGTTTCTCCTATCCTTTTATTAGCCCAGTCCTATTCTAGGATGTGCTCACAATCTCTTAACACACTGCCTCCTTTATGACCCTCCATATAGTCCCAAGAATTGTCTAAACACACCATCACATCACCATGCAGCTGCCTGCCCACTTCTACTGTTTAACCTGTCTGCTTTCTTGGTCCCTAATATCAAAGATTATAACTTCCTTTGTATTGTTTCATTTTGAGATATTATTATCAGGTTGTTAAGAAAGGTTTTCTATGTAGCCCTGACTGTCCTGGAACTCTCTCTGTATACCAGGTTGGCCTCAAATTCAGAAATTTACCTTCCTATACCTGCCAAGTGCTGGGATTCAAGGTGTACAAAAGCACTGCCCAGCCTTGTGATTGTATTTTAATTGGGGTGTGTGTGTAAATAACAATATAATTTCTTGTTGCTTTTTAACTATCCATATTGTTATTTCACCTACCTCCCATATTATTTACCCCTCACTATGGAGCACTCACTTTTCAGATCCTCCCTATCAGATGGCTTGTACTCTATTTTCCTTGAGTCCCTTCCCAAATTCTCCTGTCTTCCTTATTTCATTTTTCTTCTTCTAGTTGCTGGTAAAACTCATGGCTTGCCTGCTCTGTTGTTCTTCTCTTAAATTCTGGTGAACTGATCTTTGAGCTTCCTTTTAGTTCACTTTTGAATTATTTTAATAAAGAGACTGAGAACACATGAACAGGGACCATAAGGTCCCCCCCCCCGAAACAGTTGTGCCTCGTTCGTTCCAGTTTTCTCAGGAACACACCTTTACTCATCACTCTCTTGTGCATCCAGTACCCTCATGTAAGCATTGGCTTGGCATCGGAATTCACATTAACGATGAACACAATCCTTGTAGGCTGACTTTCTCTTCTCTTCACTTTCTGTTCCTGAAACACCAGTTCATTTCCTTATATTTGAGGTTAGTGAGACCAGGGATATTGGGGATAGTTCTTGAAGTTCTTAGTCTCACTTATAAAAGAATTGGAGAGTAAACTCCAACAGAAACTTGAGGACAATTTAATAGAGTTCAAAAGAAATATTCCTGGGCAGGCAAGGTGTAAATCCCCAAAGGTGTCAAAAGTAGAATGGAGACAAGGAAGACAGAAAGCCATGCTGAGTTAACTAAGCCTGAATGAGGGTCAGTACATGCTAGAGAGCAGGGCTTTAAAAAACTTTTAAAATGTAAGGGCTTTAAATTACTTTTAAAAAGTAAGGATGCCAAAGTACCAGGTGAAGAAAGGATACTTTAATTATGATTTGCATGGAGACTGAAAAAGACAAAGTTGCTGGGTGGAACCTACAAGCCTCATGACAACTAGTAGGGACTGAACTAGGGACAGGACTTTGCAGAAGGAAAATGTCATTCAAGGAGTAATTATTCCTCCTACCTCTTTAGCAAGAGTTAAAGTGACTCTGCCTCTGTAGGGGTAGCCTTTAGCTAAGACATTTATTCTGCCCAATGGTAATGTTAGGTCTCCATTCAGGCTAAAGAGTTCATCCTCTAGACCAAAAGGAAACAGTTGTCTTCTAATGGAACTTTCCTGCTGCTGTATCCCTGGGAAGATGTCTTGAAAGCTTAGCTCCCTGATAAGGCAGAAGTACTTATTATTGTGTACATTATTGAGCTTTCAAAGTTTTTATTACAAGGAAGGGAGTAATGTTCCTTCAGCTTTCTACATCTTGAGAAATCTAATTAAGAAAATAATAGTTCTATCAGCACCATGTGTTTCACAATTCTTAGTTTAATTTTTTTGTTACTGTTTGTTGCATCCTTTGGATCTTGTTTTTGAAACATATGTACTTACTTTTCTGTCATTTAGAAGGTATGATTCTGTTTTTAATTTAGCAAATTTACTCTAGCTTTTTAAACAGGTACTTAAATGAATATACTTTAATTACAAAAATCAATATTGAAATAATGATTTCGTATCTGTCTTCACGCATGGAAATTAAGATGCCATTTTTAAACTCGAGGGCAATACCCTGTGCTCCCGCAGCCCCATTAGCTCGGTTCTTCCACTCATCCCCAGCATAATTAAGAGAAAAGTAATGGTAAAAAGCAGAGAGATGTATCCAACATGGCTACATTAAGAAGAGAAGCAAATGAAGGCATTTGGGACCCCCATCTATCACCTAGGTGTTTTCAAATGAGGTTTAGGTTTAATTAAAAGAGAAATCAAGCATATGTTGAATGCTTAAGTAATCCTGGCCAAGCTATAAATTTTTTGCTCCTCAAGTCATTCAAAGAAGTCCTTAGTCCTGTCCTTGATGAGGGGAACAGTCTGCTTCGTATGGGATGATCACTGTTGCTTCAGGCTGTAGCCTCATCCTCTCCTGGGGAGCGGACATCTTTCCCATGATGTGTTGCTGTTCCTGGTAGCTATGTGTGTATATTTAATAAAAGCATCAAGCACACTTTTTTAAAAGAACTTTTCCTATTCATCCATGAAATAGGAGCATCAATAATATTTAGGGATTCTGACTTCATAGATGTAATTCCCATGCCAACTATTGCTCTTCATTATTTTCTTCATTATTTTGGGTTATTTTTCCCAAGATAGGGTTTCTCTGTGTAGCCCTGGCTGTCCTAGAATTCACTCTGTAGACCAGGCTGACCTCGAATTCACAATGTTCCATCTGTCTCTGCCTCCTGAGTGCTGGGTGAGATTAAAGATGAATGCCACCACCAGTTGCCAAACAAACAAGCAAACAAAAACAAAAACAAAAAAACAAAGAGTAAACAATGTATTGTTTGTATTGTTTATTCGTTGAAATTGGAAAAAAAGCTCCCCCTTACCCTTTGTCACAAATAGCAACTTGATATTTCAGAAATTGTTCCTAAATCAGAAGATAAGTGCCTGTGTGTGTGTGTGTGTGTGTGTGTGTATACGCACTCTTTTATAAATTAAGAACTAAGAATTTCCACTTTGGATAATGGGCTTTTAAAATTGCAAATTCCATTCTGCCTGTGACTCAGCCTTTTGTAGTTGTATGCTTTCTTGGCTTGCAGAAGTTTTCTCCTGGTATTTGAATATTAAATTTGTTTTTATTGACCTAGTTTCTTCTAGAAGATCTAAAACTCTTACATTGCATTTTTTAAGGTCACGTTTCCCGTTATTTTCTTTTATTGGTCCTTTCTTTATATCCTGAGAGTATTTAAAATGCTTTTGTGTGCCTACTTCAATAACCCTTATGCCCTTTCCATTCTTTAACTCTTTCTGATGCATTCATTAGCCTTTCTTTTCTTTTTGCCTTCCTTTCACTTGTCTCTCCTGTCTTTACTGTCCTTTCAGCTCATCTTCTTGATCAGTCCCTGACACATGTCTACCTTCTTTCTGTCAATATGACAAGGTCGTATATGTTCATGGTAGTTTGACCATATACTCCTTGTGTGAATATAAATATGTTCATGGTAATAAAGTACATTTAGAGATGATTGGCGGAACCACAAAGATATTCAAGTTTGACCTGTTTAAAGACATCATTAGCTTATTTTAATGTTTTCATCAATACAATTGGATATGGAGGTTTGGTTTAAGTCCAAAATTTCACTCCTTTTGGGACAGCAGGGTGGAGGCAGTTTTGTTTCAATAAACTATGGGGGACTTTCTTGTTCTTTGTCAACAATTGAAAAAATAAGAGCACCTTAACTTCCTCTATGGTCCATTTAGTTAAGCTCAGATTTATTTCCTTAGGTCTATAGTGTTAAATATCAAATTGCTTATCATTTCATTACATTTACTATTTGTAGTAGACATTAAATGTAGAGGATTTTTGGATAAAGATTTACCAAGCTTAATTGCTCTATCTATAGGGGAGGACTTATTTCCATATTTCACTTTGTTTTGACCTTTTATCATGCAATGACAAAGCCTTTAAAAATTCATTATCATCCAGTCACATTATCATCGTTTCACAATGTTGCTGTGTATACTGCTTTGAACAGTAGTATCTGAATACTTATACACAGACACATGAAAAAGACTGACAGTAGTGTAAAGGACAAGGTAGAAGCTTTAGATAGTAATAAAAATAATTTCATTAGATATTTTCTTTATTTACATTTCAAATGCTATCCCCAAAGCCCCCATACACTCCCCTCACCCTGCTCCCCAACTCACCCACTCCTGCTTCCTGGCCCTGGCATTCCCCTGTACTGGGGCATATGATCTTCACAATTCCTCCCATTGATGGCCGACTAGGCCATCTTCTGCTACATATGTAACTAGAAACACAGCTCTGAGGAGTACAGGTTAGTTCATATTGTTGTTAGTCCTATAGGGTTGCAGACCCCTTTAGTCCCTTGGGTACTTTCTCTAGCTCCTTCATTAGGGGCCTTGTGTTCCATACAATATTTGACTGTGAGCATTCACTTCTGTATTTGCCAGGCACTGGCATAGCCTCACAAGAGAGAGCTATGTCAGGGTCCTATCAGCAAAATTCTTTCTGGAATATGCAATAGTGTCTGGGTTTGGTGGTTGTATATGGGATGGGTCCCCGGGTGGGGCATACCAATCACAATGGAACACACATGATATGTACTCACTGCTAAGTGGATATTAGCCCAGAAACTTAGAATACCCAAGATACAATTTGCAAAACACATGAAACTCAAGAATAAGGAATACCAAAGTGCGGATACTTCGCTCCTTCTTAGAATGGAGAACAAAAATACCCATGGGAGCTGAGACAGAAGGACAGACCATCCAGAGACTGTGCCACCTGGGGATAAAGATAATTTTTAACTTCCATATATATTATTAAGATGGCTTCTGCTTCTATCTTTCCCAGACCATAAAGCACGTATATGATTTAAAATTATGAATAATAAGAGGTAGTATAACATATACAAAGTATATTTCCACATCCTTGTAATATATGACCAAATTGGTTATGTTCAGGGTAGCATGAACATACATTCTTTGTGCTAATATAAAAAATGTTTATGGTGATAAAGATGTACACTTAGAGTAAATACTATACCCCTGTATTAGATGTGATCAGTGGAACCACAAAGAAATTTAAGTATATTTCAGATTTCTTGAACTAACACACACACACACACACACATATATATGTGTATATCCTGCTTCTAAATGTTGGTTATAAAGTATATATATGAAGTAAAAGCTTTGAACTCATCTCTACTAACAAGTGGTCATTAAAAAAGTCGAGGGATTCCATCCTATATCTGAAATATATATATATATATATATGGCATTCATAGCATTTTTTCATATTTGTGTGAAGGCACTCTTGAGAAAATTTTAAGTAGACATTTAGTGGAGATATTAAGAACTAGAGGAAAAACTCAGTCTCCATGCCATACACTCCTAAACTACTTCCACCAGTTACCTCACAGTGAAAGTTCAGTGGAGTCAGCCCCAAAGGCAAGAGGGTGAGAGACCTGGTTCCACCACTTGTTCTCCATTTGATGGCATGAGAGAGAGAGAGAGAGAGAGAGAGAGAGAGAGAGAGAGAGAGAGAGAGAGAGAGAGAGAGAGAGGAGAGAGAGAGAGAGAGATTCTTCTGTCTCCTTGCCCCTCACTACCTGCAGGCAGGCCAGAAAGCTGCCCCTTGCCCCTTGCCCCTTGCCCCTTGCTATCTGCAGCAGTCTCAAGAGCTGATTCTGAACCTCAAATGGACAGCACAGTAGCTCCACAGTGCTCCACAGTGGCTCCAGTGGAGTACTGGTGAGGTCCAGAGGACTCCCAGTGAGGATCCAGTATCAGTAGTTGTAGTAGACAACAGAGGCCTTGAACCAGCCCAATGACTCATTGCAATGAACATTTTTCAAGTAAAGAAGTGTGGACAAAGGGGTATACTGTGGGAAACACTGTGACACACTACAGCTTCCCCTATGAGATGTTTTTAATGTTCTTTTTGTTCATTTGTAGGGGAAGTTGCAAGGGCAGAGGGCACACACAAAGGGGTGAGGAGATGAGTGTAACTGGGGTACATGATGTGAAACTCATAAAGAATCAATAAAAAAGGAGACTTTAGTTGCCTTCAGCTCATGGCTGTTATAGAATCTCCAGCATTCTTTCAAAACATTTTCTAATGCAACTAAGTACTTCTTAAATTTAATTAATCTTGTTAATTGAAATTAGGAAGAAGCAGAAATTGGAAAGTAATTCTGAAAGTATAACCATAGCCTTCTCAGAAAGTGCTTGGATGTTCAGCACAGCCTTGAAAAAGAGAACAATTGACCAGAGAGCAAGTGCTTGGCACCTAGCTTGCTGCTCTGAGCACTTCCAGACCTGGCAGACAGCAGAGTGCACTGGGCGCAACAAACCTCAACTTCTCCAAACAACCAGGCACAATGCCATGGGAAATTTTGCAAAACTAATTGGAGTGGGTGTGCTGGCTAGTTCTATGTCAACTAGAGACGAGCAAGACTCATCTGAGAGGAGGGAACCTGGATTGGGAAAAAAAATCCTTATAAACTGGAGCTGTAAGCAAGACTGTAGGGAATTTTCTTACTTATTGATTGATGTGAGAGGGCCTAGCCCATTGCAGGTGGTACCATTTTTGGGACGGTGGTTCTATAAAGGAGCAGGTTGTGCCATAAAGAGCAAGCCAGTAAGCAACTCCTCCAAGGACTCTATGTCTGCTCCTACCTCCATGTTACCACCCAGTTTGAGTTCCTGCCTTTGCTTCTGCCTTTGTGCTGTGAGTCAGGGTATATACGCCAAATAAACGCTTTCTTCCTCAAATTAAGTTGGTTTTGATGATGCTGTTTCATTACCCCAATGATGACTCTAACCAAGATAGTGGGATTGAAAAACAGTGTTATGAACAGTGAGCTGGCTGGATGGATATACACAGAGGAGAGTTGATTAATGACAAAGAACTGAGGAACTTTCCAAGGCCTTCAGTTATTGCTCTTAAGTACTATCTTAGGTTGAGGTAGCATTTGGTGATTATATAATCTCCTGGTAAATGAATAATAACAATAATATCACATCAATTAAATTAGAATAGATACTTTATTAGGAGACATCTGTGGCTATAGAAAATTTATATGAAGAAGGGGGCTTAATTCAGAGAAAGAAATAGGAATTGGTTTAATTTTACCTGAAGAAATTGTCTTTTCTGCACACATACAAGATACCCATGTCAAAACTTTAAGAACTTGAAACACAGTTGCTCAGTATTGTTTGGTTTCAGACTGAGGACAAGGGGCAGGGGTGCATATTTTACAGACCAAAGCAAACCTGGCCTCCTGGGTCTCCCAGCATCCCTCAGTTCCTAACTGGCTGGCATACTCTACCCCAAAACTTGAAGTTTCCAGCCCAGAGGCTGAGCTGTCCTTCTCCCAGAGGGTCTTACCAAACATTCTGCTCTCTTCTCTTCTCTCCTCTCCCCTCTCCCCTCTCCCCTCTCTCTCTTCCTCTCTCTCTCTTCCTCTCTCTCTCTTCCTCTCTCTCTCTTCCTCTCTCTCTCTTTTCCACTCTCTCTGTTTTCTTTTTCTTTCTTCTCTCTCCCTGTCTCCTCGTCTCCTCTCTATGGTGAATCTCCTGGCATCAGTCCTTGTGGCCAGTGAACTCTCCAAAGAGCAGCTTCCCAATAAACCTGCCTTTAATATCTTCTAATCTGGCTTGAATTAGCTCATTTCTCTGACAGCATAGAAATAACCTATCAAGAATGAAAACACAAAGTTATCTAGGGATTGCCTCAAAGAATCAGGAATGCCATTCCAAAAGTGTATCAAAAGGATAAAATGATAAGGAATTCTTAGCCATATAGTACAGTTAGGTTCATAACTGTTCGCAGAAATGTCAAATGCAATTGAAAAACCACTAGTCTCTAGAAACTACCAGACAGAAGAGGACTACAGAAAAATCACGGAAGGAGAAGCAAGTACAATGATGTGGTGATATTATAGATGAAAGAAAATTACTTTATTATCTATTTAATTATTCATTTTTCTTTTTAAAAAGATTTACTTATTTATTTCATGTATGTGAATACACTGTAGCTGTCTTCAGACACCAGAAGAGGGAATTGGATGTCCATTACAGATAGTTTTTAGCCACAATGTGGTTGCTGGGATTTGAACTCAGGAACTCTGGAAGAGCAGTCAGTGCTCTTAGCCACTGAGCCATCGCTCCACCCCTAATTATTCATTTTTCAAGACAGGATCTCTCCAGGTAGCCTTGGCTGTCCTGGAACTTGCTCTGTAGATCAGGCAGGCTTAGAAATCAGAGATCCACCTGCCTCTGCCTCTTCAGTGCTGAGATTAAAGGCATTCACCACTACTGCCTGGCGAAAATTACTGTTTTAGTATATTCAGATAAAATTCAGTTAAATTACAGTTAAAATACCATTAACAACATTGCCTAGTATATTTCCTGCTTCAGTAATAAGTACTGATAAAAGAACTTATGGAAAGAGGATTTATTTTTGGTTCAGTGTTTTGGAACAGTTCATCATAGCTGAAGGAAGTTGGAGCGAGAGGTCACACTGATATGATGTTTATGTGAACTCTTTCTTTTCATACAGTTTAGAATCCAACCCAGGAAATAGCAGGATCCACTTTTAGACTGGGATCTTAATCTAACCAAACTAACACAGAAAATCCCTCATAGGTCACATCCAGAATCTTGTCTCCTGGGTGATTCTAGATTCAGGCAAGGTGGTAAATAATATTATCTATAACACATAGCAACAAGCACTTCATAACTGCTGGTTTTACTAATAAAAATCCAGCTAGATCCTAATAAACTAGATATTCAGTTAGAGAAAGGGTGAAAAGGGCATGAGTGTTTTAAAATATGCAGGAGGGGGTCAAACATACTAGAAGTAAAGCTCAGAAAGGGATAGTGATCAATTAGAAATATTCTTCCTGAGTAAGGTAGAAAACTTCTAATAACTTTGTCGAGAAAGGTGCCTCCATGGAGGATGGAGTGTCTCTGTTCATCTGATATCTATTTACTGAGTGCTGTGTGTTTGGATCCTTTGGGACTATGTAGAAGATACTAAACATGATTAATACTGAGTGCGCGTTCATTTTCTCTGGCTGGTTTAACAAATTACATACTTAAATCCCTCACATTCCTTAAAGGCTGGGAGCTAGAGATCAGCTGTGTATCCTAGTTTTTATATATAACTTTACCCCTGCGTCATTTTATCATGCTCAGCTTGGGCTGTGTAAGTTTCCCTTCTGTCATGATCACATCTTACTTATGATCCTTAATGGGTACTATCTTTGTATTCCCAGTTGCTTGCACAGCTTCTGGCCATATGCAAGATGCTTCTAACATCGTGATGAGCTAAATTAATTGAAGTCTCTGATATGGACAACTCCCACAAGACGTTCTAGCCTATACTGTATCAGGGCTCTCAGGAAAGCTTGACATTGGCTCCTTTCCCCTGCAGTGGCTGTCAGCAGTCACTGATGTGGTAACATCTCTCCAGTCTTCACCTCCATACTCACATGGCCCCTCTTCTCTTCATCAGATCTTTCCATTCTATAGAGTTGTGAGAAGATTTGTTACTAGGTATTATGTACATTCAAGTAATCCAACATATCTCCCTCTTAATTATAAGATCTTCAACTTAATTATATCTGCAAAAAAACCCCATTTTTCTTAAAAGAAACCTTTTAGTTTATATATAAATTATTCACATGCTCTGCTATGTAGGGGCTTTCCAGACAAGAATGTATTAGAGTGTATCCTCTGCCCCATAATCTATAACTCTATCCTTAGTCATCCAACTCAAACCATCATTAGGACCTTGTGTTTCAAAAGCCTGAATGCAGGACTTAAATCTTTGAAAGAGTTTGAAAAATACTTGAAGAATGAGATCTAGGTGGGTTTTTCTGAATAGGAATCCAGTCTCTCAGGAAATCCTGACAACTGACAAATGGGACCTCATGAAATGAAAGGGCTTCTACATAGAAAAGAAAACAGCTAACTGAATGATGAGACAGTGTGTACATTGGGAGCAAAAGCTTTGGCAGCTCTGGATCTTATAAAGGATTAATAAAATACACAAGATTTTAAAAATTAAATAAGAAATCAATCAGCCAAACAAAATAAATGGGCTAATGAGATGAACGAAGCCCCCCCCCCCTTTAAAAAAGGAGCCATCTAGGAATTCCTGGCAGTAGGATTTGATGTATGTTGTCAACTATGATTCGACCTACAGCACTGTTAAGGAGTTTCCAATCTGTTCCTGTCACTGCACTGGCATGCACATGCCTTCTTTAAGATACTTTCAGACTGCTCCCTAGCTTGAGCCAGAGGCTCTGACTCCCTGAAAGGAGCCTCATGTGCCTGCTCTTTGTGCTAATTTTTCAAGGAAATTCTCTTAAATTCAAAGACTTGATACTAGGACATTCAGTTAATACCCTATGTTCTACTGGCAATCCCTGACCTTAGAATTCATCTTCTATGCTGACCCGTCCAGCAGGTCCAGTTATTCGAGGGTCTCGAGGGGACATCCTCCTAAGAACCAAATGGGGAGTAGAGAGGAACGAGGGCCTTGTGCGAATAAAGACATGGAAATCGTTCTGGAATGCATCAAAGCCCCGAATGTATTGAGAAAGGCCCAAAGCTTAAATGCACAAGCAAAAGGGGAAGTACAGATACTTATCAGTGGGAGGGGTAGGGCAATACAAGCAAAAGGAGAAGTACTTATGGGAGGGGGGCAATAGAAATTCTTTCTTTTGGCAGCTACACGGGGAAGCAGGAACTTGGTGGTATCAGGGTGTGGTCAGGACATCGGTGATGACTTGATGACTTAGGGCTGGAACATCCTGTGGTTGTTCTCGGAATCCATGTGTCGGTGGCCCACTTTTGACCCCTTTTTCTTCTTGGGGGGAGAGGCCAAATTTAGAGATCAAGAGTTGTCTTAATAGCTCCCAACACTATGCAAACACCAGTTACATATCCTTATAAAACACACATCTTGTTGAAATTTTTACTTAATAATCTCTCTAGGTTGCAGAAACATAAATGGAGGTGATTCTTCTTTTATAGGCAAATATACTTCCTCTAGACTGCTGCGCTCTCTCTCTCTCTCTCTCTCTCTCTCTCTCTCTCTCTCTCTCTCTCTCTCTCTCTCACATCACACATCACACAGTGACACTGACTGTTTCACTGTCCACTGTATCTTAAAGTGCGTGTCTCCATCTGCTAACTCTGTTGAGACCTGACTGCTCCTTGCATCCTCTCTATATTCTCTGCATAGGAATTAATCCAAGTGAACTACTACAGCTTCCCGAAGACTTCCTGCTAACCTCTCTCCAGATACACAGGATGTAATTTTATTCCTGTGTAATTTTATCAGTTCAGTTTTCTGTATGTGAGTTTTCCTTTCTGCTGCCATCACATCTTACCTAGGATCTTCAATGGGCACTGTCTGTCTTTGCATTTTCAGTTGCCTGTGCATGCTGGAATCTCTAAAAGAAGGTCCTGGCTTTCTGATGAACTAAATTAATTGAAGGTTCTAATATATTTAAACCGTGGTATTTTCTGTTTTTCATTGGATATTTTATTTATTTACATTTCAAATGTTATCCCCTTTCCCAATTCCCCCTCCAGAAACCCCCTATCCCATTCCCCCTCCTCCTACTTCTATGAGGGTGTGCCCCCACCCACTTACCTACTCCTGCCTCCCTGCCCTCTAATTCCCCTATACTGAGGCATTGAGACTTCAGGGGCCTAAAATTGTTTTATATTCATAAATATGATTAATGAGTTAAGTAAAATACATCTAGAACTCCAAGATAAATATTGAAATGTCATATAAGAAGGCAAAAAGAATTATTGAATTATTGACTCAGAAAACATTTCTTCTCACAACAGTTACTACATTGAGACTAAGAATCTAAAAATGGAATGAAAATTATGTTATTTTATTGAAAATTATGTTTGTCAATGTTATCAAAGTCATCGTAAGTAAACTAATTCAAAGTTTACTTCACAATCCGGTGTACTACATAACTGGGAAGGCAAAGGCCAGCAGGTACCACATACAATGGAATTGGTAGAATCTAGCAACACTGATAGGAGACTGCTATTTTTATTCCTAATTTGGACTGGTATCTCTCTTTCTTAGGGGTTCTTCCTATATGTTATAAAAACAAATGAACAAACAAACAATATCCCTAGGCAGAACATTCATAGCTAGCAATTCCAACAAAAGGACATTGATCTTTCAAGATCAGATTCAGGTGTCAAATATTGAGACAAAAAGTAAAATTGCCACGGTTTGGGGTTGGGAGGTCTACCAAATACAAAGTGCAAGTGCAGAAGCAAGAGTCCACACTTCTCAAATATTTAATATAGTTCTTTCTCATAATCACACTTTAGGGAGGGAAGATGGTGCTTCCCCGTTGTGGCAAGGATCTGAGACTGAGCTCTGGAGAATACTCACTTAGTATGCTCTAAATGATTAACCCAGGATGTGAAGGCTGGTACTCTGCTTCAGAGCTGGGCCCACGATGACCAGGTTACCTGCCAGGGAGAAAAGAAACTATAAATTCCAGGTAAGAGAGATATTAGGTTAGGTGTAACAGTAGAAGCAGTGTGCGCGCTTGTGTGTGTGTGTGTGTGTGTGTGTGTTTGCTTTCAAGGCAGGGTTTCTCTGTGTAGCCCTGGCTGTTCTCACACTCTCTTTGTGGACCAGTATGGCCTTGAGCTCTGAGATCTGCTTGCCTCAGCCTCCCAAGTGCTGCGATTAAAGATGTGTGCCACCACACACAGCTTTTTTCTGTTGTTGTTATGGCTCTTGAGATCTCCCTTCTCTATTTTTATTTTTTTTATTTATTCCTTTAATTTTATTTTTAATTTATTTTTTACATTCCATATTCCATTCCCCATCCACCCTCCGACTGCTCCACATCCCACACCTCTTCCCAACACCACCCCTGTCACCACGTGGATGCCCCCATCCCCCACCCCACCTGACCTCTAAATTCCCTGGGGCCTCCAGTCTCTTGAGGTTTAGATACATCTTCTCTGAATCAACACAGACCTGAAGTCCTCTACTATATGTGTGTTGGGGTCCTCATATCAGCTGGTGAATGCTATCTGTTTGGTGGTCCAGTGTTTGAGAGATCTTAGGGGTCCAGATTAATTGAGACTTCTGGTCCTATTACAGGGTCGCACTTCTCCTCAGCTTCGTTCAGCCTCCCCTAATTCAACCACAGGGGTCAGCTGCTTCTGTCCATTGGTTGGGTGCAAACATCTGCCTCTGACTCTTTCAGCTGCTTGTTGGATATTTGGTAGGGCAGTCATGCTAGGTCCCTTTTTATGAGCATTCAATAGCCTCAGTAATAGTGTCAGGCCTTGGGACCTCCCCTTCAGCTGAATCCCACTTTGGGCCTCTTGCTGGACCTTCTTTTCCTCAGGCTCCTCTCCATTTCCATCTCCCTGTAACTTTTTTAGACAGGAACAATTATGGGTCAGAGTTGTGACTGTGGGATGGCAACCCCTTCCCTTACTCGATGTCCTGTCTTCCTGCTGGAGGTGGACTTCATAAGTTCCTTCTCCCTACTATCTGGAATTTCATCTAAGCTCCATCCTTTTGAATCCTAGAAGTCTCTGACTTCCCAGGTCTCTGGTACATTCTGGAGTGTTCCCCCAACCTCCTATCTCCCGAGGTTGCTTGTCTCCATTCTTCGTGCTTGCCCTCAGGGCTGCAGTCCTTTTCCCTCACCTAATACCAGATTAGATTCCCCTCTGCCCCACACACCTGCCCACCCTGTCCACTTTCCGTCCCAGGTCCCACCCTCTCTCCCCACTTGTGATTGCCTTATTCTCTCTCCCAAGTGGGACTGAGGCATCCTCAGTTGGGCACTTCAGCTTTTTGATCTTTATGGGATCTTTGGGCTGTATTTTCGGTAATTCATACTTTTAATTTTTGGCTAATATCCACTTATTAGTAAGTATATACCATGCATGTCCTTTTGGGTCTGATTTACCTCATTCAGGATGATATTTTCTAGTTCTATCCATTTGCCTGCAAAACTCAGGATGTCCTCATGCTTAGTAGCTGAGTAGTATTCCACTGTGTAAATGAACCACATTTTCTGTATCAATTCTTCTGTCATGGGACATCTAGGTTGCTTCTAGCTTCTGGCTATCACAAATAATGCTGCTATGAACATAGTGGAACAGGTGCCCCTGTAGCAGGGTGGGGCATCTTTTGAGTATATTTTCAAGAGTGGTATTGCTGGGTCTTCAGGTAGATCTATTTCCATTTTTCTAAGGAACATCCAGATTGATTTCCAGAGTGGTTGTACCAGTTTGCAATCCCACCAGCAATCGCCACTTTGCTGAAGTTGTTTATCAGTTAGAGAAGTTCTCTGGTAGAATTTTTGGGGTTGCTTATGTATAGTATCATATTATCTGCAAATAGTGATGCCTTTATTTCTTCTTTACCAATTCATATCCCCTTGATCTCTTTTTGATGTATTATTGTTCTAGCTAACACTTTGAGTATTATATTGAATAGATATGGGGAGAGTGGCCATCCTTGTCTTGTCTGCGATTTCAGTAGGATTGCTTCAAGTATGTCTCCATTTGATTTGATATTGGCTGTTAGTTTGCAGTAAATTGCTTTTATTATGTCTATGTATGGGCCTTGAATTCCTTATCTCCCCAAAACTTTTAACATGAAGTGGTGCTGTATTTTATCAAATGCTTTTTCTTCATCTAAGGAGATGATCATGTGATTTTTTCTTTGAGTTTTACATAGTGGATTATGCTAATGAATTCTTGTATATTAAACCAACCCTGCATCTCTGGAGATCTCCTTTCTCTTTATACGGGAATGCTTTCTTCTAATATGGTTTTTGTTTATTCCTCTAGAATGGGAGTTGAGATATTCCATGCCATCTTCTGTAACTGACTCACTGTTCTGCCGCTGTGTTCTAGCATCCTTGATAATGATTAGAAACTAAGCTTTAATACCAGAAAAAGAAATAAAATCAATTAACCTCTTTCCTCATGTGGTCTTATTTGCCATTAGTGGTGGTGGTGGGAAAATGGCCACTACAGTCCTTTTTGTTGTTTTATGACTTTTTTTAAACTGCTGGAATATGTTGTTAGTTAATTTACTTTAAATAATATAAGGATTTACAAGGAAACAATAGATATAACATTGATTGGAACAAGAACTAGATGTTCAAAATTTGTGTATCTAATATGTTACAAAATGCATATTAGGGCATTTAATATAATTATGTACTACCTTAAGTAGCAAATTATTTTTCCTGCATCAGCTTGTCATTTAAAATCCACCATGCATCTGTTATTTGTCAGCTTTTATTTCAATACTTAAGACAGGTTGTCAGGCTGCACGTCTGCTTTGCTGCTGCTCAGGAGAGGAAGAACACAGTCCGTAATAGGGGTCCCAGACTGTGTTTTCCTTGATGAGAAATAGTGGAGTCTGGTCCAGATATTGGGGTTCTCAGTCTTATGTATACCCAGATGCTACAGGGGCACCACTGGGAGTTGAGAATGGGGTCTGTGGGTCCGAGATTCCTTTATGTGCCCGGCAGGGTGGGAATGGCTGAGCCCAGGGACTGGGATGGAATCTGCTTTGATTCCGAGTTAGTGCTGAGAATATGGAGATGCTGGAGGAGAGAAAACCTTCTCCAAGAGATTTAGGAGAGGCACTTTAGGATGAAGGTCTCCCTCAATGGTGATCCTTGATGAAGGAGACAGTCCTTGCTTGTCCAAACTGCTATATTTGATGGTGGATGTAAATGCATGCATTTTACTCAGGGTGAAGCAGAGATTAAATACTTTTTGCAAGAAGGAATGTCCAGGAACTGCTAAACACTCAGGGCTAAAAACTCTAGACACCACATTAGCATGGAGAACTCCAGGTTTTTAACGTCATGTGACCGATTGTCATGTTCCTTTCAGTGGAGTGTCATGGTTATGTATTTGGTTACTTGTCCAGATCAAGTAGAGTTTGGCAGAGACCTGGCCCATACCTACTGTTTTCATTTCTGAGATTTCCCAGTTTGGGCTGGCTTAACCTTAGCAGTTCTTCTGCCTGGTGCCATGGTCCACTTGCCCCACAGCAGGTAAACTGCACTGCCAATTTGGGTCATTGTAATTCTAACAGATGTCTTGTAGACCAAGAAAACATTCATTTTAAGTGATTACATTTTAGCCTGTGCTTTCACTGTGCCTTGGGGAGGCAATTGTGTGTCTCATCAGCTCTTCAGATTCAGATTCTACTCAGAGTACCAGATATGACTAAGACGTGACCATTTCAGAGTCAAAGCCTGGAAATGGTTGGTGACCATCTGCGAGTACACAGTAATAGCAAGGATATACCACACAGTGTCCTCATTTCAAAATTTTTAGCATCCCATGCTCTCATTCAGTTATGGAGAATTAATTGGTCAGACTCAATAAGTAGTACAGAAAGGAACTGTACTTATCCTGAATTATTGGGTGCAAATGTCAATGGATCAATACTTATTTCATTAATATTGTGTAACAGTGGCTTCAGTTTGACCATCTAATATCTTATTTAAAGTAAGTGTGTGTTTCTGTGTGTGTGTGTGTGTGTGTGTGTGTGTGTGTGCATGTATGTATGTACAACAGCATTGTGTGAAATCATGGGAGTCTATTTGTTTTCTGATCATCAGGCTTGGCAGCAGGTCCCTTACCACTGAGTCATGTCACCAACCCTGCCACTTGACATCCTGTTTTGACCAGGATTAAGTGGGAACATTTCACAAAGCTCTCTTCGAGTTCACCGCTGTCCCTGTACCGTCTTAACAATCTCCTAACCATAAACTACTTGCTTCAATCTGTTTCATTAATAAATTTCTAAATAAAAGCATATTGTGAATATTTGTGACAAGGATTAATGACTATGGAAAGTGAAGACTGTGTAGGGGAGTTAGCCTTCACCCCAAATATGCAAATCACATGCTTAGTTTCATTTTTCAATTCTTTCACAGGTTTTTTTTTTTCTCATTAGTTAAAATGAGTGAATTTTACTGGCTGAAACTGAAGAGCAGATGTGTTTTTATCTAAACATGCTCAGATAGTCTCCTCTAAACTGAGAAATGCATCATTTGTAGCATATTTTAAAGTAGATACATAATATATGTCCTAAGCCAAGCCTACCTCTAAGAAGAGCCTGAAAAGAAACATTTATTCTAGCTAAAATTCTCATAGGTAATCATAGCTCCAACATGAAACCACAAAATATCTAGTTGCTAATTTACTTTTCACTCTATCTTCAAACCTGACAAAGTTTTAAGCAATAGATTCTATACAAGGAACATGTAATCATATAGAAAACTAGAGTCTACACATGTATGTGCTCACACAGAGCATATACACATACTACACACATCCCCTATACCCCACACATACTACATAAACCGCATAATCACTTATACTATATACATCCATACCACGCACACAAAACATAATCATATACGCCACAAACTCATACCATATCCTAGCACATATACCAACATAGTATCCAAACCACAAATGTAAACCAATTATACATATATCACATACATACCACACACACACCACATGCATACACCACACACGATATCATACCATACACACATTGCACATAGTGTACTATACATACCACTCAGTACAGATACCACATACATACAAGCTTCCCACATAAACACACACATACATATCCTACATGCACACACCACACAAACACACTACATGAACTATATCCACAGATCCCATTCAGTGTCCTATATATTATTTCTACTTTTTGAACACTTTTCATTTTTTCCATGATATCTTGATAGTTTTCTTATCTCTTAAATCATCCCTCATGACTCTTTTATCATTTTTGTTCTAGTTAAATCCTTATTATCACCAATTGTTGAAATACAATTGCCTAATGGGCCAAGATAGGTTTTTTGGTCAGTGGTAATGATTGCCTTTATTTTAAATGAACCTTTCAAAAGATGCTCATATATTGAACACCTTAGAATGTTGATACGATGTGTCTCTAGCATGCAAGATATTGTGAGGGGATTTTCAGCACTGTAAAGGTACAATCTGCCTCAGAAGCTAGGGGCAGGTGGGTTACTGTCCATTATACAAAGTGTGAATCCCTTCAGCGGAGTTTCTTTCCCACAGTGAAGCACGAACCTGTGCAGGCTATCTTGTCTTGCTCTAGCATTGTTTGGTCACGGGGTCTCAGGGAAACAAAGCGAATGCAGACACTCAGTCATCAGAGAAACAGAGCCACTTATCTTTGATCCACCTGTCTCATGACTTCTGCTCACAATCTAAAACTGGAAACGTAATTTCCTAGTTAGGTTATGATGTGAGACGCTTCCATTTTTCCCTAGCATTTTTTGTCCATCTTTTGTTAGCATTTGTTGTATTTTCATCAAAAGCCTCGGCTGTATTTCTCTTGACCCCTCCCCCTCTGCTCATACCCACATAAGACGTTGGTACATCTCAGAATGCACATGGAGTAATCATTTAGTTTGTGCTCTTCTAAGACTCTAGGAAGTCTAGGAAGTTGGGAGAGAACTCCACACACCACAAAAATTCCACTCCTATTCCTTGTTCTATGTCAGAAGTAAATTGGTAAAACCCTTATGAAAGAGATAGCAGTCTGAGCAGGAGTGTAAGCCGGCTGCAGCCCTCTAGCCTAGATGTTTACAGTGGGGAAAGATGGAGACATAAAGGCACACAGTTGGTCAGCTTCAGTCTGTGACTGATGAATTACTTCCCTTATGCCCACAGGAAAAGATCCTCCAGTGCCACTGTGCCTGGTCTTCTTCAGCCCATGCTTTATGTAGGGGTTGTTGTAGACAAGATGTTGTTATGCTAGCAAGGCCTCCAGCTACAGTTACAGCAATCTCACAGTCTCAGCCTCCAGAGGGTGGAGCTTCTGGGCCTGTGCCACCACACTCAGACTTGCCACACCAATATTCTAGACGTTTCTGGAATCTATTTTTGTTTATTTTTACGGGGTCAATTTTAAAGGACATCACAACACTTGCTCTTCTCTCATATTTAAAAGCCAAGTATAGTGGTTTCATGAAAAGATTGCAGATATATCATACCACAATGATAATTCTTTGTATTTTGATATGAAAAACATTAATCTGAAGTTAAACAAATAATGGTGAAAATCCTTTAACTTTATTGAAACAATGCAGCTTTCAAACAAAGAAAGAAGGATAGAATTAAAACAGTAATATTTCCAAATAGGACTTGGAGACAAAGGTTCAAAGTCATCTTGTAGGCTTCTTCAGCTACATGAGACCATGTCTAGAACACAGAAAAGCTTTTAACATAATTAGTTACACTAGTTCGTGAAGGTTACTATAACAAAACTGCCCAGGCTTTGTAAATGAACAAACAGATCTGACACTTGAAGGACAACAGCCAAACCACCAGGCAATTTCGCTAAGGACCTCCCCTTGGGTACCCTTTCTCTATACCCCCATGTTACCTTTCTTTGCCACAGTGGTAACTATGTATGTCATAATCTCCTCTTTCAATAAGTATGCTTACTGATTGCATTTTTAACAACGCACATGAATTAACTGAGCAAGAGGTATCTCCTTAAATACCTTACTATCAAATACAGAACATTTTGAGGTTAGTGGGGTTAGGGCTTCAACACATGATTTGGGGAATGTTATTTATCCCAATAAAGGAATGAATGATAACCAATGGGTGATTCCATTGCTAAAAGAGCAACAGGGTAGACATTATATACTTTCTACTTAAAATGGTGCAGTTAGTATATATTATAGTATTTTTATTGTAGAGGTATAGTATATATTTAATATATTTAGTGCTTAAACAGAAGTAAAAGCATAAAGACACAAACATTTTATTGATAAATATTATGCAGATAAAATCAGTTATCTGGACCTACCAATTTTTCAGATAACATAATGAAAATAGTAGTGTTGGGAGATGAGGAATTCAGTCATCAGGATCTAAGCCTTGGGAAACTGCACAAAATATTGCCAAATTTTGTTTTATACATAAACTGAAGGAGAAAAACCAACCAAACAAACACAAACATACAAAACCCCCCAAATGAATAAAGAAGACTTACATAAAATGAGTAAGATCCTTTATTTCTGTTAAAAATTGATCTTAGTGTGAGTTTAGAAAAATATGCATACTGACTATCTGAAGCTATTAAAACTAAAAATGTAAAGTATGTCCCAATTATAATTTTAAAGACCTTTTCATTTTTAGAGATATGTACCAGAATAGTTAGAGATAAAATTATATGCCAGGAATTTGCTTTGACACATGTGTGACATAGGTCTTGGCAAGAAGAGGTGGGCAGACACATTAACAAGGTGAAAAATGGTTCATTATCACTTAAGCAGGGTGATAAATATTTGCTTTAACAATTCATTCTCTCTCTATAGATTTGAATTTTCCATAAAACAAGTTGAAGAGCTTTATGTTGGCATTTAAATTTTGTACATGCTCGCTCAGTGTTAGTTGGTACATCTGTTCTGTTGTTTGCCTGTGGTAATGATGAGTTTTGATGAGTCAATTCGACTGCCTCTAGAGTTTTCTTCCTAAGGTTAATTGCATGCACTTGAGGGCTGGCTGAGGTTGGGAGAGCAAGCTCTGGTTGACGGACATGTTTCTGCTTGAGAAACTCACAGCCTATTTGATTATTAAGCTTTGATGCTGTCTTCATTAACACAATATTCTAGTCACCTGTGGTAACCTGTCCAGATGTCTCTGTGATACTGTTCAGCTTGATAAATTTAGACTTCACACGATACTACTTGTCATGCTTTACCCTTCTGTCCCAAGGATATTTCAAAATATGTCCAATCCAGCTGTTAATTTGACTGCATAAAATATTGAAAGAATGCTTTTGAGGATTGCAGTGATGTTTGAAGTGTTTCGAGACTCCTTTCCCTGTGGATTGGAAAACAGCTTTGACAGAATGGAAATGAGTCTCAAAATTCACAAAATTTACCTCCCACAGCAACCTTGTACTTTAAGAAGCATTCTGGGAAAAAAATGCATTAGCTTTCCATGGCTGTGATAAAATAGCTGATATAATCAACAGGAGGAAATGTGCATTTTGGCTTGCCCTTCAAGGAGTGTGGGACTATAGCCAGTTGGCCCAGTGTCTCTGGGTTTCTAGGAAGACAGAATATTATGATGGGGGTGTGTACTAGAGAGGTGTTCCTTCCTCATGGTTGCTTGGAAGCTCAGAGTGGTGAAAAGTTCTGGGTGCTGATCTTCCCAGAAATTTCTCAATGATCGAACAACCTTTACCTCTTTAAGGTCAGCTAAATCCCAAATAAAGTCACTGGCTCTGACCAAGCCTTTATCACTTGTTCCTTTTGAGTGCATTAAGATGTCATCCATATATATATATACATATATATATATATATATATATATATATATATATATGTGTGTGTGTGTGTGTGTGTGTGTGTGTATACAATTTTTCCATGAAATGTTAAAAATTTCAGGAATGTTACAAAGTGTGTTTGACAGTTATAGATCATCAAGCTTTTAGATTAATCATAAATGAAATAATGAAGGCAATTCCCCAGCATAGCTCTAGGTGTGAAATGATGGACCATCTGTATGACAGAAGTGATAACAATGAATAATAGTCACATTTACGTAAGCCTTTATATTTTTTTACATTCATATCTTGGATACAATCATAAGCTAATTTCTGTGGATCTTTGTCTTTTGAAAATACTTGAATATGTTTCATATTTTAACCAAAGACATAATCCTTAAAATTGAATTTTGATTTCTACAAACTATTAAGAGTCTTCCACAAAGACGAAACCAGCTGACAGTGGAGTTTCTATTTATAGCCACTAAGTTTCATAACACTTTTCTGTTTTACATTTCTACCTTGCATTGTTCAACTAGTGTCTCTAAGTCATAGGTTTTTATATTGTGTGTCCAAAACATACAACATTTAAGAACATATTAGTCTCTTAGATTATATAGAAAAGAGTGCTGATTGATTTATTAAGCACTTCCAACAACCCCAGCTTTAGTAACTGTCCACACATTCACCTCTCTATTTTCTTTGATTCTACATACATATGGCATCCCTCACAGTTGAAATGCGATAACAAGATCCCTTCTGCACTGTAAAAATGACCTATGTTTTATGAAAGTTTGAAAGCCTGCTACCTCCTGATACCCCAAATTTTAGGTAAAATTTTTAAAAAAAGAAAGAAAAACGTGCTGATAGTTTTGCCAATGGCCTCTTGGGATGATAAATCTACCCCTCACATCCTGTTTTGAGAATTCCATTCTTTTCCTCCACTTAGGAAATTATCTTGTCTTACTTATAAAACAAGAGGTTTGAAAATGGGCTTCTGTGCTCAGAAGAATCAACAAAATTAAAGATACAATTGTGGTGATGATTGAATCTGTGACACAGGAAAAGAAAAAGGCTTTCAATTAATGTATACATCATATATTTTTATATCGTATGTACAAAATATAAAAGAGTATGGGTTATAACAAATAAACTGGTGTGCTTTATAACAAATAAACTGGTGTGCTTTATGAAATACCCAAGAGTTTCAATCCATCAAGCAGAACACTAGATAGCCCATCACAACATAGGTCTCTTGGAATTCACTGGTTTTTTGAATTTAAGCTTTTGCATATTTCTTAGGACCATTATACCTAATAAACAAATAACAAAATATAAACAATTTGCATGTCATCAGATTTTTTTAAACCATAAGAAATATCTGAGAGAAATGATTTTAAAGGTTCAAAAGTTCCTTTGGGCTCCTGGTTTCTGAGGTTTTTGTCAGAGGTTGTTTGACACTATAGTTTTGGGGTCATTGTTGAGGCAGGACATGGATGTAGAAGAGTGTATGGGAGCAGAAGACTTCATCTCATGGTGATCAAGCTGAGAAACAGGATGGTCTAGAGCCAGTATACATCCTTCAAGAGCTTGCACATGGCCCACCTTTTCCTCTTACCTCAACTTCCATAGATCCACACTTTACAATAGACTGTTCAAAGGCTGAAGAGTCAGTGGCTTGAACCTTTGATGAGGTCAGAGTCCTCAGCACTTGATTCGTTTTGGAAAACTTCTTGATGTCCCGAGAGGTGTGCTTTATGAAATACCCAAGAGTTTCAATCCATCAAGCAGAACATTAGATAGCCCATCACAACATAGGTCTCTTGGAATTCACTGGTTTTTGGAATTTAAGCTTTTGCATATTTCTTAGGACCATTATACCTTCAACTATCCCCTCTGTGTAACCCTTAACTCTTTATGAGCTTTACAATATCTGTGTTAATTCAAATGCTGGTATCCCCAAGGCCTCTTTATACTCTGCTCGGTGTCCTCTTTTATTTATTATTGTTTTCCTTCTATTCCTGTTGACTCAGTCATTACCATCATTCCATCTTCAAATTTGAGTTTTCCTTCTGAATTCAGATGCTCATTTCTAAGCCTTTCTGGTAAAACTGTCATTGCAGTTGTATAGCTAGACTTTGCTACTTTGTGGGTTCTTTTTCCCACCCTTCATCTTCCTCCACTTAGTTTTACCTCCTATAACTAGATAGGGGAGAAACAAGGATTGAGGAAGAGAGAGAGAGATGGAGTCAAAGACAGAGACAGATAGATCCCTGAATCTAATTTCTTTCCTTCTTGGTTTTTCTTGAGCACCACTACTAACAAACCACAACAAATCCTCCTAAATGACTAACGACCACCAACCCAACCTGCAGGGACTGTGTGTGTGTGTGTGTGTCTCTGTGTGTGTGTGTGTGTGTGTGTGAGTGTGTGTGTGTGTATGTGTGTATACATGCATACATGTATACGTGTATACATGTATGTATGTATATATGTATATGTATATCCTCCGGCACAACCATGTTTCTGCTAGAGCACAAAGCAAATCATAGTCAGCTGCTGCAGTCAGTAGGAAGCAGCCCCATATCACCACTCCTGGTGTTAAAATGAAGACATATTCTGAAATTTCTGTACGTTTTTTTTTTTAAAGAAACCAAAATTTCAGAATTCTTTCTACACAGTTGTACTTCTTAGAAGAAAGGATTTCATTTTGTCTACAAGTTTTCTGTCTCTGTGGATATCTGTGCTTTGTTTGCACATATTTCTTGATTTTCTCCATAGTTTCTTTTAGTACTGTGAGCAAGTATACTAAATGACAGATGTATCATAATTATCAAGACACCCATTCTTGAATTTTATGTTGCTGTCTAGATGAGCTGTGTGTTCTTGTTGATTTGTTTTTTTTTTATTTAAAATGTTTTAATGCATTTTGACCATATTCTCCACCCCTCTCAATTTCTCCCAGATCCTCCCTACAACCCTCCCTACCATACATGATGTTTGTGTTTTGTCCATGTATGTACCCCAAACTTAAACAAAACAAAAACTAATATTCAGTTTGTAATCCCACCAGCAATGGAGGAGTGTTCCTCTTTCTTCATATCCTTTCCCACAAGTGTTGTCACCTGAGGTTTTGATCTTAGCCTTTCTGATTGGTGTAAGGTAGAATCTCAGGGTTGTTTTGATTTGCATTTCTCTGACCACTAAGGACTTTGAACATTTCTTAGGTGCTTCCCAGCCATTCGAGATTCCTCAGTTGTGAATTCTCAGTTTAGTTCTATACCCTATCTTTTGATTGGGTTGTTTGTGGTTTTGGTGATTAACTTCTTGAGTTCTTTATATATTTTGGATATTAGCCCTCTATTGGATGTGAGTTAGTGAAGATTTTTCCCCCAATCTATAGGTTGCCAATTTATCTTATTGATTATGTCCTTTCCACTCTGGAAATCAATCTGGAGGTTCCTCAGAAAATTTGAAATAGATCTACCTGAAGACCCAGCTATACCACTCTTGGGAATATACCCAAAAGATGTCCCATATGCTACAGGGGCACTTTTTCCACTATGTTCATAGCTGTCTTATGTGTGATAGCCAGAAGTTGGGAAGAACCTAGATGTTCCACGACAGAAGAATGGATACAGAAAATGTAGTTCATTTACATAGTGGAATACTACTCAGCTATTAAGAATGAGAATATCCTGAGTTTTGCAGGTAAATGGATGGAACTAGAAAATATTATCCTGAGTGAGGTAACTCAGACCCAAAAGGACATGCATGGTATATACTCACTAGTAAGTGGAAATTAGCAATAATAATAATAATAATAATAGTAAATAGTATAAAATACCCAAGATACATTCCACAGAACTCAAAATGGTCAACAAGCTGAAGTGCCCAAGTGAGGATGCCTCAGTCTCACTTGGGAGAGAGAAGAAAGAAATCACAAGTGGGGAGGGAGGGTGGGACATGGGAGGGAAATTGGACAGGAGGGGCATAGTGAGGAAGAGAGGGAAATCTGATCTGGTATTGGGTGAGGGAAAAGGACTGAAGTCCTGGGGGGCAGCAGAAAGAATGGAAACAGGCAACCTAGGGAGATAGGAAGTTGGGGGAACCCTCCAGAATGCACCAGAGACCTGGGAAGTCAGAGACTCTCAGGACTCAAAGGGAGGGACCTTAGATGAAATGCCAGACAGTAGAGAGAGGAACTTATTGAGCCTACCTCCAGCAGGAAGGCAGGACATCAAGTGAAGGATGGGGCCACTATCCCACAGTCACATCTCTGACCCATAATTATACCTGTCTGAAAGAATTACAGGGATAGAAATGGAGAGGATCCTGAGGAAAAGAAGGTCCAGCAAGAGGCCCAAAGTGGGATTCAGCTCAAGGGGAAGGAAGTACCAAGGCCTGGCACTATTACTGAGGCTATGGAGTGCTCACAAAAGGGACATATCATAACTGCCTTCTGAAAGACCCATCAAGCAGCTGAGTCAGATGCAGATATTTACACCCAACCAATGGATAGAAGCAGTTGACTCCTGCTATTGAATTAGAAGAAGCTGAGGAAAAGGGCAATCCTGTAAGAGGACCAGCAGTCTCAATTAACCTGGACCCCTGGGATCTCTTAAACATTGTACCACCAAACAGATAGCATACACCAGCTGATATGAGGCCCCCAACACACATACAGTAGAGGATTTCTGGGTCTGTTTTCATTCAGAGATGATGTACCTAACCCTCAAGAGACTGGAGGCCCCAGGGAGTTTAGAGATCAGGCGGGGTGAGGGTATTGGAACATCCATGTGGAGACAGTTGGGTGGGGAGGAGGTATGGGATATGGAAAAGTTGGAGGGTGGTGGTGGTGGTGGAAATAAAATAAGGAGTGTAAAAAGTAAACTAATTTTAAAAAACTAATATTCAAAGCAAACAAAAACCAATAAGACAAAAAAATCAACACAAAACAAAAAGCACACACAGAAAACATGGAATCCAATTTTGTTCTGTTGGAGTCCGTCAAAAGACCCTCACTCACAAAGGCCACAGAGATCACCATTACTGCAAGTCGCATGAGGATTTTTATTGATCCAACACATTAGGGACCCCCCTCAGCAAGCAGGCGAGAGGAGAAACCCCGAGCAAAGAAAGAATACACCTTTTTTTGCTCTTGCTTTTCAAAAATCAATTTTATAACGTGAAAAAAGTATAAGCAAATTAAACATAGAAAATAGAAATCTTGTCTGTAGTAAATTTTTGCAAGGAGAAATTTACATTATACAAATTTCAAACCTACAACAGTGAAAGTTAGAAAGTCTAGGAGTGATGGTCACCAAGGTCACATTGGCAACATGTGAGAGTTTTCAGTGTGAAGACACTTTCAAAGTAAGCCATTTGTGACTGTTCAAAAGTTGATTGTAGTCACTGCTTGTGAGCAGCCATAGTGATCTTTTTTTTCCTTTTATTTTATTAGATATTTTCAAATATTTCAAATGCGATCCCAAAAGTTTCCTACACCCTCCCTCCACCCTGCTCCCCTACCCACCCACTCCCACTTCTTGACTCTGGCATTCTCCTGTACTGGGGCATATAAAGTTTGCAATACCAAGGGGCCTCTCTTCCAAGTGGATGCTCACAGCCATCTATAAAATGGATCACAGGGCCCTCAATGGATAAGCTAGAGAAAGCACCCAAGGAGCTGAAGGGCTCTGTAACCCTATAGTTGAAACAACAATATGAACTAACCAGTATCCCCAGAGCTCATGTCTCTAGCTGCATGTGTAGAACACACTGTTTATACCTTATAAGGGGCAGATTTAGGCAACAGGGCTAGATGGCTTATTCTCATTGGTGTAGCAAGTAATCTTTTCAGACATTGGTTGGTTTGTATAGGGTAACTAAGTAACCCTTTGGCCTAGTCTCTCACTCTGCCTGCCCTTTTGATGGATTATCAGCAAAGCAGCAGTACATTTTGAACTTATGAGTCAGCTATTAACATCATGGCTATTAATGTCACAGGAAATTCTAGCAAGGTCAGGGCGGTTTGTGTTTTTTCTCAGAATTCAGTGTGGGGCAGGGTAGGGGAATTTCTCTGGGAACTGCTAATCTTGTCATGGTTATTTTTCTGAGTACATTTTGTTTTGGCAGCTGTAGACTTAGTCATTTTGACTGCTATGTTTCTGAAAGTCCCTTCAGAGGGGAAGGGACTAGGTGGTCTTGAACTTATTTTGGATTCTACAGTTCAACAACTACTCCTGAGCATGAGGCTTGACCTGGAGTATGTGGTTGATATTCCTAGTAATACTCTATTTGAGACAATTCACTTCCTCTTTACCAGCAGGTATCAACTGCAAATAGCTTTTTGTTTGGGGGTAGGACTTTGTGTTCCCCTCCCTTTTCACTGCTAGCACTGGAACTGATTTGGCTTTTGCACAGGGTCATTGTCTCTGTAAGTCCATATATGTATCAGTCCTGTTGTGTCTGGAAAACACTGTTTCCTTAGAGTCATCTACCACCTATGGCCCTTACGATCTTTCCACATTCTCTTCTGCTTAGACCCTTGAGCCTTGTGAGAAAAGGTTTGATAAATACCTCCCATTTAGGACTGAATGCCCTAAAATTGCTGACTCTGCATATTGTCTATTTGGGGTCTCTATATTGGTTTCCATCTACTGCAAGAGTAAGTATCTTTTATATGGGTCAAACAAGACATGAATATATGGGCTTAGTGATATGTCATTATAGTAGAAGATTTTCTCCTAGGGCCCATGATCTATCTAGTCTCAGGTTCATGACCCTTCATCAGTGTGCATTATAGATTCCATCTTGTGGCATGGGCCTTAAATCCAATAAAAAAATGCCAGTATTACACCAAGATGTCTTGCAGGCAGGTCACTATTATAGGTCACAGTTGTGTAGCTCAGTGACATTGGTGATTATTCTTTCCCTTTAGAAGCATACAGAGTACTGTCAAGGACCCTGGATGCTAGCCATTAAAGGAGAGGCTTCGACTGGAGCACAGATCAACTTGTCCATGTTCTATGACATAAGTACATGCTTTCTTCAGCAACAGGGCCTGGACATAATGTTATAGAGAGCACCCAATAGACTTGACAGCAGCCTATGATATTTGTGGGTACCTCTAGGACCACTACTGTTTGTTTTTTTAATGCTTTTTAATTTTTTGAGGAAAAGATACATGAGTACAATAATACAGTATTTTCTTTTTACTTGAGGTTTGCTAGGTTTCTTTTTTTTTTCTTTTTCCATTCCTCCCCCACCCCTACCCCCAATGATTGTAGAATGCCTCTGTACCAAGACTCAAACTGAGATACAAAATTAAGTTCTTAGTTTTTTCTGAACCTTTATTTCCTAGGGATTTCAGAGTGGTCATGACTTTCTAATTTATATTGTGTATATGGTTGCTTTGATATGTCCTACTCTTTAATGTGTGGTTCTAGATGGATAAATGAGAATAGTAGAGGCAGATTGTGCTAGTGGCTGAGGTTCTAGATGTGAAGACAGACTACCGATAGCTACTGTGTCAAGGCCGAGGTAGACTAGATGCACATGTGGCTACATGCTGTTGTTCTTGAGTTGAGGGATGGACAGCTTCAAATAGTGTAGTGTCCACTACACTGTTCATTGCTGAATCTATAACACATTGTTGTGATCAGTTAGTCTGGGCCTCCCTTTCAACATTTGTCTTGCTCCTTCTCTTGATTTTCTAGAGATGTGCATTTTTCTAGCTATTCCTTGACAATGAATGCATAAGGAAAATATGTAAAACATATGGTTTAAAAAAAGACAAGAAAACAAATCCACAAAGACATGGTAATTATGTATATGCTAGCATTTTACACTATACTTAATGTGGAATTCTTTACTTATGCAAGTCTCAATTGTTTAAATGTTTGTAATCCTCTGCAGTGAAATTAAAATTGTCTTCAAAGACATTAAGGATATTCACAGGCATAGCCAGCTCTTTGATGATTCACAGAGAATCCCAACTTCTTCCTTTGTATATTGAATCTGAGCAGATGTGTGAGCAAGAGCAGCCTCATAGAGAAACCCTGGGTGACTTAGATGCACGATACTATGCATGTGGTAAACTGATTATAATGTTGATTACACAGTCTACAATGAGTGTGACAAGGAAGCCTGAACAATAAGCCCGTTGTTCCTCACAAAAATGGCTTTGGTTAGGCATTTAATCATATTAAACAATTGCTAGACAGCTTTCAAGTGATCAGTTGCTTCATCTCTCACCTTAGGGTAACGACACCATGCTAAAAAATTCCTCTAAAGTTAGGAGTGTTATCTTTTTCTTCTTTCTTCTTTTTTTCTTTTTTTTTGAAAAAAATAAAGTCAATTAATTCATTTGTCAACTATCAACTACTTATAAACTGTATGCTAAATAGCATTCTAGGTACCCGATGCACATCTACAAAGAAAATTAAGTTGAGGGCTTTGCAAATGTTTCTAGAAGTATCTTTTTAATTGATACAATGGTCTTTACTAATGAGAGCATTTATAGTCCTCATGTTTTTAGGTGTATTAATTTGGTTTGCTGGTGCTGAGGACATGGCTCAGGGGTTAAGAGTACTTGACTACTCTTCCCGAGGTCCTGAGTTCAATTCCCAGCAGACTTCCCACATCGTGGCTGATCTGATGTACTCTCCTGGTGTGCATAAAGACAGAGCATGCATATATATATAATAGATGAATAAATTTTTTAAAAGAAAAAACGCTAAGAATTTGGTTTTCTGATAATATAAGAAACTTCCTGGGATCATGGAATAGCTCAGTAGGAAAAGTCACTTGATGCTTGGCAAGAAAGCCTGATTTTGAACCCTACGCCCCACATGGCAAAAAGAAAGGTATTCTCCCACAAACTTTCCTCTGATCTCCATATATGCAGTGGGGCAAGTACATACACACACATAAATACATTAGACCCGTTCTCAATCTGTGGGTCATAAACCTTTGTGCAGTTATCTATCTCCACAAATTACATTACAATTCATAGCAGTAGCAAAATTAGTTATGAAGCAGTACCAAATAATTTTATGGTTGGTGTGTCACTACAACATAAGCGACTGTATTAAAGGGTTACAGCATTAGGCAGATTGTGAACCACTAGGCTGGACAAATGAAATATAGTAAAAAAAAAGAAAAGAAATCATCCACAAAATTCACAAAATTAATTCTTCACTAATAAGCTTTGTGAAAGACAAATACAGAATTCATTTTATGAACAACACATTACATCTTAGTAGAAAAAACTACGATTCAAAAACACTCATTTTTCAGGAAAAAGAAAACTAACCGTGAAAATCCAGTTCAGTGTTCATGTATTTCTCGCCAGTCATTACAAGCCAATCTTCCCACACTGACATGGTCACAGAACCCATTCACAAACTAGGATGTCTTCTTTATGTGTGCTAGACCTCCATGTATGTAGGTCTTCAGTTCCATTTAGCAGAAGATGAGTGTGAATCGTTGGAACACAAAGGAGTTTTTAGCAGAGGCAATTGTGCTTCCTCAAGACCTGACATGGGAACATAAATTTTCAAAAGCCTGTCAGATCTTTCTATATGCACTTTGTTTTACTTCCATCTGAAAAGGCATTGTACTGACTAAGTTCAGAATGCCTGAACAGTTTCTAAATCTAACCCCGCTGTGTTCAAATTCTTGCCCTATCACTAGCTAGCTAAACAACCTGAAACAGGTCAATTAATCTTTCTTTTCTTTTTCTTTCTTTCTTTCTTTCTTTCTTTCTTTCTTTCTTTCTTTCTTTCTTTCTTTCTTTCTTTCTTTCTGTCTCTCTCTCTCTCTTTCTCTTTCTCTCTCTCTTTTCTTTCTTTCTTTCTTTCTTTCTCTCTTTCTTTCTCTCTCTCTTTCTTTCTTTCTTTCTTTTTTGCGGTTGCCTTTGTAGCTTTTTTAAATTTTTATTTTAGTTTTTTATTAGGTATTTTCTTTATTTACATTTCAAATGCTATCCCAAAAGTTCCCTGTACCTGCCCCACACCCTGCTCCCCTACCCACCCACTCCCACTTCTTGGCCCTGGCATTCCCCTCTACTGGGGCATATAAAGTTTGCAAGACCAAGAGGTCTCTCTTCCCAATGACGGCCAACTAGGCCATCTTCTGCTATATATGCAGCTAGAGACACGAGCTCTGGGGGTACTGTTTAGATCATATTGTTGTTCCAACTATAGGGTTGCAGACCCCTTCAGCTCCTTGGGTACTTTCTCTAGCTCCTCCATTGGGGGCCCTGTGTTTCATCCAATAGATGACTGTGAGCATCCACTTCTGTGTTTGCTAGGCCCCAGCATAGTCTCACAAGAGACAGCTATATCAGTGTCCTTTCAGCAAAATCTTGCTGGCATATGCAATAGTGTCTGGGTTTGGTGGCTGATTATGGGATGGATCCCCAGGCTGGGTAGTCTCTGGATGGTCCATCCTTTCATCTTAGCTCCAAACTTTGTCTCTGTAACTCCTTCCATAGGTATTTTGTTCCCTATTCTAAGGAGGAATCAAGTATCCACATGTTGGTCTTCCTTCTTCTTGATTTTCTTGTGTTTTGAAAATTGTATTCAATTAAACTTTCTAATCCTCCATTTCTACATCTGTTAAAATTGGAAAATCTTAGTGCTTTCCTGACACATTTGGAACAAAAACATAAGTTAAATTACATACAGAGCTTGGTACCATTTCTGCCTCACAAGAAGTCTTCAGTAAACACAAACATTACTAAATGAATAATGTCAAGGACTGAAGTGACCTAGTGGGAGTTGAGCTGCCAGGTGGCTTCAATACAAGATGAAACAAAAAGAAAATACAACAAGCTTTATAGGAGTGTAATCACTAAATGCTAAGATATTATAGAAAAACAATATTCTGTCAAGATGGGAATGCAATGCTAATCACATTTGATTTGAGCGAGATAAACCATCCTGAAAAATAAAGAGAGCTGTAGAGGTGCAGTATAGAGGAAGACCCAGCCTCACATTGGGACTTTTGGGGGATTTGTTGAACATAGTTTTAGTCAGAGACACAGGAAGATGAATAACAATAAGGAAACCATGTGTTTTTAACTCATGCCTTCATCTATTGGCACTATCTGGTCCCTATACTACCTACTACACTGTGACAAGCCAAGTACACCCAGGGGCAAGGTAGGCAACAACCTGGTCTATCACAGATTTCAAATCCACACCCAATTCCAATTAAGAAATTTAAATAGCTTAGTTAAGATGGTGTTGCCTGCCAGCTCTTTCAAATGACACCTATAGAGCAGAGACCTTAGAATAAAGGTGTGAAATAGTTGATGGGCTTCATACCTCGAGTGCTCCAGCATGTTTTTGAATAATCTTGCCTATGAGTGAAATGATCATGCAAAGCTTACTACACAAGGCTGAGGACTAACCTTGGCACCATGAGATTCGGATGTATCAGTTGATTCTTTTCTGTTTTGTTTTGTTTTTTTTTTTTTTCAGTCATTTTCCTGCTAGAAACTTAAACATAGAGGCCACTCCCAGAAAGACTCAAAGCTCAAAGAAAGACTATGGCAATGGCCCATATATAGGAGCATACCCACAGGAGCTCATAACTATGCCCCAGGGAGCAAGTCTTACAAATTGAAACTACTTTACTGGTGGAAAATATCATAAAGAGAATTAATATTAGAACGATTAGCAGGCCACCACACTCCTGTGCATATCTAAACAGAAAACATTGCCATGCCGCTTTATAAAGGGTGTTTCTGACTCAATATGACACATGTATTTTTCTCTATATTTCTAGATCATTACAGAGTCAACATTTGCCAAATGAATTCTGCATGCTTCTAAATGACTGCCTTTAAAGATAGCATGGCGGTATCTTTTGCAGTTTCCATTATAGCCTGAAGGCTGAGGAAGCAAGTAGCTGAAGCCCAATGAGCAGCATAAGTTCTCAGCAGAGGGTGTGTCAAGTCCTCCCCGGTGCTTTGATAATATAGCCAGAATTCCTTTGTTCCATGTGAGTACAGCTCATAAACACTGGTCATTCCATTCATATTCAATTATAGTTCTTTTGACTCCCCTTATTAAAGTCTACAAACTATTAAGCATAAAATTAAAGTTGAACAGTTCAGTTCTTTTTGACATCCAACACTGTTTGAAAAACAGTGATGTGAAACTCCCAAGTCAAGAGTCATCCTTTGCAGCCTGCGGCCAATGAAAAGTGAAAGCATTGCTGGGTGTGGGGAGAGAAGAGTAAATATATAAAGTTGATCGTTAGCATGCATAATGTTAAGAGCTACTGTGCTCATGCAAATGCATCAGCCAGTTTGTTGAACACAAGCTATTCCATTGATTTAACTGAGGCTACATGGTTATTATTGCCAAAGCTCCAGTGAAGGAAATAATTAGAGCACTAAGCATTTTAAAGGTTCTGAAATGACTTCAGGCAATAAGAGAAAACACAGGAAATCTATATACTACAGTAGTAAAGATGTAGAATTTCTGGTCTTTACCTTGAACAATGAGTGTGTGTGTGTGTGTGTGTGTGTGTGTGTCTGTGAATGAATATACACATGTGTGCATGCACATGTAGAGGACAAAGTTGGAGTTTAAGTGTTTATTTACATATTTTCTTTTTTTAAATAATGTCTCTCTCTGGATGTCTATGTTTTAGCTAAACTAGTTAACCAGCAAGTCCCTAAGATCTCGTACTAGAAGTGTGTACATCACCTGTGCCTAGCTTTAAGTTCCTGGGGAATTAGAACCCCAATTCCCATGCTTGTGCATGAAGCACTTTACTCACGGAGGCATCTCCCCAGTCCCCGTATAGTAAATCCTTTTCATTATTAACAGGGAGACTTTCTGCAATTTATATGCTAGAGGAGTAACTTTCACTTATTTTTGTTTGGAGAGCATTTGACTGAATAGAGAGCTTGTATTCATTGGTAAGACTGGATAGACGCTCAGAGTTAAGAATGAATTTCAATTCACAGAACCTACTCCAAATTAGCTTGCAACCACCTGTAACTCCAGCTCCAGGGCATCCAGTTTCCTCTTCTGGAGGTTATCTTTAGAGAGGGAGAGACTGTGTGTATTTCCACTACATGCCTCCAGTTTCTTTGAAAACAAAACAAAACAAAACAAAAATAAAAAAATAAAAAACAGAAACAAAAGCAAAACCACAACCAGACAAAAAACAGTCTTCCCAACACTGCCAGAGATGTCAAGTTAAGGAGAATTTCAAACAATGAAAGCAGAGGAGCTGGAGAAGCTCTAGGTTTGATTCTGGGCGAAATCCCTTCAGGATTCCTCAAACCTTTTGCTGCTCAGAGCTGTTCTGCTTCAAGGGATATTATTTCTTGTAGACAGTGATTTAGTTTGAACACATGTGAATGTCACTTAGTTTGTCTTGCCTTTTATCAGAAGAACTTGTTATCATCAAGCAGAATAATTGGAAGTGTACCTTAGGGAGATGAGTGTGCAAGAACAGAAACTAAGAGATCTTAATACCTGAGCTATCCATCTAAAGGATGTGCATGTGTGGCCTTGTACTGCGTGCTGCTATTGTTCATTTCACCGGCTATCTTACACTGTTTCAGACATATCATTATCACATACAGGAAATCAAATGAGTTTGGCATTTATTTTAACTAAAGTGATCTCTCCAAACAGGAAATTCCAATATTTTGAGCACTTTATGTTTATTTCATTATTCTCCTCTACTACTTATTTCCTGCCATCTTTTTTCTCTTTCCATAAATTATTTTTTTATTCACTGTACATCCCAATTACAACCACTCCCTCCTCTCCTCCCAGTTCTGCCCTTACAAATCCCTTATCCCATTACCCTCTCTTCTCAGAGAAGTGGAAGACACTTTGGGAACTACCCCACCCTGGGACATCTAATCCCAGCAGGGCAAAGTGCATCCTCTCCTATTGAGCTCCAAAGGGCAGTTCAGGTAGGGAAAGGAAATCCAATGGCAGGCAACAGAGTCAGAGACAGGCCCTGCTCCAATTGTTAGCAGACCCATATGAAAACTAAGCTGCACATTGCCTACAAATGTAGAGGGGTGGCCTAGGTCCAGCCTCTGTATGCTCTTTGGTTGGTAGCCCAGGATCTTGTGAGGCCCCATGAGTCCAGGTTGACTCTGTAGGTCCTCTATAGGCCCTTGACTCCTCTGGCTTTCTCAATTCCATCTCCCACTCTTCTACAAGACTCCCTGAGATCTGCCTGATGTTTGGCTGTGGGCGTCTACATCTGTTTCCATTAGCTGTTGGATGAAGCCTCTTGGGAGACAGTTATGCTAGGGTCCTGTCTGCAAACAAAGCAGAGTATCAGTAATAGTATTGGGAGTGTCTCTCTCCCATGGGTGGATCTCAATTTGGGCCAGTCAATGGTTAGCCATCTTGACTGCTTATACAGATAAACAATATAAGATATATAGAGAGAACACCTGTCTGTTCTCAGATCCTTTTTCTAAAAAGGAGACAAAATGGTCTCTTCCTTCAAGGTTGTGATAATTAAATGAGTTAATATATGTCAAACCATTATGTAATTTAAACATTGTATAGTATGTAAATGTTACAATTATGGATATACAATTATGATGACAATTTTGCCTTGTAAGTCCTATGTTGAGAAAACCAGGGAGGTTCACAGTTCTGAACCTCAATTTCCTTAACATAGAAACATGAATATATTTTCTACCACCTCAAATATATCATGGATCTATGAACAGGTTTCATAACACATGAGACAAAATTCATTTATAATCCAGAAAATGGAACTTAAATACAATTAGTTGTAACCCCAGTTTTCATCTCTTAGTAGATATATGTCCTTATGTAAGACCTTATGTGTGATGTCTGAGAAATAATGGTAACAGGGCCATCTCATAACAGTCATTGTGACACTTCAACGTCCTGCATAAAGGTTTCAGCTCTGTGACTGACACTCAGAAATTATTTATGAATGCTTTCAAGATGTGGTCTATATAGAAATACCTACTACTCTGGCTTCATACACTCATAAGAATGCTTATGTACTCTCTTATATACTCATATCGAAGAGCAACACAAATCTCAAAGTACAATCTATGGTTATTAAGAGACATGAACAACATAGCAAGTCTAATTATCAAGCACATAAGATGGCACAAATAAAATAACTTCACAGAAAACTGAAAATCATTGAGAAAGCCAAGTTGTGTTACAACCTGTATGCATGTAATTTTGTATGTTTTGTGACAGTATTACACACATGAAAATTAGAGGACAAAATGAGAAGAAACGTCATATAGCATACATAAATAATGTTCAAACTATTGCCAAAGTAGGATGACAAATATTTACTCATTTCTTTTTTTTCACATTTTTATTCATTTTTATTTTATTAATTATTATATTTATTTACATCTGAAATGTTCCCCCCTGAACTCCCCTTGCATAGTTCTTCACCCCATCCCCCATCTCCTTCACCTCTTAGAGGGTGCCCCTGAAAGACCCCCAAAGGGAGACCCTCACTCAAGTCTCGGGAAGGTGGCACACCCAGTGAGACGCTGAGACCGAACTTGCTGTAACCACAGGAGGCTTTAATGGCACACAAACAACGAAGGAGCAAAGGAGCGCTCAAACCAGCATGCTGGGGTCGAGACTCATGTACTGCGCAGCGGGCAGAGGAGTTCGACCCCGGCCCAAACTTCTTACAGGCTTATAAAGGCAAAAATCACAAACCAAAAGGGAGGAGTAAGAAGAATTGACGTGGTTGTACATGATTGGCTCATTTAAATGTTAGCGGGGTTACAAGTTAACAGGGTAGTAAGTGCCAGCTAAGGCGTAGGGAGGCACAAGGGCCTGGGACTTATCGAGGTCAGCAGGACACCTGGTTGATGTATGATTTATGGTGGGCCAGAGAGAGGCACTGCCCGGGAGGCGCCATCCTGCCAGATGGCCATTTAGTCAGCCTTGATAGCCCTGGCCAGTTTCTGCATTCTTTTCTTTATCTTTTATGGCCGGACGTTCCCAGCTATAGGGTGGGTGTGGCTGTGCCTGGACCCGCCTGGGTCTGTTCTTCACAACATTTAGCCCTGAATTTTTTTAACTTAGATACCACATTGCTATAAGACCCAAAATTATAAATTTTTGCTCTTCACCCCTCCCTCAGCATCCCCATCACTAGAGCATAAAGTTTCTATAGGGCCAGGCGTGGTGGCGCACCCCTTTAATCCCAGCACTCGGGAGGCAGAGGCAGGAGGATTTCTGAGTTCGAGGCCAGCCTGGTCTACAAAGTGAGTGCCAGGACAGCCAGGGCTACACAGAGAAACCCTGTCTCGAAAAACCACAAAAAAAAAAAAAAAGTTTCTATAGGATTAGGTGCATCTACTCACAGTGACACCAGACAAGGGAATCCTCTGCTATATGTGCCCTGCCCGGGGACCTTTGACCAGCTCTTATATGCTCTTTAGTTGTTGGCTCAGTGTCTGGGAGCTCCCATGGGTCCACTATTGGTCTTCATGTGAGGTTGCCATCCCTTTCAGCCCCTTCATTTCTCCCCCTAACTCTTCCTTAGGGGTCATAGACCTCAGTCTAATGGTTGACTGTGTCTGCATCTGTCTCAATCACCTACTGGTAGAGGCTCTCAGAGGACAGCCATGCTAGGATCCTGTCTGCAAGCACAACATGACATCCGTAACAGTGTAAAGATTGGTGCCTGTCATGGGATGAGTCCCAACTTGGGCTGGTCACTGGTCGGCCATTCTTTCAGCCTTTGCTTCATTATTATCCCTGCATTTCATTAATACAGGAACAACTTTGGGTCAAATATTTTAATGGTGGGTTGGAAGTATCTCACTGTAGTACCTAGTATTGAGAATGACATTAATTCTTGAAATCCACATTGTCCAACATTTATGATTATTTACCCATTTCTACCTGCTCTACTTTTTTGTTGATATTTCCAGTTTAAATGTAAGAGAACACATTAGAATTTATATAATAGTTACTGTATTTAGTTGTATTTGAAGGAGGCAAAGATTCAGAGAAACTCAGAACTTGAGGGTTCGTGATCTTTCTATACCATGTTGTATATTGGTCCAACCTCACTACTAACATAACAGCACTTGCCCAGAGACAGCCAAGGTCAATTGGTGCGATAGATATCAGGTCTATGGGCAAACTAACAACAGTTTGATCAAACTCTAAAGACACCTCTGGAGGCAAAAAGAAATGTGTCTTTGCTGAAGCAGCAGGTCCATATCTTTATTAATAAGTCTTCCAATGCCATTGTTAAGCTGGCATCCAGTGACCAGCATATAGGGATCTAGGACTTGACTAATGTCAGCATTGCCATTGCCATTTCCCCACCAATGTTTAGTCTAGAAAAATAAAATCTTGAAGTAATTAGAAAGTGCTTGTCAAACAATGCAATTGAGGATAGATTCTGGGTGACCTCAGAAAAGAACAAAAGCTCAAAGGAATTTCCATAAGGTTGTAAATTTGGCAAGAGGGCTACACAATCTCTGATAATTAGACTTTTCAACACATTTGGATTTGCTAATTGGATCTAAGTTCTAATTAGACTTTTATGTAACTAAGAATGACATATCATGGTATGAATTTAATGTGCTCTTACAGTTGAAACCAACAATTATCAAGCTTTTCCAAATTATCTTAATAAGGAAAAACCTGGCTTTGTTGATCATATTGTGACATCTCTGTCTCTCGCAATAAATTGAGCACATTTCAGTTCTCTTAATTAAACACCTTTTGGGAGCTTAAAGAGATGCTTAAGCTTTTATAAGAAGCACCCAAGTTGTTTGTTTGTGAGGGAGATTTGCCAGTATGTTGATGACTCTGGAAGCTACAGACAAAACTCAGTACAAAGAAATAAATCATTATTGGAGAAATGGCACAAGTAACCAGATGTCCCTGTAAGCACTCAATTAATCAAATTGTTTCTAAATACAACTGAAGCTGGGTTATGCTTTTGCCTTGTACACCCACAGAACCAATCTCAGTGTGAATGCTCGTGAACCTGGCATTGTGATAAGAGCCTGACAACATTCCCACTGTGCACAAACCCTGTTCCCTCATCAGATCTGTTTCTAGACCTGGCATTCATTAACTGGAGCCTCATCATTTTTTTCTTTCCTCCTTAGTTTTAACTGAGACTCATCAATTTTTATTGCTCTGACATTTGAAAGTAGTAATTTTAAAACCAGTATCCCTCAGATCTGGATACTACAAGAGGCAATAACATAAGATTTTCATGGAAAGAATATTGTCAAAATATTCCAAGAAAATTAATAGCACTGACCAAAATCCATATTATGTTTTTGTGTGCTATTAATAGTTACACACACACACACACACACACACACACACACACACACACACAGCATGTGCACATACAGCACACATACATTTTATATCTGATTATTTCCTATATAAAAGCAATTGTTCTTCTACCTATATAAAATATTTTTAATATTTTAAAGGTCTTTTTCCACTAAAAGCAATGTACAATTAAATGGCAGATTAGGGCCCTGAGAGAATTTAAGTTATGCAGTAACTGATATATTAGTGAGAAATTCTGCAAGGGTTACATGTACTTTTATTCTTCCAACTAGCACATTATGGTGATAGAGCCACTGGTGAATGTGTGACTCCTCATTAATTCAGATGTCCTCTGAGATTCTTGTAAAGCATGTTGGCTTCTGACATATGCCATATGATGGTATTTAAAGGCAAGATATGGCATTTCTGATTGCTTCATTTTCTGTTAAAAGAGATAAGTTTTTCATACCAGCTATTACAAGAGGTATCACACAATTCTCTACAAGGCCTCCACAGAGGTGATGGGGCTGCTCTTTAGTAAAAGAAGTGACCAAAGATTCTTTGCCTTTCAGCTTGGGTGCTGGAATCCTGTCACAGGTCTGAATGGATCACTGACAGACAAAAAACTGGAGAACAACATGCGGGGCGTGGTTCTACGCGTGGTGACTGTATTGGTAAGCACCATCTTCGCCTTGTAGTTTGAGACCATAGAGTATCCTCTATTTTTCTTTGCTTTTTCTTTTATCAACTAATTTGATAATCTCAAAAGAGCTTTTGCCTGAACCTTGACTATTATATCTAAAACAGCTTCAGTAGTCATGTTACCCAACCTCCCATATCTGTGAATCTGAAACTGATCTGTAGGCTGTACTTTTTCATTACAGTAATTTTGTTAGGATAGTCCTTAGATTTTTAAGTCTGATTTCCTAGAGTTTCTATACATTATAAGAAGTGGGATCCCTCAAAGATGGCCATCACTGCAACAATAGGCCCCACATAGAGATATCAATGGAGAGATCAGCCACTTGTTTAATAGATCCTTATCTTGCCCCATGGTGGCTTCCTGGGGGTACTAGCAAATAAGACAGGTATGTGTGACAGTCTTTTGTGACCTCATAATTTATGATTCTGTGAGTGGGATTATTGATGGGAAAATTTGTTACATTTCCAATAATTTGTTAGAAAATCAATAGAGGTAACTATTATCATTCTGTATTATCATTGGCTAGAGAGATGGTTCAATAGCTAAGAACTCAGACTGCTCCATAAGAAACCTGAGTTTCATTTACAACATCCATATCAGATGACTCACAACCATCTGTAATTCTAGCTTCAAGGGAATCTAATTTCCAGTGTTGGTGTTCATGGATGCTTACCCACATGCAGACCTTCCCTCCCACAATTACAACTTAGAATACTTTTTTTTTAAGAAAGAAAGGGTCTCTTATAGGCTAAATTACTTACATAATTATTAATGAACGAGGCTATTTGGTACAGTGAGAACTGGGTATTCATTACAAATCAATGTCAGCAGCTCTCTTTATGCTTAATATGAATTAAACAAATTTAAACATAATTTCTTTATAAATTATCTGAGCCACCTGCAAAAGAAACTCTAAATGAGTAACCTATTCCATCCTTCAGCACACCTATAATTTACCTTTAGTTGTTTTAATAAAACCCTCACTTATAATTATTTCACTAATGTTTACAAGTGAAATGTGAATATGCTTCTGTTTGAACCTAAGTGTGTAGATATCAATTTGCACTTAACAGTTAAGTTAGTTAACTTAATAGTTAAAAGGTAGACAACTGAAGTGCAAGCTAATCCCTTTTCTAGTGATTGTTGAGGAAACTCCATCAAAGCTAATGCATGGGCTGTGGTTACCTTTGAGAAAGAAAAGTAACATTGGTTAACAAATTAACCAATTAAAAAATATTCAGTTGCTAAGCAAATAATTATTTAGTATCTAGCATATGATAGACTTGACAATGCACATAGAGTCGAAAACCCAATAATCCTAACTTTGAGGTATGGATAGAATTTGGTGTGTGGTTCCTACATAAGGTGATATAGTGCAGATTTGTTGTTTACTATTAGTCAGATCCCCATGAAGTCCTTTGTATTGGTTTTCTATTTCAATTATTGCTGTATTCACAGTGTAAATCATTCTAACCCACCAAAATATGAAGGAGTAAAATAAATCAACAGAAAGCTGTGTAAGCCTATACGAATGACAGAGCAGACTTGAAATCCAAATCTAGTCAGCCTGGACTCCAGACCTTTTAACTCCTTCTCCTGGGTAGTCCATCAGGCTCTCTCCACTCCCACTGCGATGAGACAGAGAAGCAAGACATCTGTGAGATTCTATTTGACTAGAGAATTGGAAATGTTTCAACTCTGAATGAGGTAAAAATGAGTCTTATGGGGAGAGTTTCATAGGACCAATCATTTTAAATTCATTTCCAGGCTGAATAAAATGGCTTTGTTCAAGGCAGTAGTGGTAATGCTGCCTATCCTAGGTTCACCTGTCTGTTTGCTGCACACTTAGCCTTTCATGGATCCTGAGAACAAGACAACCAGATATGGGAAGCTCAGTTGCTTCCCCTGATGTCTGCAAAGAGCTTACCAGTTGGGTGGCCAGTTGAATGAGCATTCATTATGTTTTTTATACCCACACAGCTTACAGCCAGCATGAAATCACTTCACATGCTTCCCCATACATTTATGGGACTGAATATGAAACTGTCCTTCTTATTTAGTTCCTGTAGTCATGTTTCTAAACCTGTTATGTGGTCTTGTAAGCTCTCCATCCAAATTGAGAATAATACACCCTCGATTCATCCTGTCTCTCCTAAATCTGGATGCATTTAATTTACAGTCATCACAGAACTAAGTCTCAATGTACAGTTGGACTCAAACTGGCGATGTGACCACTGCCCTAATCTCCTTTATTTAGGAAAGTATTTCCAATACTTTTACAAAAGGTGAAAATCCCCAGTGTACATTCCCCAGGATGACCTTTAATCTTAGTGATATTACAACAGAAATCCAGTGGCCCCACTCATCCACTTTTACCTCTTAGAAAACTTACACCATCAGTTACAGCTAAGTTATGAAGCAGACAATTCTTATGTTTTGAAACTCACATTTACCATTATTAATGGTATTTTATTGATCTGATGTAAACAGTGAAATATAGATCCAGTAATTTGAGGCTCTGTTACATGGGACCCTTGAGGCAGGCAGTAACTGGTATAGTCAGGCAGTTCATTGAACAGAATTAAGTGAAGTTAGCTGTCACAGGACAGTAAACAGCACTAAAGGAACCAACAAGGATGCTCAAGCACCTGGGCCTGGTTGCATAAAGAAGCTCTGGGTTTGGCAGATCCAGAGCAAAGGATATAATCCTGAGATCTGTGAATGTTGGGACAAGAAGAGGATGCAGAAAAAGTCACTGCTTAAACTACAACCAGGAAGGAGTACACAGAAACACAAGATACTTATGTCATGGATTCAGAAATAGCTGATTAAACTCAGATACTTGAAAAAGAAGATACTCTACTCTCATTGCTGCTGCCTTACTAGCACATTTCATTTCCCTTCAGTTAAAATTGCAGCAGGTGGTGATGGTGCACACATCCAATCCCAGCAGAGGCAGGAGGATTTCTGTGAGTTTGCTGCCAGCCTGGTCTACATAGTGGGTTCCAGGATAGCCAAAGCTATACACAGAGAAACCCTGTATCAAGGGGACAAAAAAAATCAGCCAAAAGTCAGAAGACCATAGAGCCTGAGTAAGCAAAAATGGGCTTGCCTCTTCCAACATAGACTAGACAGAAAGAGCTACAAGAGTCTGTGGGGAGGCTGGGTCGACATGCACCATCACTGTCATGTGATTGGACCTGTTCAGAGAATGTCGAATGTTCTTTATTTAGTCCTTATCAAATGCTATAAGAGGTATATATGAAATCTAGGCATTTATAAAAGCACACAAGAGTTAACTCTCAATTTCTGTAACCATGTTGCCAAAAAAAAGTTAGATAGCTTTGGCTTGGAGTTCAGTTATAGAAGCTGTGTGCCGTGTCCTTCCCTTTCTTCTCAATCAGAAAAGGAACAGGAAAAAAAAACTTTCATTGGTTACATTAAATATTTTATGACAACTGAGATGTGAGTGAGGGCATGTGTTCCTAGACTAACAACACCAGGGGACTTTACAGAATGATGTCACATATAGGTAGCTTTGTTTTCACTGTAAACAAAGCCACAGAAATATTACTTTAAATAGAGAAAATAAAGATGTGACAGCCAGGCAGGTCCTGCCCACAGTGTCTCTGATAGTTCCCTTTCTGTCTCTTTAAAGTCAGCCCCTGTTTTTTACCAAGTCTACCAAGGGCTTTGTGTTAGTGCCAAACAATAACGAAGGCGCTGTTCTCTCTCTCTTTTTACAGGCAGAGTTATATTAATGCAGCTAGCCGTAAATGAACAGCATGCCATTTGATTTTACATGATAAAACTTTTATACTGTTTGACAATTTACTGTGTCATAAATATAATCCTAAGGAATTAATTCTCATTTCCATGGGTTGATGCTGTCTCTAATGAAGTGTGTGCTCACTCTCCATCTCCTGGAAGAAATACCTACAATAGGTTTTTGGGTGATGAGGCAGATATAGTATACACAACACACCTGCCTGCTGGAAGCTTCCTTTAGCACACTAGGTTATCACCTTTCTAATGCTGAGAACTTTTAATTCAGTTCCTCAAATGGTGGGGACCCCCAACCACTAATTTATTTTCATTGCCACACATAACTGCAATTTTGCTACTGTTATGAGTTATAATGCATATATCATTCGACTCCCATGGTGGGTCGTGACCCACAGGTTGAGAACCACTGCTAGCAAACCACAGCTGCTGCAGAAAGCTTTTCTTGCTGAAACAGACCATCATGTAATGTTTCAAAATGTTCTTGAAAAAAATATTCTCAGTGATGTTGCCCTACATTAAGTATGCACATTCCTGGATATCCTCCATAAAATGATTCAATAACCTTGCAGAAATGTGCAACTAGATGTTTACTATGAAGATACAATAATGACTTTTCTCTGTTGTACAAATTTAAAGACAGTCTTTCACACTTTAGGATCTCTGAATTAAGATAAATCTTTCAATTTTTATTTGAAAGTCTAATTGAGTGTACATTTGTCTTTAACAGTGATGTGAAAATTAATTGCTAAGCGTACAAATGAAAACATTTGGATTAAATAATTTTTTAATTAAGTGAAGTTCCTGAGTAGTCCTGAATGCTAAACCCCAACACTGGTAAAGAAGCCTTCATAAAGAGAGAGACTATTTTAGAGACTACCTTCAATTTGATCAAAACACATTATATTAACATATGAACTTATGAAACAATAAATAAACATGCTTCAAAAGAAAATATGTAACAGCATGAAATGGAGCCAAGAGAGGCTACAAAAAAATACCGTTCAAAACCATTGTTACAATCACAGAAAGAAATACACAAAGGCAGCTTGCCTGCACTGATAGCACACAGGGTAAAAGCCAGGCTTCATGGCCAGTGCAGTGTGGCTCTGTAAACATTTTGCAGTGATAGGAGCTGTTCACTCATAGAGGCAGACAGCGCCACATGGCGCCATCCTTCTACGAGCAAATTCTTCTCCCTGACATTCTCCATGATTAGTTGCGCTTGCTGAAACTGTCTTCAGCGCATCTTGGTTTTCTTGAACAAACAAACAAACAAACGATATCTGAGGTTAAAATGGGGCACATTATTATGCAATATGTTGTCAGGTATTGGTTCTGGTTAAAAGGAAAAACTTCAAAAAGAGCTTGAATGATGAGCTAAGTATTTCACTGAGACAGCTTGCACGTAAGACAGAGGTGACATCCTCTTATAATCTGTTAAGATTCCTAGTGATATCGACCAAGACTAGCATCGTGTACATGGGGCATGCATGAATTTATTCCCCATTTTTCTGTACTAGTTTACTTAGGTGATTTTTGCAACTCTCTTTCTCATTACCATTATACAGTTAATAATTCCATTGGTGTTAAACTCCAATATTATGTTGTAAAAACCAATAAGGCAAATGGGATTTTCACTTAGAATAGTTGGAGTGTAAAAGCAGTTTAATATTTTGTGGGGCAACTTAGGCTATTCTGATGACCTGAAAAAAACCTTAAAGAAGTAGGCATATGTACATGCGTGTGTGTGTGTGTGTGTGTGTGTGTCTGCATGTGTGTATGTGTATGTATTCATGTGTGCTTGCATGTGTTGGTGTGTGTGTGTGTGTGTGTGTGTGTGTGTGTGTGTGTGTGTGTGTGTGTGTGTATGTGTGTAGGGGGAACAAATGGAATGAAGATATAACTCTATGTGGGACACAGATTATGGCAGAATAGGTATATTGAAAAATCCCAATTCTAGGCCTAATGTGATAGCCACACACTGGATCCCAGCACTGGAGAAGTTAGAGGAAGCAGCCCAGGAGTGCCAACATCCTGAGCTACATAGTGAAAGCCTGTCTAAAAACAAACTACAAACCATCAACACATCAACAAAAGATTTCTAGTTGTTTGTTTCTTACATTAATCTATTCAGTGTAGATGGGTGTTTTTTGTTTGTTTGTTGTTTGTTTGTTTATTGGCAGAGGGAGACAAAGATACTTTGCTAGGTATTATTTTTCAGCACGATGTTTCATCCTTGATTCTTTATTACATCTTAGTGAACTTGCTCACACAACCCAGATGACCTGATGGAGGCCTTCTGATTTATTTTATTTACCTCTTGAGTGAATGCTAAGACACATGATTTTTTCTGGTCCCTTCTGGAGAGGATCTAGATCTCCCAGACTCCCTAAAACACACAGCCTGGATTTGTCACTTCTCAATGGCCAAGTTACAGAAAGCTCACAGACTAGTTAGTGCTTTAATCCTTTAAAAGCTCTTTATATTTTATCTGACAATCTTTCCCCTTACTTAATTGTCTAAGAAAGAATGTGGTAGTTTGGGCCTCTCATGAAAGATGGACTTGCTCTCTCATGGCAGCCACCATTTCAGCTATCTTAGATACCCTGCTTAATATATTCCAACTTTATAGACTTCCCCAACCTATGTAGTGTTGCCACAGGAACGCCTTAGCTACATACACATATATCCACAGATATGTTCATACACACACATCTAGCACCCTCTGTACAGAAGGCTCACATCAGGAAAGTGTGAAGCACAAGTAAGGCAGACAAACATTCTACGCCATTGCTAGCATAGAAGGTGAATCTACTAGGGGAAATTGATAGCCAGAAATGTATTTACTAATGGATAGCTAAATGAGGGAAGTCGGGAAAATTATTACAAGGGATAACTGCTTGAGATACACTTTTTGTAGTGTGAAAAAGTGTTTTGTTTTTCTTAGATGTCTCCCAGCAAAACAACAACAACAAAACCAAAGCAAAACCTTGTAGGGTAGAAAATGGAGAGAGGACACATAAATAGTTTACACATAAATAAAATCTGAATATAAGCTTCAGAAAAGTAGTAATGTAGACATGGAGAATCTCTGCCTGTCGTCTTACAAGACTTACAATTTGATCATCAACTTAAGATTTTATATTTATTCCCAGCAATGACTCCAAAAAACATAAGAATTATTCTCTATTTTCAGAAATATTAGGATGATTACATCTTATAACAAGAGTGGAAATAAAAAAGGAATATTTTCATTTTGCATCCAAACAACTAATATTGTTAAGATTAAAAAAAGAAAACTATCATTCAAATCAGCTGAAATCATTTCTGCCATGAGACAGCAAGTCCATCTTTCATGCGAGGCTATAAATTAGATTTTCTTTTAGTTTTAGCTCTTATCTGCTTCTTTTGGTCATTTTTTTTGTTTCTATGTGATATGATATTTTATAATTTATTTTGCTATAATTTTGTAAAAATGTGAACTTATACAAATCAATATAATAGACAAAGTGATCATGCTGGTATAGTTAGCCATGGTCACCAAACAAGCTTTTACAAGGGTCTGTAAAGGACACTAAGGCTGAAACACAAGGGTGGGCATGGGTCCCTGACAGATCAATTTCAAGATGTATGGAGCAACCCAACCCCTCATCTAACCCTCTTGCTATTAAAGTTGCTGCTTCCTGGAGGAAAGAAACATCTCATAGCCTCAAAGGCACTAGGAAAACATAACCTGCATAAACCTTCAATAAATTACATAGCCTCATTGTACTGCATTTGGCTCCAGACTAGCTTTAAGCAGACTTGGCATCCTCAGATAACCCTTAACAATCTGCCAGTAGCAACTGCCCTGGATATCACTGCACTTAATCTTACAATGGACACTGGCTGAGTTTGTGCTTTTAGAGACTCTGCATCTTCAGTATTGCACAGTGAAGCTTCTCCCGATATTAGCTTTGGAGACTTCTGAAGCTAGAAGTAGCATTAGGAATTTGGGGTGGTGGTATCTGTTTGACAAAGTGCTGCACTTGAATTGTCTGGAGAGTAAGAGATTGGTGGGAGTGGGTGGCAAGCTCTGCAGCTCCTCTTCCAACCTTCTCAGAGAGCTCTTGTCAGGCTCCAGGCAAGAATGGCTTCCAGCTGGGGAAATTTCCAACAAATGATATAAACTGTGAATTGTCAATCACAATGAAATATGGTCAGTTATAAGCATATTAACAAAATGAAAATATATACTCTAGAACTACAATTATAAAGACACTTCCTGGGGGCTAGAGATAACTCAAAGGTTAAGAGCACACATTTTCCTTACAGAGGACCCAAGTTTAGTTCCCTACACCCAGGTCTGGCCGCTTACAATCAACTATAACTTTTATGGGTTTTGTTTGTTTGTTTGTTTGTATTTTGTTTTGTTTTGTTTTGTTTTGTTTTGTTTTGTTTTGTTTTGTTTTGTAGTGATCAGAGGGCCAAGGAGTGCCACAAAATCCCACCATACAACAGACCTCATGAGAGACAAAAATTACTAGGGGAGTTACACAAAGGCTGTCTGAAGAAAGATGGAGGAGAAAAAGAGCAAATGATGAAGGCACTAGTTTTATAAAGGAGTATAGTGCGTGTGCATAGAGAGAATGTTTGACTCCTGGTGACAGTGGAATTAAGTTGCATGACGCGACGTGATAGCACTGCTGGCACTGATTTACTAAAAGTGGGCTTGGGAAAGGAGAGGGGCCATGGTTCTGGAAAGTGTGTGATTCTCAGGTTTCTAAAATTCTTCCCTCTTATTTATTATAAAAGGTGAGAAAATAGGAATAGGAAGGAATAACTGGTACTTAGGGTTTTATTGCTATGAACAGACACCATGACCAAGGATGGCATTTAATAGGGGCTGGCTTACAGGTTCAGAGGTTCAATTCATTATTGTCAAGGCAAGAGCATAGCAACATTCAGGCATGCATGGTGCAGGCAGAGAGTCCTATGTCTTCATCTGAAGGCTGTTAGTGGAAGATTGACTTCCTGGCAGCTAGAATGAGGGTACTAAATCCCACACCCATAGTGACAAACCTACTCCAACAAGGCCAGACCTTCTAATAGTGCCACTCCCTGGGTTGAGCATATACAAACCATCACAATTGGTGAGGCAGGAATTGGGGGTGTGCTTTTTAAACGGTTTCTTGCTATCTGGGGGCATAGACATCTTTGGGGCACTGTTGATCATTACCATCAGAACATATTCAGGAGTCATCAGTCTCCAGTTCTGTGTGTAGGTGATAATAGTCCTATAAGAATAACTGATTGTTTGATTAGATATTTTTAAAAATTTGTTGGTGGAGAAACATAGACATGAAATTTCTAAAACCGGGGGCAATTAGTAAAAGCAGGAAAACTAGAAGGGGGTTAGCAAGGGCAGTTTCCATTTCCAAATGGGTTTTCTCAGAGATCTAAGGGCTGGAGACATTGAGTTACCCCTCACATTTTTGAAAGTCTGTTCAAAGCTGTTGGATTTTGTTTTTTATTATAACCAACCCTTTTGTCATAGCCCAACCCTTCTATACTTCTGTCCACTATTCCTCCAGGAGGCACCTCCCATTTCTCAGTCCTGAACCTCCAGGGCACCTTCTTCTTTATCACCCTTGACACCCAGTGACAAAACATCACTGCTTTCATCTGGACTCACCTGATACTCACACAGATTCCAAATATGCCTGTCACTTCATCCTGTCCCATACTGCTATCTGGAAAGACCTCAGGTTATTTATAACAAAATTAGTGTCAATAATCAATTCAGTCAAAATTATGGCCATTCTAAAAGCCTCCCATATCCCTGTGGCTATGGGTACCGTCCACTGTTCGTCCCACACGAGTGACAATCCCACCATTTTTAAGAGAAATAATTGAGCCGATGAGGCAGATATTGCTGCAACCATTAGAAGCCTGGATCTGTCTTGCCCATCATAGAACATTTTGAATTTCAATCCACATCCCAACTATCACACCTGACACTAGACAAATTCTGTCCTATCTACACCAGCTCTTTAACCTTTATAGCCAAGTCCTGTCTCACTTCACTAAGGCCCACCTGCAGCCCACCCCAAAGGTGAAGCTTTCTGAAGGGCTATTACTGTCTCTTGTAAAATCTGTCAGATGTCAGCTCCCAAGTCCAGTTATTACAGTCCATCTTTTTACACTTGACACACCAGAGGCTTTCTTCCTGGAACTGACTGGCAACTTGACTTTACCAACATAACCATAGTCAATCAGGTTAGGTAGCTCCTGGTCTTGGTGGAAACCTTCTCAGTGTAGCTGGAACCATTTCCTACCATCAACCAAAGGGCTCAGGCAACCTCTGCCTTTCCCCTTCTTCAGGAGATCATTCCTCCATTTGAATTCCCTGCCTCCCTTCAGTCAGAAAATTAACCTTTCAGATTTCCCAAATCCTGTCCAAGGCTCTCAGTGTCTCTAGGCATTTCCATATTCCATACATCCCCAGGCCTCTGGAAAGATAGAATAAATAAACAACTCCTTTAGAAACACTCTTGTCAAACTCTCACAAGAATGTCACCTTGAGTGGGTGAAGTTCCTACCACTGGCCCTTTTCAGGCTATCCTCCAACCAATTTCTCTCCATGTTGACATTTGAGTTCATGTACAGGTAACTAGTTCTGACCATCCTTTCACCGGAATGAATCCTCTCCTCTCCTAGATCACCTACTCACCCACTTACTCTGTCATCTCTGCTCCCTCCTATGGAACTTTACTGACATACCATAGCCATTCTCCAATTCCTGTCCTTTCCCAATCAACATTGGTAATCAGGTCCTTCTCTCCCCTCTCGGTGTTCAGGAGAAAGGAGATGATTCACCCTGATACTGTAATAACTATGTGGGGCTCCCTGTCAGACAGGACATCGGTTGGGTCAAGGGAGCCCACGATCCCTTCAGGCATCAGAGACTAGGCCAAGAGGTCCTTGAAAAAGTGATCCAGGTCTGATGTCCCTTACTGTGAGGGACATGAGAGCAGTCAACAGCCCAGTGTTTCTCATGATGGCACTTTAGACATGCCCTAAGTGGTTTGCAGGAGTTCGGCCATGACCAGGCCCTATGACCAAACGACATTTGAAGCAGGGACCTGGTGGTCCTCAAACCTTAGTAAGTGAAGGAGCTAAGTAGCTACCAAAGCTGGCCAAATGGCCTTGGCCGGCATTTTGTCTGTCTGTTTACAGGTGTTTAAAATCTCTCCCATAGTACATCTTAATGTCTAGTGCCAAGACTTCTCTGCCTGTGGAGTTAGGGGTCCTCTCTTCAAGCACTTAAGCTTACCCCTAATGTCAGGGAAACTTTAGGAAAAGAAATATGCCATGGAGAGTTGGTTAGCCTTTGGATATTCCAGATTCAGACTGGTATACTGTAATAAGACTTGGTAAAGCATTCTAGGAATTGAGACAGGTTTTCATGTTTGTCCTGGGTGACTTTTTAGTTTCTCTTAGAGTTTAAGCACAGCTTTATGAAGAACATTCAGGCAGCGAGTTTTCAAATGCTCTCTAGTTAGAATGCTCTTGGGGTAGTGTAATTCCACTGGGGACTGCCTCAGACACCACCAGGTCTACTGTGTCAGTTTGATGGATTTAGTCTGCATGTGTTCTGGCCTGTTCCCATACTCAACTGTGTTCTTAAGGAAGTAGGTTGATAGTTAGAACTCTATGTATGTCTTAGAAGGTGAGACTATAGAATTGGGTAATGTATTGAAATTCTTTAATAAAAGAACTTTCTCTATTTGAGAGAGTTCACTTAAATGGGACATGTACCTTGACTAGGCCTTCTGCCACAGCAACTTCCCACGGAGGGAGACCCAGTATTGTGTTAGGATGGGTAGAGAATGATAGAGGGAATCCCACGGAAGAGTGAGAGTGAGTAGTGGGGAGATTGAAGGCTGCTTGTGGGGTGAAAGTGGGTAGCAGGGTAGGGTAGTTAGAGCACTTGTTCTTGGAGATGAAGAAGAGGGAGAAAAGGGAGCTGTGGGTTGAGACTGGTGGAGGAGGGAGGTGCTCATTCCTGGGATCAAGAGTAGTAGAGGAATTCTCTCGTTCAGATTTTATAGCTAGAAGGAGCTGAGTGGTTGAACAAGAAGAGAGGGAAGGCTTAGAGTAAAAGTAAGGGAAACTGTGGACATAGAGAACCTCTCAATTTCTATGATATTTGGCAATAGCTGTAAAGTCCCACATAATATTGGAATCTTGGCTGATGCTGGACTGCCCTTTTGATTGATTATCTAAGAGGTATTGAGGCCAGTTTCAACTGCAAAGGAGGATAAGTTTAGAGGCCCTGAAGTCAGGCACTAAGTGGGGAGTTTGGAGGTTCCTTATAAGGCATCCTAAAGGGGAATCAGAAGGTATGGATGATGCTGTTTCCATGGGCAAAGAAGAGGGGAATGTCGTAGGCGTGAGCTTCAGGGCATTCTCATGAACCAGGGAGAACCAAACAGAAAGACATGAACCTTTCAATGGATCATCAATGCACTGAACAGTGGTCAAAGTCTAAAATCCCAAGCATACTCCATGTCTGATACCAGGGCTTGCTAAAAAGCAAAAACTAAGCTTTAAAAACAGGTACTTAACTTGAGAGAAAGGGTCAGAGGTGGGGGTCAGTGAAGAAGGTCAACTGTAACCTTAAAGTCCATGGTTGAGATACCTCTGCCATTTCCAGAGGAGTGCTGGATGCCTAATGGTCATCCCTTGAATTCAGCAAAGCATTTATACTGACTAAGGAGAAAACTTACCAATTGCACTGTTGGATGTGGTACACAGCAATCAGTGAGCCATAATGTGAGTCTGCTGCAGGTGTATGGAAAGTAGGGGATATAGTCCTAATGCAGCTTAGACCCTGAAGGGAAGCACACAGGCACCAGGATATCCTACTGAGTCTTTTCACCCATGTTAGAATTTTCCTGGTGATCAGAGAGTCAAGGAATGTTACAAAGTCACACCATGCAAGAGACCTCACAAGAGAAATGTACTGGGAGTAGGATATATAAAGTCTGCCTCTGAGCAAGGATGGAGGAAAGAACAGGCTATGAAGATAAGGGCTTTATAACAAAGTTTAGCGAATGTACATAGGGAGAATAGCAACTCTTAGTGACAGTAAAAATGTGTACCCTTTGGTGGCTGGTGAGAATATAGCCACTGATGCTGAGTTACTGAAGGCTGGCTAGGCGGTTAGAGACACTTCAAGAATGTGGGCGTTTCTCTTTTCCAACAGTGACTTCAGATCCAATGCATCCAACACCTGTTTAAGCTCCACAGGAACCTTTACTCAAGTGTACATGCCTACCTACAGCCAGATATATGTACAGATACTATAATTAAAAGTAATGTTTTTCAAAAAGCATAGTTCCTGGAGGAATTCCATATTTAAGGTGGCATTGATAAACAGCTCTAGAGTCCAGTTCTCAAATTAAGTAATCAGAGCAAACCCAAACTGAGCAGAACAAAGGAAATAGCATTATCAAGTCTCTGAAAATATTTCAAGTCATATAACTGGGAAGGGTTTGTATTTAGTGTATATAAAGGGCAAATAAGATTAAAGAAGGTAAAAGAAACCACTCAGAGATGAGCAAAGAAACTATGTTAAAATGTACTCAACACCATTTGACAACATGAGAATACAAGCCAGAACCACAATGAACTTCTGCTTGAAACCAATCTTGCGGCTAATCTTGGTTGTCAACTTGACTGTATCTGGCATCTACCAAACCCCAAGGAATTGGGCTTGCTGGTGAGAGTTTTTCTGGGTTGGCTCTTTTGAGATAGGAGGACATGTCTAAAGTCGAGACCACATAGAGGAAGGAAGCTTCTGCTTTTGCCTTGTGTGCCTTCACTTTCCTTCTGCCAAGTTTGTCCATCCTGTTTCTGAGATATTAGAACCTACAGCTTCAGGATTCCAAGAGATCCAGACTCTTGGCCTTTTTGTCAGGAGACAGCCATTGTTACACTATCTGAACTCCAACTTGTAAGGCACTGTTAAAAATGCCATCTGTTAGTTCTGTTCCTTTAGAGGGAAGGTTCTCAACACTCCTAATGCTACAACCATTTAATACAGCTCCTCGTGTTGTTCTGACCCCAGCCATAAAATATTTTTGGTTGCTACTTCGTAACCCTAGTTTTGCTACTTCTATGAATAGTATTGTAAATAGGCTTTCTAGTGGATCCAAAGGTGTTGCAACCCATAGGTTGAGAACCCTGACTAATAAAGCAACAATGGTACCATTACCCACCAGGAGACAGAACAGCTAGTACTGACAGGATATAGGGAATTTGGAGTACTCAAAAACCACTGTGAGAATGTAAAAGTGCACAGTCCCTTGAGAAAACTATCTGCAGTTTCTCAAATGACTGAAATGCTATTGCCACCTAAGTCAACAATTCTACTCCAGATATTGTTTTAAGAAAAATGAAAGTAAAATTATCTTAATATAAACTTGAACACAAATCTTCATACTAGTTTTACTGATAGCAGCCCTAAACAGAAGCATTTCAAATGTCTGTCAACTGATGCATAGGCAAATGGAATGTGTGATATCCAAAAGTGATATTTTTATTGCCTCAGTAAGATATAAAAATTAACACAAAATAATTAAATTCCATACTTATAACACAGATCAAGGTGGAACATATGCTAAGAGAAATAAGCCAGAAACTATACATTACATGGACTATATAGTATCCCACATATACAAAATGTACAGAATAAACAATGCTATGGAGACAGAAAGCAGATGAGTGGTGTTCCCCACTGCTGGGGCGACAGGGGGCGAGGGAAGGACAGCTACAGATGTTTTTGGGAAGATAACAGTGTTGGAGAGATGTTGGAAAGATAACTGTACCCATGTATAGAATAACTAGTGTCACTTGACTGTCAGTTGGATGGGTAAGCTGCATAGCATAGGAATTGCATCTGGGTAACCTGTGCAATTGCTTTCAAAGAGAAACATGGGACAGAGACTCCACTAGCAGATAGCCTATGTTCATGTCCCCTGAGTCTTAACTGAAAACTCAGATCAAATGCTCACTTATTTTATGTGACTTTACTTTTTGAGATCAGAACTAAGAATCCGAAGCTGGCCCTGAAGCAAAAAGTAACCTTGAACTTTTGATCATTCTGATTCCATCTTCCAAGAGTTGTGATTACAGGCACAGGTCACTATGCATGGTTTTATATAGTACTGGGGATTGAACACAAAGTGTCCTGTATGCTAAGCTAGCACTCCACTGATTGAGTCGTATTCCTAGCGCTATCACTCTGTGATTTCTTTTTCCATCTGTAAAACGGAAATATTTTCTACCTCACTGAAGTGATGAATTCTAAAAATGTTAAAAGTCCATCTAATGACGAGATAAATAATGTTTGTGTTTTTCACAGTGTTAATAGAGAACATACAAAAAACATCTAATTTATAATGTGTTAATGGGCAGGAGTTAAAGGATGACCTTTATCTACATGGAAAGATGGGCAGGGATTTTCAAGACATAGATAAAAAGAGAAAAAGATATCGTCTAATAGAAAAAGTATATACAATGCTGCATGAGTATGGAAGTCTATCAAGTATTTAAAGTGTGTAAACTGGTACATCATCTGAATAATTGGAAACTAAAATGAAAATTTTGACACCTGTATAAAACATGTTCTCTTTTAAGTGCTTCAGCAGAGATGACTCAATATAAAATGCATTTGTGAAGATGAAGGCAGAGGGCATAATAAAAGTGATATTTACCAACAAGTTGAGATTTTCATTGTTATGATTTTAATCTAACCTAGAATTCAAGCAGACATGGCTCTTTTTTTTTTATTGCTGAAATATTGTAATCAGTAATCATGGCTCTGTAATGCCTGTGGGTTTTGTTTTGTCTCTGCTACTGACAGTTTCCATGTTATGTGAGAGAAAAATGGAAAAAAAATATGTGATTGTCCTAAAAAGGCACTCGAGGAAAAATGGTCTATGCAGATGATGTAATTGGTAACAACACCAGAATAAGGTGTTGCATCAGTGCTGACTGAATGAAACCATCATGAGAATTGATATATAACAATGCTAGGGCAATTTCCTATTCTGACTCACATCAATTCACATCAGTTTTTAAGATGGTAGCTGTCATGCAGATGTGTTAGTATTGTTGTTGCTTATAAGGTAACTTGTACATGACCCTTTGTGGACAAGAAAGCCAGATTTCTTAAAATAAGCAATGAGAGACTGTATCAGAAACGTATAATGATAATTTACCTCTGAAACACAGGCTCACCATTTGTCTCTGGAACTTTAGAGAATGACAGTCATTTGCGAATACAAAGATGTAAAAACAGTTGGTTTGATTTCTGTGGTTTCTAGCCACAGTCATTTGGACTATATTATATCTTGCTTTCGAAATGTGATATGCCATTATGTCTGAAAGGAAATTGAGTATTCAGGTCACTCTGAAGCTCAGTTGTCACGTGGGAATGCAGTAGTGCCAGCATGGCCCCAACACAAAACAGCTCATCATGAAATCCCTCAGATAAGTCCATTAGTACAAACAGTAAAACCTGCAAGGCTGCTGTGTTGCTTTGTGGAATTACAAAGGACTGTATCACCGATTAGGAGCTGTTAGAGCAGAAGGATAATGTAGTCAGCTAACTTACTAATTTTTCTTGTCTTTGGCACTTGAGTATATCTCTAATTCTTAATTGAACCGTCAAGATGAAATCTACATCATTTAGTAACTTTATTGAGCTACATGTAAGCAAAACAAAAAAACAAAACAAAACAAAATAACCTGATTGAATCCCTGTGTCTAATGCTTCCCTTTAGTGAAAGAGTATCAACAATGGACAAAGGCTGTCAGTGAGCAGCTTGAAAGCTTAGCAAACAGAGAAAAAAACAACAAAATCAAAACCTTCCCGGTACTCAAGAGTTCATAATAAACTTATTCTTAAGACACAGGAATAGCTAAAAAAAAATTCCAGTAATTTCCCCAGCTTTCAAACTGCTGGCAATTTCCACAATGGACTAGACAGTGATGGAGGGCCAAAGAGATTCCACACATAAGGATGCTAAGGTGGATGCAGTTCAGAGCTATTTTTTCAGAAAAAAAAAAATGAACTTTAGGCAAGAAGAGAGTTTTCTTTTTATCTTCTGAATACTTAATACCTGCATTTATGAAATTAACTACAATAAACCAATTAATGGGTAAGGCATGCAAATGTATTAATTGTATACACATGGGAGCCATTACACAATGAAATATGAAATGCAAATAAGAGCCAGATGGTTATCATTTAAATCACACTCAGAGTTAAAGAAGAAAATAGGTATTGAAGATTCTGACAGGAGGTGGTGACAGGTTCTGGGAAGTAAAAGGAAGATTGGTGGTCATCCTATCTTGGAGTGTAGCTGAAGTCTCCTAGAGAGCTATGCTCAGAATGGTTGTGGGCTGTGACAGTCTCTCTGTGACTTTTAGTTTCTGTTCCTATAGTAGATGTGAATTAATCTTCTGTGGTTGATTGGCAAGAGGGTCTATGTTGATTGCAGTCTATTTTGTTTTCATTGTCCCAAGAGAACTTTAGAGATAGCTCTTTCCATAGCCTGGAAGAGAAGAGAGCACAAGGGAGGCTTTATGTACTCGCTATTATTTATTTATTTATTTATGTACCTTTGGTTTGTAAATGCTGGGGATAGAACTTGGTGCTCAGCAAACACTTTACTACTGAACCACATCCCTTTCTACTGGCATGCTGAGTTCAAAGCACTCAGCATGCCAGAGAACCAAGCTGTGGGGTGCTCTTTCCTGAGCCCCAACACTACATAAGAAAATAGTTTCAGAATTTGCATGAAAGCCAGCTTGAGTCTTTGCTGAGTACAGGACCATCTATTTCTGGAAAGAATTTCTTCAAAGAGTGAGAGGCAGCAGCCTGGCTCTCAGAATTCTCCCAGCAGACACATGCACTCTAGAGACAGGTTACATGGGGTGGATGTGATGGTAGTGCAGCAGGATGTACAGCGATCTGTGAAGAGTATGCACTTATTTTTCAGTTATGTAGTAGTTTGTGGATAAAAGGGATGGAATGTATACAACTATCAAGCAGACTGTTCTGCACCATTTCAGGGTCTTAAACATTATCCTGGCTTCTAACAGTGTACAGGTTTGTTGTTGTTGTTGTTGTTGTTGTTGTTGTTTGTTGTTGTTTAACAAGAAACAGACACATATGACTGCTACTTCCGAGCCTCTCATTATGTGTTTTGTCTTTGTTTTTGTTTTATAGCTACATATGCATAGAAAACACATTTTAGAAATTCATAGAAAGTTGTCCTTTAACCATCAGTGTAAAATTAAAGCTCTGCTTTAACAGAAACCAGAAATAGTTCCTTCTGAGTCAAAAATGCTGGGGTTTGGGAGCAGAAGCATGAGTGACCCTCACTGATGTATTTGCTCCAGAGGAAAAAAAGTATTGGACGGGGTAGTGGTGGTGCATGCATTTAATCCCAGCACTTGGGAGGCAGAGGCAGCTGTATTTCTGTGAGTTGTAACCCAGATTGGTCAGCACATGTTCGTTCTCAGGTTAATAAGGACTATATACTGAGAACTCGTTTGAATGTATAAAACAAAGTACTTTAAAAATGGGAGAACTTTAAACTTCCAAAGAGAGTTCTAGATAATGCACTTGGTTGATATAATGAGCTTCCTTATCACATGGGCCACAGCAAATGGAGAAAACTTTCCTGCAGAGTTGAAGTATTCTGAAGCATGTTGGGTAGAGGTTGGTGGTCCAGTAAGCTTCCAGAACATTCCTCCAGGTTTACTCAGTGACCATCTAAATATTAGGCCAGATGTAAAAGTTAAATGTAAATGTCTACTATTCCAAAGGGGCTAAGGTAGCCGGCCCACTGTGATCTCAGCTCTCTGTATGCAGCATCTCACAGCACATCAATAGAGTATTGTTAGTCAACCTCAGTCTGCAAGATCTTTGATCAGGAAATCTTCAACAGTGTATTTATGCATTAAAATCTCTAAAGGCAAGGACAACCTGAAAATGATGATGTAATAACTGGATTTCCCCTTGCAATAAGTAACTGGAGGCTACAGTTTTAGAACACATCTGTCTTACCTAGGGTTGCTACTGCTGTGATAACACACTGGCCTCAGGCAAACTTTAGGAGGAAAGGGTTCTTTTACTTAGAACTCTTAGTCCATCATCTAGAGATGTCAGGGAGGCAGAAACTGAAGCAGAAGCCATGGAGAAGTAGTGCTTATTGGTGTGCTCTCCATGGCTTGTTCAGCCTACGTTTTTTATAACATCCCAAAATACCTTCCTAGGCATGTTACCACTCACACTAAGCTGGAGTTTTCTACAGTATGGTCAGTTTGAACTCATTAATAACAAACTCAGAGTCACTAATAATGCAATGAGCAAAGAGATGAAAGCACTTCCCCTCACAGACATTGTACCAAGAGCATGCCCAGATCTGAATTCTCTGCCTCATTCTTCCAGTGTCTATCATAATTTCTGTTTATTGTATGAGGAAATCTCATCTGTGTCTGCCTGATGGCTATGTTTGAATCTACCACTGTGTGTCTGTTTCTTTGAATATTTCTGCCACCAACAAAGATCTTTGCCCTCTATTTTATTGAACAAAACCCAAAAAACAAACAAACAAACAAACAAAAACATAAAAGGGGAAGTAATAAAGATACTGTCTTAGTCAGCGTTTCTATTGCTGCAATGAAACACCTTGACCGAAAAGCAAGTTGAAGAGAAAAGGGTTTAATCAGCTTACACCTTCAAATCATAGTTCATTGGGAGAAGTTAGGACAGGAACTCAAGCAGGGCTAAAACCTGGAGGCAGGAGCTGATGCAGAGGTCATGGAGGATGCTGCTTCCTGACTTGGTTCTCATGGCTTGCACAGCCTGCTTTCTTTTTTTTTTTTTTTTTTTTTAGAATTAATTTTTTTTATTATGTATTTTCCTCATTTACATTTCAATGCTATCCAAAAAGTCCCCAATACACTCCCCCCACCACTCCCTTACCCACCCACTCCCACTTTTTGGCCCTGGCTTTCCCCTGTACTGGGGCATATAAAGTTTGCAAGTCCAATGGGCCTCTCTTTCCAGTGATGGCTGACTAGGCCATCTTTTGATACATATGCAGCTAAAGTCAAGAGCTCTGGGGTACATGGTTAGTTCATAATGTTGTTCCACCTATAGGGTTGCAGATCTCTTTAGCTCCTTGGGTACTTTCTCTAGCTCCTCCATTGGGGGCCCTGTGATCCATCCAATAGCTGACTGTGAGCATCCACTTCTGTGTTTGCTAGGCCCCAGCATAGTCTCACAAGAGACAACTATATCAGGGTCCTTTCAGCAAAATCTTGCTAGTGTATGCAATGGTGTCAGCGTTTGGAAGCTGATTATGGGATGGATCCCTGGATATGGCAGTCTTTAGATGATCCATCCTTTCATCACAGCTCCAAACTTTATCTCTGTAACTCTTTCCGTGGGTGTTTTTTTCCTAATTCTAAGAAGGGGCACAGTGTCCACACTTTGGTCTTCATTCTTCTTGAGTTTCATGTGTTTAACAAATTGTATCTTATATCTTGGGTATCCTAAGTCTTTGGGCTAATATCCACTTATCAGTGAGTACATATTGTGTGAGTTCCTTTGTGATTGTGTTACCTCACTCAGGATGATGCCCTCCAGGACCATCCATTTGCCTAGGAATTTCATAAATTCATTCCTTTTAATAGCTGAGTAGTACTCCATTGTGTAAATGTACCACATTTTCTGTATCCATTCCTCTGTTGAGGGGCATCTGGGTTCTTTCCAGCTTCTGGCTATTATAAATAAGGCTGAACCCAAGATCATCAGCAGAGGTATGGTACTACCCACAATGGGCTGAGTCCTCCTCCATTGATCACTAATTGAGAAAATGCCTTACAAATGGATCTCATGGAAGCAATTTCTCTACTGAGGATCCTTCTCTCTGATGACTTTAGTTTTGTCAAGTTAACACACAACACCAGATAGTAAAGACACTTGATAAAAATCTTTAACAGAGTTTTTATAATGGATTAAGTTTGTCCCAGAAAACAAACAAACATTCAAACAAAATATGAATGCTAATTTCAGCATTTATGGTGGATATATTTATTAGGCCTCTTTAAGCCAATTTTCTGTCCAGCAAATTATTATAACACTCATGAAAACACTCTGGATGGGGGACATGGAAGAATACATAATTTAGGATTATAGCAATTCATTAGTTTAGGTTCTAAACTAATCCTAAGGCAGATAAGTTCAGCTATTACATGTTCTCTTTTTTTAATTGGTTTATTTATTTACATCCCAAATGTTGTTATCCCCACTTCCCAATCCCTCCTCCAAGAGTTCTACACCCCATCCCCCAGTCCCTTTACCTCTGTGAGGGTGCTCGCCTCAATCCCACCCCTTTTAAAGGCAGGTTAACCAATCGGGCCAAGTTCTGAGTACATGGTAGGATAACTGGGTAAAGTTTCAAATGTGTTATGAACTCTTGCTGTGAGGTCTAGCAAAAGTTTCAGTCTCTTACAATGTAACAGATATTTTTAACATACTGCATTGCCATGCCACATCATTTGTCAGTCCAGAACATGTACCACAGGCTTGCCCATAGGCCAGTCGTGTGGGACATTTTCTCAGTTAAGAATTCCTCTTCCAAAGTGACTTTAGCACTTGTCAGGTTGACAAAACATAATTCCCAAAGAGAAAGTTACTCCTTGCTAAGATTCTAATCCATTCTAAGGTACAGTAACAGATTTCAGCAAGTACTGAAAGATTTATCAAATCACTTCCCATTACACTAAATGGTCCCCGAGGGTATTGGGAAATGAGCAGTGATGCCTCCCGAATTCAACAGTCTGAGTATAGTTGCCCGAGATTGTTATTAACTCTCAGCTCTTGCTGGAGAGATGGGAGGCAGGAGAATCACCTTCTTGCCTAGAGGTCTTGGAAACGGAAACGTTGATCAAACAAAGAAAGCAAACATACTTGTTCCCAGAAGAGCATCCACTTAGCCTTTTAATTATCATTTGGAATACAACAAGTTAGAATTTGATGTGTGCCTACAATTTATTTGCATTAGTTTCTGAATAATTATTTTAACTTAGCAGCAAAGAGTCCAGATATTTGAATTAGGCTTGTGTTTCTTGCAAGTTTCAAACCTTTCACAAAGAGATTTTGGGCTCTGAATGAGGACTGTAGGAGCAGAACCTTATAGTTTTTTCTTTCTTTTTATTAACGTGTGCAATAAACCACAGTGATAGGTGTAGGGTCTACATATCTTTATATTGTCCAGTAAATTATTCGAACCTTCTCCTAAGTTTCTAAGATGCAACTCCCATAATTAATTCAATACTGTAGTCTATTTCCATATGATTCCTTATAAGAATGGCAAAAAAATTTTATGTAGCTTATTATTGATTTTGGTGACATGTCTAGTAATATTTTGCTTTCATTTTGAAAAGAGAATATTGTCTTTGCAGTTTCGCGTCTGGGAGTCTACACATTTTTTTTTCTTTCTGGAAATCCCTACAAATTTGTTTCTGGCTTTTAAATATCTGGCTTCCACTCTGCTGTATCTGCCCTCTGTATAGGACAGCTTCCCTTTTGAGTTTCCCACTGTGCTTGATAATAGAGTCAAAAGGAAGAGGCATTCAGCTCAGCAGAAATAGAAAACCTGTCACCTTCCCCTGAAAGCCTTTAGATCAGGCAGAGCAGCCGCTGTCAGAGTCAGAGTAGTTTCTACAAAGTCTCAAGAATGGGCCTGGCAACATTATCATTTACTTCATCCCATTCATCCTCCTTTTAGAAAAACAAGGCTATCTTTGTTCTGGGATGAGGATAGACTGTGCCAAGAGAAACTTTTCTGCTCTTCAGTTAGGCCAGGCCTTAGGGACCTGCAAGTCAATTGAAGTGCACATATGAGCAGGAGGAGAGAAAAGCATACCTTCTACATCATCCAAGTGGAAGTCTTTCAGAGACCAGAAACTTGCAGTGCACTCCAAAGTAAAGACTAATAGTGTATCTTTAAATTAAATTAGATTAAATTAAATTAAATTAAATTAAATTTTTCTTATTCACTTTAGATCCTGCTCACTGCACCCTTTCCAGTCACCTCCTCCCACAGTCATTCCCTCCTCAATGTCCTCTTCTTCTCTCAGCTGGGGAGAACCCACCCTGTGTATCACCTCACCCTGGGACTTCAAGTCTCTGAGAGGCTAGGCACTTCCTTTCCCACCAAAGCTAGACAAGGTGGGCCAGCCAGAAGAACATATCCCGCGTACAGGCAACAGCTTTTGGTATAGCCCTCCATTCTAGTTGTTCATGACCCATATGAAGACCAAACTGCCCACCAAATATGTGCTGGTAGGCAGTCCCAGCCGGTATATGTTATTTGATTGGTGGTTCCGACACTCAGGACCCCAAAAGTCCAGGTTAGTTGACTCTATTGGTCTTCCTGTGCAGTTCCTACCCCCTTTGGGGCTAGCAATCCTCTTCCTGTAAGATTCCCCAATCTCCATCCACTGTTTGGCTAAGGGCATCTGTACCTGTCTGAGTAACTTGCTGAGGGGAGCCTCTCAGAAGACAACATGTTTCTGTCTGCAAATATAACAGAGTGTCATTAATAGTGTCAGGGTTTAGAGTTTGTCCATGGGATGGGTCTCAAATTGGGCCAGTTATTTGTTGGTCATTCCCTCAGTCTCTGCTCCACCCCCTGTCTCTGCATTTCCTGTATTTAGGATAAATTTAGAATTAACATAGTGAAAAATGACCATTTTACCAGAAGTAATCTACAGATTCAATATAATTCCCACCAAAATCCCAACACACTTTTCTTAAAGACCTTGAAAGAGCAATTCTCAACTTCATATAATAAAACAAAAAACTCAGGATAGCCAAAATAATCCTGAACAAAAGTGCACCTCAGGTGGAAGCATCTTCCCTGACCACAAGTTGTAGTACAGAGTAATAGTGATAAAAATTGAGTGGTATTGGTACAGAAACAGATACATGGATCAATGGAATCGAATAGAAGATAAAGAGCTAAACCCACACACCTATGGACATTTGATTTTTTTGATAAAGAAGCCAAAACAATACAATGGAAAAAAAAAGCAACATCAATAAGCAGTGCTAGTCTAACTGGATATCTACACATAGAAAAATGAAAATAGATCCATATTTATCCCTCTGCATAAAACTCAAGTACAAATGATAATGTATCTTAACAAAAAAGCAACAGGTATGGTTAGTGCTGCAGTGGTTAGGTTATTTGTGTCTATCCAGGAATAACAAGGACTCTTAGAAGAAGGGTCATGGAAGCTGTATTTTCAAGAGTCTCTGCTGCAGTTAGATGAGGAAAGTTGAGACAAGATTTTGAATGACTTCACTGCTTGAAACTACTAATTAATTTGAAGTGTAGAAATTAGGCAGTATTTCAAATTTAGTATATAAAAGTACAGAGCGGGAATCTAATTCTACCATTTGTTTTTTTAAAAAACTACCCCAAATACTTCCTCTCTATTCCCAATTCATTTCTACCCCTTCGGCCAGGTTAGTCACATGTATTTACATGGAGACAATAGGAGGAGTTGATGAAGGCAATATAAATTAGTAGGTAGGCAAACATCTAGGTTTTAGCACCAGACATATGGATTCAATTTTTTTTAATTAGATGTTTTCGTCATTTACATTTCAAATGCATCCCCAAAGCCCCCTATACCCTCCCCCTGCCCTGCTCCTCAACCCACCAACTCCTTTTTCCTGGCCCTGGCATTCTCCTGTACTGGGGCATATGATCTTTGCAATACCAAGGGCCTCTCCTCCCATTGATGGTGGACTAGGCCATCCTCTGTTACATATGCAATTAGAAGCACGAGCTCTGGGGGTACTGGTTAGTTCATATCATTGTTCCTCCTATAAGTTTGCAGACTCCTTTATCTCCTTGGGTACTTTCTCTAGCTCCTTCCCAGGATTTTATGCAATAGATGACTGTGAGCATCCACTTCTGCATTTGCCAGGCATTGGCATAGACTCACACAAGAGAGCTATGTCAGGGTCCTGTCAGCAAAATCTTTCTGGCCTATGCAATAGTGTCTGGGGTGGGGGTTGTATATGGGATGGATTGCCGGATGGGGCAGTCTCTGGATGGTCTTTCCTTCTGTATTTGTCTCTGTAACTCCTTCCATGGGTATTGTGTTCCCCATTTTAAGAAGGAACAAAGTACCCACACGTTGGTCTTCCTTCTTGAGTTTCATATGTTTTGCAAATTGTATCTTGGATATTCTAAGATTCTGGACTAATATCTGCTTATCAGTGAGTACATACTATTCGTGTTCTTTTGTGATTGGGTTACCTCACTCAGGATGATATCCTTCAAATGCAGCCATTTGCCTAAGAATTTCATGAATTCATTGTTTTTAATTGCTGAGTAGTACTCCGTAAGTGTACAACATTTTCTGTATCTATTCCTCTGTTGAGGGACATATGGGTTCTTTCCAGCTTCTGGCTATTATAAATAAGGCTGCTATGAACATGTGTCCTTACAACAAGTTGGAACATCTTCTGGATATATGCGCAGGAGAGGAATTGCTAGATCTTCCACAAGTACTATATCCAAATTTCTGAGGAACCACCAGACTGATTTCCAGAGCGATTGTACCTGCTTGCAATCCCACCAACAATGGAGGAGTGTCCCTCTGTCTCCACATCCTCACCAGCATGTGTTGTCACCTAAATTTTGATCTTAGCCATTCTGACTGGTGTGAGGTGGAATCTCAGGGTTGTATTGAATTGCATTTCCCTGATGATTAAGGATGTTGAACATTTTTTCAGACACTTCTCAGCCATTCAGTATTCCTCAGTTGATTATTCTTTGTTTAACTCTGCACCCCATTTTTAATAGGGTTATTTGATTTTCTGGAGTCCATCTTCTTGATTTCTTTATATATATTGCTTATTAGTCCCCTATCTGATTTAGGATTGGTAAAGATCCTTTCCCAATATGTTGGTGGCCTTTTTGTCTTATTGACAGTGACTTTTGCCTTACAAAACCTTTGCAATTTTATGAGGTCCCATTTGTCAATTCTTGATCTTACAGCACCAGCCATTGCTGTTCTGTTTAGGCATTTTTCCCCTGTGCCCATATCTTCGAGGGGTTTCCCCACTTTCTCCTCTATAAATTTCAGTGTCTCTGGTTTTATGTGAAGTTCTTTAATCCACTTAGACTTGAGCTTTGTACAAGGAGATAAGAATGAATCAATTTGCATTCTTCTACATGATAACCGCCAGTTGTGCCAGCACCATTTGTTGAAAATGCTGTCTTTTTTCCACTGGATGGTTTTAGCTTCCTTGTCAAAGATCAAGTGACCATAGGTGTGTGGATTCATTTCTGGGTCTTCAATTCTATTCCATTGATCTACCTGTCTGTCGTTGTATCAGTACCATGCAGTTTTTATCACAATTGCTCTGTAGTACAGCTTTAGGTCAGGCATGGTAATTCCACCAGAGGTTCTTTTATCAATGAGAAGAGTTTTTTGCTTTCCTAGGTATTTTGCTACTCCAGATGAATTTGCAAATTGCCTTTGTAATTAGTGGAAGAATTGAATTGGAATTTTGATGGGGATTGCAGTGAATCTGAAGGTTGCTTTCGGCAAGATAGCCATTTTTACTATATTGATCCTGACAATCCATGAGCATGGGAGATCATTCCATATTCTGAGATCTTCTTCAATCTCTTTCTTCAGAGACTTGAAGTTCTTATCATACAGGGCTTTCACTTCCTTAGTTAGAGTCAAACCAAGGTATTTTATATTATTTGTGATTATTGTGAAGTGTGTTGTTTCCATAATTTCTTTCTCAGCCTGTTTATCCTTTGTGTAGAGAAAGACCATTGATTTTTCTGAGTTAATATATCCAGCTACTGCACTGAAGCTGTTCATCAGGTTTAGGAGTTTTTTGGTGGAATTTCTAGGATCACTTATATGTACTAACATATCATCTGCAAATAGTGATATTTTAACTTCTTCCTTTCCAAATTGTATCCCTTTGACCTCCTTTTCTTGTCTAATTGCTCTCCCTAGGACTTCAAGTACTATATTGAATAGGTAGGGAGAAAGTGGGTAGCCTTGTCTAGTCCCTGATTTTAGTGAGATTGCTTCCAGCTTCTTTCCATTTACTTTGATGTTGGCTACTGGTTTTCTGTAGATTGCTTTTATTATGTTCAGGTATGGGCCTTGAATTCCTGATCATACCAAGACTTTTATCATGAATGGGTGTTGGATTTTGTCAAATGCTTTCTCAACATCTAATGAGATGATAATGTGATTTTTCCTCAGAGTTTGCTTATATAGTGTAGTATGTTGATGGATTTCCACCCTGCATCCCTGGAATGAAGCCTACTTGATCATGGATGGATGATTGTTTTGATGTGTTCTTGGATTTGGTTAGCGAGAATTTCATTGAGTATTTTTGCATCGATATTCATAAGGGAAATCAGTCTGAAGTTCTCTGTCGTTGTTGGGTCTTTATGTGGTTTAGTTATCAGAGTAATTGTGGCTTCATAGAATGATTTGGGTAGAGTACCTTCTGTTTCTATTTTGTGAAATAGTTTGAGGAGAACTGGAATTCGGTCTTCTTTGAAGGTCTGATACAGTTCTACACTAAACCCATCTGATCCTGGACTTTTTTTGGTTGGGAGACTATTAATGACTGCTTCTCTTTCTTTAGGGGATATAGGACTCTTTAGATAATAATTAACCTGATCCTGATTTAGCTTTGGTACCTGGTATCTGTCTAGAAATTTGTTGAGTTTGATTATTTCCTGCCTTCTACTTATCTATGGTGAAGTTGCTTCCTTTTGTTCTAGAGCTTTTAGTTGTACTGTCAAGCTGTGTATGCTCTCTATAGTTTCTTTTGGGAGACACTCATAGCTTTGAGTTTTCCTCTTAGGACTGCTTTCAATGTGTCCTATAAGTTTGGGTATGTTGTGGCTTCATTTTTATTAAACTCTAAAATGTCTCTAATTTCTTTGTTTATTTCTTCCTTGACCAAGGTATCATTGAGTAGAGTGTTCTTCGGCTTCCACGTGAATGCTGGCTTTCTACTATTTATGTTGTCATTGAAGATCAGCCTTAGTCCATGGTGATCTGATAGGATGCATAGGATGATTTCAATATTTTTGTATCTCTTGAGGCTTGTTTTGTGACCAATTATTTGGTCGATTTTGGAAAAGGTGCCATACGGTGCTAAGATGAAGTTATATCCTTTTGTTTTCGAATAAAATATTCTGTAGTTATCTGTTAAATCCATTTCTTTCATAACTTCTGTTAGTTTCACTGTGTCTCTGTTTAGTTTCTGTTTCCAGGATCTGTCCATTGATAAGAGTGGGGTGTTGGAAGTCCCCCACTATTATTGTGTGAGGTGCAATATGTGCTTTGAGCTTTACTAAAGTTTCTTTAATGAATGTGGCTGTCCTTACACTTGGAGCATAGATATTCAGAATTGAGAGTTCATCTTGGAAGATTTTATCTTTGATGTGTATGAAGTGCCCCTCCTTGTCATTTTTCATGACTTTGGGTTGGAAGTCCATTTTATTCAATATTATAATGGCTATTCCAGCATGTTTCTTTGGACCATTTGCTTGGAAAATTGTTTTCCAGTCTTTTACCCTGAGGTAGTATCTGTCTTTGTCCCTGAGATGGGTTTCCTATAAGCAAAAAAATTTGGGTCCTGTATATGTAGCCAGCCTGTTAGTCTATGTCTTTCTATCTGGAAATTGAGTCCATTGATATTAAGAGATATTAAGAAAAAGTGATTGTTGCTTCCTGTTATTTTTGTTGTTAGAGTTTGGATTCTGTTCTTGTGTCTGTCTTCTTTTAGGTTTATTGAAGGATAACTTTCTTGCTTTTTCTGTCCTTGTGTTGGTGTTTTCCCATTATTATCCTCTGAAGGGCTGGATTCATGGAAAGATATTGTGTGAATTTTGTTTTGTCATGGAATACTTTGGTTTCTCCATCTATAGTAATTGGGGGTTTTGCTGGGTATAGTAGCCTGGGCTGGCTCTGGTGTTCTCTTAGTGTCTGTATAACATCTGTCCAGGCTTTCATAGTCTCCAGTGAGAAGGTTGGTGTAATTCTAATAGGTCTTCCTTTATATGTTGGGAGGAATTTCTTTTCTGGCCCAGTCTATTTGGAGTTCTGTAGTCTTCTTGTATGTTCATGGTCATCTCTCTTTTTAGGTTAGAGAATGTTTTCTTCTATAATTTTGTTGAAGATAGTTACTGGCCCTTTAATTTGAAAATCTTTCTCATCTATACCTATTATCCTTAGGTTTGGTCTTCTCATTGTAACCTGGTTTTCCTGGATGTTTTGGGTTAGGATCTTTTTGCCTCTTGCTTTTTTTTTTTTTTTTTTTTTTTTGGATTGTTGCATCCATGTTCTCTATGGAATCTTCTGTTCCTGAGATTATCTCTTCCATCTCTATTATTCTGTTGCTGATGCTCGCATCTATGGTTCCTGATTTCTTTCCTAGGGTTTCTATCTCCAGAGTTGTCTCCCTTTGGGTTTTCTTCATTGTTTCTACTTCCATTTTTAGATCTTGGATGGTTTTGTTCAATTCCATCACCTGTTTGGTATGTTTTCCTATAATTCTTTAAGGGATTTTTGTGTTTCCTCTTTAAGGTCATATACCTGTTTAGCAAAGTTTTGCTGTAATCCCTTGAGGGATTTTTGTGCTTCCTCTTTAAGGGTTTCTACCTGTTTAGCAGTGTTCTCCTGTATTTCTTTAAGTGAGTTATTAACGCCCTTCTTAAAATCCTCTACCAGCATCATTAGATATGATTTTAGATCTGAATATATCTCTTTGGGTGTGTTGGGGTATCCAGGACTCGCTGTGTTGGGCCTACTGGGTTCTGATGAGGCCAAGTGGTCTTAGTTTCTGTTAGAAAGATTATTTCATTTTCCTTTCACCATCTGTTAATCTCTGGTGTTAGATGTTCTAGCTGTCTCTAGCTGGAACTTGTTCCTCCTGTGATTCTTGAGTCTCTGTCAGCACTCCTGAGAGACTAGCTCTCTCCTCTGAGTTTCAGTGGTCAGAGCACTCTCTGCAAGCAAGCTCTCCCACCTGCTCTCCTGAGTAGACTGGTCTCAGTGATCACAAGATTCTGGGTGGGCTAGGGCCTGCCTTTGTCCTTTGACCCTGTTGCTGCTAGCACAAGACCCTCTGGGTTTTTTGGAACTGATGTAGAGTTCCACTCACCAGTGATCTCAAGATCCCTGGTGTGCTAGGGTGTCTGCAGTGTGGAGAGTCCTCTGGGGACCTTGGGGCCCTCAGCTGAGATTGTGCCCAAGATAGCACAGGGGTGGTGCCGACCAGAATGAACCCCAGCCACTCAGCCACTGGTTGGGCAGGTGACCTTTGTCCCTGTTCCTGCTAGCACAAGACCTTCTGGGTTTTTTGGAACTGATGTGCATTCCACTCACCAGTGATCTCAAGGTCCCTGGTGTGCTAAGGTGCCTGCAGAGTGGAGAGTCCTCTGGGGCCCTCCACAGAGATTGTGCGAAGATGGCGTGGGGGTGGCACCAACCAACCAACATGGATTCAAATTTTAAGTTTTCTCTCTAGCTTTGTTAATTCAGACATATTACTTATTCAGCCTTCAAATTCTAGCTCTCTGTCATTTGTAACGTAGCAATAAAAACACAAGATCTTTCTGAAAACTGAATTGGTGATGAGAGTAAGGAGAGACTTCACAGAAAGGGTTTTTTTTTTTTTTAATATTTTTATTACATATTTTCCTCAATTACGTTTCCAATGCTATCCCAAAAGTCCCCCATAGCGCCCCCCCACTTCCCTATCCACCCATTCCCATTCTTTTGGCCCTGGCATTCCCCTATATTGGGGCATATAAAGTTTGCAAGTCCAATGGGCCTCTCTTTCCATTGATGGCTGACTAGGCCATCTTTCCATACATATGCAGCTAGAGACAAGAGCTCCGGGGTTCTAGTTAGTACATCATGTTGTTCCAACAATAGGGTTGCAGATCCCTTTAGCTCCTTGGGTACTTACTCTAGCTTCTCCATTGGGAGCCCTGTGATACATCCAATAGCTGACTGTGAACATCCACTCCTGTGTTTGCTAGGCCCCAGCATCGTCTCACAAGAGACAGCTATATTTGGGTCCTTTCAGCAAAATCTTGCTAGTGTATGCAATGGTGTCAGCGTTTAGAAGTTGATTATGGGATGGATCCCTGGGTACGGCAGTCTCTAAATGGTCCATCCTTTCATCACCACTACGAACTTTGTCTCTGTAACTCCTTCCTTGGGTGTTTTGTTCCCAATTCTGAGAAGGTGCACAGTGTCCACACTTTGGTCTTCATTCTTCTTGAGTTTCATGCGTTTAGCAAATTGTATCTTAAATCTTGGGTATCCTAAGTTTTGGGCTAATATCCACTTATCAGTGAATACATATTGTGTGAGTTCTTTTGTGATTGTGTTACTTCACTCAAGATGATGCCCTCCAGGTCCATCCATTTGGCTAGGAATTTCATAAATTCATTCTTTTTAATAGCTGAGTAGTACTCCATTGTGTAAATGTACCATAATTTCTGTATCCATTCCTCTGTTGAGGGACATCTGGGTTCTTTCCAGCTTCTGGCTATTATAAATAGGGCTGCTATGAACATAGTGGAACATGTGTCCTTTTTACCGGTTGGGACATCTTCTGGATATATGCCCAGGAGAGGTATTGCTGGATCCTCCGGTAGTACTATGTCCAATTTTCTGAGGAACCGCCAGACTGATTTCCAGAGTGGTTGTACAAGCTTGCAATCCCACCAACAATGGAGGAGTGTTCCTCTTTCTCCACATCCTCGCCAGCAACTGCTGTCACCTGAATTTTTGATCTTAGCCATTCTGACTGGTGTGAGGTGGAATCTCAGGGTTGTTTTGATTTGCATTTCCCTGATGATTAAGGATGTTGAACATTTTTTCAGGTGTTTCTCTGCCATTCGGTATTCCTCAGGCGAGAATTCTTTGTTCAGTTCTGAGCCCCATTTTTTAATGGGGTTATTTGACTTTCTGGAGTCCACCTTCTTGAGTTCTTTATATATATTGGATATTAGTCCCTTATCTGATTTAGGATAGGTGAAGATCCTTTCCCAATCTGTTGGTGGTTATTTTGTCTTATTGATAGTGTCTTTAGCCTTGCAGAAGCTTTGTAGTTTCATGAGGTCCCACTTGTCTATTCTCGATCTTACAGCACAAGCCATTACTGTTCTATTCAGGAATTTTTCCCCTGTGCCCATATCTTCAAGGCTTTTCCCCACTTTCTCCTCTATAAGTTTCAGTGTCTCTGGTTTTATGTGAAGTTCCTTGATCCACTTAGACTTGACCTTAGTACAAGGAGATAGGAATGGATCGATTCGCATTCTTCTACATGTTAACAACCAGTTGTGCCAGCACCATTTGTTGAAAATGCTGTCTTTCTTCCACTGGATGTTTTTAGCTCCCTTGTCGAAGATCAAGTGACCGTAGGTGTGTGGGTTCATTTCTGGGTCTTCAATTCTATTCCATTGGTCTATTTGTCTGTCACTATACCAGTACCATGCAGTTTTTATCACAATTGCTCTGTAGTAGAGCTTTAGGTCCGGCATGGTGATTCCACCAGAGGTTCTTTTATCCTTGAGAAGAGTTTTTGCTATCCTAGGTTTTTTGTTATTCCAGATGAATTTGCAGATTGCACTTTCTAATTCGTTGAAGAATTGAGTTGGAATTTTGATGGGGATTGCATTGAATCTGTAGATTGCTTTTGGCAAGATAGCCATTTTTACAATGTTGATCCTGCCAATCCATGAGCATGGGAGATCTTTCCATCTTCTGAGATCTTCTATAATTTCTTTCTTCAGAGACTTGAATTTTTTATTATACAGAACTTTCACTTCCTTAGTTAGAGTCACGCCAAGATATTTTATATTATTTGTGACTATTGAGAAGGGTGTTGTTTCCCTAATTTCTTTCTCAGCCTGTTTATTCTTTGTGTAGAGAAAGGCCATTGATTTGTTTGAGTTAATTTTATATCCAGCTACTTCACCGAAGCTGTTTATCAGGCTTAGGAGTTCTCTGGTGGAATTTTTAGGGTCACTTATATATACTATCATATCATCTGCAAAAAGTGATATTTTGACTTCATCTTTTCCAATTTGTATCCCTTTGATCTCCTTTTGTTGTCGAATTGCTCTGGCTAGGACTTCAAGTACAATGTTGAATAGGTATGGAGAAAGTGGACAGCCTTGTCTAGTCCCTGATTTTAGAGGGATTGCTTCAAGCTTCTCACCATTTACTTTGATGTTGGCTACTGGTTTGCTGTAGATTGCTTTTATCATGTTTAGGTATGGGCCTTGAATTCCTGATCTTTCCAAGACTTTTATCATGAATGGGTGTTGGATCTTGTCAAATGCTTTTTCCGCATCTAACGAGATGACCATGTGGTTTTTGTCTTTGAGTTTGTTTATATACTGGATTACGTTGATGGATTTCCGTATATTGAACCATCCCTGCATCCCTGGGATGAAACCTACTTGGTCAGGATGGATGATTGTTTTGATGTGTTCTTGGATTCGGTTAGCAAGAATTTTATTGAGGATTTTTGCATCAATATTCATAAGGGATATTGGTCTGAAGTTTTCTATCTTTGTTGGGTCTTTTTGTGGTTTAGGTATCAGAGTAATTGTGGCTTCATAGAATGAGTTGGGTAGAGTACCTTCTGTTTCTATTTTGTGGAATAGTTTGTGAAGAACTGGGATTAGATCTTCTTTGAAGGTCTGATAGAACTCTGCACTAAACCCATCTGGTCCTGGGCTTTTTTTGGTTGGGAGACTATTAATGACTGCTTCTATTTCTTTGGGGGATATAGGGCTGTTTAGATCATTAACCTGATCTTGATTCAACTTTGGTACCTGGTATCTGTCTAGGAACTTCTCCATTTCATCCAGGTTCTCCAGTTTTGTTGAGTATAGCCTTTGGTAGAAGGATCTGATGGTGTTTTGGATGTCTTCAGGATCTGTTGTTATGTCTCCTTTTTCATTTCTGATTTTGTTAATTAGGATGCTTTCCCTGTGCCCTCTAGTGAGTCTGGCTAAGGGTTTATCTATCTTGTTGATTTTCTCAAAGAACCAGCTCCTCCTTTGGTTGATTCTTTGAATAGTTTTTCTTGTTTCCACTTGGTTGATTTCACCCCTGAGTTTGATTATTTCCTGCCGTCTACTCCTCTTGGGTGAATTTGCTTCCTTTTGTTCTAGTGCTTTTAGGTGTGTTGTCAAGCTGCTAATGTGTGCTCTTTCTAGTTTCCTTTTGGAGGCACTCAGAGCTATGAGTTTTCCTCTTAGAAATGCTTTCATTGCGTCCCATAAGTTTGGGTATGTTGTGGCTTCATTTTCATTGAACTCTAAAAAGTCCTTAATTTCTTTCTTTATTCCTTCCTTGACCAAGGTATCATTGAGAAGAGTGTTGTTCAGTTTCCACGTGAAGGTTGGCTTTCTATTATTTATTTTGTTATTGAAGATCAGCCTTAGTCCATGGTGATCTGATAGGATGCATGGGATAATTTCAATGTTTTTGTATCTGTTGAGTCCTGTTTTGTGCCCAATTACGTGGTCAATTTTGGAGAAGGTACCATGAGGTGCTGAGAAGAAGGTGTATCCTTTTGTTTTAGGGTAAAATGTTCTGTAGATATCTGCCAGATCCATTTGATCCATAACTTCTGTTAGTTTCACTGTGTCCCTGTTTAGTTTCTGTTTCCATGATCTGTCCATTGGTGAAAGTGGTGTGTTGAAGTCTCCCACTATTATTGTATGAGGTGCAATGTGTGCTTTGAGATTTACTAAAGTTTCTTTAATGAATGAGGCTGCCTTTGTATTTGGAGCATAGATATTCAGGATTGATAGTTCCTCTTGGAGGATTTTACCTTTGATGAGTATGAAGTGCCCCTCCCTGTCTTTTTTGATGACTTTGGGTTGGAAGTCAATCTTATCTGATATTAGAATGGCTACTCCAGCTTGTTTCTTCAGACCATTTGCTTGGAAAATTGTTTTCCAGCCTTTCATTCTGAGGTAGTGTCTATCTTTTTCTCTGAGATGAGTTTCTTGTAAGCAGCAAAATGTTGGGTCTTGTTTGTGTAGCCAGTTTGTTAGTCTATGTCTTTTTATCGGGGAGTTGAGTCCATTGATATTAAGAGATATTAAGGAAAAGTAATTGTTGTTTCCTGTTATTTTTGTTGTTAAAGTTGGCATTCTGTTCTTGTGGCTGTCTTCTTTTAGGTTTGTTGAGGGATTACCTTCTTGTTGTTTCTAGGGCGTGGTTCCTGTCCTTGTATTGTTTTTTTTCTGTTATTATCCTTTGAAGGGCTGGATTCGTGGAGAGATAATGTGTGAATTTGGCTTTGTTGTGGAATACTTTGGTTTCTCCATCTATGTTAATTGAGAGTTTGGCTGGGTATAGTAGCTTGGGCTGGAATTTGTGTTCTTTTAGTGTCTGTATAACATCTGTCCAGGATCTTCTAGCTTTCATAGTCTCTGGTGAAAAATCTGGTGTAATTCTGATAGGCTTGCCTTTATATGTTACTTGGCCTTTTTCTCTTACTGCTTTTAGTATTCTATCTTTATTTAGTGCATTTGTTGTTCTGATTATTATGTGTCGGGAGGTATTTCTTTTCTGGTCCAGCCTATTTGGAGTTCTGTAGGCTTCTTGTATGTTCATGGGCATCTCTTTCTTTAGATTTGGGAAGTTTTCTTCTATAATTTTGTTGAAGATGTTTGCTGGTCCTTTGAGTTGAAAATCTTCATTCTCATCCACTCCTATTATCCGTAGGTTTGGTCTTCTCTTTGTGTCCTGTATTTCCTGGATGTTTTGAGTTAGGATCTTTTCGCATTTTCCATTTTCCTTGATTGTTGTGCCCATGTTCTCTATGGAATCTTCTGCACCTGAGATTCTCTCTTCCATCTCTTGTATTCTGTTGCTGATGCTTGCATCTATGGTTCCGGATTTCTTTCCTAGGGTTTCTATCTCCAGTGTTGCCTCATTTTGGGTTTTCTTTATTGTGTCTACTTCCCTTTTTAGGTCTAGTATGGTTTTGTTCATTTCCATCATCTGATTGGATGTGTTTTCCTGTTTCTCTTTAAGGACTTCTACCAGTTTGGTTGTGTTTTCCTGTTTTTCTTTAAGGACTTGTAACTCTTTAGCCATGTTCTCCTGTAGTTCTTTAAAGTCCTTCTTGATGTCCTCTACCATCATCATGAGATATGCTTTTAAATCCAGGTCTAGTTTTTCAGGTGTGTTGGGGTGCCCTGGACTGGGCGAAGTGGGAGTGCTGGGTCCTGATGATGGTGAGTGGTCTTGGTTTCTGTTAGTAAGATTCTTACCTTTACCTCTCGCCATCTGGTAATCTCTGGAGTTGTTATAGTTGTCTCTGTTCAGAGGTTGTTCTTCTGGGGATTCTGAGTATCCTCTGTCAGCAGACCTGTACAGACTAAGTTCGGCGGAGTCCCGGAGCCAAGATGGCGCTCCCTGCAGGGCAGGTCTCTGTCCTCCGGCTGGGAGGGTGCCGGAAGTCTGCGGCCCCAAAAGGGTGCTGCCTCAGCAGCTCTGTGGCTCCTGCCTGTCCCAGAAGCCGTCTGCCCCCGTGGTCCCCACTCTGACCTGTAGAGACTAAGCTCGGTGGAGTCCCGGAGCCAAGATGGCGCTCCCTGCAGGGCAGGTCACTGTCCTCCGACTGGGAGGGTGCCGGATGTCTGCGGCCCCTAAAGGGTGCTGCCTCAGCAGCTCTGTGGCTCCCGCCTGTCCCAGAAGCCGTCTGCCCCCGTGGTCCCCACTCTGACCTGTAGAGACTAAGCTCGGCGGAGTCCCGGAGCCAAGATGGCGTTCCCTGCAGGGCAGGTCACTGTCCTCCGACTGGGAGGGTGCCGGATGTCTGCAGCCCCAAAAGGGTGCTGCCTCAGCGGCTCTGTGGCTCCCGCCTGTCCCAGAAGCTGTCTGCCTCTGTGGTCCTCACTCTAACCTGTAGACTAAGTTCGGCCGGGGTTTTGTTAGTGTATTTTTTTTTTCTCAATTTGTCCTCTCCTTCATGTTTCAGACTCACTTATTTATATTGTTTAGTGAAAAGATGATTTCACGTTCAACAACAAAAATTTAGATAAACTAGAAGGTAAGCATTAGCATCACCAAATATAATTTTCCTAGAGGATGTGCGATAGACAAAGAGTCCTGTAACTCGTGGTGAAATGAAATTCACTGTATATGGATCAGGATGACAATTTGTTGGGTAAAGTTACTATCAGGCAAGCATGCAAACCTTAGTTAAATCTCCAATACCCACATAAAAGCCAAGTGCAGCATCAAATGTCAATAACCCCAGTACTGCGGAGACAGAAATAGGTGGGTCCCAAGAGATCAATAGATTGCCAATGTAGGATATCTTGTCTCAAGAAATAAGATAAAGAGTGCTGCAGGAAGACAGCTGGTATGGACCTCTGTCCTCTGTGTGCACAAACTTATACTCACCTACAGGAATAAGTAGATACATCAATAAAATACACAATGTCTGTCACAACCTAAACTAGTTAACTTATCTATAAAAATGAAAGCAATTATAGTGTCAAATGAATAGAACTATTTGACATTAATATACAAAATCATTTTAAATTACTTCATGCAGATTATATCACATAGGATATTTGTTGGTGTTATTATTTACGCTATCATTACTTATTTTAAAGCATGTGTAATGCTGTGGATAGTTTTGGATATTTTCTTCTCATAAAGCAATATACACATTCAATTTGTAGTGTAATGAGAGAATTTCACCTAAGAGAGATATGAGGAATGCTTTCTCAGATACTTAATGAATACATTTTATAGCCAATTCGAATGTCCATTAGCTTATTCACAGGATTGTCTTGCAGGGCTAGCATTCTAACTACTACAACTTGACATTTTTATTTTTCATTCATCAAACTGTAGGGATGCAGTCAAAAGCAATTTTATTACAGTGATATTTTGAATCTCTTGCCACACAAAGAGACACAAATAATTCTTAAACTGAGATTCTCATTTCTAATAAAAATGACCTGAAGTCCAGCTCTGAACACGTGGCTGTATGAAGGCTTTGGAAGCACTGGAGGGAGAAGAAGTCATACAACAGACTTGCCTAAAGTCTCTGATACTTCTCTAAACTTCCAGTCCAATTCCTGGAACATGTAGGATGTTTACACACACACACACACACAGGAAACTTAAAGTACATTATTTTTCAGATACATTCTTAAGCTTGTTTGAGATTTGTTTCTTCACATGGTATTCTTTCCTGAGCTGTGGAATTGCAGCCAAAACGAAAGAATATTTGGAGGTATTCACTTTCTGATTGTAAATGTGTGTTATGGAAAAGCTTTCCCTTCATATTTGGAGATAGTGCTTAAGGGGTGGAGTCTCATTCTATAAGAGACTGGCCTCAAACTCATGGTGATTCTCTTGTCACTATTTGCCACCTGGAGGGCTTACTAGCTAGAGCTGGTATACAGGCTTTGACTTGAATTTGCCTAATTGGTGTCTGAGAAGCCCATGTCCCACATGCTGCTCAAAAAGATTAGCATTCTCTTTCATGGTTGCCAATCTGATAAAAGATAAATAAAATGGCTTTTCTTATTCTAATTTGAATTCCCCAAAGTTTTTTTTAAGAGAACAAAAGTAAGTAGTTCACTGTCAATGTTTGCTATTAAACTATGTCTTCTCAGCATCTAAGCACCAAATGATATAATGATTTTAATAGTTATTACTTCTATAATACTTATTATTTTTCTCTTAAGTGATTGTAAGTTGTAATTTTTTTCAGGATTTTATACAAGTACCAATTTTCTCCTTTCCTGCTACTACCTCTGAATGTGTATTAATTTTGTATTCAGTGCTTTGGGTCTTTACAAAACACTGTCTTTGATTCTGTATTGAATGCTCACCTTGAGGACTTTCCTTTATTGATTCAAAACTTTAGTTCCTCTAATAGAATTACAAATGATACACACTCCAAATACAAAGCATTCATGGAGACTCTCCAAAGCCTACCCTCTTTCCAATACTAAGCCTGTGTTGTAGATCTCTAGGAACCTAGGGTGATAACTTCAAGCCTTAAAAACCAACCCAAAACTGCCAATCACAGCAGATCCTCCTCAAAACACACACACACACACACACACACACACACACACACACACACACACACACACCTAGATTTCCCTGGCAAGTAGTGATTTGGAAATTTCTTCTCTTGCTTCTTCGTGACAATTCTGAATCTCAACCATCCATGGTCTAGTTGACTGTCCATCCCCTGCTCAGAGCCCATCTGCTTGCTACACATATCCACAGCTTTCCATCTCTGCTAAAGAAACATGTAAACTTATCACAATGACCTCCAAATACTCTCAGCTTTGCCCTACACAGACACATCACTTTTATGCCTTTGGCTCCAAACACACAATGTCTCTTCTCTCAAAAGTATCCCAGAAACTCTCATTTAGAGTATACACACTCATCCTCCATGGTGAAAGCTGGGTTGGTAGAGGCTCTTAGAACCCATCCTCACAGATGCTTTCCCTGGGGTTATTAGGTGTTCTTCTCAGCACTCATTACCATGTGTGCTGGTGGTCTTCTTGTTCTTTGCTTTTTCTCTTTTGTCAACTTACCACAAGATGGAGTTTATCTGAGAAAAGAGAGCCCAAGTTGATGAAATGTCTCCATCAAATAGATTGGGGACAAATCTGTGGGATGTTTGCTTGATTAATGACTAATGTGGAAGAGACCAGTACCCTCGAGTCCATGCCACTCTGAAGCATGTGGTTCTGTGTTGTAGAGGAAAGCAGGCTGAGCAAGCCCTGAGTAACATGCTAGTCAACAGCATTCCACTGTGGTCTCTACTTCTATTCCAGCCTTCAGGCTCCTGCCTTGAATTTTTGCCTTGAATTCCCTTAAACCATTCTCAAGGCTGTGATTGGGATATATAAGATAAAAAAATGCCCTTTACTTCCCTGGATTACTTTTGGTCACAGTCTTCATCACAACACTAGAAAGCACACCAAAGCACCACATGCAAGAACATGTTTATGGCTGTGTCCCATATAGTCCACATAAGATTTTTTGGTATCATTGTTTTCCCTTTCTCTATCAAGTAAGCTTATAGGAAGGGAAGATGTTCATTTATTTATTGTTTATCACTTCACAATTAGCTTGTATTTGGAATTAGCACTCAACTCATAATCAAATAAATAATTGAGGTTTTGACATTTCTCTATAATGTTTATTGATTTAGTTAAATATGTCATTATTCCAAAATATTTTTAAATTTTTATTTGGAGTTTAATTTCAATTCTTGCCTGTATTTTTGGTATATCCAATTAGCCACAATTTGTGTTTATTAAATGTTTCTGTATCCTGTCAGGAAATACTTATTGTCATAATTTTGATCACTAATTTTTTATAATATCATAATGAGCACATGGGCATATCAGCTAGAGTTTATAAATATCACTGTCAATCTGGAGTCAAAAGTTGCTGAGGTCTTTTCAGATGAGCCTCCGGTTTCTGTCATCTGGTACAGCCCATCTCTGCCCAGAAGCTGTTGTGCATTTTCCTCCAGATAATGGGCCTCTAAAAGTTATCTGCCTTGGTGGCCTTTACAAATGCTTCAGAGTTCACTGTGCACTGCACAAATGCTACTGTGCACTTCTGGCTGTATTCTCTGGAAAGCAGTCAGGAGCAGCAATGAGCTGAACCTTGGAGGAATCACCTAAGAGCCTACAGAACCTTTCATCTCCAGTTATAAAATACTACTGTTATTTCAAATTCTCATGTTCAAAAGTAAATTTTGCTCATTCTCCTTTAGATTCTAATGTCATGTAAAATGTGGCTTTTGCCAGGCATGGTGGCGCATGCCTTTAATCCCAGCACTTGGGAGGCAGAGGCAGGAGAATTTCTGAGTTCGAGGCCAGCCTGGTCTACAGAGTGAGTTCCAGGACAGCCAGGGCTATACAGAGAAACCCTGTCTCAAAAAACCAAAAAAAAAAAAAAAATGTGGCCTTTTTGAAAGTGATGACTAAAATCACAAATTTCATTTTTAAAAATGAAATATTTTGCACACTGATAGTTTTATCTCCAACCTAAAGGGTTTTATTTTTCACTTAAAGAATTGAGCACAAAATAGAAATCAGAAATAATATATAACATTTGAGGTTGTGTGTGTGTGTGTGTGTGTGTATGATACAAATGTACATATATTATTTAACTTCTGCCACTAATAAAATAATCTTATTGTCTGATTATATATGTATATATTCAATGACTACTAAAACTAAGCTTTGACTGGACAGGTGGCTCAGTGGTTAAGAGCATTGCTGCTCTTGCAGAGAACCTGGGTTTGGTTCCCAGCATCCAAATGGCAGCTTTCAACCATTTTAACTGCAGTTTCATGGCATCTAACACACTCCTTTGGACTCCACAGGCAACATGCTTTCATATGGTGCACATACATGCATACATACATACATACTTGCATACATACATAGGCAAACAGTCCATATGTAAATAGAAGAAAAAAAAAACCCTGAGTTCAATCCCATATTGTGAAGCAGCTGCTTCTCTGTCAGATAGATCTTCCTACACAACTTCCCTTTGCCATATTTCCTTCAGTTTTCACTGTATCTGTTCCTCTCTCTCCTGAGCCTCTGGGGATATCTCCCTCGTAATCCTAGAGTTGCTCCTTCCTCTCCTGCAGCTCCTTACATTTGATTTCTTATCCTAATAGCCTTAGTAACAAATTCTCTATTTCTGCTCTTTTGAACTTACAAAATACTCATATATTCTTTAGATGAGATAATGAATTTACCCCCCAGGGGAATGGTAGTCGTTAATTCTGCATATATCAAAGTAGAATGTGTTACCACTAAGCAAAATGTGAGCTCCCACCATGCACAAACAGAACTCTTGTTTGCTACAGCCAAGAACATGTTTTATGGCACAACATTTTTGAAGAAGCCATTTAGAAATATTCTCATTCTCTCCATAATGGCTTTGAGTTGTGTGTGAGCAGAATTCTAAGGCATTTCTAGCAAATTGTCCCTGGTGTGGGCCATCCTGACATTCTGGGCAGTCATGCATTATGAAGGATCCTAATAATCTTTAATAGAGCTTTGGCAGGAGAGCTTGCAGATTTTACTCATCAAAAATACCATACTTAAAACAAACCTCTGTCAGCAGCAACAATTACAGTAAGAATTAACCACGAAATCTGCAAGGGACAGGCAGTGCTTTGAATCAGCTAAGCAATTAGCATGAGATTTTTTTAAGTGACTGAATACAAGTTCAGAATTATGAAGTTATTATCAAATGATGTTACAAGTGATGTGAATCCATCTTTGATAATATAAAAGTGCTTCAATGCTGCAACTGCCTTTTCTACAGGCAGGTCTACGGATCGGGAAGGTAATGTCCTCAGATTCTGTGGCAGTTGTTGTTTTAGTCACAGAACCCTACACTTAGAGAAGCTGTCACACAAATGATCAGCTTATTGGGCTCTGCAACTTGTTTTCATTTAATCTCAGACAGGTTTGCACCAGTTTAGAATCAAGTCTTATTAATATTCTTTGAAACTAATTGCTGGAAAATGAATTTTAACAGCAGGAATTTGTGCTTTCCTCTCCCGTCAATCCCTTGCCTCTGTCCCTGGGGTAGAAGACTCAGAGCTACATACTTAGACTTTGAAAATATGGGTTAAATAGAAACAGGCTACAAACTCTAGTCATCTGGGTAGTTGCAAAGAGATCCTTCATCTTCTCTCGCTGGACATATAACTCTGTATTCTTACTACTGCGTATTATTCTATTCTTCTGCAGAAGCTGTTTACTAAAGATGCAACTAACTGGCTTATACCTACTACATTGTCTGGTCCCTGGTCACACACATACTCCTTGTTTTTGTTTACTGAACAATATAGGATCATTGTGGTTAGCCTCCATTGTCAACTAGAGGAGCTCTAGCATCACCAGGTAGACAGGCCTCTGGGTGTGCCTGTAGGGGGTATTGTCATTAGGGTAATAGAGAGGGGATGACTTGTTCACTGTGTGCTGTCCCATTCCCTGGCAGGAGCTGTAATGGAATAAAAAGAAAAAGAAATGACGTGAGTAAAAACTTTTATTAATTTATACTCACGACTGTGGCTTTAGTATATTTAGTTGCTTCAAGTTAATGCACAATTATAACTATGATGTGAACTGTGAGCTGGGATAAACTTTTTCTCTCTTAAGTGATTTTTGTCAGGATATTTAATCATGGGAGCAGGGAAAGTAAATAAGAGACACACATGTACAGAAAAAAAATCATGAGCCATTAATAAATATCTCTCCAGATCCAAAAGGAGAAATCCTCTTGTGACAAGAATCACTTACACTTTTGCATTTTCCTGATTTCGTTGTTCCCAGGCTCCTGTGCTTAGCCATCAGAGGGTTAGCTTTCTTTACAGCATGCCCATTATGAAAGCTTGGATACTTAACTAATGGGATTGCACCTGGCTAGGGAGATGCCATAAATGAGATTAAGATATGATGTCTTAGTAATTTTTTCATTAAGTCATTAAAATGTATTCACGAGAATGTACACTTCCAGTTCCTTACATTTTAAGCTATTTGATATTTTATTCATTAGTACACCACGGTGTATTTTACCTTTCCATTTTGATGGGCATTGGGATTTTTTGAATACTTACGGATATATCTATTCTAATGCTCCTGTTGTCATTCTTAGACATTAAAAAATGCTTCTTTCTATCATATACCTAAGCCAAAGAAGTAAACATCTGCATAAGAGAGATCTGTCTATGAATTGCTCAAGAGCAGAAGTGCATAACTTGTGAATGAGTATCTCAACACTCTGCCATCTGTATGACTGTTTCCCAAAGTACTTCTGCTGGTTTACACAGCCAGCAAGAGTGAGTGGTCATTCCAAGTTCCCCACCTGCTTCACACTATTGCAAGTTCTCAGACTCTTTGTTTCTCCTCTATCTTTTCTCTCTTAGAGATTTCTCTTTATAATCTTATTCTATCAGGTTCTACCTATTTCAGTTCATGAATTCTTTCTTTGCTGGATTCTAATCTCATAAGAAACTCAGCCACTATGCTCAGAATTAGGCCATTATCTTTTCTCCTTCTCAAATTTCTGAACACTCCTATTCTAAACAAGATGACACGTCAGATAAATTTCAGTTTTCTAGCAGGTAAAATGTTTTCCACTCATTTTCTAAACATGTACTATTGCCTGAGACCTCATATCTGAAATTTTAGCTGTTGTCCAGAGACATCCTGCAGTCTTCAAGTTGGTCTGTTATTTCTACAGTCTGAAGTATTGTACCTTTTGCATCAGTTCTCTGGTCTTTTGTTTATTTGTTTGTTTGGTTGGTTGGTTGGTTGGTTGGTTTGTTGTAGTTGTCTCTTCTCTTCTCTTCTCTTCTCTTCTCTTCTCTTCTCTTCTCTTCTCTTCTCTTCTCTTCTCTTCTCTTCTCTTCTCTTCTCTTCTCTTCTCCTCTCCTCTCCTCTCCTCTCCTCTCCTCTCCTCTCCTCTCCTCTCCTCTCCTCTCCTCTCCTCTCCTCTCCTCTCCTCTCCTCTCCTCTCCTCTCCTCTCCTCTCCTCTCTTCTCTTCTTTTCTTTTCTTTTCTTTTCTTTTCTTTTCTTTTCTTTTTTAAACACTATGTTTAAAACTCTTAAGAAGCAATTGTGTGAGGCCTCAAATGGAGAATTTCCCTCAAAGGGGACTATCATCTAGATTTGATTGTTGTTAGATTATTTATCTTGCTTTTTTCCCCTTCAGATTCTAGAGGCACTATTACTGTAACACTATCTAAATTGTGTCGAAATTTTGCGTAAGTTTATACTCTTGGCTCTTGAGCAAAACATAGCAAAATATGAAATTCAGACAAGCACAGTTGAAGAATACAACTTTTGATGTCTCTTTTTTCTATAACCTACTATATGTCTTTGAAGTAGTACTATCTTTGTTTGTTCATCTATTAAAAGGAGGTAACCGTTAGCTCCTAAATTATAATTATTCTTTTTCTGGCAGTTTGTACTTTCTTTCTCTGTTGCTTTCTTGGCACCATGTCTGCTGTGCATTCTTCACATCTTCAGTGCGTTGAGCGCATATCCTTCTCCCGGCTATAGTTCTTTCATGGTGCTATGCATGACTTCTTACATCAGCCTACTCTATTAAGTACAAGATTTGAAGCAGTAGCTGCTCAATGGATATTAAATGGGTATGTCAATGAGTGCATAAATTTTGAAAATAGGTGCATATATAAAAATGCTTCAATCAAGCAAGGTATTGCCACAGCAGAGTACACGTATCTCCTTTATTATAGTTCCCAGAGCTTTAATCTAATCTCACTGTTTGCCTTTATCTCTCTGATATATTGACTCCTTGTCCTTCTAGAGAACAATGGGCCTGAGTTAGAATTTATGAATAGTGATCCAATTCTGTAATGGGGCTTAAGAATAAAGCTTTTAAAACATTGATCTGGGTAAAAAAATAATAGGATGTAATAAAAGTTTATTTAGGGTATAAAATTTAAAAGGCATGTTCATCAATAATTCATCAACTTTCCTTAAAAGGATCCTTAGTATTATCACTTCTATTTAGAACTTTTTATCTATTCTAGTTGCTGCTACTAGCAACAGATTTTGAAAACACACCTGTGAGATACATCTATTTGTATCAGTATTTACTTTAAAAGTGGAATTAAAGTTTATTTTGAGAAGAAATTTATTATCATAAAAAACAAGAGAAAAAAAGAAGAAAGAAAAAAAAAACAAGAGAAAAAAAAAAAACAAAAACCAAGGGAAATCCCCAAACTCAAGCTGTTGCCAAGACAATAGATAGTTCTCCACAAACTATCATAGAAAGTCCCTATCATTGAAGACAACATTCACACAACCCAATGAACTCCAAGAGATCAAGCCTGTTCCTACATGAGTTGCATGTTCTAGTGTCTGTAATTTGGAAAGGCACTCAAGAGGCTACTGAAAGTAAGCAACAACTCAACCAAAAAACCTTTGATATCCAATCTACAATCCCTGAAAAATGTGGTAGGACAATGGTTACACAAATCTTGTGGAAGCAACCAATTGACTGAAGACTGATTTGACTAAAGACTCACTCCATGAGCTTGAACCTATACTGACATTGCTTGGGTAACCAAGAAGAAGAGTTTAGATAGTTCAGAGACCAAGGGTAAAACCAAATATTACTTTTCAAAAAAAAGTAACAATAAAATGTCTCTTAATGATACTCTGCTATACTCATGGATCAGCCATTTATTCAGCCATCATCAGAAAGGCTTCTTTCTCCTACAGCAGATGGGAACAAATAAAGAGAACGATAGCAAGATATTATGCGCACATGCACACACAAACACAAACACACACACACACACACACACACAGAGAGAGAGAGAGAGAGAGAGAGAGAGAGAGACTGAGAAAGAGAGAGCTAGAGAGACAGTCAGAGAGACAGAGACAGAGACCTTGGAACACATAACATATAATTATATGTCTTCATCAACCCCTTCCCACAGAGTTCAGGGAAACCAGAAGAAGTGGAGGGAAGAGGAGTCCAGGAAACAGAGGGGATGAAGCACACTTAAAGAATGCCCTCTAAAACAACCTGTGGGTTGTAACTGGTTTGGGAATCTCATATCAGATATCCTGCATATCAGATACTTACATTATGATTCATAACAGTACCGAGTTACAGTTACAAAGTAGCAATGAAATAATTGTTTGATTGGGGTCACCACAACATGAAGAACTGTGTTAAAGGGTTGCAGCATTATAAAGGTTGAGAACTACTACTATAACACAACCGAGCAAAGTTCATATGAACTCAAAGTTGGAAGCAACCACCAGAGGGCCCACACAGGTCAGCACCAGGTCCCCTGCATACACACTATAGCTTTCAGTTAGTACTTTAATGGGACTCCTGAATGTTTAAGTGAGTGGGTCTCTGATTCTTGTACCTTTTCTTGGGAATCTTTTATTTTTCTGTTGGCCCTACTTGTCCAACTTCAATTTAATGATTTTGCTTTATCTTATATTTTATTTCGTTATGTTTGGTTGTTATCTATTAGAAGCCTGATCATTTCTAATGAGAGACAGAGACTGTATCCAGAGGGGAGGGGAGGTAGGAGGAATGTGGAAGAATAGATTACGTTGTGTCAGAAAAGAATCTATGGTTAATACAGGTGGAGGGAGAAAAGTAAGAAAAAAAGAAAGTATAACATCCTATAGCAATTTAGCATGTTAAATAATTGCTGTAAAGATTGGTCAGCAAAACTGAAAGGGTGTAGCTAGTATTTCATATCCAAATATGCATTGGGATGTTACTATCTATAATTTATTCATATAAAATAATGATACATTTATTATTAAAATCTGCTCTATATAATGTAGTACCTATCTTAATTTTTATTTTTAAGGTTTTTCCATCCCATATTTTAAATTTTTATATTTTAAACCCTCTCCAATCTCTTCTTATATACTCCCTACTTTCCTACCTCTCTAACTTCAAGTACTTTCTCTTTTTTAAAAAAATCCCATTGATTACAGTTTATATTGGCCCACAACTTCTGTGTATGAAGCTTGCCCTGAACCATGATTAATATACCAGGGGTCACATTAAAGAAAATTGTTTTTCTCCCAACGTGGTAGACAATGAGTTTTATGAATTTTTACTTTATTTTGTAAGTATTATATTGAGGGTGTTTTGGGTTGTTTTATTTTGCTCTTTTTGTGTATCTGTTATATGTTTGTATGAAAACATTTATCTCTAATGATTTAATAATCAAAATTAAATAAAATAATACTATTTAATAATACTAATTTATTTTTTGTTATGTTTTTGTCTGGTTTCAGTATCAGGGTAAGAGTGGTATCAGAAAAAGAATGTAGAAATGTTCCTTCGGTTTTCCTTTTATGGAATAATTTGCATACTGTTGTGAGCTCCTCTTTGAAGGTAGAACTGTGCACTGAATCCCATTTGCCCCAGGCTTTTATTAGTTAGAAGATTCTTAATTAGTGTTTCTACCTCATTAGATGTTATTGGTCTATTTAAATTATTTACTTCATCTTCATTTAACTTTGATAGGTTATATATATAGAGAGAGATTTATTTATTTGTTTTAGATTTTTCCAGCTTGGTAGGATTATAGACTTAAGAAGTATGACTTTATGATTCTTTCAATTCCCTAGGTGTCCTTTGTAATGTTGCTCTTTTTATTCCTAATATAATTAATTTGGATACCCCATCTATTCTTTAGCTAATTATGTTAAATGTTTATCAATCTTATTCATTTTTTTGAAGAACCAACTCTTTATCCATTAATTCCTTGTAATTTTTCATTTCTATTTCATTAACTTCAGTTTTGAGTTTGATTATTTCTTCCCATCTGTTCTCAGTGTTATTTGCTTTTATTTTTAAGCTTTTAAGTATTATTAAGTTATTAATATGAAATCACTGCAATTTCTTGATATGGACACTTAGTGCTATAAACTTTACTCTTCCCTCTGCCTTCTCTCAATCTCAAAGATTTTGGTATGCTTTGTTTTCATTTCTTCCTCTTCGGGGGTGGGGGTGGGCGGGGCAGTAATTGCCTTATTGAGTTCTCCCTTGCTGTCATTTTCATTCAGTAGTTTTCTGTTTAGTCTCCATGAGTTTGAATACTCTCTGATAACTGTTGATGTCCAGCTTTATTGCCTGCATGGTCCAATGATAGGCAGGACTTTATTTCAATTTTTAGGTATTTATTGGAAGTTTCTTTATATCATCATATGTCATCCATTTTGGAGAACATTCCATAGACTGCTGAGAAGGGGTATACTTTAGTGTTTAGGTGGAATGTTCTATAAATGTTTGTTTGGTCTATTTGACTTATGATGTCATTTAACTTCAGATTTTTCTCTAGATTTTATATATGACTGATGGTGAGAGGAGGGTATTAAGGCTGCATATTTTCTCTATATTAAGGAAAATCTGTGATTTTAGAACTAGTGATCTTTCTTTTATGAGATTAGTTGTCTCCAAGTTTGTTGTGAAAATGTTTAGAATTGTAGTATCTTTTTAGTAAAGTTTTCTTTTAATAAGTTTGGCACATCCTTTCTTATCTCTTCTGATGAGTTTTGCTTTGAAACCTTTGTCTCAAACATTAAAACAGGTACACCTGTGTTTTGCTTGGTTCTATTTGCCTGAAACGAGTCTTTCACATTTTACTCTAAGATAAAGTCTCTCCTTGAAGTTGGGGGGTGTGTCTTGAATGTAGAAAAAAAAGATGGGCTCTCTTTATTGATTCAATGTGTCACTGTCTTTTTATTGAAAATGAGATCATAAACACTGAGAGTTATTATTGAACAGTGTTTAGTAATTCCTGTTCTTTCCTAAGATCTATTTTGACTAACAGCAGTCAGTTATTCCCTGCCCCTATTTGGATGTGTTTCATATTCTTTCAGACTGAAGTAGCCTCTGTAAAGTTGACTTAGGAATCATAATTCCTTAAAATGTTTTCTTTTCTCCTCCTATAACAATTGATAGGTTTTCTGAATATAGTAATATTATCTGGCAAGAGTGGTCTTAACTTGTGGTTCATCAGACCAGGGCCTTCTGGATTTTAAAGTATGCACTGAAAAATCAGGTTTTATCTAAAGAACTTCTCATATGTCACTTAGTGACACTCTTTGGCTTATTTCATTATCTGTTCTTTGTTTTGTATGTTTGTTGTTTGTATTGTTATTTGTTCTCGGGGTTCGTTTTGGTCCTGTGATTTGGAGTTCTGTGGGTTTCTTGCATCTTGATAGGACATCTTTTTCCTTTGAATATATGAGTTTTTCTTTTATTCTTTTGAAAATATTTTCTTTGCTTTTGATTTGTGTTTCTCCTCCATCTCTATCTATTATTTGAATGTTTATCAATAGAGTTTCTGGATGCTTTGTACCTGCATTTGTTGTTGTTATTGTTTAGATTTAACAGTTTCATTGATTGATAGAGCCATTTCTTCTTTTCTCTTGTCTCCTCTACCTAACATTCATTCTCACACTTGATTCAATCTGTTGCTGAGTTTTCCTTCTTACTTTTCTTTTTTTTTAATTCTTGAGTTTTTCATTTATTTCAAATTTTATTTGAATCTAGCTTTTCTCCAGAGAGTAGATCTCTTTACTAAATTCCATTTTTATGTATTTAAGTGGTTTTTTTGTTTTGTTTTGTTTTGTCGCTCAACTCTGGTCTATCTATCTGTGTTCAGGAATGTATTCGGATCGTCTTTTGGTTCCTTGAGTATATTTGTAATTGTTATGTTGAAAGCATCGTTTAGTGCAGGAGCTAGACTGCTTTTTCAGGGTAAACTAGGATGGCAATGCTAGCTCCTGGAAGAGACAGTATCTCAGTTTTTCCTGTTTGTGTTTTTGTGGTGAAATTTAGGCTCCTGGAGTTCTGTCAGGAATGGTATGGGCATCTGCTCTAGCCTGTTTGGTGTAAGTGTTTATGCATGCTTTTACTCCAACGTACAAGGTTGTAGATCAGCTTGATGTCGCTGATTTTCAAGCCTTTGGCTACTCTGGGAATGTGGATAAAACTTGTCATGGTTCCAGGTTGGAACACAGTTTTTGTGGCAGACAGGCAAGAGTGAGGGACTTGCTCTGAAGGGCATCTAACTTGGTGAGACCCCGCATAAGAGAGGAATAGGAAAGTGATTATCAGCTAGGCAAGCCAGTGGATTTGCTCTGGGATATCCTGCCCATAATTGTGAATTGTATTACAGGTTTAGCCCCAGATCTTTGTAGTAGATGAAATACCTGAAAAATGGGCAGGCAGGAGATTGTATTAGCTCTGGAAGTCTCTAACTCAGGCTCAGGGTGGAGCTTCACACAGTCTGAGAACCCAGTTATGTGAAAATGTATTCCTTTTTCTAGTGATTATGGCTAAATAGTTTTAGCAAGAGAGTCAGGCACCATCTTTCATGAATGTTTTTTTTTAAAGCTTACACTACACTGGAATAAGCTGCAAGTGAAGATATAAGTTCATTTTTTAATCATCACTTAAAACATGATACAAGATTACAAGGCCCTGTTAATTATTAGACTTTGATCATATAAACATGTTCCTAAAATTTGATATTAACTTATAATTTTCATACTCTTTTCTGTTTCTAATTACCTCACTGGCTACTTCACAATGCCGTATGTAGTCACTGGTTAGTCATTTGTTCTGGCCCAAACACAAATGAAGAATATAATTCTTTAACATGTGTTCAGAAGTTGTATTTTATTTTCATTATATTTATTTATATATCTATTTATTTTGGTGGAAAGAAGGCAGTGTACACTCCACAACACTATAGAGGAAGTCACAAGAAAACCCATGAGAGTTGCATTCTCCTTCTATCATGTGTGTCTCTAAGGATGAATTCAAGTTGTTAGCCTTAGACGCAAGTGTCTTTACTTACCAAGCTTGTTTATAGGCCCTGGAAGTTTTGCTATAAACTTTAAAGTGTATAACGAATTTTCTACCAAGAAGGAATGTGTTTCACATATAACCTTAACACATGAAATTACACTTTACAATCAAGTACTATATGATACCATTAAGAGTAAAAATGTCACTAATACGACAAAGGGTGATTTATTCTCAGGAGATTTAATCTACTGATCTAATAATCAACTATTAGTTATTATGATGAAATATTTACATCACAGAAAAAACTCAGTAGCTCAACAAAAAAATCTGAATTTATTTTTTAATGTATTATGTATTCCAAGAAAGGCAATTCTAGTCTGGTACAATAGCTCAAATGTCAGAGATACAACACTCTGCCTTGTTTCTCTGTAGCATCTGGGCTCATTTCCAGGGCACCAGCCTTTTTATGCTCAGTCAAGCTAGAATGTCACAGAAAGACAGCAAGAATTGGTGCACATATCACATGGCTTATAGTGCATTAGCTCAAGTTAGTCACGTGGCCACACTGAGCATTACGGAGAGCCATAGGTTGCCTTTTTTCTTAGTGGCTCTACTGTAGGAGACTATGTAAAAGGAGTGGGGACCTTTAACTGTCTTTTACTATTATTATCCATTTATTGATTGGTCTAACACTAAGACAATATATCTTTAAAAATAAATATATAGATAAAGTTTTAAATGAGAAGAAACACTGGTAATTTCAGAAACCACAATGGCAAGTGCAAGACAAATACCAAGGTATCCATGTTGTTAAGAAACATCAAAGTTGGTGCTGATTTTCTGCGTTTACATTACTATCAGTAAATGAAGCTTGTTGAAAGAAAACATTTTTCTTGGGATAATTTTTTTTTTTTTTTTTTTTTTTGGTTTTTCGAGACAGGGTTTCTCTGTATAGCCCTGGCTGTCCTGGAACTCACTCTGTAGACCAGGCTGGCCTCGAACTCAGAAATCCACCTGCCTCTGTCTCCCGAGTGCTGGGATTAAAGGCGTGCGCCACCACGCCCAGCTGGATAATTTTTGAATATCCCCAAAATAGAGGCAATGTTTTGCAGAGTGTTCACTTGTGTCTTTTGGAAAAGAACAAATATCACAATATTATTGTGCATATCAAAGATGGCTTCTTTGTGTGTCTCTATAGGAAAATTATTCAAAGAAGAAATTTTTGTATATACTGGCTTCTACCCAAATTGTTCCCCAAGTGCTGCATGGACTATTTACACTAACAATGGCTATCTCTAAATTTTAATGTGTTTGAATGATTTCTCAGAACTTTAGGAAATTAATTAACGAACTATTGAAGCTTCTGTCATCTGCCAGCATGTTTCAAAACAACTGCATGATTAACACCTGTTCTAAACTGAGAGCAGCCAATGTGTTAGCTTTATCAGGAGCAAAGTCAGACTTGGGAGAGGGTACTTGTGTAACTGGCCTGAAACCCTAGGTTTGGTCCTCAGTATTACATAGACTAGGACTAGTAGCTAAGACCCGTAACCCTAACACTCTGGAGGAAGGCCAGGAGGTTGGTAAATTCAAGGTTATCCTGGGATGCATGAGAATTGTACCTTATTAAATTACATTAAAAATAAAAGCATGTGAAAAGATGAAAGAGGTAGGGTATAAAACCAGTTTGTCGAATTTGCTGAATTAGTTTATCAAAAAGGTGGCTTTTAAAATAGTAGTTATAGTAGAGAAGCTGGGATTTTTTGGGTTTTTTTTTTTTTGTAATGAAACATATTTACATCAAAGTTGTAAAAACTACTTGCCAAATGACTTCTAGTATGTGTGATATTCTAAATTTTATTCAACTATATCTTTTGAATATTTGCTATTTTCAGAGTTGCACATATGTTAATGTTTTTAATCTATCTTCACACAGGTGGAGAAAATATCTAATGGAGACAGTAAAACCATAGCTTCTTAAAAATCAGTTAAACTGTTGATGAATTTTAAGCTGTATCCAAGTAGCAAGAAACAGGAAATCGTGTTCTTGAAAACATGATTCATCTCAGTTTTGATCTGACAGTGATGAACTGAGAGATGACAAGAAATGGGTTGATTAAGCACAGTTCAATAACATGATGCATCAATAATTTATAAACCCTATTTCCAAGTTAATTTTTTCAGAGCATGAAATGCTCTGATTTTAGGGAGCAATGTTTATTGACACTAATTTTTTTTCCAATGTAGGAGGAGCCTTTTGTAATGGTCTCTGAAAATGTCTTGGGAAAACCGAAGAAATACCAGGGCTTCTCCATTGATGTTTTGGATGCCCTATCTAACTACTTGGGATTTAATTATGAAATTTATGTTGCACCGGACCACAAATATGGAAGCCCACAAGAAGATGGGACATGGAATGGACTGGTAGGAGAACTTGTTTTTAAGGTAAGAATACATTTATCTCCTACCCCCAAACTTCAGCTGTAATCAATGAAAGCTGTTTTCATAGGATGGAGCTTAAGAGAAAAATTTTGATTGTGGTATTTAGACCAACAGACTCACCCAGTCCTAACTTATGAATGCTGTGTAGAGAAAACTGGATAGTAAAATAAAATTTACATTTATGCATCTTCCATTACAGAAAATGACAACTGCAATCTTTGTTCTTTGTGTTGGCCTTCTTCTACCTGTTGCATTCTGTCAGTTTCCTTAGGATTTTCTAGTGTAGGTTGTTCTTGTGGTCAGTCAGTTATTTGGGGGTAGTTTACATGTATATTTTGCCTCATCTGGTTGCCTCCTTGATATCAAACTCTATACGTTGACACATTAGCTACTAACATTCTGTTAGAACTCCAGTGGAGTTTTAATTGAAGTAACTCCTTAATGACCATTTCATATAACAGTACTCTTAACCTGCTGCAGAGGCTTGGGTCACATAACTGATTTCAAAATGGATCCCAATGGGGGCATTAGGGGACGGTCTGAAGGAGTTGAAGGTTTTCCTATGAACCCCATAGGAAAAACAATCATATCAACCAATCAGACCCCCCAATGCTCCCAGGGACTAAACCATCAACCAAAGAGTATACAGTGGGGAGACCCATGGCTCCGCTGGATATGAAGCAGAGCATCACATTATCTGGCATCACTGGGAGGGGAGTCCCTTGATAACCCAGGATAGGGGAATGGCAGGGTACTGAGGCAGGAGTGGGTGAGCAGGTGGGGAACTGAGGGAGGGGAAGGGAGAAGAGGATAGGGTCTTGTGGAGGGGAAACTGAAACGGGGGATAACATTTGAAATATAAATAAATAAAATAACCAACAAAAAATGAAAAGGTTTTTCATACATTTCAGATCATCAACAGAGGCCCATTGTCTATCTGATGGGTACAGACTTTAAAGTGCATCATGTCTTGAATATACTAAGACAATCAGAAAAAAAAGATAATCAGAAAAAATGTCAATCCCATCTCTTCATTCTCTTTGACATCAATATTCTTTCATGTACTCTGTAATTCTACTGGCAACCCAACAGCTTTGATTTGAAACAGATACTAGGCAGGGTTAGCAGTTATGCATTTACGTAAGAGAGTTTTATCTGAAGACAATCTCTATGGCCTCTCTGAATCACAATGTCCACTTATGTGGAAAACAGTCCCTGTGAAGATTAAGCAGAATAATCAATCTGGAAACAAGCAAGGAAGGAAACTACGCTTGGTCTCCTTAGCCAATTCTGACAGATTGGTAAACCTTTATCAGGTGCTGTGCTTAAACATGAATTCAACATACATTTTGCAAGTTGATTGACAGGGACTGTTTTCCACATAAGTGGACATTGTGATTCAGAGAGGCCATAGAGATTGTCTTCAGATAAAACTCTCTTACGTACATGCATCTACTAATAGGTAGATGGGGAGGTGGAAGAAAGATCAAAGGGAAATCCTTCCATCTTATCTACCCAACCACAGCAGTAGAAAAAGACATCCTTTGCTATCATTGTCTTCCTAGCTTCACTTGTAGCTTTGCTCTAGCTGCCATCACCTATGCACTCCACCTACAATGGTTCAATTACTTTCCATCTCATTCATCACTTGTTTCTATATACACATACATCATATACATACATAATCTTGCTGTTTCTCTTTCTCTCCCCAAATAGTCTAGTCTACATAGTCTGTTTCTGATTTCTCTCTCTCTCTCTTTCTCTCCCTCTCCCTCTCTCTTTCTCTCTCTCTCTCTCTCCCTCTCCCTCTCTCTCTGTGTTTGATTATAACCAATCTATATTCTGTTTGTGACAAAAGAACATGTAATATTTCATCCTTATTACTTTCCCTATTTCCACATCCTATTTGCCTACATGCATGTATATAAATCTAAATTCATCTTATTACACTTATTTATGTGCATGTATGTGTGTGCATACATGTGCACATGATAGAAAGATAGTACATATGTGCTACAATACATGGAAAGAGGTCAAAGGACAACTTAAGGAAATCAGTTTACTCCTTATAATGCATGGGTCCTGGGGATTGAACTTATACTGTCAAGCTTGGTAACAAATGCCTTTATGTACCAGGCCAACTTTGGCCTGAATCAAAACTCTGCATATGGCAGGAATTTTCTTCTGAACTTGTTTTATTTCTCTTGACATAAAGATCTCCAGTTTCATCCATTTTCTTCCAAATGCAATCGTTTCCTTCTTCCTCATGGCTAAGTACAATTCTGTTGTGTGTGTGTATATAGTTCATTTTCTTCATCCTGTCATGTGGTGTCAAACATCTAAGCTAGTTTCCTATCATAGCCATTATGATATTGTACAGAATAATCACAATGCAATAGTGTGAATGAGCTAGACACTTCTCTCGTGAAAAACATAGCACAGCATTTCACTTATCTTGAAGAATATGATCTTTTAAAGTTTCTGAATAATTTGTCATACCAACGTGCCTGCTGATTTCTTCTGCCTCTCTTATTCACCATTTTCAAGGCTAAAGTCTTTAATCTGTTTCACCTTAGTAAAACCTACTCCTGAATCCATCTGTATTCTGCAGATACTCTTCCTGCACCTTATTTGTTTTTCAGAGTCTGTTTAAAAACTGTCCACAGAAGCCTTCCATTGTCACTGGATTCAAAAGAGCGGAGTCTATGATGTGCATCCTCTTCTCCCCTTTCTGTTTTCTTGTTCTTTTAAAAATACATGTAAAAAGCCTTTTAAACGTATCTACCTGATCATTATAGTACCCCATATTAAGTTGTAAGGCAATTTGAGATTTCTTCGGGTATTGTTAAGTCTCAATATTTAAGAAATGAGTTAAGTGATGTCATCATACAGCATTAGATGACAACATTATCCCGATTATACCTCAGGGATTTTTTTTAACAACTGCCTGCTAAGTTTTACTTCATGTCTAAAACCTTCCCATTTTCATTACCAAACTAAATGTTTTTGCCTTTTTCTCCTAGTACTTTAGACATTTACCATATTCTATTCTGTCACTCCCACCTCCCTGAAATTAACTTGAGAATGATAACCCTGACTAGGGTAGGGGAAAATAAGGTAGGAAATACTGAGAAGAGTACTCTGAATGTTGCATAAAGACTAACATTTTACAGATGAGTATCGGTAGATATATACAAGCAAAATATCAGTCAACATATTGTGAGTGTTGATACCTGAAGTCCTCACAATCATTCCATAAAATTGAAACAACCACTCTTCCTATGAGATGAATAAAAATGAACAAAGCCACGAGAATTGTAAAAGCTTGGTCAAAGTCAAACAGCTAATAAGAGAACTAGAGTCTGAGCCAGTGGTTGGCTCTAGAGTTGTGGATTGTCCTCCTCGGAGTCATCCAAACAGAAAGTGAGATAAGTAATTTGATGTAAGAGTCTGGAGTTCAGACGTGGTATCCAGAACGGACATACATTTGAGGCTCATCAGCATATAGATGGAATTTAAATTGCCCCCTCTGCCTTTCTTTGCCCCATTTCTCTTCTATCTTCAATCTCCTCCACATCTTTGCTCCTTCCCATGGCTTGAAAAGGCATTCTCATCTCAAATATAACCTTTCTGTATTTTCTAAGTTAAATTAATTAGGTGTCTTTGGTTGCAAATGACAATCCAATTGAAGTGAAAAGATAATTTAATGGCTCACAAAGCTAAGCTGCCAGGGACAAGATCCAGGCACATTTCATCAGGCCTTGGACTTGCTTTTTCTGCTGCAGTTCTGCTTCCTTGGTGTGGCCCCAGTTCTTAGGCAGTCTCTCCTATCTTGGCAGCAAGGTGACTTTTCGAAGCTCCAAGCTTAGGTTTCAGCCTCTCTTCTATCCCAGTATAAACATTAGCGTTCTTTTGCCAATAGATCTGATTCAGAACCTCAGCCTGAATACACACTGGCTCTGACCATAAACTATTGTGTCCAAAAGGAGGCACTGTTCCCAGTATCAAACAAATATAGCATGCCTGTGTCCACCACCAAGATAGGCTCTGCTGAATGCCTCCATAAAAACCATGTTGACTAAACATATGCAGTGCTGTCCAAGGAAAAAACTGCCCAACTGGAGGGAGGGGAAATAGGTAAGAAGTAAATTACTGTCCGTTTTTATGTGTAAGAATAATTGTAACAATTATAAAGAGACTATCAATAGTTACACATACACAAAGCAGTAAATTAAAAGTCATAATGAGGATACTAATGCAGTTGCAAACAATAGGCTGCAAAATGTTTACAAGTCCATGGTGAAGATCTGTTTGTGTCAACACTTGACAGGTGTATGAAGAGGTTGTAAGATCCAGAATAAAATTTTAAACCACAGATAAAAATAAACAGAATGACATCATAGTCTCCAAAGAAAAACCTAGTGGGCAAGATACCCAAAAGGAAATCTGTTGCAATGGAGTAGGGCATTTAATAATGCAACAGCACAGTAGATGATGGAATATGATTGATATTTTTAAAGAAAGGAACAACTTGTATTACACCTTTAGTTATAGTTACTTTCTGTTCTGCATATCATTATATAAAATGTCACTTGATTGAAAGACACATTTCAGTTCACATATTTGACATTGCTGGCAATTAACATCCATCAAAATAAAAAAAAAACAATTTGGAAGTGACTGTGGGGGTAAAAACTTGCATGAATCTAGAACTGACTCTCACTAACACAATGCTTTGTACTTTGTATTTATTTACATTTAATACAACAGAAGGGATAATTCCACCTTAATGTGGCAGGTAACAAAATAAAGCAAATGAGCTTTAAGTGGCCACATAGCTACATAAGGACTCGTGTTTTAAATTCAGGCAGTCCTAGTATAGGGGAATGCCAGGACCAGGAATGGGAGTGGGTGGGTTAGGGAGCAGGGGGAGAGAGGAGGGGGAAGAGGACTTTCGGAGGGGAAACTAGGATTGAAGATAACATTTGAAATGTAAATAAAGAAAATATCTAATAAAAAAGTTACAAAAATATTAAATTCAGGGAGTCTGGTTTCAGAATCCAAGTGCTAATTTAACCTTCTTATCAGTAAGGTGAAGAAAAGGGTCAGAATTCACGCAGTGACACAAATACATACATGTGGAGGCTAAAGAGAACTTGGATTTGATTTCCAGTGCACACATGAAGGATCTAATTAATCTGTAACTCCAGTCCCAGAGGATCCAACATTCTGTTCTTGCCTTCTAAGGCATTAAGCAAGTACATGGAAAACAGACATACATGAAAACAAAATGTCCATATGCATAAGATAAAATGATTTTATATATATATATATATATATATATATATATATATATATATATATAGAGAGAGAGAGAGAGAGTTTCAAAGGGTAGTTTGAAAAGATGTGGACTATGTCTATGCTCACAAGACAGAATCTGTGATGGGAGTGTTGACAACCATAGAAGACAAAGTGTGATATTCGCTGGGGTTGAAAATGTGGGAAGAAAAGTAAGGAAAGCTTAGGCAAGCTGAAGCTGAATAGGTTCTATATAAAGTGTGATAAAATATGAAATAAGTGCAAGATTTGATTTTTAGAAAGGAAAAGAAAATGCCAGTTTATGAGATATATGTATGAATATATATACATCATATACATCATATGCATATACACAAACACATACATCATATACACATATATCATTCACATATACACCATATACATATACACACATATCATATACATATGCATATACATCATATACATAAACATATACATCATATACAAGAGAGAAGAGAGAGCAAAGAGAACTTATTTCCATAGTATTTCCTGTGCAAGGCAGAAGGTTTAGACTATGTTCTCTTTCCTTGCCAAGTACATCAAATGCCCTATATTTACCCATTCCTTTGCACACACTTTTGAATACATGCTCTATTCTTGGCCTGGTGGTTAATGCCATATTATATCATATAAATATAAGATAATTGTCCTTAGGTTTAAATATTCCATAGAATACATGAAGATAAACTATAAATAAACAATAACAACACAGTGTTACAAATGAAATAGGCTGTCATGGAAACTCCTAGGCCAGGGAACAGCTTCTCCCTGGGAAGAGGCAAAGATTGTATGGAAAAGAACACTTGAGCTGGGTCTTCAAAATGAATGGGAATGTAGAAGGCAACATTGGGAATCCTTATGAAGACAGATTTGCCATGTTCAAAAATTTAGACTTTATCATTTAGCTAGTAAATGATATAAAAGGTATGTACATAGAAGAAAAGTGTTATGTAATTCAGAATTCAAAAAGATAGCTTAGACAGGCCTGAGCAGTTACTGGAAGGAGAAAGAATACTTAAAAAAATAATCTATTTGGAAATAAAGGGATGACTATAATAAAATGACAGGGATAGATTTAACAGAAAAACTGATGTGGGAGAAATTAGTTAATATGCTAAGGAGTAACTCATAGGATTTGCAAACTCAAAGGAAATGAAGGAATGAAACATGATCAGAAGTAGCGGAAATGTGCCAATGGCTTCAGAATAAAGCACAGTAGTAAAGCACACCTGAGACACAGAACTTCAGCCATGGACATTGAGACACAGTGGCACCTTATGAGCAGCCCCATGGAACTGTCTAGGAGTGGAGAATTATTGATCTAGAATGTAAACAAGTGGTGCCAAGTAGTAAAAAAAAGAGCATATGAAAACACAATTAACTGTGTTAGATTAATGGGAGCTCAAGCACCGAGTTATTACTTAATCCTCCAAGTTATTACATCTGAGTGAGGAGAACTGGTGGCATTGTTTCTGCGAGTAGATAAGATAAAGAATAGAGAGCAAAGGAAGTTGCCTCTGAGGGATAGCTCAGAGAAACTTCTGTGTGCTGATCTGTCCCTCTCCCTATCATCTACACAGGAAGAGGAGGTGGTAATATCTCTTGGCAAGGCAGAGGTTTACCAGCCTCACCGTCAGAGTAATCTGCAGGGAGACACAACAAAGAGTCATCTTTCTCATCACTGTCTCCGAGGAAGTCCAGTTTGTGGTGGCAGAATGCCCATAATTCCTGTGTTTTAGAAAGAATTAGTAGTTGGAAAGAGGCCAGAGGTATCCGTGTGGAAGTTGAGCACACACATCTTAACCTGCTTACACATCTTTTCAGGACTGCACAGAATCCTCAAAAATATCTGTACTCACCAAGGTTTTGTCAGTCACCAAATCAGAATCTTTCCCTCTTCCTCAGTTGCCTATGGCTACCCAGCCATGGATGCTAAGGAACCTTCTGAAGGGTGATGTGGTTTTGCAAACCAAGTGTTTTAAAGGGAGGAGTAAGAGCATGATATTTATTTGGAAAAAAAAAGAGTACCTTGTAGATATCTTAAATCAGTGACTAAAATGTTAATTTGTATTTCAGGCTAAACACTTATTAATGGCCTGATTGAGTTTCCCAGAGTTTACTAGATGTAAGCCTGAAAACAGTTCAGATGTTGCACGTGGTAAGAAGTTTTGCAAATCTGAATGTTAAATATCCAATATCTGTCCACTGGATACCAGTGTAAAGTGGTGCTGAAACACAATCATAGAAGACCACATACACTGTACATGCAAAAAAGACAAAACATCTCCCTAAATATTTGTTGTTGACAGGAGGTTTTAACACTAATGAACACAAAGGATGAGGAGAGATCTCTGGAAGCATAAATTATGTAGATGCAAATTCCTTAGTGGATTGTTGTAGGAGCAATTTTCTGAATTTGCAGGTGATATTTAATTGGCACACATTACAAACATCAAGGAGCAATTCAATCAGATAAAGGACTTGAATCATTAAGCATGTGGTGTAATAGGTGAGAAGCATAGGTAAGTGGCAATAATAAGACTTGAATCAAGCTAAAGACCATGAGCTGGATGTTTGCCAAAAGCGATGATGCTGTCCAGGAATGGTTATAGGTTTAAAGACAGCATACAGGCAAGGGCAAGCAAAACTTTGGGAAAATATGTTTGAAATTAAAAAGATTGGTAGGTTAAAGGTTATAAATTAATGGACTACTGAATCAGTCAAAGCCAAGGTGATATAAAGACCAGAGCTCTGGTTGGAAAATCATGCATAAATCCTGACACCTGCTGTTGGCTATTGAAATGCCACCCACTACCTCAGCTTTCATCTGTCTCAGGCTAGAGATTCAGGAAAATTGAATGATTAAGATGATTTCAAACACATAAAAGAACACATATCTGAATGAAGCTATTCAACATAAATTTTAAAAAACAATCCAACTATGATTTTTTCTGTGATTCTTGGTGCATAATTATAAGGTAGTGTTTACATTGCCTAATCGTTTTCTTGGGAGAAATGTGCCTCCTGTGGAAGATGGCACAGTACATTGTTGTTCAGGGGTGTCAATGATATAATAGAAGAATCATATCATCTTTCTTTGAATCTTTAGAATGAAGAAGAACATAAACACACACATGGGAAATGGCAATATTCTCTCACCTTAGAGCAGTCTGTGTGTGGACCCCTTCTGAGGACGTTTTGTTAGGTTTTGCGTATTCGTTTTCAGAATGGATGCTTTGGACAAAGAGCCATTTTTTGAATGACAGTTGACATTAACTATGCCCTTTCATCATGATACTTCACACAGCTCTGGTTCTGGGTCTCAGGTATTTTGCTGTTTACTTAAGATTTGACAATTCCATAAAGGTAGCCTTTATATTAAATTCATTACCCTGATCAAATACAAATAATAAATGACAAAGACTGAATTGTGTCAAGGTGGGCGGTGACTCACAGTGTCTACAGAGGCTCCCTATGCATAGTGGGGTAACTCAAACGGACTCCTCAGATACTTCACACATTGCTGGATGTGGTGAATGATCACTGGAGAGGCAGTCTGTCAAATCACTTTGCTCACAGGCACCGTTTCTGAGAGCTCATTCTCTTCTCATTGATGAGAAACTACATTCCATTCCTCACTACAGACCACTAAGTATATAAAAAGATCCCAAGAAAATGCTAGAGTTTTTGAAGTTTTCACTGTAATTAAAACAAAAATCCACTCAATCTCATCCTTTGCCCTTGGTTTGAGTTTTGTCAAAATGTGAGTTTACACAAGAAAATCAAGAAGAGGGAAGACCAACTGGTGGATACTTCATTCCTCCTTAGAATAGGGAACAAAATACCCATGAAAGGAGTTACAGAGACAAAGTTTGGAGCTAAGACGAAAGGATGGACTATCCAGAGACTACCCCACCCAGGGATCCATCTCATAATCAGCCACCAAACCCAGACACTATTGCATATGCCAGCAAGATTTTGCTGAAGGGACCCTGGTATAGCTGTCTCATATGAGGCTATGCCAGTGCCTGGCAAATATAGAAGTGGATGCTCACAGTCATCTATAAGATGTAACACAGGCCCCCAATGGAGAAGGTAGAGAAAGCACCCAAGGAGCTGAAGGGGTCTGCAACCCTATAGGTGCAACTACAATATGAACTAACCAGACCCCCCACCCCCCAGAGCTCATGTCACTAGCTGCATATGTAGCAGAAGATGGCCTAGACGGCCATCACTGGGAAGAGAGGCCCCTTCGTCTTGCAAACTGTATATGCCCCAGTACAGGGGAATGTCCATGGCCTGTGACAATTCCTGACAGTGACATTGCTTTTTTGGTTTTTTTTTCAGTAATTATTTTAGACAGAACAATCAAAAGGATTCATTTAAACTATCATTTCATACTTTCTTTCTTTCTAACTCTAGTATAATTTACATTGATTTGAATTCTTGTACTGCCCCTAATGCCTCATATGCCCACTTGTTCATATATACACACCATCAGTATCTACAAATGCTTTTCATTTTCTCAGTCTGAATGTTCATCATCAGAGATAAATCAAGTTAAGAAAAATAATAGTAATAATTCAAGTGAACACAAATACAAAAGAATACATAGAAGAATGGGTAAATATTGGGGAATAATTCTTATAAAGCGATAATATAGAAACTACTGAAGTAGGCTGGGCATGGTGGCACACGCCTTTAATCCCAGCGGCAGGCAAATTTCTGAGTTTGAGGCCAGCCTGGTCCACAGAGTGAGTTCCAGGACAACCAGGGCTACACAGAGAAACCCTGTCTCAAAAAACCAAAAACAAAAAAACAAAAAAAAAGAAAGAAGGAAGGAAGGAAAGGAAGGAAGGAAGGAAGGAAGGAAGGAAGGAAGGAAGGAAGGAAGGAAGGAAGAAAGGAACTACAGAAACGAGAAGGATGATAACATTTAGCCAGCTCCTTAGCATGGCCAACCCCATGCTTTGTTGACCTGTCCCCTCAGGCAGCCAAGTTGCCTTCTTAGAATTTCAGATTTGGCCTTCAACTCAGAATTGTGAGATGGCTCACTAATTATGTTGAGGTGAGTCCCAGATGGGTAAACTGAATATATGAGACCTCAGCACACTAAAATCAAGGGCCTGGCTGGCATAGTGGCATTAAAAAGCATGAAGTTGGTGATTTCTTCCTAAGGGAAAAAACTTTATTCCATTTGTACAAAATTTTAAGATTTTTATTAAAACATTAATTTCTACCAAGGGTAACAAGTTGACAAGATTTCTTTGGAAATCTACTGTGGGTACTGATGTGAAACATATAATTTAAAAAATATAATTCCTGCCTATAAAAGTTATTAACACTGAGAAGATAAAACAGATATTATGAGATAACCATTGTCTGAGAGGTAGAGAAAAACAGAAGATGGAAGCAGTGACTGTCATCTGGGGAATGGGAATCTTACCCAGGTGAAAATACATTTAAACATTGGAAACAGTAGGTGAATTTAGGGTAATGAAGAAAAGTTAATATGAAAATTAATATGAAAATCAACTCCTTTTAAGACTTTAAATTAGGTAGTATATATGAGCAGGCATGAAGTTTGCTGAAGGGAGCTAGAAGTCAGGAAGGAATATTTTTGACAGTGGATGCTTACAGGTAAATGAAGAATGCCAAAAGCTAACTAATATTAACATTCTTGTTTTTATCATGGTGTCAGAAATAAAACATGTATTAAATTAGTGAAAACATTGATATTTAGATAAATAAGTACACCAAATCTCTATTGATCAGAATAAGTACAAGGAAAATAAAATATTCTAAAAATGTTTCAATAAGAAAATTATTAAATTAATCAGAACACCTTCACAATCAACAGATACCTTTTGAATATTTATGCATTGTCCTACATGTTGAGAGTTGAAGGTAACTAAAACAGTCAGTGCTTAAAACTCTGCCATCTATAAAAGACCAGAGTTGGAGACTAAATATAGTTTGTTGCTCACAAAACACCATATTTATTGAAAAATATAAAAGTCTAAAGGAACTTGCATTGATCTGAATGCAGTAATGTTACAGATAGGAATACAATGAAAGATGACTGGTTGGGCTTCAGTACAAGTGCTATCATTTGTTTGTTTGTTTCAATGGTTGCCAGATAGCTTGCACACAACATGAATTCCCCTTTTTCTTGGCCTATGGTTGTTATATAACTTAGTCCGATCCAGTAAGACTAGAGATAAGATGTCTCATAAAGCCTCTAGGAAGTCTCATTCATATATAGAGTATTCCTCATTTTTGATACTCTTCTCTTATTCTGTCTGGACTGTTAGTAAATGGATAGATCTCAGGCAAGAATCTCACAGTGTGAATTAGAAGCTACGTGCTGAAGGAGAGCAGTTCAGCAGTAGTTCTGAAGCAGTGAGCTAATCTTTTGGTAGAGACAGGAAGGGTAGCAGGCTTTTGACTGATTTGGAGATGACTTGCCTGGGTTGGCAGCTCCGGACTCTTCTTTGTGACATTAGGTAAATGTTTTAATCTGACTCACTTTCCTTACTTGCAAGTTTGAGGTATTAGTAGTTTAACTCATAGAGTGTTTGTGATGGTAAATTGAAATGATAATTGAAAACTGGTAGTAAGTCCTATGTAAGTGTTAAATGGTACTAATAGCTGCACTAATGAGATAGGACCTATTTATCCACTGCACTTCAAAATTAGGTTAATTACCCTACCATGTACTAACTATAACCATATTAATTCTGTCCTTTCAATGAGTTCATAAATGCCATGCATAAAAATGTAAAAGAAAATGTATTTTAATATTGTTAACTCTGACTTAATGTCAGAATAAAAATTACTTTAACAGCATTTCCATTAGTTCAGCCTAGAGATTTATTCATTTCCATAAGTATACTTGAAAATTAATTCTAAGTGTGTTAAGCATTTTAATTTAAAATTAATCTGTAACAATGTGATATTAACCCACGTCTATTTATCTTTAAAATACCTACATAAAATCTTGACTTTAAGAAAATTAATAGTGGGGATTTCCTTCACATTTTGATCCATTTTCTGTGTTCAGGTAGGTAGTAATTCAGATTGTATATTTCATAGGAAAGGAATATTGGAAGTTGAAGTCTTAATGTACACTACTACTAAACATTAAAAATCATTTATACCATAATAAATGATTTTACAATAAAAATTCAAAATGAAGACCTTTCTTGTACTACTGGTTACATTCCATTGGCTACAAAATGAATGACCTGAGATGTTCAAGTATGGCCACCTGCTCAGTCAAACCTCACATAGTAAATGTGATCTGGGCTTCTTTCCTCTCCCTTTCTTCCTATCCTTTCCCCCTTCCTCCTCCTTCTTTTATTCTGGGCTCCTAGTTTTCTCTTTATACATTATAACATTAGTTGAAGAGCAATGAATATCAAGTAGTATTCATAGACATTGTCAAGAATAAAACTAAACTATAAAAGCTCAATCATGAAAAGGAGAAAACACACACTTTGAGAAACACAGTGGGATGAATTTGAGCAGAAACTACTTGGAAATATTTTGGTTTCTTCTTCATAGAATGACAACAAAAATCAGGTATGCTGCCAGGGAATGCTCTAAGACTGAAACTTGTAATCAGCTCTTTGGAAGAGTCCAAATTCTTGGTCAAGATTACTGGTGACTGTGGGAAATAAGTATATTCTTTTTAGGAGAAAAATGAGTTCCTATAAGTTTTATTTGCAAAAATTAAAAGAATGTTCTATGATTTTATTTTGGCATATTCTGAATTGTACAGTACATATGATCACTTCTATAGAGAAATAAGTATGATTTTATGCTCAGATAAAATCACAGATGTGCTGTAGACAGTAAAAAAAAAAACCCAGTTATTATCTTTTCTTTATACTGTTAAACTATTCATGATTATTCACTTATTTTGAGTTCAAAAAATGACTGTTTCAGAGCATTTCAAAACTGTGAGAAACCTGGTTGAATAATAATATAGTAAAGAATATTGATAGTTGATTGAAATGCATGTCTACATTTTTGGTTAACAAGATACCAGTGGAGGGAGTTGAAGAGGTGTGTGGTTTGTGGTGATGGCACAGATGAAATCTGCATCCCTGTTGCTGTGAAGAATGAAGGTGCTTCTTCAGAAACTCCCAAAGTTGACATAATAGATGACTGCCAGATATGCAAAACATTTGAGACATATGTGAAGGATGCAAATTACATCAAAAGACAAATATGAAACTAGCATTTTTCTCAAAGCCAGTTTAAAAGGACTTGGAAGAGTCTGGGGTTTCATAGTAAAGTACTTGTAAATTGTCCTTGACTTTTACCATAATATCCTACCAAATATAATGATCTCGACTCCAGATTAATTTGTGGGCATACATATGTGCATGTAGGTTTAGATATATAGGCTTGTCGGTAACTGCATGTAACTGCATATGCACGTGTGTACTTGGAGGCCAGAAGTCAACTTAAGGTGTAACTTGTACCCTTGGTTTTTTGAGATAGTTTCTTCATTGGCCTAGAGCTCACCCAGTAGGCCAGGGTGACTGGGTAACAAGTCCCAGTGTTCTGTGTGTCTCCACATTTACAGAGCTGAGATTATAATTTCACAGCGCCTTGCCTCTGTTCTGTCTGTTTGCTTTCTTTATTTCTTTTTTTTTTAATTTTTAATATTTTTTTATTACATATTTTCCTCAATTACATTTCCAATGCTATCCCAAAAGTCCCCCATAGCGCCCCCCACTTCCCTACCCACCCATTCCCATTCTTTTGGCCCTGGCATTCCCCTATTGAATTCTGAGAGTTGAACAAAAGTCCTCAAGCTCCTGTTTCAAGGGCGTGCCTTCCTGGGCTGTATCCTCAACCCTTCTAAAATCACATTTGCAAACCGAATTATCAATACCATCTGAGGAAATATTGACAAATTAACTGTGTTCATAAGATACATATGTAGAACATAGGATGTAGGTAAGGATTCAGAGTAACCCCTGACTTCATGCCAGTTATCCACATTACTGTGATGTTCACAGCATCACAGTCAGGAACAAACTAGGTAATCACTTCTTACCTGTAACAACTTATTTCTGATTAAGTTTAGAAAAAAATCGTTCTCAGATTCTCTTTGAGTTAATCTTCTAAGATTGTTGTATTTCTTTTTAGTTATACCCATGTGCTGTGTGCTGCCCATCATTCGTGTTTCATGACTTAAAAAAGTACAATTTTTGTATCGCTTTCCAAAGAAAATGCTCTAACTATGCAATCAGTTAAAGTCATTTTGGAATAAATTTACTTATATTCTAGTCTTAATGCTACACTTAATAAAAGTTTAAATAATCATTTCTATATTAAATGTTAGACATGTCATTTAAAAAAAATTAAACCTGCTAGAAGAGATTCTGTTACTACAAAAAAAAAAAAACTATAAAATACATAAACACTGACAAATACAGAAACACACTTCAAATTTTCAAGTAATTATTCAAGATGCTAATCTTTTATAATTGCTATAAAACTTTGTAAATTTTGATTTTGCCTCTTTCTTTAAAAGAAATTCTCCTCTGACTGGATGTTGTGGTACATACCTGTAGGGCTAGCATTTCACATTCAGAAAGGAAGAAGAAAGGCTTTTGTCCTGCCTGGACTACCTAGTTGGACTGTAACAGATGAGAAGGAGGAAAAATAAAGAGAAAACTCCTTTGACTGTAAATATTAACAGAAAGCAAGTAGAGAAAATTCAGTTTATAGGTAATAGGCATTAGAATGTGTATATGTGTGTGTGTGCACGCGCGTTTGTGCATATGTGTATGTACACTCATAATTTCTGCCTGCCTGAAGTTATGACCTAATAGTGGAATAATATGTTATCAAAATTCATTGAAATATGTGAAAATTATAACTTTTTTAACTGGTGGAATAGCTGGGTGTGCAGGTAGCTGTTAATATAAATGCAACTATACTAACAAAGGGTCATGGAAAGATTACCTTGCAAACAGTTCAGATGTTAATCATCTTGAAGGGGTTTTAGGGAGAGTTCAGACCATGGAATCAGTGTCTGTGAAGACCATCAGTAAGAAGATGGCGCAGTGTGACCATGCTGATGAACGTCTAGAATTGTGCACCAAAACATGTGTAACTCATATTATGAATTGAATCATCTTCCTATGATGAGGGCAACCCATTGAAAACTACTTAAAAAACATGATCTAGCAGAAACGAATGTGCTCTGAAGAATGATTGCTTGAGTTGCAATACAAAGAGGAAGAAAAGTAGACTTCAGGGAGATTTGTAGGGGACCAGAAGAATGGTGACAGTAATGGACAGGCGAATGTTCATAAAAGAAAATCAATAATGATAGGTTAGATGGGATCATAAAGGGGAAAATGATGAAACTACAGAAAATTATGACAAGTTAAACGGTGTCACACATCAAAGCGTGTACATTGGTGTGTGTGTGTGTGTGTGTGTGTGTGTGTATGTGCATTCATGCACACATGTGCATAGATGTGTCAGATTGAAATGCTGTCCTGATTCTGATTTACCTTCCCTGAGTGGACTGAAATTTCTCAGAAGCATGCACAAGTACTAATATTTAGTGATAATTTAGTAAATTTAGGATCTTTAGACCCATGCAGGTAAATGTCATATTTATTAACACTTTAGTTCATACAAAATAACTCCCTCATATCTAAATAAATAAATAACCAATAGAGTTTATTATTTAAAATAGTTAGACATACTGAATACGAAAATATCAATATTGAGCCAGCAAGATATAGGTATAGGTACTTGTCCCCAAGCCTGATGACCTCAGTTTGATCCATGGAACCCACTTGGTGGAAAGAGTGAACTGACTCCAGTAAGTTGTCCTCTGACCTTTATATTCAGGCCACAGTAAACATACATGAACATTAGCATGTGCACACACATGCACACACACATGCACATGCATGCATTCATACACACCAAACATGGATGTGTGTCTATAAATACACAAACATGCAGACACAGGAGATACGCTAAATTCTATTTCTATCTTACAAACTTATCCAGACTTCCTAAAGTATGGATTTATTGTAAGTTTGATGATATTTTATAAAAATTTAAAGTAGTTATGCGTATAAACTTGGGAGTGAGAAAACAATATAGTTAATACTTATCCTGTATTTATCAACTGAGACTTGAAAAAGTCACTCAATCTCAATAAGTTTTAGTATGCTAACATAAAATAAAGAAAAAAATGCATAGTTCATAGATAATTATATGGATTAGTGAAATATTTTATTTAGCTGACTAATACAGGCTGAAGCAACAAGTAGATTTTGACCTGGTTTACACATATACACATACATGCGTACATGCATGGTTGCACACATGCAAACCATTACTTTACCTAGAACATGTTAAGAGCTTTACAATTTCAGAAAATTAATTTATTGAAGTTGGTTTTGCACTCCACGTGGCATCTTATTTTTTTCCCCTCTCTTTTTCTCAGTGCTTAAAGCTAAAATTTCATTTCTATATACTTGCACAAAAGAATTAAAAAGAAGGAAACAGCTAGAAAGAGTGCCACATACAATTTATTGATATTTATATTTGTCCAAAGAAAGCTTTCCTTTGCTTGGAACACTACCACAGATCATTACTTTAAATGAGATGCCTATTTATTAAAATATGCATCCACATATCACAGAATTTGGAGGTAAAGCCATTTATTCCGTGCTTTACTGAAACTCTGTAATGTCTCTTAACATGTGCTGTTGTGATCACTGAGAACCTAAAGACATACACCAAGAAGAGGAATTTTTATGACATCAAGAAATGGCTGTCTCCGTGGTCATTAATTGCCTATTGATAGCTTATGAAGATTATACAAGAGAAGCATGGAACCTTTTGACATATGATATTCTAAATCAGCCCTAACAAGCTTAGAGCCCAAAATATAGTCTTTCATGCATAAAAATTTAACCAAGGATAGTGTCAATTGAAGTTTTAAGTGACCTTTCCATGAGTTTACATGTTAAGAATTACTGAATGCCTTGGAAACATTTTCTTAGAATTCTTTGAATATGGTTTTTGGTTTGGGGTTGTTTGTTTGTTTGACTGATTATTTTGCTACTGTGCTAATGATGACTTGGATAAAATGAATTAAAAGGAAAAAAGAGACAGTTTATTGAGGTATATCTGGTTTATCTGTGTCTTGACTGATTCCACATATACTGGCAATGTGAATGAGGTAATTTGTTTGACTCAGCTGGGGCAAGAACTGCAGTAATCTATGCAAAATTCACATAGAGCGTGTCTATAAGAAGTCCCTGCAGTACTTTCAGTTTATATAAAGAAGCTTAAGATGTTGCCTTAGGCATCATTTTTTCTCCCCCAAGGCAAACTGAAATGCCACAAACTGAATTGTTTTCACACTACTAATGTATTCTTCTCTCTTTCAATTTCCCAGAGAGCTGACATTGGGATTTCAGCTTTAACCATCACTCCAGACCGGGAGAATGTTGTGGATTTTACAACACGCTACATGGACTACTCAGTGGGAGTCCTTCTTCGAAGGGCAGAAAAAACAGTGGATATGTTTGCCTGCCTTGCACCATTTGATCTATCTCTGTGGGCCTGCATTGCTGGCACAGTCCTTCTTGTGGGACTCTTGGTCTACCTCTTGAACTGGCTTAATCCCCCACGATTGCAAATGGGATCAATGACATCTACTACACTCTACAACTCCATGTGGTTTGTGTATGGGTCCTTTGTACAGCAAGGTAAGTGAAAGAGTACATTTTCCTGTTAAGAAGGAAGGAAAACGATGTTTCAAATAATCAGTTAAAATAATTTTGTATATAGCATCATAAGGCCTCTTAACAATCTTCACAGCAGTGCTCAGAAGATAACATTTCCTACTGTCTCTTAGTGGATCTCAGGCATAGCAGGCTTCCAGCAATAATGGCTGCTTGTCTTTTGATGTAAGTTCAGTTTCATCAGCAAAGGCAATGCTGAATGACAGTGATAAGATTCGAAGGGTACCTCAAGGTCAGTTTTTCCTTTCAAACTCTGACTTCCTGAAAAATAGCTTTTCTGGCATGAAAATCCTTACTACTACAGAAAATAATGTTCTATTATTTACATGTGCAAGATAAGTTAGCTCTTGTTCTTCATTCAAGATATTTTTTCTCTGAATATTAATTAGAAGTCCAAAGATATTACTTAATATGAGTCTTTAATAGGAAATTTATGATTAATAATTCATTAATATATCATCATTACCAATGAATTTACCTTACAATTTCTTTATATCCAAAAGCATGTCTTTGCTTTGTTATCCATACTCAATGAACTCTCTTCTTTATAAATCTCTAATTAACTATATGGTTATCCCTATTCCAGAAGAGTATATCTTTTGCATGACCTAATACAGTCTATGGCTATTATAGAAAATGGAAGAACAAGGGCTAACAGTCTGGCAAATTTAACACAGGCACTGAGCACAAGAAAAATATGTGAGAACTAACACATAACTGAGTCAGGAGTAAGTGTGGAGAGCCATGGAGAGTCAGGAAATCTGTGGTATTGACTAGATTGAACCAGTGAAACTTCAACAACCACAAAGTCATTGATAGTGAAAAAGAAAAGAAGAAAAAGCCTGGAGAAAGATCTCAGTGCTGGCTGGCAATAGTCACGAAAACTTTCTTTTCAGATTCTTCAAGGGAAGAATCTGAAGTGTAGTTGCATGTGTGACTTGTAACAATATTTCAATGAGCTGAGTTTGGTTGATTTTTAACATTTTGTTGGAAAATACAATCAAATTATTCTTGTAAAGGTGTTAATTAGATTGAGTGACAAACTTGTTATTGAAGCAAAGCTTTGTCTTTGATCCATAGTATCTCTGCTGACAACTGAGTCCAGAGGCTGAAACAGTTTGTTCATTCAATATACATGTCAGTTTCTATGGTTGATTCCAGCTATGAGCTGTCAGTGCAGGCTGTGGTCCTCGGCTTTCTCTTTGTGAGCTTCTCTCCACTTCTTTCATCCTGGGACATTTGTTCTTGTTCACAGCACTATAGTTGGTGCGGGATTCTGTGGTCTCTTTTGTTGAATACCTCCTTCAGAAAATGTCTTGGGTATGCCTGACTTGTCAATTTTCATGGTATTTAAAATTATTAAAATTGTGAAGCTTTTAAGACAGCTAAAATGTACTAAAAAGTAACTATTTACTAAATCAAAAACTAAATCTGGCTCAGCTCTGGACAGGTTATTAGCAAGACAATGGTTGAAATGGTAAATTCTGGGTTAACTAAGAAAAACAAGAAGAATCAATAAAACTGAAATACAGAATAAGAGTACAAAGATATCAAGTTTGAACAGAAGGAAGTAGCAGGAGTCTTGATGCGATTATAAACAACAGTAGAAATATCCATATGAGTCACTTGGATGGATAGTCATAAAATTGGGCAACTGAGCCTAATTTCTTAAAAATAGGTAGTAGAGGACAAGTTGTCAATATGTATATTCACATTTATGAAGTTAAAAGTTGATGAAAGACCCCAAAGCAGATCAATGAAGGAAAAAACAAACCTCCTGTTTTGATTGGAGAAAATGAAATGAGCTGCCTGTCAAAGTTAGTCATCAAAACCAAAGGACAGTGGCTAGGCTGGTGACAGACACACCCAGTACTGAATGAAAGAAGAGGTGACATAGCTGGATATAGCTAAGCTGTTTCACTTACCTCCTCCCTTCCCATCAGTGGTGTCCGTGCATAGTTTTAACAGCCATGGGACATTCTGATAACTGAAAATCTACACTGGGCACTCTTGGACTTCAAAATTGTCTAAATATTCACTAGACCACTCTCTGAATGTACAAGTCAGAACCTAAACTCCACAAGGTCAAACACAGAGTTTTTTTACATATACTCTAAACTTTTCACTCCAGAGACATCGTAACAATAACCTAGTTTCTTCCTGTTTTTCGACCTCTTTCATGCCAGTTCCAACCATTTTACCTCATGAATATTTTAGAAGTAGAAGTTTTTTTTTTTCTCACATGGAGAAATTAGACCAACTTCATTTCTTCCCTGAAGCATAGGTACCCCATAACAACTCTTCCTTTTTCTGACTTTCCCCTGATAATAACTGGTAAGAGCACACATGAGTGAGTGCTTGTGTACATGTGTGTGTGCCTGCATGTGTGTGCATGTGTTTTTTTTTTTTTTTTTTTTTGGTTTTTCGAGACAGGGTTTCTCTGTATAGCCCTGGCTGTCCTGGAACTCACTTTGTAGACCAAGCTGGCCTCGAACTCAGAAATCCGCCTGCCTCTGCCTCCCAAGTGCTGGGATTAAAGGCATGCGCCACCACCGCCCGGCCAGTGTGTGCATGTGTGTGTGTGTCTGTGCCATGAAAAGCTAACCATAATATTTCCCATATTTACATGTTTTCTTAACGTCTCATCACCATCTGTATACAGGTTTGAGCCCTTTATGGTCTGACCATCCAGAACTCAGTTCTTATCTATTGACACTGAGAAATCACAATAAATGGACAATTACTCTAAACCATGCAGTCTGTTTAGATGAGGTGAGCCAAGCTGCTGCTTCTCTGCTTTTTTTTATATTTTCCCAACTCCTGGAGGACTTCTCATGTTACCTTGCTCAGTCTTTAGTCTCACCCCGTGCTCTGATTTGGCAAGGTCCTGCTCATCCTCAAAACCTTATCTTGGTTTCCCCTATTTCAAGAATCTTACAGGCTAAGACACTACCTTCATGTTTCTTCACACAGACTTACTTTGGTACTTATAAGTATATGAAAAGAAAAATATCTTTCTTTTTTTAAGAAAATTTTTATCACCTCTGTATTTTTGTTTTTAAATAAAATTTATTATAAAAATTTCAAATGATTAATGGGAATAGGACTATTTCCTGATGTGGGTGGAGGTTATTTCTTGCCAAGACTTCAAGGAAAACTCGGTTACTTCCTTGCACTGACAGGATACAGACTAAAGGGAAGAGATGTGCACAGAGTGGGAATTGCCACACACTTTGTAGATTCGGGAAAGTCACATGTGTCACATGTGTGGGAGGAGGAGCTGTTAGCATTAAAGTCACCTTCAGCTGAGGTTGTTGCAGGTGTCTTAGAAAGCTATCATGCCAAGTCCAAGATGGATCAAGACAAATCTATCATATTTGAGGAACACATGGACAAAATAAACAGTTGTTTTTCAGCCAATACCGTGGAACAGATAATTGAAAACTTAAGGCAAGATGGTTCACCTTTTGCCATAGAACAGATGAAGGTAATTAATAAAATGTCTCCGACATCACTAAAGATCACACTAAGGCAACTCATGGAGGGCTCTTCAAAGACCTTGCAAGAGGTACTGACCATGGAATATCGGATAACTCAAGCATGTATGTTCTCATTGACAAAGACCAGACTCCAAAATGGAAACCAGCCAAACTAAAAGATGTTACGGATGAAGACTTGAATAGTTACTTTAAATCTCTGGGAAGCAGTGATTTGAAATTCTAGAGTTTATTTTGGAGCAAAGGTCAACACCTCATAGCACAGAGGCTAGGCCTAGCATCTTGCCCAGTTTCATGCAGCCTGCAAGCTGGAAATGGTTTTCTCATTTTTAAATGATTGGGAAGGGAATGAAAAGACTAATATTTCATGATACAGTGGTTGCCCAAAGTTTAAGCACCAATGTTTGTAACTTTTCATGATATGACAGCTGAAGTCCAAACACCAATGTATTATGGAACCTTCCTGCAGCGTAGCAGAACTTCTCTACAGCTGCTTGGAGTGGCCAGAGCACAGACTTTATGACCCACAGCAGCTCAAGGGTCTAAGTTTCTACTCCAGTCTTCATCAGAAATGGTTTGTTGGCTCCTGGTTTATAAGAAATTCTCAAGAGCTCCAGAGAATCTCAAGTTAATTTCTCATTAAAATGGTAACTTTGACTTTGTTTATATATTAATTAACCAAATTATGTACAGATTAGCAAAAATAAAGGCCCTGAAATTTGAAAAATAAAGTCATACAAAAAACCTAATGGGATCCAAATGCTATACAACTTAATGAACTCGCATACAGTTGAAATTGCATTTCAAAACTGAGTATTTTTTAAAAAACTGAGTATTTTTTAAGTGCATAATAGTACTTATTTTCCTTCCTTGTACCTTTGCCCATAACTCAGTGTCTTTACATTACAAATGGTTAATAAATGTGCACTGAAATGTCAAAGCAAAAGCTAAATATTTAAGTCATAATCAACAGAGCTAACAGCAGTTATATGCTTATTAGATTGCAATCTGAAAAAATAGAGTTTTCACTGAAATTCTTCCCCATGACCCCAAATCGTCAAGCTAAAGAAGTTATGTGTACTATGTGCAATATAGCCTCTGTTGAGTACATTTTTAAGAGAAAGGGGGATTAATAAATAAGCTCTCGTATGTTGTAGAATGATTTCTGAGAGTATTGTCCATAGTGTGGATAGATGGGCTTTCTGAATCTTTCTTCATGTCACAAAGAAATGCAATAGCTCTAGAGCAAAAACAAACGTAAAAAAGTTACCTGCATGCTCATCAGGCTTTCCTAGTTCTAGAAAGAGGCAGGGGCTTAATAATATGTTTCATAACATTCTATCAAAACTGCTTTGCTAAATGTTCCCCACAGACTATAGGTTGGCTGTGAATTGCACAAACTCATAATGAAGAATAATGCTGAATTGTATGTAATGAACCAACTTATTTTGGGGGAGCTGCTGTTTGTTCGCAGGCTAACAAGGAAAAGGTGAAGCCATTAAAAGATACTGAGGTCATTGTTATGCTCTGATTAAAAGTAAATTAAAGGCTCATAAACTCAATGAAAAGAGAATCCATGAGTATCACTGTCCATGCATAAGCAATAGATTTGGACTTAGTGATAATTCCTAAGGAGAATACAGTCACGTCAGTGGAAGCACAGCTGTTATTTCAAAATTAAATATTTATTGACACACTCTTTCAGATTGAAGAGGGTTGGACAGGTATTTTGTGTTGGACAGATTTCTGAAAAGGAGGCCATAAAGAACTAAGAGCAGAAAAATTATAAATATATCTGAGTAGTTTACTACACCTTATTCTAAAAAAAGAAAAACAATCAGTGATTTTACAACATTCTGGAAAAACAGATTTGGGAATTCAACTGTGTAAAAGCAATATGGTCCATTACAGAGATAAACTCAGTACATCTGTGTGGCTAGAACACTGGAACTTGTGAATTAGTTAAATGCAAGAATGAGAGACCAATTTAATATGTTCTGTTTGCATTTTATATCATCCATCCCTTATCACCGTATCTGCACATCACTCTTTGAAGCTAGCATATTAAAAACACTGGAGGTTGAGTTTCAGAGACCCTCTAACAGGTTGGTCATTGTTAGCGAGTCTAACGCCGTTGAAGCTTAATTGACTTGCTCACAGAAGTGACTCTATGTAATTTGTTGTTTATGAACAAACTGTAAAGGGAAATGCTGAGTTTTTCTCTTGTGGTTTTGTCTGATTTAAAGAACCGTAAGTGCTTATAGCCATGAATATGTCTGTCAGCCAGAATCCTTTGCATAGCAACAGTGTCCCAGGAATAGGATGAACAGAAAGAAGGACAAGGAACAAATTGAATATGAGTGCCATGCCCAACCTAGATATTTGAATATGTTAATAAGTAGGAAAAACTAATATTTGTTTTATTTATTGAGAATTTCATACGATATATTTTTATCATATTTTTCTCATTCCACAACTTCTCCCAGACCAGCGTATACACAATACACAACTTCATATTCTCTCTCTGTCTCTCTCTGTCTCTGTCTCTCTCTCTCTCACACACACAATATATAAACTATGGATTCTATGTATTCCAATTCTTTTGGTCACTACTCCTAAGCATAGCACTTGCCTGGAGCGTGGCTGATACTACTAGTTTTGCGCCAATAAAAAAAATATGGTTTTCCTCCTTTCAGTAGCTATTACTTACAAAGAGCTTCTCAGCTAAGGATGGAACTTTGTACCTTCTCTGTGGTGGGATTTTGCCTGTGTGAGTTTGTCAGAGTCGTCATGATTTCACATGTGCATTTTCTCTGTCACATCTAGAAAATGCTGTTTTCTTAAAATCATCCACTACCCCTGGCTCTTAAAATCTTTCCAGTCCCTCTTCCCCATAGGACCCTGAGCCTTTAAGGAAAGGGATGACAGAGACATCCCATTTATAGCTGACAACTCTAAAGTTTCTCACTCTCTGCCTGAAAGACCTAATATTTGTAAGACTGTTCTATGTCATATTGATGTTTCTTAATAAATTGGAGCCCAGCAAAACCACTTCCAATTATAGGATCAGATAAAGTTATTGAAAACAGAAAAAAAAAAGGAAAACTCTTTTGTTAGTTTTGAGGATCAAAGAGGTCTCCATATGCTAGTGATGAATAGAAAAGGAGTGGTCGGAAAGCTCAAAATAACTCCATGCTTCTGCCCAAGACTTAACATAAGAGGCAACCCACTGGCTTTCAAATCTCAGGATAATTTTTGAAGGTAATAAAACTCTTCCCAGTGCCAGGTAGATTACATTGTGACATAGAATCACATCTTTATCATTTCCACAAAAAGAGCCAATCTTTGCCACTGAGTCAGGAAACAGAGGAGACTTGAGAGAGCAACAGTGCCTTTAAAACTTTAGATGGAATAACTCAGAAACCCCTATTTTAATAATGTACAGCTCAAATAAGAAATTCCAAGTATTGAGGACGTAAGATTCAATAGCGAAGTCACTTCTTTGTAACAGTATCTGATATTTCACATTCAATTTGAATATAACAGAAACACTATCAGCTAGCTAGCTCAGATGTTTACTGACAGCAATAACGTCAGGGAGAATGGAATTTCCAGTAACAGTTGACTGGGCAATAAAGACAGATTTCACCCCATATTCTGTTCAGTCACGAGTAACTCAAAAAGATGTCTGTAATTTTTATTTATGTTCAAACGACATCTTTGTTGTCAACAGTCATAATCAAGGCAGTACCAAGAACATGCAGAGCTGCCATAGCCTCTTTAAAATCTCCCCATGTGGCTTTACACTTTAGAACATGAGAGTGTCCCCTCGACCATTATGGTAACAACAGAATTCTCTGCCATGGAAGCAAATTTTCAAGGAGGGTGACCAGAGAATGGCAAGAATGTGATGTGAGTGAGTTAACTTAGCTCCCTATGGACCTTAAGGAGCTAAAAGATGACCCCACGAGGCACAGGCATGTAACATGCTCTTAATGACAGTTTCTGTTCCTGTGACCCTTCTGATTAAGACAGAAAACCTTCCCTTGTTAAACCGGCTTTGTCATGGTTAAAAGTAATTTAAAAATTATAAAGCACAAATCAGACTATGCTTAGAGTAAGAACACATACAGACTATTTTCTTGAATCCTAAGAACTCCATATGAAGATATTCCTTAATGAAAAGTATGATTGCTTAAATAAAAACAAGCAGTAGCTTCTCCTGAAAATATTTAGCAAATTCAAAGGTGATTTTAAACAAATACAACTTAAATGATGGAATAAATGAGAGAAAGGGCAGATGTTCCAGACCATTTAAAATAACTTTCCCTAGCATGTAAATCGTCTTTGGTTTTTAGAGACTAATATTACAGTTTACCTCAGCTTAGGAAAGAAGCATAGAAACAAATATTGCTGATGGGACTTATCCTAGGGGTGGTTTAGGACTGATTAAAGATAAATAATTGGGCTCAAGGGACCACAGATCATGTAGAAAACAACAGCTTAGAATATAAATTTAGAAATTCAACTTCAGATTGACATGCCAAAACCTTCATCCAGTTTCCCCTCTTGTCTATCAATATGTAGTTAGATACATAAGACTGATATCTGTATTCCTTAGAATGGTAGAAACTATCCATGCCCTTCAAAATCCAGTCCAACATTTGAAACCCTACAACTGGATTTGGCCTAGCTCATCATTACATACAATCTGGTTGTAATGCATCTTTTGCTAGGTGATGGATTCTCACCACCAGATTAAAACCTAGAAATGTAATAATGGCCTTGAGGTATGTTAGTAGTTGTTGTTGTTTAAGATTAATTTATTTTTACTGTATGCATGTGGGTATTCTGCCTGGGTGGATGTCCATGTACCAGGTGTGTGGCTTGTGTTTATGGAGGCCAGAAGAGGATGTCCACTCCTCTGGAACTGGAGTTACAGAAGGTTGTGAGCTGCCATGTGCGTATTAAGTCCAGGTTATCTAGAAGAGCTCTGAAGAGCTGAGTCATTTCTCCAGACCTATGAGACACTTTTTTCCCTAAAACTCTTGAATGATACATACAAACATACATAGATACATCAATACATATACATATACACACACACATACACTCACACACACAAATATTCCAAAGTATAATTGGCAGTGCAAACTCATACTATATACCTTGCCATATATATCACGGTCTGACATTCGTAAACTGCATGCTTTTCTTTTTTTTCAGAGCTCAGAACCAAATACAGTGCCTTACATTTGGCTAGGCAAGCACTCTACCACTAAGATAAATCTCCAATTTTATAAACTATATACTTTATGGCACTTTGTGTGTTTCATTCTTGTGTCCTCAGGTGCGTGAAAATTTATGCATGCATCAGACTAAGCATGACCCTATTACTTCTCTATGGACACATGAAATTGTTCTTTGATTTGTGGCCATGAATTAAATTTATATTCCCCTAATGTTTGTAACCCCATATTTTGGCCTCCAAGTTAACAACCCGTTTGAGACTGGCACACAGCCTGTTCTGTCTACTTCAGTTGTTTTCTAGCCATTAACATTTATATCCAAGTTCAACTTTTTCATGTCCTAAAAGCAATCCTTATGCCTTTCCTAATTTAAATTCTTCCTTCTTCTGGGAGCATCTACTTAGATATTAAATATGAATTATGTATGTAGTCACAAAAGTGAACAGAACAACATGGTATCTGTCTTTGTGAATTTTAAAATGCACAATGAAACAAACTAACAAACACACAGAGCCACCATGGTACCTTAGCCTTTACATTTGAGAAACTGAGGTGCTACTGAGACAATATGCCTTCTCCTTATAATTAAATTATCTGTGAAGCATGAAGAGTTGTTGATGGTATTCTGTTGTAACTTGAATCCTCTCAAGCATCCCTAGTGTGTCATTTTTCTTTTAAAGCACAGGGTGATTTTGCTATATCAGCCAGGATTGACTGTGAGCAGCACAACTCTGTTCTATTATTTTACTGTTCAAAGGGTTAAGGCCATTTAGTCTTTATCCTCTGCCTTACATCACCACCCAAGGAGTGTTATGCTCCAGAAATGCATTGCCTGGAGTGTGCTGCTGCTTAATAAATCACTCCATCTTGTTTATCTTTCTCTTGACATATATCTAGCAGCAGGGACCATTATCCAGTGCCAGTGTTAAATTCTATTGACATTTAGTCTTAATTAACTACACTATTGCCAAAAAGTTTTGCATTGGTAACATATTGTCTTTATTTAACACTGCCTTGTACAGAGAGAAAAATGAGTTTGAAATAACCGAAATCTCTTTGCTATGTTTCTAGAAAACTGGTTCATGTTCCTTCATAAACAATATATAATCCATATTTCAATTATTTTCATATATTAATTAAGCATCTTACTGATTATATGCAATAAGCAATGTGCTTGCTACATAGATACTAAAGAGCTCAAGTTGTTCAGAAAAAAACTGGTTCAGGTTGAGTGCTCTTGAAATCTTAGATGATATGGTTTCAATTTCCATTGAAGCCTTTTTAGAAATCTAATATTCTGAAGGGTAGGCAAGGAGGCTGAAGAGAGCATAGAGCACGGAGATAGAAAGCACACATGGTCAGGCATAGGGACAAAGGACCCGAACCAGAACAGTCTGAGAGCAGATGAGGTGAGGGAGGTACATGGGCAGAGGTTGTGGGTTTTAGGCTATGAGTTTTATAGTGTCAGAATTGAAGAGTCAAAAAAAGTGCTTTTAGAGAAAACACACAATTTTTAGAGAAAGTATCAATAAACAAACTTTTCTGGTTTTCCTGATTTCAAATCTCCAGCACATGGGAAAAGTTAACAGTTTTTCAAAAATGTAAGCTTAAATCTAAATGAGCTATGCTTTTATTTTATTCATTGATAGCTATCAAAGGAGATTTGTATTGGTCATAAAATATATTTATAAATTGTACTTTTAAAAATCTCTAGCCCAGCCGGGCGTGGTGGCGCACGCCTTTAATCCCAGCACTCGGGAGGCAGAGGCAGGCTGATTTCTGAGTTCGAGGCCAGCCTGGTCTACAAAGTGAGTTCCAGGAGAGCCAGAGCTACACAGAGAAACCCTGTCTCGAAAAACCAAAAAAAAAAAAAAAAAAAAAAAATCTCTAGCCCAAGATCCACTATAAAAGTCAGGGTGCTGTGACCTATGCCTGAACAGCCAGTCAAAAGCTATCTCCTCTTTAAAGCTTTATTTTTAGTAATTAAATGTTTGTAGAAATTGTTGTGATGGCTCCATCTATGAATACAATCTATATTGATCATGTCCATCTACCCCTCTTTGAACCCTACGCCACAAACAGCGGCCCCAGTCTATAGCAGTCACTTCTATTCTCAAGACAATTTTCTATATTCATTTTAATATTTATTTTTTTATTTTTATTTTTGAGTAGGCTAATTAGAAAGAACATGGAGCTGCTATCACTAACTTTACATTCTCCTGTTTCAGTAATTTTTATATAAAATCATGATTACACTTTTGTGTCTAGATAATACTCAACTATTTATAAATACCAAATTTCAATTATCCACTCAAAACTCCTTATACTGTTTTTAGTCATGGATATACTAATACCCTTCCTAGTTAGCACGGACGGATTCCTTTCTCTCCATATCCTCAGCAGTACTTGCTCCTTTTATTTTTAAAATAATATTTATTATAATTATAATCAGATGGAATTTCATTATATTTTGATCTACATTTCATTGGTGATGAATAATACTGGACATTTTGTGTGTATTTTTGACATTTATTTTATACCTTTGTGCACTTAAACTGGATCGTTTATGTTTGTGTTGCTGTTTTCTTACTTTAACTTTGGGCTATATGAACACCCAATAAATATTTTCTCTCAGTCTGTAGGTTTTCTCATCTTTATATTGATCATTTCAGTTAGATATAAACACATGATTTATTTATGAGTTCTTTATTCTGTTTTTCTGGTTTATGCATCTGGTTTTATAGTTATACCATGCTGTTTTCCTGAACAGGGTATTGTAACATGCCTTGATATTAACACTTAACATTAATAGTAATGTTAGAATTTGTCTTGTTTGAGAGAATTATCTTGAGGGGTAAAACATTTATTTTGACTCTAGTTTCAGAACTGACGGTCTATTATGGTGGAGGAAGACTTGGCATACTAACTAGTTCCCTCCTTACTGTCCAGGCAGCAGAACACTGCTGCAAGAGGATGCTGTAGAGCACTTCTGCAGCACATACCTTCAGCAACAACCTCCAACTAGGGCTTAACCTCCAACACCCACTATCAACAATACTGTCAGGGAATTGAAAGATTAATCATGAGACCCTTAGGTTTAATTATCTCTATAAATACTTTTGCAGAGAGAAAAAGAGATAAGTGATTTACCAATGTCTTCAGTCCAATCAAGTCAGCAACCAAAAAGGCCATCTTTTATCCTTGTAATGTATTCTCCTTGGTCTCGGGGCTCCTAAAAGAGCAGTAAGTACTCTTAGCCACTGAGTCATCCCTCCAGCTACATGTTTACATTTTTCCTTTTCCAGAGTCTTCTTGCTTCCTTTGACGTGGTGTGAGTCCTCCTGGCACATTGTCTTCGTTCAGATTGTGCTCCTCACCCGTATTTAGAGGGAAAACTGATGGCAGTAACAGATGCAATTATTTGACTGCAACCCCAGTGGTAATGTGCAGTAGGAAATACTTGCCTTCTTCATTTATGTCCCCAATGAGGTTGGGAGTCAATAGCATTAGGAAGCTGATTGGGATAAAAATAAAATTTGTATTATTTTAGAACCAAAGGCACTAATAATTAGTAAAGTGAGGAGGTAATTTGGAGACACGGGGGTGTTATAAATGAAAGGGAAAGTCAGAGGGTTAGAGGTATGAGAAATAATAAGGCATCGTCATCAGGTACAGAGAAGGAAAGGTCAGTCTATCTATAACCAAAACCAAAACTAGCCAATTAAAATATGAAACATAACTAATACTATAAGGTCCCAGGCTTCTCAAGTGGTAGAATAATTATGTCACATGCATGACACCTTAGTCTGAAAGTCAGTACTATATAAATTAAAATGAACTGGAATAGTGGCTCACTGGATAAAAGCACTTTTCAGACAAGCAGAAGAATGTGAGTTCAAATCTGCAGAAGCCATATTAAAAAAGCCCAGATGCATAGCATCAAGATCTGTAATCACTGCATTTCTATGAGAAGATAGGAGATAGAGTCAGGAGATACCCAGAAGGCTTATAGGTTAGCCAACTTCGCCCATGCAGAAGGAAGGAAACTAAGAAGAGACCCTGATTCATATATGTTAGATGATAATGAGTGATTCCCAAGATTATCTTCTAACCTCAATCTGCACACCATGGCATATAGATGCCTCCTATTCACACAAACACACATGTGCCACACTGAAACATACAAACACACACACATACACACAAACACATACCAAACAATATTATTATTATCATCATATTATAACAAACTTGAGTAAGTTTGAGCCAATGTACTTATTGTATTAGAATTGGGGAAACCTACTTTCTCCAGATGGACTCTAGCAATTCAGCCAGTAGGTGTTATGTACATCAGAATATGTGAGGCATACTGTGGGACTACTCTGAAGAAGTGGTGGATCCTGTCAGACTTCTTTAATTTTCACAATCATTGTTTATATTGTCTCTGTTACCTGTCGGGGTCTCCCCCTTTAGTTCACTGCTCTGTACGAGAGAGTGGTCTGAATCACATCTGAATGGACATTGATATGGGTCCAAGCATTCCAAAGGTAGATGTGGAAGCAAGAACCACAGCCTACACTCCCCAATGCCCATACCTAGTCTTTTCAGCAGTAAAAATGTTTGCTGGTATTGGTCGTGGTGATCAATTAGAAAGATATGCATAGATTCTAGACCATCAAAATTTGCATTGTTTCTCTTTGTTACTACTTTGAGGATGCCCAACCAGAATTTGGATACTAACCTTCCACCCAGAAGAACCCAGCTGGGGGCAGGGTGAAGGTTAGGGAAGGAGACTTTTGTTCTCTTGGTTCTTTAGGCTGCAGTGCCTGCCAGGTGTTGCACATAATAGGGTAAGACTGGTGGCAGGCAACATTCTTCTTAGCTGGGGATGGACAGGACCTGCAGAGAGCAAAAGACAGCATGAGCCAAACACAGTTGGAAATAGGAACTTTTTCTCCAGCTCTTAGGCATGCACTGTGCACACAGGAGAAAGCCAGAGTCACTTTCTTTTTTTTTTTTTTTTTTTTTTTTTTTTTTTTTTTTTTAATATTTTTATTACATAATTTCCTCAATTACATTTCCAATACTATCCCAAAAGTCCCCCATAGCGCCCCCCACTTCCCTACCCACCCATTCCCATTCTTTTGGCCCTGGCATTCCCCTATATTGGGGCATATAAAGTTTGCAAGTCCAATGGGCCTCTCTTTCCATTGATGGCCGACTAGGCCATCTTTCGATACATATGCAGCTAGAGACAAGAGCTCCAGGGTTCCGGTTAGTACATCATGTTGTTCCAACAATAGGGTTGCAGATCCCTTTAGCTCCTTGGGTACTTTCTCTAGCTTCTAAAGCCATATTTGGCACATGAGGCAAGTAGCTGCTGAGCCAGTATAGTAGATGTCTTTAGATTCCTGGGGGTGGGAATCTAACACATAGAACTGTCCAAGTTCAGGTAATAAGTGCCTTCCACTTAGGGCTTCTGTTTATAACACCAAGAAGGTTAAAATTTCTTACTTGGGCTACACTCCTATAATGGTTGTGAAAGGCATCTTGTAAAAGTATCTGCACTGACAGAGTATGCTGAGACCAACCCTAAAGTTTATGATGATACCTGCAGATAGGAAAATCTTCTGTAGGTCTAGAGTCACAGGTTCTGGGCTGTTGTTTCTCTTGAGATTTGGCTCTCCTCAATCAATAGGATTTTTATACAGTGTTATTACTGCTGTTGGGTTCCAGAGTTTTACATGTGTCACCTGTACCGCTGATGCTTTGATGCTTTTGGAGAGAGGAGGTGAGTATTGGAGGCTCTACCTGGGCATTAACTGTAGTGACAGCATGTAAGGAAGATCATTTTCTTCTAAAAATGTTTGCCAGAGCTAATGGGGGAGAGAAAGCAAAGAAAAGCATAAAAGTATAGGCATTCTCATTTCTTATAGAACTTTTTAATTTCTCTGGAAACAAGTAATAGCTAAATAAAAGCTAGGGATATGTGTGTGTGTGTGTGTGTGTGTGTGTGTGTTTGTGTTTGCGCGTGCGCGCGCTCATTTCTATTAGGCATGAATAGTAAGAATTTCTATGCTAGAGCAAATTGCTAAGAACGTCTTTCTTTTAGGGTAGGCTCAGGTGTAGTGTCTTCATTCCCAAATAAAGAGTATTAAGCCTCTCCACAGAGAACTCTTGGAGAAAAAAAAAAAACTTTAAGAGTTTTCTTGCTCCTTTTGCTTATTTGAAATTTATATATATCCTCTGTTTTATCCACAAAGATCTCACTATCAGCCAACATTCTTAATGGCATCAGAATCTTTTGCTTCTCTTGCAGAGAAAAAAAAAATCAATAACCTCCTACCCCCAATTTCCCTTCTCGAGGCCAGCTCTTTCTTTTTAAAATTTGTTTGATTTTAAAATCTCTAGTCATTTGGTCACAGAAGGCCATCTGATGGAAACTATTAAACAGCCAGAGCTTTGGCCGAGGAAGGAATCTGTAAACTCAGCAGTATCCCATGGAAGCCTTCCTTTGCAAAGATGAACGCTGCATCCAATAGGGTGCACTTCATCTCAAAGCCATGAAAAAATTAAGGTCAAATTGTCTGTTGCCCAGAATATAGTGCAAGCAGCCCTTCTGCCATTGATGTAAATAATTATATAAATTCATGATACTTCTGAAACACTATTTTTTTCAAGAAGTCTTTAATCCTTTGAATTCAGAAAGGGGTTTAGGCTAAAAAGTGAAAATTAAAGCACTCACCCTGATGTTCATTGATTTTTAATTTTTTTCCTTGTGAGTTAGTATTGACCCAAATGACATTATACAAATGCTGACTTAAATTGTGTTAAGCAAGTTAGAAATTACATTTGATGACCTGAATAATTCATTAAGAGGGATAAACTTAAAAGCCTGCTTCTGTAGCACAAATACTTTCTTTTATAATAGTGTAAGGTATTGAAGCTGGCTATATGTAACATCTAGAGTGTACACTTTTGAGTTGAAATGAATACATTCATACTGCCAAATTATATGCAACACATATCTAACTGATGAACCAAAAGAGAGTAATTTGCCTAAGGAAAAATCATTCCATGCACTAAAAGGCAATTTAACATGCATTTACACGAAGAGAAGCTTAGAAAATGAAGAGAAATTACAGAGGTCAGCCTTGTAAGCTGGCCATGTTCACTTGGTGTATTTCAAAACTTGACTGAAATGCAATTTAAACTTTAAACCCTGCATCTCTATTATTTGAGATGATCATTAAATTGAGGTAGCATGTCATCTGAGAAAATTATAAATAATTACATCAGTTTTTATCCAAATTGTATGATATAGATAATTCCATGTAACGTGCAAATATGAAGATTTATTACAAATGAATAACATATTGCAGGTGATTTATATGTGGTTTTTTTTCATTTTTTGGATGGTGTATACACTTTATTATAACACTAATTGACCAAGTTGGCAGCAAAACAGAAAATATGGTTTTTAAAACCAAAAATCTATAAGTTCTATTCTTTGTTTTTTTTCATTTTAAGTAGTATCTTAATAGTTATACCAAATTATCATTTTCATTTAAAATAGCAATTTTTACTATTTTCCACTGTGTCATGACAGTTCAATATGTGCCATCTTTTTAAAAAGTAACCAAAATGTTTATTCTACATGCATTTTCTGAGGTAAGTTAATTTTACAAACCTGCTTGTAGCATAATAATAATTACCTCAAGCACAATGTCCAAAGGAACCAGGAACGGGAAACCTACTGGGACAAAGCTACCATAACCATTACTGGAAATATAAACTTAAATTTTGAATGTGAACCTCTTATACTGTTAAATAAAATGAAACAAATCTCACGGGGGGGCATGTAAATACTATTGAAATCTTTTGCCTTTGTTTTGCTTGTATATTTTTCTTTTTCTATTTATTTATTTTTACTTATTCACTTTATATCCCACTCAATGTACTCGCCCTAGTCACCAACTCCCAAAATTCTTCCCCCATCTACCCTCCCTTTCCCCTCTGAGTAGGTGCCTCCCCCTTTGGATATCCCCTCACCCTGGCACTTCAAGTCTTTATGAAGCTAGGTACTTCCTCTCCCACTGACAAGTCAGCCCAACTAGAAGACCATATCCCAACTACAGGTAACAACTTTAGGGATAGCGACGCCCCCCCCCTTTCTAGCTGGTTGAGACCCACATGAAGACTAAGCTGACATATGAGCAGGGAGGCCTAGGTTTAGCCCATGTATGTTCTTTGGTTGGTGGTTCAGTCTCTGAGAACCCCAAGGGTCCAGGTTAGTTGATTCTGGTGGTCTTTCTGTAGTTTCTATCTCTTGAGAGGCCCACAGTCATTCCTCCTATTCTTTCGTAAGAGCTGCCAAGCTCTATCCACTGTTTGGCTGTGGGTGTCTGTATCTGTCTGAGTCAGCTGCTGGGTGAATTTGCTCAGAGGACAACTTGCTCTTGTCTGCAAGCCTAATTATCATTAGTTGTGTTAGGGATTGATGCTTGCCTATGGGATGGGTCTCAAGTTGGGCAGGTTATTGGTTGGCTCTTTCCTCGGTCTCTGCTCTATCACCCATGCCTGCATTTCTTGTAAACAGGATAAATTTTAGATTGAAAGTTTTATGAGTGTGTTTGTGTCTCTATTGCTCCACTGGGGTTCCTGCCTAACTACATCAAGTGGGCCTCTTTAGGTTCCAAATCCCAAGTGAGGAAGCTTGATTCTTACTTGGAAGGGGGAATAAAATAGTCTTTTTTTTATTACATCTTTTCCTCAATTACATTTCCAATGCTATCCCAAAAGTCCCCCATACCCCCCCCCACTTCCCTACCCACCCATTCCCATTTTTTTGGCCCTGGCGTTCCCCTGTACTGAGGCATATAAAGTTTGCATGTCCAATGGGCTCTCTTTCCAGTGATGGCCGACTAGGCCATCTTTTGATACATATGCAGCTAGAGTCAAGAGCTCCGGGGTACTGGTTAGTTCATAATGTTGTTCCACCTATAGGGTTGCAGATCCCTTTAGCTCCTTGGGTACTTTCTCTAGCTCCTCCATTGGGAGCCCTGTGATCCATCCAATAGCTGACTGTGAGCATCCTTTTCTGTGTTTGCTAGGCCCCGGCATAGTCTCACAAGAGACAGCTATATCTGGGTCCTTTCAGCAAAATCTTGCTAGTGTATGCAGTGGTGTCAGCGTTTGGAAGCTGATTATGGGATGGATCCCTGGATATGGCAGTCTCTAGATGGTCCATCCTTTCATCACAGCTCCAAACTTTGTCTCTGTAACTCCTTCCATGGGTGTTTTGTTCCCAATTCTAAGAAGGGGCATAGTGTCCAAATTTGGTCTTCATTCTTCTTGAGTTTCATGCGTTTAGCAAATTGTATCTTATATCTTGGGTATGAGACAGATGAAGAGAGGGAAAATGGGGGGAGGGAGTATGTAGAGGAGAATGGAGGGGTTCAGCATCAGATGTGGAGGGGGACAGAAGGGATGGCTAAAGTGGTCATGAGGATGAATGGAAATCTGCAACTGGCAGGGATGGGGAGGTAGGGGAGTGGAGCTAGACCGAGACCTGAGATAGGAGAGGGACCCAAGAATCAATGGGGGTAACCTTATTTGTGACTCACTACATTGAGGATGTGGAACATGCACATGTATTTCAATACACTTCCTGACAGAGAAAACGCTCCTTGCTTCCTCTGAATAGGTTGTAAGAGAGAGCAGCTATGGGCTCCATATAGTGTTCATGTAAGCATGCACCTATGTGCTGTATTCTCTATCTCAATTTCTAGACCATCTTTCCTCTTTTGAACAAACTGTTGACTAAATTTGTGTGTGTGTGTGTGTGTGTGCGTGTGCGTGTGCGTGTGTGTGTTATGTGCTTATTTGTGTATTTTTATTGCTATGTGCAAGGAAGACAGAGGAGGATATTGGATGTCTTGTTCTCTTGCTTTCTGCCTTATTCCTTAGAAACAGAGTCTCTCACTGATCCTGGAGCTTGGATTTCATCCAGTCTAGAAGCCAGCAAGTCCCAGGCATCCTCTTGTCTCCATTCTTCTCCTTCCACACTGGTCATATAGGCACACGGGTGGTCATGCCTGGATTTTTACATAGTTGATGAGATCCAGATCTTCATGCTTGCACAGCAAGCTCTCTTACTTCTCTCTGTCCCAATTTGGAGACTTTTACATCTGCAATTTTTTTGAATTTTTTTACTGGGAAGTAAAAAATCCTGTCACATTTCCTTTGAATTAAAAAAAAAAGTAAAACTTTATCTTGAAACAAATTTCAGAATTGAATATTTTTAAATCCTAAAAGCTATTCACTATTCATCATTTCATGTATCATTTATTCTCCAAATTAAATATACTGTTTATGCTAATTTGAGGTAGGGTTTATCAGAAAATTGACTGGCAAAGTTTGATTAAGACTTTATACTGATATTGGTAAAAGTGTGACATACTATTAAATGCATCCTGCTCTCTTATTCATCACAGCAACTATGAGAACATTACACCTGAAAAGACAAGGATCAACTTGTCAGCCATGGTCATGCAATTTATCTTGAGTTTAAATGTAAGCTCACCAGATAAAATCAGAAAGGTTTCCATGATATTCTGAAAGTGAAGCTGTTCAGAAGTATGAAGACTCCAATGGATACATATCACAAAAGTTTCATTATACAATTAGATCAATTAGATTTGTTACTAAACTGCTGTGCTACAGAAGCAGACCAGTCTAAGTAGCTCTGACCTGAACAGCATCAGCTGACACCACTGCTAGTTCAGGAATGGTGCTGAGACCAAGAGGAGAATGGTTGCACAGATGCATTGCTGTGTGATCTGAGTAGATGCCAGTCATACTATTCATTGATACATACTTAACAATGCTCATGGCATACATGATGCTTCTTAAATTAATAAGATATTTGAATGATTTTTGTCTTTTTGCTATCCTGTGGCATTGTTTATTATATATATAAGATGGCATACTACATGTCAAATTTTCCTAGTATTATGTTTATGAAACTATTAAAAATACCCTCTGTGATTGTACTTTGAGGCAAGACCATGGTTATTTTACTAAAAAATTGTAGATAAGCATCTTCTGAAAACGGTTTGTATACTTGTTAGACATTGATGTTTCAACCAAGCATTTTAGTATACTTCATATATATACCAACTACAACTATATATAAATAATAGTAACTTAACAACATAATAATTAACTTGCTTTATTACACTTTTTAGAAGAAACTTAAACATTCAGAAAACTTGGATATGAAGTATGACAACTCTGTATTACTTAAAAATATCTGAATCATGTCAAAAATGTTTGAAATTTGTTATTAATAGTTTACATGAGCAGTGATTGTTAACCTGTGGGTTGTGGCTCCTTTGGCAAGCCTCTATCTAAAATTATATTAATGTTACAATTCATAGCAGTAGAAAAATTATAGTTATGAAGTAACAACAAAAATGATGTTATGGTTGCAGGTCACTAAACATGAGGAACCATACGAAAAGTCATAGAAGTAGGAAGGTTGTGAACTACTGCCTTAGATACATAGAACAAAGACAAAAAAGCAGAGTGAAGTTTAGCTGTGTTTGAAGTCAGATGACTCCCTTCTCAGTCTGATTATAAATCTAATGCATGCTCAATAAATGACTCCTAGTTTCAAGCTAATCTTCAGGAGTGGTTAACAGTTTTTGAAATTCGAACAGTACCTTGCAGTTTAAAAACATTCTTTAGACTTGCTCCTGGCCCTTTCATGGACACATGTAAGATTTTGTGACCTTGAAGAACTAATGGTGCCTTTCTACATAAGACCTGGTTTAGGGAGTACTATTAAAAACTCCAAATTAATAACTCAGCTTTAAGTTTCCTTAAGCTTTGATTTCCAATGGCAATCTCTGCTTACTCTTTGAACTTCATGCTTCAGGAATTGGCAGAATGGGTGCAATTTTCTTCCCAACTTCTGATTGATTGAATCTTTGAAAAATGGGGTTACTAATGGTTCCAGAATTTATATGGTAGTTTTATATAGTGCCTTAGTCCCCACTATAATTATTTTAAAACATTAAAAATCGGTACATCACCACAGATTGGCAGGTTCTGACTCTACAGCAGTTTGCCTTCAGGCTGTTTGACAAAGGGCTAATAATGACAACAGTATTTCCTTTCTGCACCTTTCCCAGTCCCATTTGATTGCCACATCTGTGATGAAGTCAGTGGATATCAAGACAAATAGCATAAAAGGAGAAGAACTATTTTTAAGAGCTACTGACATGTAGGATTTATATATATTATATAGAATAGTAACATACTCTTTAAATTCTGCCCTCCTTGTTCCTTTTCTCTTCTTTCCATGAGCAAATAAGTAATATACATCAATGCATTAAGAATAGAAATTAGATACATACATTATTAACTAAGTAATAGAGTAAATAAAAATAAGAAATACACAGGTTCAGATACCATATCTGTGCTAGCAAAGCTGGGTGATGTATAAATTAACATTAACGATTACATTATACTCCTTAACAAAACAACCTGAAATGTTCTAAATATTGTGGGGGCTTTGCTTGTTACTATCTTTTCCTTTTCAAGAGAATTACCAAAACCTCAAACATTCCAGTTATACAACAATCTACAGGAAAATTCTCTCTATGGGGAATGCACTTAAATCTTTTCCCCAAATACAAGGCCTAAATTTTTACAATGCTAGTCATTTCTAGTATGAATGAATATACTCAGTAAAAGAAAATTTGGAACTATTCAAATTTTGTAAATAAGACATGAACTAAAATTGGACTATACATGAAAACAAAAATAAGTGTGTAAAGTTTTGTCAAAGTACTAAGTAATAGCAGGCATATCTGTAATGAGAACTGTTTCAAATCCCAGTAAGAGTCAGGAATATATGTTACCTTTGGCTTTTGAGACATGAGTGGCTCGCCAGTTTCCAGAAAACACCCTCTTACTTATATCATTGTCATTTCTAGAGGCACTTTTGCTACATACTGGGAAATGAAACAGAAAGACTTAAATAAGTAATTGTTTTACGTATAAAAATTGCAAGAAATTCGTGGAAGGGTCTTCAGCACACTGACACACTCTGGCACTAAAAGTTTCCATTATCGGTCACTGTTGTGAAGCCCAGGTCTCTGTGTTAGTGGCAATCCCAAAGAAGAACATTCATGCCAGTAAGCCTTCCCAGCTATCTCTCAATTTCAAAGCTACAGAGATCTAGTATCTTAGTAGGTGCTCTCTTTTTGGGGAGAGATACCATGACCACAACAGCTATTATAAAAGAATGTATTTGGAACTTTCTTACAATTTCAGAGGTTTAGCCCACTATCTTAATGGCAGGGAGCATGGCAGCCTTTCCAGACATGGTCGGGAGATGTTGCTGAGACTTCTATATCTGAATCTACAGTCAACAGGAAGAGGTAGTCACTGGTCCTGGTCTGGGCCTTTGAAACATCAAATTCTACCCTCGAGTGACACACTTCCTCCAACAAGGCCAAACCTCCCAACTCTGCCTGGGTAGTGCCACTGGCTGAAGACCAAGCACTCAAATATCTGAGCACTAAGGGTCTGTTCTTATCCAAACCACCACATCTAATTATTTTGAAAAAGTGGGAAAGAATTTCAGACTTCAGATTAATTGCAGTGTTCTTCAGTAAGCAAAGTAACAATTCAAGGCTGGTTAGGTAGATTCATAAACAGTATTTTGCTAGTTTGTGTTCTGGAAGACTTGCCTGACTCAGTGAAGTTTATGTGTAATCCAATGCTCTCAATAAGTTGAATACAATTCACTCATGTTGCAATCGATTTCTGTAATTGAAAGCAAGAAGGGGAAGAAGAAGGGGAGAGAGACTTCACTAAGTGAAACCCAAAGATAAGTCTCTATATAGTATAGCTGTCATCACTGTGGGGCATGTGACAACTCATGGATCTATGGCTAGGTACTGGTAAGCTCTGTATGGAAAGCTTGTTCTTCTATGTGTTATTAATGCTGTATTTATATGTCATGGACCATTGATGTTAAGAGATTTTTTTGACTTTTAAATGAAATGCAAGAACATCAAATTCTAGCTTACTACCTACATTATGTTTTTTTTTTTTTATTCTCTAGACCAGTAGTATGAATTTTATAGGGCTAGAGTAATAAAAACATTGAGAAAGTAAATGTTCCCAAATGTTACTTTTTAATGTAATAAAAATTAAACGTGTTTCTAATATCATCTACAGCAATTGACAGTTTAAAGTTACATTAAAATCATCAGATAAGGTTGATATGGTGTAGCCAGCAGCTATTAAATCTGATTATAATTAATTAATAACTTATCAATTTTCATATCTATTCATCATCAGATTTATTCTATGATACTAGATCCAATAAAGTAAAATTAAATGCTTTCATTAGCTCTGGAAGTTATAAGATTATTAATTATACCCTTCAATAGGACATCCTAATATGAAATAATATTATTTTTATTGAATTTTTGTTAATTTCACATTATGCACCACAATCCTACTCACTCCCTATTACCCCCATCCACCCTTTGCCCTTATAACCTGCCCCTCAAAAGAAAATAGGAAATTAAACAACAACAACAACAAAATCTATCATGTCATGATGTGTCACACAGTATAACTTTTTGTCCACATTGCTTTACTTACAAATATTCATTGGTCTGGTAGGAGGCCTCTGGTTTCTGCTATACTATCAATACTGGAACGACACTGGGATTGCTCTCAGATATCATGTTCTTGCCCTGTGTCACAGAGATCTTGAAGCTTTCATTCTGCAAGGCTTCCCCTTCATATTCTCCAGCAGTTTATACATCCAGGTAGATGAAATAACTTTCTTTTTATCGCTCAGGTCAATAATCTTATTTCACATGAGTATATATAGATATATAGAATTTACCAATTACCATTAGTACGTAGGAAAGTTTTACAAACTTTGTAAAACAATGTATGACAAACTTACTAGTCCATTAATGTGGATGAGCAATGTCAAAATAGAAAGTCTAGATGCTGTGTCGAAGCCCTGGAGAGACATCAGTGCTAGTTGAGAGTAGTTTGACATCACAGCTAATGTGACGGTAAGAAATGATTCTCTAGGAAAAAAAATTGCTATTTCAGTGGATTGCCCTAATTCTAAGTATATATTTGCAAACAGACTTGTCAGCAAGTCCAGAACAATATTTTGACATTTAAAATCAACTGAAATGCCAACACTTCAGATAAACATATGTTATCATGGCAAAGTGATACCATACAGCAATAGGAAATTCATCGTTAGTCTAAGACAGAAAAATCCATGTTTAACTAGATAACGTTTCTTCATGGGAATATAAATTTTTCAAATACTTAAATATCCAATTGTGCATGTAACTATATAGTAAATAGATTTATATATTTATATATTTATCTGTTCATAGTGGTCAATAAGTTCCTTAGGACTTCTCTGACTGTCGCCATTGTTTGTTGCTTAGGAATGGAGTCTTTATGTAAGTGGAAGCACTTATTTAATTATGAGGAACACTATAATCAGTAGGACATTCCTATAGACCTCTGAAGGTCTATATACATATCATTACTTTTCTTTCAAAAACAGTCATAACAACAAGGCAATTTTATCACATCACTGATAGTTCAACAACTCCTAGTTCTTCTAGCCTAGGGTACTCTCTTCATTTTTCTGTCAGTAGATCCACCATGTTGTAGTAATTGGAATCTCAGATATGTTTGTGTCTAGACCCTTTCTATACATTTTAATGTTTCTGTGTAAGAAGTATGCTCTGCATCTAAGATAGATGCAAAGATTTTCTAGTACAAATATACCCCAGCATCCCCACCTCCACAAATCCCTGCAGGATACATGTCTGATTGTCTACAAATTTCTTTTCTATCACTTCTGCATCCTTCAGTGAGCCAATGTAACAACTGTCACCTGCCAAAGTATAAACACTTTAGCACCACAGATCTTAATTCTAGGGTCATTACCATTCATGATAATACAATTGCCTCACTCAGTACTTAAACTTCATCCTATTCAGTATAACACTGTTAGAAATGGGCTTCACATTTCTCTGAATCCACATCCAGGAGTACCTAATTTGTAACCAGGAGACAATAAAGAGAGAGAGATGAATAAAACCAGAAGACAATGTCAGGACTACCCTGATCCAGTCATGAAAAACATTTATTAAAAGGAAGGCTGATACCCACTGCATGGAAAGTGTAAGAGGTAGCTTGTGCCACACACCAATTCAGAGAAATTTAGAATTTAAAATTTCTTACTCATAGCCTTCCTTCAGCATGGAAACTGTGGCTGGCTGTGCTACAGTTACTGCACAACCTTAGTCTTTTGGCTACATCTACCCTTGTCTACAATTTAGGCTGAAAAAAACTTCAAAGCTCTCATTGCCACATACAAATTTTACCTTAATTTTGAATTGGACATTCATTGCCTTCAGTTTCTTCTTTACCCATTTTATTTATTTAGACGCTTGCTTCATAGCAGTTAGCTAGAAGCACAGATTTCAAGATGACTGCTTTTACACAATCCGTTAGCATCTGTCCAGGCCTTGCACATCATCCTGTACCAGTACTACAGTTAACTGAACAGCTGTAAAGCAACACACACTGATTGCCAGTTTTCTCTCTTCTACCAACATGTAGCACACAGACATGGAAGCAATCCAGTAGCAGAAGCCCATGTTTGCTGACTGTGCCTATGTGGTGCCTCCAGATAGGCAATAGTAGATTCTGACTGGGAACGGAGGCATCTTTACTAGAGGATTTCCAGTGATGTGGGGTGTTTCAGGAAGTAATGAGACTCTGTTCCGTTTCCATCTGCTGCTCTCACAGAATGCACAAAGGAACAGGACCCAGGCAGGTATTGGCTACATACTGAACCCCAACGACTGTGCCCGTCACTATTCAGTCAACACGTTTAAAGTCATCTGATGTTCTTTTCCCTGTTTGATGTTGTTGCCAGAGTCATGCACTATCAGGTTCATTTAGGACAGTATGTTTCCAATTTTCTTTTTTTAATATGATATTTTAGAGAATGTAAAATATTTACATGTTCCAAATTCAATTTTACAACCAAATAACAATTTACCAGGACCCTAGTTTCATCATCCCTTCTACTCACACCTGAGATCTTCTATTTGCTCTGCTTTCATTTTTCTAATACTTTTCTTTGAACGTGTGAGCATATGGTCCTTCTTCTCTCATCCCACTGTCCACTGTGACCTGTTTATGCCTCATGTTTCAGGAAACTCTGCTTGTTTATTTTAACTTCTTAAATGGATAGAGTATTAGCTGGGAGGATGGGAAGTGACAGGTCTGGAAGAAACCCATGTCTAGGAAAGAGAAAGAATGCATGGATAAGGAAAAGCACTCTGATCCTGAGGTTAAAATCTTATTTGGAGTTTGTGAACATGGATGTAAAATGGCAGACTTGCTTCTGTGCTATTTCTCATTACAGTGGTCTGTTCACACAGTCACATATAGAATGGGAAACATGTTGAGTTTCTCTAAATTTGGAAGCTCACCACAAGGAGAGAAAGGAAGTCGAGGGAGGATGCAATAGATTACATTCTAATCTCTGCATATAAGCTGGCAGGGAGAGAGGGCAGTCTAGGAAAATTGAGAGGGATGGAGAAAAGGCACCAAGGTCCAGGAAGAGAGACCTTGTGCAGCCTTGATTCAGGAAGGAGTCTCAGATGATTCTAGATGGCACAGGACTGAGGAGGGCTTGGAACTGAGCTGTCAGAGGTTGATGCCTGTGTTGATGGGGTTGTAATTTCTGTAAGAGGTGCCAATACAGTGATGTTAAATGAAAAACAAGACACAATTTTAGTATCCATAAAATGGCATTAGTAAATACTGATTGGTTTCCATTGTCTGACAAAGGAAGTATGAGAGTTGTCTCTTTTTTCTAAAAATAGATTCACATGTCTGAGGAGAATCATCACATTATTCTTCATGATAATAATAGAAGAGGTTTCTCAACATACTATAAATGAAGTCTAACTAGAACCAGTATATTTCAATAACACTATTTGAATTTCAGACTCTCTCCTTAATATGTAAAACCATTTCTTGTTCTGACAGTGGACACAGCAGATGGTGGGATCCTGTTCTAACCTGAAAAAGGGTTTGGGATGGTGAAACTACTCCTCTGAAAGCAAAAGCAAAACACTCACTTTGTCACATTATCACATTCAAGATGGGGTAGGATAGAAAGAGAGAGGGAGAAAGACAGAAACAGTGTCACAGAGACAGTGTGACAGAGACAGACACACAGAAACAGAAGTCAATCTTTCAATGTGTGTATAAACAAACCTCTAGGAAGGTACAGTCCTGATGATACAGGAAGCACCAAGAGAGGATAGGTACTTTCATTCCATCATCTGTAAAAGAAGGCATATGAACACTGTAATGATTTCCAAAGTATTTGTTTAATTTTGTAAAATATGTTCATCTAGATGTAAAACATTCAGACTTTTATACATACTTCAAATGGTCAGTCTGCTCTAACATGCTCAGGCACAAAAATTAAAAAGAGAGTATACTGTCTTTTCAGTTACCTAATTAATTAGCTGCAAAGCACTAGATTATGAACTATAAATTCTGTGAGTTTTTAAGTCTATCAAAAGTTGATTTAATGATTGTGACATTTGCATAATTAAGTGCTCTTCTAAATTCTAGGCAAACAGGAAAATGTTACATTTGCACAGAATAAAACCCAAGGCCCCCAATGGAGGAGCTAGAGAAAGCACCCAAGGAGCTGAAGGGGTCTGCAACCCTATAGGTGGAACAACAATATGAACTAACCAGTACCCCTAGAGCTCGTCTCTCTAGCTGGATATGTAGCAGAAGATGGCCTAGTAGGCCATCATTAGGAAGAGAGGCCCCTTTGGTCTTGCAAATTTTATATGCCCCAGTACAGGGGAATTCCAGGGCCAAGAAGTGGGAGCACGGCATGGGGAGGGTATAGGGAACTTTTGAGATAGCATTTGAAATGTAAATTAAAAAATCTAATAAAATAAAATTAAAAAAAAAAACAAATTTGTGCCTGTGTCAGGTAGATTATCAATTTCACAATTTTGCCTGAGGGCCATACACGATTTTTGTTCTTTAACAACTTTTGCAAGTAACGCAATAAATACAGAATGTGGTTGATATTTTTGATGTAATGAGTCAGTCACATCAGAATCATGATCAGTGTCTGTAAGACTGCTGCCATCAAAGGCTGACTCTGCATGCCCGAATTTCTTATGATTCTGAGTGCTACTACAGGGTAGACCCGTTGAGTTACAAGTAGGGATATGCCCAATGCCTCATCTAGTAATCTGGACTGTAAGAAGTAGTTATCTCCAATTTCAAGAATAAGACAATAAGATAGGGTAAAAAAAAAGTTCCCTTTCCTTTCCTCATTAATTTAGATTTTACTTGTGAAATATTTATATAAAGAAAAGCACATGACTGAAATGTGCAGCTCAGTAAATTCTCAGCACTGGGATGCTTAAAGTAGCCACATGAGAAAAAAATAAAATAACACCAAGGATTAAATTCCCACAGCTTTTATCTCAGACTTTATTTACTATCTTCAAAGATTCCTGCAAATGTCTGTCAAGATATCTACTTCTAAACAATTAGTGGTACAATATAAACACACTAGCCAACATAAGGCTTGTACAATGCATCTATAGTATAATGTATCATGAGACATTAGTAGAGATGTAGCACCATCTACCATTCTATTCTCCAGGGATATTTGGGATGTTTCTATTAGGGGAAGGTGTGAATAATACAACTGTATACATTCTTCTATGTGTCTGTTAGCTGCACAGGAATTGGTTCTCAGAGAAACTATCAAAGTGAATGAATGAATGTATTCAAAATCCCACTTAAAAACCTATAAATCTCCTCTAGCTTCTTAATTCTTCCCAACAGTGAATACAGTCATCTTTGGAAATGGTTCTGAAGCAGTGTTTTACTTAATTTTATGTATCCCCCACAGGTATCAGTATTTTAACATTTCATACACATAGTATCATTCTGTCTTCTGTAAAGACTTATCAGTTTTTATATTTATGCCTTTTATTATTGCATTTTTATTGATTTATAAAAGTTAATAATAAAGGAGATATCCTTGTGTGGTAAACATCTTTTATTATTATTATTATTCACTCTGCCATACCTTTTCAAATATAAAGTATTATTTTTGTTCATTCTTTTTGTGCCTCAAGAAATCTTTTTTTATTCAAAGTTATAGCAATAGCCTATTAAATTATTTTATGGATGCTTTAGTACTATTTGTGACAAGCTACTTGGTATTAATTTTTGTATATGTTAAGATATATGTTTTATAATTTTTGTAGGTATGTCTCTTTGGCCCAATTTTGTTTAATGAAAGGCTCCAGTTTCCGCCCAGTACTTTGATGTCAGCACTGTGAATCCAATGTATATGTGTATTGTGTAATTACCATAGATCTCCTGGCTCCACCCTTGTACAGCCAACTTATACCTATACATACCTAGCCAACTTATTTATGAATGCAGATACCAGAGCTGGGCTTTTTATCTTTGAGAAATGGCTTAGCTTTTGGGAAGCTGTCTGCATGTCTTACAAATTTTGTATTCAGAAAGAGATAGGGATAAGGTAACGGGCAGAGAGACCGGCACCTGGGATTTCACCTGATACACTCTGATAACCTAATTTGAACACCTGTTCTCTGCAATGCTCCGTGATCTAATCGGGGATCACACCGATCCATATATTCTGTTTTCTTTCCTTAAAATTCTCTGTAAAAAACTTTATATGCCCCAGTACAGGAGAATGCCAGGGCCAAGAAGCGGGAGTGGGTGGGTAGGGGAGCAGGGTGGGGGGAGGGTATAGGGAACTTTCGGGATAACATTTGAAATGTATATAAAGAAAATATCTAATAAAAAAAAGAATGCAAAAAAATTCTCTGTAAAGGTCTCATAAATTCAGTTGATTTAGCAGAGATATTTTATATTTATCACTATTGTAATTGCACTTATATCTAATTTTGTGTTTAAATGTTTTTGTTATCATAAACAAATCTAATTAATTTTGAACATAAATTGTTGCTATAAGATGGAAAACATAACTTTCTACTTTGTTCTTTATCCTCTCAAGCTGTCTATCCATCCACATATATATTTGGCAACTTATTTTATTTTTTTTATTTTTTTTCCTTTTGTTATGTTGCTTGTTCATTGTACTCAAATCAGCCTTAAGTGGAAATTGGTAATATCTGTCAGTCATTAAAATTGTAAGGCTTTGGTAGTGGAGATAATAAGTACATTTGTAATCACGTGACACTTGTCAGAAGAATGAGAAAGAATGTTTTCAGTTTGTAGATTATATCTAGCTTTGCTTTCTATTTTTAACATGGTTGTATTTTTTTGTGCCTTTTTGATATTGACCTTGATGATCATTTAATCTCCACATTTTTGGTGGTAATGTAATGAGCTATAGTGAATGAGTTTTCAGAGCCAGATGCATCTTGTATTCACATAATGAGATCAATGAGGTTGGTTTTTACTTATGCCATTTTCAACATATTTGCCTTTTTTTATTATAATTATGTGATAATTTATTTTCTTGAAATGTCTTCAGTTTGTTGCCATCATAGTTATGCTTTTATTTTATAAACAAAAGGGCCAGTGTCTTGCTTTCGTCCTTCTCTGTAAGAGTGTACATTATTACCTACTCCTCAAATATTTGATACACTTTACCAGAGGACCACAAATGCTGAATTTTCGGTCAATTTTAATTTTAGATTTGAAATGCTTAAACGTTGCAAGACCATTCAAAGTTTCAATGTCTTTTTTCTGGCAGACTCCATCTAGATTTGATTTCTCATGATATTTATTTTCAAATTCATCAGCATAAATGTATTTCAGATTCTCTTTCATCTTTCTAATATCTGTAACTGTGAGCCTTTTAAGCACCTTCACACATTATTCCCATCAATCTTAGGAGCTACTTTTAGCCTTCTACTACAACAAGCAGAATAATCTTTCCCTTGGATCAGCCTTCTATGTTACAATTTCTTAAATTTTATTAATTTTTACTCATATTTTTATTTTACTTGCAGATTATTTTCATTCGTAAACTTGGTGAATAGTTCCTTATGTTTTTCATTCTGTTTTTGTTCCATTGCACTTCTATCTAGGAACAAAATTAGCAGAATTTGGGGTCAGGAGTAGTGGGAGACACCTATCATCAGAGTGTACTGGGGAGAAGTTAGAGAAGCGAAGACTGAGACAGCATGAGTTCTACAGCATTAGCAAGTCTCCAGAGTTCCTGTGGGACTTCGATATTGAGTATCTTTACTATAATCCATTTAAATATTTCACGTCTTTTATAAAATTTCCTTAATTCCTGGTTTAATAGATTTAGTAACTTCTATATGTATGGCTCTGTCTTCCTTTATAAGCACTACCTTTAAGCATGTCCTGGATCCCAAAGCCACTTAAACTTTGTAGGCTTTGGCAGAGACATTGCTAGATTCTTAGTCACTCTATAAAGTATATTTGTGATTTATTCCTTGAGATTTCAAATTTGTATATAATGTGTTTTAATTGTTATGTACACGCACCATTACTCATTTGTATCCCCATCACTCTCACCTCATCTTCAAAAGAAAAAAAGCCTTTCTACATTCAACGATTTTTTTTTTTTGGTTATTCCTTGAGTTTAATTCGGGTTGCTTGCATGAATTCTTATGGGTAGTTATTAATTGAAGCATGCTCAACATACTAGAGGATGAAATAATCACTAAAAATAATTGTTCATCCTTCATCCGGCAATCATTACATTACAAAGGTTTGTGCAGGTCTTATGCAGATAACCACAGATGCTGTGATTTTACAAGTGCAAAAGCATGTAGGTCCAAAAGAAAGCTTTTTAGATCAATCCTCTGCAGGCTCTGGCTCTTTTTTTCCAATTCCCTCTTCTCTATGATCCCTGAGTCTTAGAAGAGATTGTCTATTGAGGGCTGATTGCCCAAAAGTTACTTCAGCACTTTGACCAGTTATGAGTCTCTGGGTTAACTATCACCCATTGCAAAAATAATCTTCTATAACAAAAACTAAGAGAAATCCTTATTTGTGGGTATGCACAGATTCTTAGAAGGCAGTTTGACCCTACATTCCTTTAATAACTCAGCAGCTATAGATTTCATACTATATCCTTTGACGACCTCAGCCACAGGCTTTAGACCAAATATTTGGTACTAATCATGAATACTCTATTGAGAATTAAGTTCCAAATGGACTCAGAAAGCGACAATCATACCATTATTACACCACAGGCATATATTACTCAATAGGTCAATACTGTTGCATGCAGGGTCTGAATCTCAGAGAAACCATTAATACATTTTCTTTTCCTTTAATCTTTATAATACTCTTTGGTACTTTGAAAACTAGCCAATAGGGAGGAAACTTTCAGTTGTGTCTTGATTTCTCTGTGTCTCATAATCAAAGTGTATATTGTCTTCAGCAATAAGATCTTCCCATATCAGCCTGATAGATAACCAAGTTCAATAGCAATAGCTTTATATTGCTTTGGAAACCTGTGAGACTTTCTGAATAGCAATTAGAGTGCTATCCCACTCTTAGCATTGAAAGTTTTGCTTAATAATTTGTGGCTATGGAAGAAGCATTATCTATTTATGCAGTGTATGTCTGGTCATATTCTTGACTTGTGTGGTTTGGTATGTTTTTAGGTTTCTGTTTGTTTGTTTGTTCATGTTTTGTTTTGTTTTGTATTTGGCCAGGAGCCATCTAAGGAATTCTAAGCCTAACAGGTGATTTTCTTGAGCTGGTTTCATCACAGAACTTCAGTGAATGAGCCCTTGAAGGCAAGAGTGCCTTTGCTGTCATTATTAAATTAATATAACAATCCCTGGGCATTAGCTACCCTATTGGACAGATTTTCTGCAGCTCAGCGAAAATGTGCTGTCTTAGAGTGATCCTATATAAGCAAATAGATGTTTTCTTAATTCCTGATGATGATTCTATAAGAATTTCTAAATTTATACCAATAATTATTGAGCTCTTTATAGTAAGGACTAAAATTAAGGCCCTCTGTGATATGAAAACTGCAATTAAAACTCTGCCAGTTCTTACCTGTCAGCAGTTAATTGCTCTGAGATAGAAAGCAGGCATTGATACAGATTTACAACTTAGGAATACATTCCTTAAGTGGTAAAACCATTAACTAAAGTGCCTAGGCCCAAAAGGAATTTATAAATATGTATAAGTGTATGTGTTTGAATGTGTGTATGAATGTATGCGTGGTTTTGCTTATTTGCTTGTGTAAAAGTTTTTCCTTTTGCTAGCATGACTCTCTTCCCCTAGTTCAATAAGAGTTCATTGCTGGCCAGCAAGGCTCTGGACAAAAGAGAAAGCAATCCTAGAAATTTATCCTTTACATAACTCAGGCTGTTTAACAATAGGGTGTTAATTCACCAGAGATCTGCATCTGGCCTAGAGTAACTTAGGTCTAAGACAGAGAATTATCAAGCACAGAGAATTATAAAATAAATGAGAGTTAAGTTTTCTAGCACTAATCAAGCACAGAGATTTGTAAAGTAAATAACGGAGTGATAAAGAGTTAAATTTTCTCAGTGCTTAATGAAGCACAGGAATAAAGGGTTAAGTTTTTAGCACTGAACAATAAGAGAGTTAAGTCCTCGTGCTTAATGAAGCACAGAACAAGAAGAAAGAGTTACATTTTTAGCACAGAATAGTAAGGTAAATTTAAGTAGTAAAATAAACCATAGAGACTTATAGAGGAAAGAAGCCCGCAATGTTCAGGCACAGAATAAAGAAGTGATTTTAAGAGTCATCAGCTTCAATATTCAAGCATAGTTATGAAAGACTCCAAACTCCCAAAGGGAGGCACTTACTCAAGCCTCGGGTCAGCCACGCACCCAAGAAGACACTGAGACCGGTACTTAAGATGTATTGGGAGTAAGATTTAATATAGCAACGACAAGAAAGCAAACAGAAAGCACATATACCAGATATCTGGGGTCGGACCTCATGCAGCCTGCAAGGTGCAGAGGAGATCCGGCCCCTAGCCCAAATTTTCACAAGCTTTTATAAGAGGAGGGCAAGGGGGGGAGCAGGGCAGGGAAAATACAGGTTTTACGTCACTAAGTGATTCAACCAAGGGTTTTTCCAAAGTGCTTTTGCAACCGCGTCCCACACTCTGGCCATGTACTTGATTCATTAGAACTGAGGTTTTTACTCACACCCTTATCTCAAAAATGTCCCTGGCACAGTCCTTAGTTGGGAGGGGTAGGACTGGGTTCGTTCCAGGAAACCCTTATCTCAGAAATGTCCCCGGAACAGTTTTCATTTGAGAGGGGGTCTGACTCTGGTGTGAGAGTTCAGAATGTACTCTGGGGTGAGAAGTTCTGGTGGTCAGTAATTTTCCTCTTTCAGTTAGAGTAAAAAGGCCTGCGATGATCAATATTTTTGCCTATGACTGTCCAACATCTGTGCCTACTTCAGCCCCTTCCCCTAAGGCCAGGAAGAACCACCCAGAAGTTTTTAACTGCAGCTTTAATTAATTTACAAATTTTTCATATGGCTTTTCACATGACCTTAATTTTGCTTAACTCTTTCCCTCTTCCTTATCCCTCTCTCTGTCCCTGTTCTGGCTTATACTTTTCCAATGTCCATATTCTTTCCCTCTACTTTCATATTCCAAGTTTCATGACCTTGCCTATCTTGCCCACTTCAAGAACTCTTTCTAATGTCATTTTTTAAAATTGTTGTTTCTGCCTTAGGAAATAAAAAACAGTGACAAACACTAAGTCCCTTTTTAATATTAGCATCTTACTCAGAAGTTTTGTTGTCCTACTTTTTCCACTATTTCTGTAACTCTACAAATTCTTTATTTGTTATGTTTTTCTGTTTTTCATCAATGGAAGATGAAATAGACAGTGTTAATTGCTTTTGTCTGAGCATTTTATAACTACAACAGGAAGAGGAACTGATACAGAAATTGGTACTAAGAAGTGAGGCTATTGCTGTGATAAATCTAACAAACCATGTTGTTCTTAGGCTTTTTTGAATGGTTTCAGAGCAGGAATATAGAAATGTTTAAATTTTTTAGTTAGTTGTGCTCGCAGCACAGTGGAAGCAGAGCTTAATGGGTCAGTCCAGTGGAAACTTAGAAGACAAGAATGCTGAGAGAAAGGGACGGTGAGGACACAACTCATGAGGTTTCATAAGGCAACAGTGGTTTCCTCAGAAAGTGGGATATAACCCTTCATGTGATATTTAGCCAGGAATCATGTTTCATTCTGTCTATGATCTGAAAATATAAGGCAAAGATAAATTAAAGATCATGGACTAATGTGTTTGGTAGAGGTAGAGAATATGGACAAGTTTAGAGGTTTATACTAGGCAAGTAGTACAACAACAAAGCATCCATAATTGTTAAAGACCTTGTCAATATTACAGGGAAACAGCTCTCAGAGACAATAGCATAGTTGCCTTTAGGGCAAGACATTACTCATCAGGGAATGCAGCTGAGTTCCTAGTCCTCAAAGGCAATTGCCTGAGATAGTGTTTCCCCAGGGCCTACACACAGGAAATGATGCAAGTCTGGTCCAAGGGGGACAGGCTCCAGCAATATACCATCAGAACTCCTGGAAGATGCCATATGGATCGTGTTCCCAGTTTTATAGATATGAAAAATGCAAGATTGAGGGGTGTCATTGTGTAAACAATTTCAGAGAGCAGCTGATACCAGGCAATCAGTATGTGGCAAGGTCAGAATCTCTGCCGGAATCTTACAGGTGATGCTAACAAAATGAAATTTGGTTGAAATAGAAACTTTAGGATGTTGGAGATGTAACTTTTAATTCTGTAAGTACTCATAGTTAAGATATTTTAAACATATAAACTATTAAAATAGTTAAAGACTATGGTAAGTTAAAGTTGAGCTGAATCATTTTCATTATATCATGACCATAGGCCAACCAAAATAAGAGGTGGAAGGTTGTGAAATGAAGGTGATGTTTTGATGTATCAATTTGACATTGGACAGAATCTATGGAAGACATTGGACAGAACCTGGAAGACAGTACAGGCTTATCTACACTGCATTAAGAGAGGTGGGAAGACTCTCTTACTGTGGTTTATCCCCTTCCCTGGCTGAGATGTTGGCCTGACTAAATAAATTAAGCTGAGCAGCAGCATGGATTCATCACTCTCTGCTTCCTGATTGTGGGCACATTGATACGTATTTTTCAATTTCCTACCGCCTTGATTTCCACCATGATGAACTGTACCATTGAACTGTGAGGCAATATTTTTCTTCTTTAAGTTGCTTTTGTCAAAGTATTTTTTATCACAATAGAATGAAAAGAAATTAAGAGTTGCGGGTTGTTAAGATAAATTTATTCCAGCGTTACCCAAACAAGAAGATAAGATCTTTGTTATTTTTATTATCTCATTTTCTAAGTAAATATGTCAAAAGTATTTGAATTATACAAGAATATCCGAGCTACTGAAGTTGCAAATTATATATGACAAAAGAAGAAACTTGGCAATTGATTTTTCATGGTTGAAAGGGTAAAGTCTTTATGGAGACAAACCAACAATTAATGCCTTTTCAGTCATACATATATTTCTTTACTTTTTGTGTATGTCATTCAGACTTGCTCAAGGTTCCATTTATTTGCTTTGCTTAAAAAAATCTTCATGTAAATTTAAAACTGAATATTCTTTAGCTTTCATCATTTCAAAGCCAAGTGAAAATGCCTGCTGCTTTTAAGAAATATCTAAAATGAATCATAACTGACTTTGAGAAAATATTTTCCATATATGAAAAATTAGCCTGAGCTGAAAATTCAGAAAATATCTGAAGATGTGTTTACTCCTATATGTAAAGTGCAGATTTATTACGTATCAGAACTAATGGTCAGAGTTAAACTTCCTGGTACAGTTAATTAAATCTTGTTAATATACTCACATATTATAGACCTAAAAGAAAGGAATCTGATTTATTTGCTCCATGAATATAAGCCTAACTTCTTTGACAATACTAATGTTTACTATTCCATATGTATTAAGTTGAGAGGGATAATATAACAAAATACCCAGACTAAGAGATGTGAAGAGTTGAAGACAAGGATCAAAGTGTAAACAGATTTCATTTCCCTAGCAGCCTTTCTACTCTACTGTAGCTTCTTTCTGCCCATATCCACTGTACAAACAACCTCAGTATTTTGTCTGTCTCACCAGAATGGCAGCCATGTTAGCATGACCTTTTATGACCTGGTTTTACTTTGATTCTTTGAAGATTGCTTATTTAAATTGGTACACTGAAAATTAGTGTTTTAACACATGAATTCTGTAAAGATAAAGTTCAGCTGGTAGCATAGCATAAGCTCATTTACCATGTATCTAACCACATAATATAAGACAGGGACTATTCCTTTCCAGAGGCTATTCTAAAGAAAGAAAAAATAATAAACTATATAAATCATATGTGGACAATCCTGAAATCATATACATACAAGTAACATTATGCAGACTAAGCAAGTTGTATTTATATATTTTAGAGAGGGGGGGAGAGGGAGGGAGAGAGAGAGAGAGAGAGGGAGGGAGGGGGAGAGGGAGAGAGAGGGAGGGAGGGAGGGGGAGAGGGAGAGAGAGAGAGAGAGAGAGAGAGAGAGAGAGAGAGAGAGAGAGAGAGAGAGAGAGAGTCCACTAATTTTAGCGCAAAGGGGTCATGGAGGGCTGGAGAGAGAAATGAGAAAGAGAAATATATTTCACTATATTTAAATTTCAAAAAATTAAAAAAATATTTAACATAAAATTTAAAACTAAAACCAAAAATGTTTACAGTTTGCTGCGATAAAAGCATGGTAAATTTTCTAACAGGGAAAGGATTTGATAGTATGTAACTGTAGGAAATTATATTAGTAAAACACTGATAAAAGGTATTTCTAAAGAGGCATTTTTAAAAAATAAAATCCTTTAAGATTCTTGAATAGAAAAACACTTGTAAATTGAAAACACAAAAAAATTCTAGCCATGAATATTTTAAATTCAAATCTTTGGATTAGAAATAAATGTAGCTTTTATTTTATTTTATTATCTCTTTGTTTGCTCCTTTGTGGGTTCTTCATGGGTTCTTCTGACTGTCTCATAACCACCTCTTTTCTGGATCAACTCAGCTTCTCCAGCCTCAACTGTCACCAACCGTCTTCTCTTCTCACTCTGCTTTCTCATCTTATTCTTTCATCCACTGGAACCTAAATTATACTACCTATAAATTCTACTCCCATCTCTCAGCCTCTTTGGGTTTTTTATATCCTCTATTTCCAAAATTTCAGGGGAAAACTGACACAGAAGAGCATAGGGTCCTTTAATGGTCCAGGCACACAAAATATTTTATGCTACAAATAAACTTGACAGTATGTTTTAGAGACTGATTCAAAATAAGGTCAGATAAGTGAATAAGGTTCTTCCATGTAACGCCTGATAGGCTTTGACAAAGATTACAGATTTTTCTCAAAGTGATGAGAAGCTATTGGGAGGTTTGATCTGGGCACATCATGTGGGAGGTTTGATCTGAGCACATCATGACCTGACTTTCATGGCCTAGAGTTCCATGGTGGAGCAGCAACAGGGGTCAGAATATAGGCAGGTTAAATATAGGTTGTATAGGCTGTTTGGTGACAAAATCAAAAGCTGCTGATTTAGATTTGAATGTCAGCATGGGAAATGGTGAGATAAAATAGGTTGCGAATATTAATTTGAAGGTAAAGGTGTCAGGATTTTTTACATATTGAGAGGTGAAACTTTTTAAGGTTTTGTTCTAAGAAATTACATAATAGAAATGTTCCCATTCCTGACATAATGTAGACTAAGTAGTTAGGGGGGTAATTTGGATTTTAAAACAAATGTTATAAATGTGTTGAATTTAAGATCCCCATTAGATGCTGAGCAGAAGGAAGACATATAGATTTTCATCAATAGTTCTCTATAAAGAAGGGCCAGACTATAAGTTTGAATATTATCCAAGTGTTGTTACGTTTCCCATGAAGACATCAAGAAATATCTATTCGCTGCAAGACACCAAAGAAAGGATTTCATCTAAGACTGCCCTAGTAAACCAATGAGTTTGTTGAGTGTATTAACAGGAGCATGAGTTTCAGATTATTGGTGGAAGCATAGCCTGGGTGACTCAAAGTTATCAAAAAGTATCCCACCCCAAAGTGAGTAGCAACATCCAAAAGCTGTACCACAAAAGATGCTACAATCCTGTCAATGTTGTGGCCATCAACCACTAACTAAGAAAATGTTGTACAGGCTTGAATATAGTCCTATCTTAGGGAGGCATGTTCTCAATTGAGGTTTTTCTCTTTTCTGGTGATTGTAGCCTGTTTCAAGATGAAATAAAAGAAGCCAAGCCCATTGGCCATGGGTGCCACAGTAGTTTACTTTTATGCAAGCTGATGATCATTCCATTACCAGAAATAATGGTAGTTCATCAAATATAGATGATATTCAAAGTCTTGCTAAGGTTTCACAGGATAAAAATATAGATGGAATACAAGCTCTCTGAAGACTTCACACAAGGACATAATGAGAAGAATAATTTTCAGCAATGTTGTTTTAAGTGTCCAATTAATATAGTGACAGGAAGAAGCAAATGCAAGAATACTGAAGTCAATGGTAATATGTGTGATACCAAGATTTTCAGCAGCCTATACTCCCAAAGAAGTTAACAAAAAATCCAATATTTAATTTAAAATATAAAAAGGTATATTAAATATAGATATAGCAGTGTTAATATCATGTAACTTGTGAATAGCCCAGTCCTTGGAAACAAAATATGTATTTGTGACTATAATAAGGAATTGATTTTAGGATTAAAGGAGAAAGAATTATCATTTCAATGTATTTTGTAGAATATTTATCATGCTTCTTTTTAACACAGCCAGACATAATTCCATAGGAAATCATCAAAAACAAAGTATTAAAATATGGAGGTCTCCAGAGTTTTTAAGGGAAATGTTTCTTGTTGCCTGTCTTAGCACTGAATGTGCATGACTTCAGTTTCTCAATAAAAGCATATTGATGTTGTTGTCATCTCTCCTCTTTCCACAGGTGGGGAAGTCCCATACACAACTCTGGCAACCCGAATGATGATGGGGGCTTGGTGGTTATTTGCTCTGATTGTCATCTCATCTTATACAGCCAACCTTGCCGCTTTCCTCACTATCACCCGCATTGAGAGCTCCATCCAGTAAGTAGGCATAGTTCCAGGTGTCACCAAACCTGACAAATGCTGGGCATGCCACAAGGAAAGCCCTTCTGCACATAAAGGTGCACTACCTTATAATAAATTGTCACTCTCTTTTTGACAAAAAGCTTAATTCTATGATTCTTCAGAATATCAATCCTAAATAATTCATTTTATAAAATGTTGATTATAACTTAAATATTGGTTTCTGTATTTTCCTGGAATAATAACAGATCATCAAAAATTTAACCTTAATAGAGGATAGCTATGTCAGGGCTCGAGAAATTATTCAAAACCATCCTCAACTTCATTTCACAGAGATCTCATATCCTCTATTGACTCTAACATCATTGCACATGCATGGTAACAGACATACATGGATGCAGAAGCATAAAATAAAAATAAGTAAATCTTTAAAACATATACTATGTTGGAGAAGAATTATGAAAAAAACAAAGTATAAATAATTTTAGGAAATAAAAATGCCCTTTTTAAAATAAGTTTGTGCAATCACAGTTGATGATTAAATGACTAAATTTATTCTGTGGGTGAGGGAGTAAGGAGAGAAGAGGAAAATGGAAGGTAAGAAGAGAGAGGGGGAAAGATGATAGCAGGTAACAGAACTTCCATCCTAGTGTCCACATTCTATTTCTTGTCTGCATTAATACCCACATGGCCAACATTGCTGCTCTTTCTCTAGCATCAGTAACAGTGATAGGAAATGGTTTTTAACCATAATGCACTCACTTACAGAAGTCTGTGCTGCAGATCATAAGTGCTTTTCCCATGAGACCTGTAAACCTGAGGCATATTTTGCCTTCATAGTTTCAAACTACAGCAGCTGCAGCATCATACAGTTTCTGCCTAAGTGGGCATAGTGTTCTACACAGTGTATTAAGAAACATTCCCCTGAAGTTGTCTTATTTAACCCCAAACAAAATGGTCTTAATTAAAGGTCAGCATTCATGGCTCAAAAGTGGCCAATTCAAAATGAGTACAACTAGAACTGTAGAAAAAATTCCTGGAGTCAACTTTTCCTTAAAGAAACACACAAAACCTCTTGCCTCAAAGAAATATGTAAATGAACTCTGTTAGTGACCAGAAAGCCATTATAACATAATGCCAAATGAAGAGTTAATTATTTTTAAAGAAGTACGTTGTTTTTCTTCAATCTACAATCTGAAATTGGAGCCCCTAGAAGTTAACTAGCAATACTCACAGGCATTCAATTCCTTTATCCATTTATGAAAATGATACTTCTAATTTCTCTCATCAAGCTATGCTCCTTGAATTGTTTTATAATTGTTGCTTTAGTACAGAGCCTTCATAGTCTCCAAATGTATACCATTTACACCCAGCTCTATGGGTAATACAAATTATAAATGATGCTGAGTAAAATGTGGGAGATTGAATAATAATGAAAACTATTGTAATAGCCTAGGAAGAAAATTGATGAAATTAGTAACATCATAAAAATAATAACCATCATTTAATGATTAGTTATCAGATCCCAGGATCTGTGCTATTATATGCACATTTGGTCATTTAAGGCTCATCACCATCTTCTAAACTCTATACTCTCCATGACACATTTTACAAATAGAAAAACTGAAGAGTAAGTTTCACCTTCTGGAAGTGTCAGGGTAAAAAGCAGACCTTCAGGGTGCTCGGCCCCTGAGCCTCTTTTCCAGGGTATTTTAACCATTCTCATTTCCCTCACTCATACTTTCATGTGTCACCTGTGTTTAGAGAAGGAAATGTCAGTATTAAGGATGAAGATTTATCAGTTACTAAGAATTCAGGCCAAAGGATTTACTTTATAGAATGTTGTACAAACCTCAATTGGTCTGAAGCAGGATCAATAACTTTTGTGTTTAACCAGACTTATTAGCATACACATCAGCATTAGTTATCTGCATCTATGATTACTCGATGCAATTCTGAGCAAGACATTTTGGTATATCCAATCAAAGAAAAATTGAACCTGTTAAAACACAAATTGTGACAGCCTGATATGGATATGCATCATGTATTAATTCCTATAGTTGGATTAGCTAAGACATCTAATACTGCCCATAATGTTTATTAAATATCCCAAAAGGGTTCATTTTGTCAGTCATTTTGTGACTTTGGACAAGCATCTCCTTCTTCCACCTTTCCACTGACCTTCTACCACTGACTCTGTCTTTGCTTCCATGGATTTGACTTTGTACTACAGTAACTGTGCTTCTGTGTTTGGCTCATTTCACTTTTCTTAATGACTTCTAGGCTGACCAACGTGGTAGCAAATAGGAAGTGGAAAAATTGCTTTTCAGGGCAAATTGGAGTCTTATCATTATTAAAATACTTTTAAACATCATTTCTCCCTTGCCTTCTCACCTCCTAATCCTCTCATCTTCTCAGGTACTCCTTTGCTTGTGTGTGTGTGTGTGTGTGTATGCATGTGCATGTGTGTTCATAAATAATGTTATGTGTAGGTATGATTTGGTATTGGATAACCAACTTGTGTGTTCATTGCTAGAGAAGACTTTCTTCTTCTCTCAGAATTTTCAGGCCTGTACCCACCTTGTCCATGTTAGCATGTCTATTGTCATCCTTGTTCAAGCTTGTTTAGCCATGTTGCTGGTATTCCATGAGTACACACCTTTAAAAATATACTCTTATAATAAAGCTCAACTAAAGTGGCACATTTAAATATGTTAAACTTTTGTTTACATTTAATCTTTATATATTTTAAGTAAATGAACATAAATGAATGGTCTTATACTATGTATAATAGTAATTCATAGTAGTAAAATTATTAAGTCTGACACTTATTGAAGACTTACTATGATTCATGTATTAAGTATTTGCAGTTATTATCTCATTTATCCCTCAAAGTACCTATCACAGGGTATTACCATTATTTCCATTTTGTAAATGAAGAAACTGAAGGTTAGAAGATAAATGCTCAGGATTAGTACTAAAGTTGGTTGTCTAACCTTTCTCAACCCATTACCAATCCACAGTCTTGACACTGCAGTTAGTTCCTTATCTAGTTCTGCTTCTCTAGTTTTCTTGACCTACTGTTTTGCTGAGGATGCTGTGATCATGGTCCATGTGTACATCTTTGCATTCAATTGCTCTCAAGTTCCTGCACCAGTTCCTTTTTAGACTACTATAATGGTGGAGGTAGACACCACTTCCAAATCTGTATTCCCTGAAGGTTTCTTCAAAAGTAAAATTTAGTAGGGGAAAATGTAATTTTGCATGATGTTTCCCTCAAGTGCAGTACTACACTCCAAAGTAACTGAGCATCCATTTCCTTTAAATTATTCCTTTCTACTGCCAACAGCTGTTATGAAAACTCTTCAGTGGGTGTAATAAATTTCTACTTCTTCCTAATGCTATCACCAGAGTAATTTGGGAAAGAATCAAAATCAAATAAGTTAGAGCAGTCTAATTCTCTCCCCAAAGTTATAGGGAACTTCAGACTTCATGTCTTACCTTTGTTGGTAAACACAGATGCCTATAACACCGCTTCCGTACAAAGTTCCATCTGTAAGTAATCAGTTTCCTGAGAAGTTCCCACTCTCATTTTCTCCAAGAAAATATACTTTCCACAGCCTCACATGGTGCCATCTTAGGCACTGGTATTCATAAAATTAGCTACTCACTGAATTAAACAGTGAATGTTAGCACTTCTCATTCAGCCCAAATTTGCTATGCCATTGTCCAACATAGACTATGTATGTCTTTATTCTCTCAAGCCAGAGGCTCTTCTCCAGACAGGAATGGGAAGAGAGTAATAGAGTAATGCCACTGACAGACAAAATACAGGTTTTTTTTTTTTTTTTTTTTTTTTTTTTTTTTTTTTTTTGGTTTTTCGAGACAGGGTTTCTCTGTATAGCCCTGGCTGGCCTGGAACTCACTTTGTAGACCAGGCTGGCCTCAAACTCAGAAATCCGCCTGCCTCTGCCTCCTGAGTGCTGGGATTAAAGGCATGCACCACCACACCCGGCTAATACAGGTCTTTTTGAACAGATATTAACTACAATCTAAAATGTGGGAAATGGATTTTTCTTGTAAAAAAAATTACATAAGTTTAGCTGTCCTATCCCTTCAATGACAGGACATGGTAGATTGATGGATAAGATGACTAATTCAGATTCCAAGGGGAAAATATTAATGACCTTCTTCCTTTTAATTGTGGTTGTTGATTGTTTATTTACTTAAAATATGCAATGTAGGGTTGAAGCTGTGGATGGCTTAAGAGTATGTGTTGCTCTTACAGAGGAACCAGGTTCAATTCCCAGCATCACATGCTGGTTCACAATTACCTACAGCTCCAGTTCTGGTGGATCTGATACTCTTTTCTGATACCCATGGCTACCAGACACACATATACTATATATATATATATATATATATATACACAAAGACAAGTCATTAACATTTATAAAAAATTTGAGAGTAGAAAGCTTGATTTTTCCATTGGTAGCCAGACAAAAATGGCAATGGTGAAAGGTAAGGACTGAGACTGTAGCTCAGTAGATCACCTAGTCAACCTGACCCAGATCTTGGGTTCAGTTGCCAGTAACAGACAGAGACACACTCTACAGGGTTATACCACCATCATGTTTGCCTTTACTTTATTGCAGTTTTCCAAAAGCTATTTGTCATTTAACATCAAAATAAGCAGAGCTACAGGAAGTCATAATTGTTCACCTCTACTCTTTTGTAATTGTTCAGTATGACTAATCTTTTTGACCACACTTGAATAATTTTATTCTTATAATTTCACATACAGCACAATAACCTTCTGAATACTTGATGTTTAACCAAACATAATATTGGGTTATTGATTCCCTTGAATCAAATTAATTGAGATAATAGTTCTTCCCAGGACATATAAAAACAACTTTTTTTTAATTAGGTAATTTCCTGAATTACATTTCCAATGCTATCCAAAAAGTCCCCAATACACACCCCCCAGTCCCCCACCCACCTACCCCCACCCCTTGGCCCTGGCATTCCCCTGTACTGGGGCATATAAAGTTGGCAAGTCCAATGGGCCTCTCTTTCCAGTGATGGCCTACTAGGCCATCTTTTGATACAAATGCAGCTAGAGACAAGAGCTCAGGGTTACTGGATAGTTCATAATAATGATCCACCTATGGGGTTGCAGTTCCCTTTAGCTCCTTGGGTACTTTCTCTAGCTCCTCCATTGGGGGCCCTGTGATCCATCCAATAGCTGACTGTGAGCATCCACTTCTGTGTTTGCTAGGCCCTGGCATTGTCTCACAAGAGACAGCTATATCTGGGTCCTTTCATCAAAATCTTGCTAGTGTAAGCAATGGTGTCAGCGTTTGGAAGCTGATTATGGGATGGATCCCTGGATATGGCAGTCTTTAGATGGTCCATCCTTTCTTCACAGCTCCAAACTTTATCTCTGTAACTCTTTCCATGGGTGTTTTGTTCCCAATTCCAAGAAGGGGCACAGTGTCCACTCTTTGGTCTTCGTTCTTCTTGAGTTTCATGCGTTTAACAAATTGTATCTTATATCTTGGGTATCCTAAGTTTTTGGGCTAATATCCACTTATCAGTGAGTACATATTGTGTGAGTTTCTTTGTGAATATGTTACCTCACTCAGAATGATGCCCTCCAGATCCATCCATTTGCCTAGGAATTTCATAAATTCATTCCTTTTAATAGCTGAGTAGTACTCCATTGTGTAAATGTACCACATTTTTTGTATCCATTCCTCTGTTGAGGGGCATCTGGGTTCTTTCCAACTTCTGGCTATTATAAATAAGGCTGCTATGAACATAGTGGAGCATGTGTCCTTCTTACCAGTTGGAACATCTTCTGGATATATGCCCAGGAGAGGTATTGCTGGATCCTCTGGTAGTATTATGTCCAATTTTCTGAGGAACCGCCAAACTGATTTCCAGAGTGGTTGTACCAGCTTGCAATCCCACCAACAATGAAGGAGTGTTCCTCTTTCTCCACATCCTTGCCAGCATCTGCTGTCACCTGAATTTTTGATCTTAGCCATTCTGACTGGTGTGAGGTGGAATCTCAGGGTTGTTTTGATTTGCATTTTCCTGATGACTAAGGATATTAAACATTTTTTCAGGTGCTTCTCTGCCATTCGGTATTCCTCAGGTGAGAATTCTTTGTTCAGTTCTGAGCCCCATTTTTTAACGGGGTTATTTGATTTTCTGGAGTCCACCTTCTTGAGTTCCTTATATATATTGGATATTAGTCCCCTATCTGATTTAGGATAGGTAAAGATCCTTTCCCAATCTGTTGGTGGTCTTTTTGTCTTATTGACGGTGTCTTTTGCCTTGCAGAAGCTTTGCAACTTTATGAGGTCCCATTTATCAATTCTCGATCTTACAGCGCAAGCCTTTGCTGTTCTATTCAGGAATTTTTCCCCTGTACCCATATCTTCGAGGCTTTTCCCTACTTTCTCCTCTATAAGTTTCAGTGTCTCTGGTTTAATGTGGAGTTCCTTAATCCACTTAGATTTGACCTTGGTACAAGAAGATAGGAATGGATCAATTCGCATTCTTCTACATGATAACTGCCAGTTGTGCCAGCACCATTTGTTGAAAATGCTGTCTTTTTTCCACTGGATGGTTTTTGCTCCCTTGTCAAAGATCAAGTGACCATAGGTATGTGGGTTGATCTCAGGGTCTTCAATTCTGTTCCATTGGTCTACTTGTCTGTCGTTATACCAGTACCATGCAGTTTTTATCACAATTGCTCTGTAGTGCAGCTTTAGGTCAGGCATAGTGATTCCTCCAGAGGTTCTTTTATCCTTGAGAAGAGTTTTTGCTATCCTAGGTTTTTTGTTATTCCAGATGAATTTGCAGATTGCCCTTTCCAATTCGTTGAAGAATTGAGTTGGAATTTTGATGGGGATTGCATTGAATCTGTAGATTGCTTTTGGCAAGATAGCCATTTTTACAATGTTGATCCTGCCAATCCATGAGCATGGGAGGTTTTTCCATCTTCTGAGATCTTCTTTAATTTCTTTCTTCAGGGACTTGAAGTTCTTGTCATACAGATCTTTTACTTCCTTAGTTAGAGTCATGCCAAGGTATTTTATATTATTTGTGACTATTGAGAAGGGTGTTGTTTCCCTAATTTCCTTCTCTGCTTGTAAAAACAATTTAAAAGAAGTGATCTGATCATGTCAATGATAAACATGTTTACACCCTCATTAGTACGAATTTATAAATGGAAATTTTTATGTTATAATGGTCTGCATGATGTTTACATGTATACAATTGTCCTGCTACCAATCAAAATGGACCACTGCTCCATCAACACAAAGGTTTTCCCCATCCTACTCCTTTATTTGCCCAGTCACATCCTCCTTTCACCTGCTCACATCCAAGGAAACCTGTGATGTGTTTGCTGATATGTATTGTTTCAGTCACAAGTGCCACTGCCAATCATGTGGCCCAGTTTTCAAGGAAATGTCACTGGGCCTTGTCACTTGATCCTCTAATCCCCTCCAAAGCCAAAAGGTGAGGGGGGAGGCACCATTTCAGCCAAGTCACTGCAATTTAAGCATAAATAGACATTAAAGGAATGACTCATTTGGTGGGTTCACTTTAGTGCTTGACTAACCAGCATCAAATGAAGCTGCTGACAGTGACTGGCAATATCTCTGAGTCAGGTTGTTAGACAAGTACTTCTTAGTAACTCATCATTATCTTCCCTCGTCATAATCAATATCTCAGAGAACACTTCTATGTAGATTTCCCTATATCCACAAATAGATTTAGTGTCTTTCTGTTTCAAACCACTTACACCTGTCTACCAACATCACGCTATGAACTCTGTCTGGCCTTGTACTGGCATGTAGCTCTATTGTTTTATCTTTTTAATTAAAATGCATTTCCTCAAGGGCTGCTTTTAATCACTGTTGTATCAACCTGAGAACGACCTTATGTAGTACCTCATTAAATACTGAGTGGGTAGTAGTTACAAATAATATTCAGCCAATAAATAACCCGAAAAGGATTTCGTGAATTTAGCTTGAGACTGTGGAAGTCTACAGTGTACTTATCAACCACATAAACCACAAAAGAAATATTAAACTCATTCCTTTATGCTGTTATTTCACATAAGAGAAAAACCCTCAAATGATACACTCTCTTGCTTTACACAGTATCTCACCTACTCTCTCTTCAATTGTTCTGTAGAAGCCTAGTTCAGAGCTCTCAGTAGGGAATTGCACACTTTATTAGGAACAGCCACTGTCAGGATGGTTGAGGGAAGCTGGGCTTGATTCATTCTGCTTCTATGTTTCATCTCAGTGCAGAATTGTGGAGGCTTAACTCCAGAACTCGTGGGCACTGCAGACACAGGAAGGCATTCATCTTCCAACTCTGTATTGTTCAGAGTTGAGATGGCTTAGTTATCTTGGCATGTAAGTACTACAGTGATGGATGTTTATGTGCATGGAGCTGGATGCCATAGACAGAATTTTATCTTCTAAAATGGAAGCAAAACCTGTGGACCTATGCATTGGTCTTTCAAATGCATCCTTCACTGGGTACTTAATTAAAAACTGTCTCCCACTTTATTTGTCACTCCCAGGAGACTCAATGAGCCCATGCAGGCTCTAATATGATAAATCTCTCTCTCTCTCTCTCTCTCTCTCTCTCTCTCTCTCTCTCTCTCTCTCTCTCTCTCTCTCTCTCTCTCTCTCTCTTCCCCTCTTTCCCTCTCTCTCCCTCTCTCCCTCTCCCCCTTCCTCTCTCTCTATGCCTCTTTCTCTCTCTCTCCCTTCCTCTCTCATACTTACTCTTCTCCACCTCCATGTTCTGTGCCTTCTCTCAGCTTTATCTCTCCCCACTAGAAAATTGTTAAATATTCAAGATATGAATTCCTATCTTTTTTTAATTTTCTTGCTAACTTTCTTTCCTGTGTAAAATCCAATGAAGTATCTCCCTCCCACAAGTTTACATATGTATTTAAAACACTGTGCTTGGTAGTTTACTAGAGCATCAACCTATAAATTAGATGGCATTTCAGTATGGGACATATGTTTGGGAAAAATAATATGGGAAGAACAATGATAGAAATCATCAAGATTAGTGGGAATATAACTCAGTGGTGGAGCACTGGCCTAGTATAGGTTCAATAACTCAAAGAAAAACATCAGAACCTAATGTAGCTGATAGAAGACTCTACTCTGAGACATAGCCTTGTAGAAATCAAGTCTTAACAACTAGAGTGGGCCATCTTGAGAAAGGAACTGTACCTGTTCCCAGGTTGGGAAGAACAACTACACTCCTGCACAAGTCTCCTTATTACTATACTTCCTGTATGTGCTATCCAATTGAAGTTTAGAGAATCAGTTCAGTCTATCCCCTCTTTTTTTGTTGTTGTTGTTTTGGTTTTGGTTTTTGGCTTTGCAAAGGAGAACAAGCTGGTTTAAAGTTTTAGATCTCCCTAGCTCAGGCACAGGTTGTGGGAGGATTTTTTTTTTAAATAGATCAGTCTAATTTATTTTTCTTTCCCTTTTTAACTAAAATAGCTTTATTGATTCCCTATCTCTGTATTGTGTTCCCAGACTATTTACTGTCTCTCTTCTAATTTTTATTGTTTTTCTAAAACTAATTACTAGACTATTTTTACTTATTTACTGCCCACTTCTGCATTTATTACATAGTATCTTAGTACACATCATCTATGTATGCTCCTTTACTTCTGAAAATTATTAAACTTGAAAAAATAATTTAAAAAAATTGACTATGAAGTGTATCTTCAGAGTAGGCCTATCAATATAGTATGGTCAATTCTGCCCTTAGTATTCTATTTTAATAACAGAACTGGAGTCAAAGCCTTGTTCCCTAGGGACATGGACTGATGGTTCATCTATTAACTTAGATGATCAATGAAATAGTGGAGAAAATATTTTGATCCTACCATATCCAAATTCTATCTGAATGTTATAAGTGCTTTTACTGAAATAAAACAAGTGCTTTTCATTTTTTTTAAATTTCAATCACCTTATCACATATATATGTCTCAATTTAGAAACACAAGAAACATAAAAATGCAGGCAGCACAATTCCTTGGAGAATCACTATTTCTACTACAAGGAAGATCACTGAGGATTAGTCATGAAATCCCAAAGAAATAAGCAAATGGTCATAAGAATTTCAAGAAAATTACTGAACACATGGATAAATATAGAATGCATCGAGTTAAACACTAGTAGCTAAAGTATGTAAAGAAGTCAAAATAGGCTATGAAATAAGAAATTAATAAAATACATAAATGCTGGAAAGTTCAAATTGAAATCTTGAAAATGGTGTCTGAATAAATCTGTAAACTGGTTTAAAGTTGTAGATCTACCTCAGCCATTCTCTATGGAGTGCCTCATCAGTTGACTAGGTCAAATGAAAATTAGAATATGAGGTCTTGGAGATGAGTTAAACTATTAAACATTCCAAAAGTGACAAAGATGAAACAGTAAATTATCAACTGAATATATAAGATCAATGAGACAGCATTAAATGACCAAATCTGCCAATAATGAGCATTAAAGAATAAGAAGAACATCAATCTAAAGGTACAGAAAATATACTTAATAAAACCTTAGAGGAACTTTAACTAAGGAGAGAAATAGCCATCTGGATATATGAAGTACTGGACCAAAATGAGTACAATCAGAAAATTACTTCCCAAAGAAAGAACATTGACATCTCTAAGAGAAAGACACCAATCTGACAAAGAGAAATCATCAGAAAACAACTTCTAAAAGACAATGACTTCCACGCCAGGCTATTATAATCAGCAAATCTATACATCATAATTAAAGCAGAAAGAAAACCTTTGTTATAAACATAAATTGAAGTCCTCAATCTTAAGCCAGTTCTACAGAATATACATGATATAATCAAACATACTCAAGATGTACATATCCAAGTAGGAAAAATCAAATACTACTTATTTGTGTGTGATTTAATATTACTCAAAGGACAGCCTAAAGACTCTACAAGAATACTCTTGAAAAGAATACATACATTGAACCATTACAACATACAAAATCAGTAGCTTTACTAGAGTAAAAATAAAGAAAAAACATAAGAAGAAGAAATCATAATATCTATAGCAAACAACAAAAACACTTAGAAAGAAATCTAACCAAGGATATGAGAAAGCTATACAGTAACATTTATATAACATAGAAGATGATGTTTAAAAGATACAAGAAGATGGAAAGATATTCTAAAATAATGAATCTTAAGGACAGGAAAACTAATCGTGGATATAATGCTAAAAGTGCCGTTATCCCAATAAAATTACCAAGGGTATCAATTACAGGAACAGATAAAACAAACTAGTGCACAAGTCATATAAAAGAACAAATAATCCAAATAGCCAATGAAAGAATAAGCAGAAAAATCAATGCTGAAAATGTTATAATAAAGCACAATTTTGGGCTTCAACTTACAGTGCAGTACTATAGTAACAAAAACCTCAGGACACTGACACAAAACAAACCTTTAAGTCAATAGAGTAGAAAAGAAGAGAACAATTCAGGATTAGATACAAACCGCTAGCTCCATGTGATTTTTTCAACAAATTCTTTGAGGAAATATTACCTACTCAACTAATAGTAATAGAAGGGTCAGGCATCGAAACATAGAGTGAACAATCTAATATTGACCCTTGCTAAAATAATTTCAAAATGTATCAAATACCTTATTATGAGTTAAATTCTGAAACAATTATCTATTATTGGAAACTCTTCAGGAGTCTTACTGAAAAGGATTCCAGGAGCTCAGGAAATAATGCTAAGAACTCACAAATAGGGTTGTATAAAATTTAAAAGTTTCTGCATGGCAAGTAATCATTATTCAAGTGAAGAGACAGACTAACAAATGGGAAACAATCTTTGTTATATGGACATCTGATAAAGTACCAATATCTGAGATATAAAAAGAACTCATAAAACCTAGTACCCCAACTAAACAATTTGACCAATGAATAAGCTAATGAAATGATTACATACTTCTCACAAGAAATAGAAATAATCAAAAAACATAACAAATTAAATATTCTTAGTCTTTGAGGAAATGCAAATTAAAATGACTTTCAGATCCTATCAAAGGACTTCCGTTTGAAGGTCTGTCATAAGGAAAATGAGTCACAGTAAATTCTGAGGACATATAGTCACTGCTTTGGTTGATATAAAGTAGTCTTTTCACTATGCACAGCACTATGGAATTTCCTCAAAAAAAAACTAAAAATACACTGTTCTGTTGTGGTGGTGCACACATTTAATCCCACACATGGGAGTCAGAGAAGGCAACGTTGTGAGTTTGATGCCAGCATGCTCTATAGAGCAAGCTCCAGAACAGACAAATAGAGAAGCCCTGTCTAAAGAAAACAAGATAGATGGATGGATAGATAGATAGATAGATAGATAGATAGATGATAGATAGATGATAGATAGATAGATAGATAGATAGATAGATAGATAGATAATAGATGATAGATATACAGATAGATAAAGATAGATAATAGATAGATTATAGGTGATAGAAATTAGATAGATGATAGATTAAATAGATGAATAGATAGATGATAGGAAAGAAGAGAAGAGAAAGGAAAAAAGAGAAGGACTACTAAAAATAAAAGTATCATGCTATAAGCTATAACAAAAGATTCTAGGACAACACATCGCACAGGTCTTTGAATATTTTTTTTAACAATTCAATTCATAAAGACAAGTTATGGAATCATCCAAGTAGTTATCTGTTGTAATGTGGGTAGGGGTGATATCAAAGTTCATGAAGCCTGAAACATAGCCCTATGTACAATGAATGTATGCCAATGGAAAAAATAAGAGGGAGAAAAGGAAAGAAAAGGAAAGGTCAAAGACTTTCATCAGTCACACCTCTGTCTTCTTTTTCTGCTTCTATTTTTAAACTCCCACCTTCTCTACTGGCCTCTCCATCTTGCCAGCAACCTTGGTGTGCTTGCTGTTAGACTCTATTGGTTTGATATTTTTAGTTTCTCCTTGTCCTGTGAGCTAAGCATACTCAATTCATTTTGATGGTTTTATCCTCCTCTCCTACGCACATACAACACTCCTAGTAGACTCCTCATTCTCAAGCACTGATGCTAAGGATGAGGTTGGAAAAGAGCCAGGTGTGGGAGAAAGGCAGGGGACAGGGAAGATGAGGAGCAGGGTCAGCAGCAGTAGGTTCTTTTCCAAGATGTCTGAGGTTTCCATGAGAAAATGCTGCCAGTACTTTAGATTTCCTGTTGAATTTAGTTTGGAGGCACATTGAAGTTTGGGCATTTGAACCTTGCATTTCTAGTACAGCTTCTCAGTAGCCAGATGGATCTGCTATGCCAACATTAGTTGATTGAAAACAAAGTATCACTTAGATGGAATACAATTTCTCTGAATCATTGTTGAAAATACAGATGAGTGTTTTGGAAAAATCCCCAGGCTAACTGCATTGAGAAGGACTACATATTTTGGCAGTAGAGAATTTTAAATTATCACTAGAGTCTTAGTTCTGTGAAGAGGCACCATCTCTGTTTTTGCTTAGATTCACAAACACCCTAACTTGTCATATTACTGTGAGATAATGTTTTATTTTATCTTTTTGTTGGCTACTAAATTAGTTTACAGTTATTTATTTAACTTCTTTCTCCGCAATCTCCACTGACACCCAGACTCATAAAGATTTTGACAATATAATTAATATTTTGAACACCTTTAAAAGATCTATGAAAAAATTACAAATTACTATTGATTGTTCATTTGAATTCTCACTGTATTTTATTGGTACCATTGTTTTATGTAGGATTAGTATGTATTATTGTACCATAGCTTGTTAATAGGCCATGTGCAAGGTGATGATCAATGGTTCAATGTCAGCCTTGAAGGGTATATTGAATAAAGTAGTTTTTCACAAGTCAGCATTGGTCTGGATACTAATTAACATTTCAGTGTTGATTTGAAATATGGAATGGGGAGTGAGCTTATTAAATATGCAGATTACTCTTCATTGAGTAGGGGTGATTATTGACTTGAACCGCACTTTAAGAATTTATGAGGCCCTTGACAAATTAAGCCAGGTGATTATAAGTAAGATGAAGTTTAATGAGGACAAATAAATGATAATTTACTTTGTGTGTGTGTGTCTCTGTGTATGTGTGTAATAGCTTAGATTTAGGGGATGCAGACAGTTTCAGAATAAGCCATCTTATAATCACAAATTTGAACTATGACATTGGTGTTTCTCAAGAAAATGAGACGTTTCCTGTAGTATAAAATTGTCCAACTCCTTCAAAGATTACAGTGGCCTCTTTAATACTTGAGAAAACAATGAGTAGCTAATAGCTTCAAAAAGTGATCAATAGATTCTGGGGATAAGAACTGAATGTCTTAGTCAGGGTTTCTATTCCTGCACAAACATCATGACCAAGAAGCAAGTTGGGAAGGAAAGGGTTTATTGGGCTTACACTTCCATACTGCTGTTCATCACCAAGGAAGTCAGGACTGGAACTCAAGCAGGTCAGGAAGCAGGAGCTGATGCAGAGGCCAGGGAGGTATGTTCTTTACTGACTTGCTTCCCTTGGCTTGCTCAGCCTACTCTCTTATACAACCAAGACTACCAGCCCAGAGATGGTCCCACCTACAAGGGGCCTTTCCTTCTTGATCACTAATTGAGAAAATGCCTTACAGTTGGATCTCATGGAGGCATTTCCTCAACTGAAGCTCCTTTCTCTGTGATAACTCCAGCTGTGTCAAGTTGACACAAAACTAGCCAGTATAATTGACCCCTTGTCAACTTGACACACAAAACACATCACTAGTAAGCCTCAACCCTTACATTCTTATTCATCCCCAAGGTCTAAATAACTTTTAATGTCCCACAGTCTTTACATATTCTTAAATTTTCAATCTCTTTAAAATATCCAACTTTTTTAAAATCCAAAGTCTTTACAATTAAAAGTCTCTTAACTGTGGGCTTCACTAAAAAAGTCTCTTCCTTCAAAAGGGAAAATATCAGGGCACAGTCACAATCAAAAGCAAAAATCAATCTCCAACCGTCCAATGCCTGGGATTCAACTCACGATCTTCTGGGCTCCTCCAAGGGCTTGAGTCACTTCTCCAGCCATGCCCTTTGTAGCACTCATGTCATCCTCTAGGCTCCAGATGCCTGTATTCCACTGCTGCTGCTGCTCTTGGTGGTCATCTCATGGTACTGGCATCTCCAAAACACTGCATGATCCCTTCGGTCCTGGGCCTTCAATTGCAACTGAGGCTGCACCTTCACCAATGGCCTTCCATGGCCTCTCACAGTGCCGAGCCTCAGCTGCTCTGTGTGACCCCTTCATGCCTTCAAAACCAGTACCACCTGGGTGACCCTTACACATTACCAAGTCCCGCTGCTGCAGGAGTACAACCTTGGCTATCTCTGGAACACAGCCTCTTTGTGCTTTCAGAAAACACTTCCCAGAAGATGTCACCTCAACGATGCTGGTCTCTTCTTAATCACCGCTAATTTCTTAGCTCCAGCTAACCAGCATCAATAGTCCCAGTAATGCAAAGGTTTTGCTTTAGTAGTTCTGGTATCTTGTTAATCACAGCTGATTCTTCAGCCCCAGCTAACCAGAACTACAGAATCTTCACAATCAAAACAGCAATGGCCCTGAAAAGAGTCTTTAATTTTCCCTCTGAAATTTCATAAGCCAGACCTCCATCTTCTGCACTGTTCTCAACATTATCTTCCAAGCTCCTACACAACATCTGACAGAACTCTTAACAACGAATGGATCTTCAAGCCCAAAGTTCCAAAGTCCTTCCACAGTCCTCCCCAGAACATGGTCAGGTTGTCTCATAAATACCCCACTATGCTGGTACCAATTTGTCTTAGTCGGGGTTTCTATTCCTGCACAATCATCATGACCAAGAAGCAAGTTGGGAAGGAAAGGGTTTATTGGGCTTACACTTCCATACTGTTGTTCATCACCAAGGAAGTCAGGACTGGAACTCAGGCAGGTCAGGAAGCAGGAGTTGATGCAGAGGCCAGGGAGGGATGTTCTTTACTGACTTGCTTCCCCTGGCTTGCTCAGCCTACTCTCTTATACAACCAAGACTACCAGCCCAGAGATGGTCCCACCCACAAGGGGCCTTTCCCCCTTGATCACTAATTGAGAAAATGCCTTACAGTTGGATCTCATGGAGGCATTTCCTCAACTGAAGCTCCTTTCTCTGTGTTAACTCAAGCTGTGTCAAGTTGACACAAAACTAGCCAGTACAACTGAAGGAAGATATTTTTAATCAACAAGAAAAAGACTTCAAGGATGAAAAAGGAACAAAGTATTTACTACCTAAAGAAATACCATGATGTGGGTAAGTGACTAAGGGCAGACTTACAGGCTTCTCTGAAACAGTTTGAGGGTATTCATGAGTCAGGATTTCCTAGTGTTCTGCTTCAGAAATCAAGTCAGTTTCTCTAACAGGTGTGTATGTACCACAAGACACTGATAATACAGTCACTCAGTGCCAGTGCTAGCTCCTCATTGAGCTCTCGTGTGACACTGGGAAATACTTTCTTAACATGGCTTGGAAATGATCCTCTTCTGGGAATGCATGGGAATTAATGAAGTACACATGAATTTTTAAGGATATACAAATTTAAAACTCCATTGATCTGCTTTTTTAAGGTGATGGGTTATGTGAAGATATCATTTTTAGCATAAAAATGACAATCAGCTACCTGTCAATGGTGACATTAATGAAAAGCTAGCCATACAGAAATAGGAAAATTTTATGTTCATTGTTATTAACTTATTTTATTTATTTACATCCCAAAGGTGCCTCCTTCATAGTCCCCCCTCCCAGAGTTATTGACAACCCTCCCCCTGCCTCTGAGAGGGTGGCCCCCACCCACTCACCCACCCCCTCCTCACCCCTACCAGCATCAAGCTTCCACCGGATTCTGGGAGCTCTGAGGGGTCCAGGTCAATGATATTGTTATTCTTTCTATAGAATTTCAATCTCCCCACTCTGAAACCCCCACAATGTGTGTCCTCTACCTTAATCTAATGGTTGTCAGTATCTGTATTTGTCTCAGTCAGTTGCTGATGGAGCCTCCTGGAGAATAGCCATGCTAGCTTCCTGCCTACAAACACCACATGGTCTCAGCAATAGTGTCAGGGTTTGGGTTGTACAAATGGGATGCATCCCAAATTGGGTTGGTCAATGGGTGACCTTTCTTTCAATCTCTGTTCCACTTTTGTCCCTGAATTTCCTTTAGTCAGGAACAACTCTGTTTAAAATCTTTGAAGATGGGTGGGTGGTCCCGTACCTCAACTGGGGGCAATGTGTATCTACTGGAGGTGGTCTCTTGAGGCTCCATCTCCTCCCTCTTGGTCATTTTAGCAAATGTCATCCGCACTGAGTCCTGGTAGCCTCTCACATCCCAGGTTTCTGTGACTTCCCAGAGGTTTCCCACCCCCAACCTCACTACTACATATTTAGATTCATTCTCCTCACCCTTTGGGCTTCTCTTCTGCCTCCCTGATCCTGCCCCCTTTCCTCCCTTCCCCTCCGCAATCCCATCCAGATTCCTTCCTCTGTCTGTCTCCCATGATTCCCTCGTTTCCCCCTTCTAAGTGGGCCTGAGTTATTCATGCTTGGGCTGTTTTTCTTGTTAAGCTTCCTATGGTCTGTGAATTATTCCATGGGTATTCTGAACTTCTTGGATAATATCCACTGATCAGTGAGTATATACCATGAATGTCTTTTGGGTCTAGATTATCTCATTCATGACAATTATGTTCTAGTTCTATCCATTTGCCTGGAAAATTCATGATGTCCTTGTCTTTAATAGATGGATAGTATTCCATTGTGTAAATGAACCACACTGTCTATATCTATCCTTCAGTTGAGGGACATCTGTGTTGCTTCCAGCTTCTGGTTATTAAAAATAAGACTGCTATGAACATAGTGGAACATATATCCTTGTGGTATGGTGGAGCATCTTTTGGGTATATTCCCAGGAGTGATATAGCTGGGTCTTCTGGTAGAACTATTTTCAGTTTATTGAGGAACCTCCAGATTGATTTCCAGAGTGGTTGTACCAGTTTGCAATCCCACCAGCAATTCTCCACACCTCACAGGTATGCACTGTCACCTGAGATTTTTGATCTTATCCATTATGATTGTTGTGTGGTGGAATCTCAGTGTTGTTTTTGATTTGCACTTCCCTAAGGAAATTGACTAAGAATGTTGAACATATCTTTAAGTGCTTCTCTTCCATTCAAGATTCTTCTGTTGAAAATTCTCTGTTTAGCTCTGTACTGTTGGGGCCAGCCTGTGGCTCTCATGTCTGGGTTCGAGCATAGGAGGCATCTTAAAGCTGAAAGAAAAGGAAAACTAGGCAGATGAGAGAGAGATGGAATCAACACAGGATTCTGATCAAGGCTCAAATGTTTAATAATAAAATCTGTGCTTATAAAGAGAGGGAAGCTCATCCCCAGTCAAGCCAAGTTTCTTGTGAAGTTGTCAGAACAGCCTTTTAGCAGAAACCAAATTCACAGTTTCATGATAACTCAGGAAAACCTTGGAGAACCGGTTTGGCCTCAGGCAGGAGGCAGGCAGTGTCACATCAAAGGAGAGGGGTGAGAAGCAGCACAACAGGTGGCTCTGCCTCAGTCTGAACCAGCCTACCTAGGCTGAAGAAGGGTACACTGTACCCTATTTTTAACTGGATTATTTGGGTTTTTCTGTAGTCTAACTTCTTGAGTTCTTTTTGCATTTTGAATATTAGCCCTCTATTGGATGTAGGGTTATGTAAATTGGAAAGGAAGAAGTCAAGGTATCATTATTTGTGGATGATATGATAGTATACATAAGCAATACCAAAAACTCTACCACAGAACTTCTACAGCTGGCAAACAACTTTAGTAAAGTGGCTGGATATAAAAATTAACTCAAATCAGTAGCCTTCCTTATACAAATGATAAATGGGTTGAGAAAGAAAATAGGGGAACAATACTCTTCACAATAGTCACAAATAATATAAAATATCTTAGTGTAACTCTAACCAAACAAGTGAAATATCCATATGACAAGAACTTCAAGTCTTGAAGAAAGAAATCAAAGAATACCTCAGAAGATGGAAAGATCTCCCATGCTCATGCATTGATAGGATTAACATAGTGAAAATGGCCATCCTACCAACACAAATCTAGAGATTCGATGCAATTTCCATCAAAATCCACAATTCTTCACAGACATAAAAAGATTAATTCTCAACTTCATATGGAAAAAAAAACCAGGATAGTGAAAACAATTACTAACAATAAAAGAATCTCTGGTAGAATCACCATTCCTGACCTCAAGCTGAACTACAGAGCAATAGTGATAAAAACCACATGATATTGGTAGTGAGACAGACATATTGGTAAATGGAATAGAATGGAAAGCCCAGAAGTAAACCTACACACCTATTGACAACTGATCTTTGACAAAGATGCCAAAACCATATACCGAGGGTGGGGGTGGGGGAAGCATCTTCAACAAATGGTCTAACTAGTGACCTGCTTGTAAAAGAATTTGAATTGATCTATATCTATCACTTGTACAAAGCTCAAGTCCAAGTTGATCAAGAACCTCCATAGAAAAACAGATACACTAAAGAGAAAGTGGAAAATATCCTCCAATGCTATGGCACAGGGGAAATCTTCCTGACCAGAACACCAATACCTCAGGCTCTAAGATCACTAATTGACAAATGGGACCTCACAAAACAAAAAGCTTCTGCAAGGCAAAGAACACTGTAAATAGGAGAAAACAGCAAACCATAGATTGTGAAAAGGTCCTAATGATCATTCTTCTGTGTTGAGATAAATATCTTTTATTTTTCATGATATATTATAAAGAAAATTGGAGAACCAAGGGATAAGTAACTTGAAAGAATCCCAGCCCTTATCTTAAGAGGTTTTACTTCTGACTGGTCTGGAATTCATGGTGTAGACTGAGCTGGACTTGAACTCACAGAAATGTCCCTGCCTCTGCCTTCCATGAGTCTTGAGATTGATGGCATATGTCACCACATCCAGCCCATTTTATTGTTATCCAATTTTTGTTTTTGCTTTTCTTTTTTTTAATTAGGTATTTATTTCATTTACATTTCTAATACTATGCCAAAAGTCCCCCACAGGCTCCCCCACCTACCCCCCAACCATCCACTTCCACTTCTTGGCCCTGGTATTCCCCTGTACTGAGGCATATAAGGTTTGCATGACCAATGGGCCTCTCTTTCCACTGATGGCCAACTAGGCCATCTTCTGATACATATGCAGCTAGAGACAAGAGCTCCGGGGGTACAGGATAGTACAAATTGTTGTTCCACCTATAGGGTTGCAGATTCCTTTAGCTCCTTGGGTACTTTCTCTAGCTCCTCCATTAGGGGCCCTGAGATCCATCCAAGCTGACTGTGAGCATCCACTTCTGTGTTTGCTAGGCCCCTGCATAGTCTGACAAGAGACAGCTATATCAGGGTCCTTTCAGCAAAATCTTGCTAGTGTATGCAATGGTGTCAGCATTTGGGAGCTGATTATGGGATGGATTCCCGGATATGGCAGTTTCTAGATGGTCCATCCTTTTGTCTCAGTTCCAAACTTTGTCTCTGTAACTCCTTCCATGGGTGTTTTGTTCCCATTTCTAAGAAGGGGCAAGTGTCCACACTTTGGTCTTCGTTCTTCTTGAGTTTCATGTGTTTTGTAAATTGTATCTTATGTCTTCGGTATTCTACATTTCTGGACTAATATCCACTTATCAGTGAGTACATATTGTGTGAGTTCCTTTGTGATTGGGTTACTTCACTCAGGATGATGCCTCCAGGTCCATCCATTTGCCTGGGAATTTCATAAATTCATTTTTTTAATAGCTGAGTAGTACTCCATTGTGTAAATGTACCACGTTTTCGGTATCCATTCCTCTGTTGAGGGGCATCTGGGTTCTATCCAGCTTCTGGCTATTATAAATAAGGCGGCTATGAATATAGTGGAGCATGTGTCCTTTTTTTAAAATATTTTTATTAGGTATTTTCCTCATTTACATTTCCAATGCTATCCCAAAAGTCCCCCATACCATCTCCCCGACTCCCCTACCCACCCACTCCCACTTTTTGGCCCTGGCATTCCCCTGTAGGAACATCTTCTGGATATATGCCCAGGAGAAGTATTGCGGGATCCTCTAGTAGTATTATGTCCAATATTCTGAAGAACCTCCAGACTGATTTCCAGAGTAGTTGGACAAGCTTGCCATCCCACCAACAATGGAGGAGTGTTCCTCTTCCTCCACATCCTCGCCAGCATCTGCTGTCACCTGAATTTTTCATCTTAGCCATTCTGACTGGTGTGAGGTAGAACCTCAGGGTTGTTTGAATTTGCATTTCCCTGGTGATTAAGGATGCTGAACATTTTTTCAGGTGCTTCTCAGCCATTCGGTATTCCTCAGGTGAGATTCTTTGTTTAGCTCTGAGCCCGATATTTAATGGGGTTATTTGATTTTCTGGAGTCCACCTTCTTGAGTTCTTTATATATATTGGATATTAGTCTCCTATCCGATTTAGGATAGGTAAAGATCCTTTCCCAATCTGTTGGTGGCCTTTTTGTCTTATTGACCTTGTCTTTTGCCTTGCAGAAGTTTGTAATTTTATGAGGTCCCATTTGTCAATTCTTGATCTTACAACACAAACCATTGCTGTTCTATTCAGGAATTTTTCCCCTGTACCCATATCTTTGAGGCTTTTCCATACTTTCTCCTCTATAAGTTTCAGTGTCTCTGGTTTTATGTGAAGTTCCTTAATCCACTTAGATTTGACCTTAGTACAAGGAGATAGGAATGGAACAATTTGCATTCTTCTACATGATATTTGTCAATTGTCCCAGCATCATTTGTTGAAAATGCTGTCTTTTTTCCACTGGATGGTTTTAGCTGCCGTGTCAAAGATCAAGTGACCATAGATGTGTGGGTTCATTTCTGGGTCTTCAATTCTATTCCATTGCTCTACTTGTCTGTCGATATACCAGTACCAATCAGTTTTTATCACAATTGCTCTGTAGTACAGCTTTAGGTCAGGCATGGTGATTCCAATGGAGGTTTTTTTATCCTTGAGCAGAGTTTTTGCTATCCTAGATTTTTTTGTTATTCCAGATGAATTTGCAGATTGCCCTTTCTAATTCGTAGAAGAATTGAGTTGAAATTTTGATGGGGATTGCATTGAATCTCTAGATTGCTTTTGGCAAGACAGCCATTTTTACTATATTGATCCTGCCAATCCATGAGCATGGGAAATCTTTCCATCTTCTGAGAACTTCTTTAATTTCTTTCTTCAGAGACTTGAAGTTCTTATCATACAGATCTTTCACTTCCTTAGTTAGAGTCATGCCAAGGTATTTTGTATTATTTGTGACTCTTGAGAAGGGTGTTGTTTCCCTAATATCTTTCTCAGCCTGTTTATCCTTTGTGTACAGAAAGACCATTGACTTCTTTGAATTAATTTTATGTCCAGCTACTTCATTGAAGCTGTTTATCAGGTTTAGGAGTTCTCTGGTGGAATTTTTAAGGTCACTTATATATACTATCATATCATCTGCAAAAAGTGATATTTGACCTCTTCCTTGCCAATTTGTATCCCCTTGATCTGCTTTTGTTGTTGAATTGCTCTGGCTAGGACTTCAAGTACAATGTTGAATAGTTATGGAGAAAGTGGGCAGCCTTGTCTAGTCCCTGATTTTAATGGGATTGCTTCCAGCTTCTCACCACTTACTTTGATGTTGGCTACTGCTTTGCTGTAGATTGCTTTTATGATGTTTACGTATGGGCCTTGAATTCCTGATCTTTCCAAGACTTTTATCATGAATGGGTGTTGGATTTTGTCAAATGTTTTCTCAGCATCTAACAATATGATCATATAGTTTGTGTCTTTGAGTTTATTTATATACTGGATTAAGTTGATGGATTTCCGTATATTGAACCATCCCTGCAACCCTGGAATGAATACTACTTTGTCAGGATGTGATTGTTTTGATGTGTTCTTGGATTCTGTTAGTGTGAAATTTTTGAGGATTTTTGCATCAACATTCATAAAGGAAATTGGTCTGAAGTTCTCTCTCTTTGTTGGGTCTTTCTGTGGTTTAGGTATCAGAGTAATTGTGGTTTATAGAATGAATTGGGTAGAATACCTTCTGCTTCTATTTTGTGGAATAGTTTGTGAACAACTGGAATTAGATCTTCATTGAAGGTCTGATAGAACTCTGCACTAAACCCATTTGGTCCTGAGCTTTTTTTGATTGGGATACTATTAATGACTGCTTCTATTTCTTTAGGGGATATAGGACTGTTTAGATCATTAACCTGATTTTGATTTAACTTTGGTACCTGGTATCTGTCTAGAAACTTCTCCATTTCCTCCAGGTTTTCCAGTTTTGTTGAGTATAGCCTTTTATAGGAGGATCTGATGGTGGTTTGGATTTCTTCAGGATCTGTTGTTATGTCTCTCTTTTCATTTCTGATTGTGTTAATTAGGATGCTTTCCCTGTGCCCTCTAGTGAGTCTGGCTAAGGGTTTATCTATCTTGTTGATTTTCTCAAAGAACCATCTCCTCCTTTGATTGATTCTTTGAATATTTCTTCTTGTTTCCACTTGGTTGATTTCACCCCTGAGTTTGATTATTTCCTGCCCTCTACTCCTCTTGGGTGAATTTACTTCCTTTTGTTCTAGAGCATTTAGGTGTGTTGTCAAGCTGCTAGTGTGTGCTCTCTCTAGTTTCTTTTTGGAGGCACTCAGAGCTATGAGTTTTCCTCTTAGAAATGCTTTCATTGTGTCCCATAAGTTTGGGTATGTTGTGGCTTCATTTTCATTAAACTCTAAGAAGTCCTTAATTTCTTTCTTTATTCCTTCCTTGACCAAGGTATCATTGAGAAGAGTGTTGTTCTGTTTCCATGTGAATGTTGGCTTTCTATTATTTATTTTGTTATTGCAGATCAGCCTTAGTCCATCATGATCTGATAGGATGTATGGGATAATTTCAATATTTTTCTATCTGTTGAGGCTTGTTTTGTGACCAATTATATGGTCAGTTTTGGAGAAGGTACCATGAGGTGCTGAGAAGAAGGTATATCCTTTTGTTTTAGGAAAAATTGTTCTGTAGATATCTGTTATATCCTTTTGTTTCATAACTTCTGTTAGTGTCACTGTGTCCCTGTTTAGTTTCTGTTTCCATGATCTGTCCATTGATGAAGTCTCCCACTATTATTGTGTGAGGTGCAATATGTGCTTTGAGCTTTACTAAAGTTTCTTTAATGAATGTGGCTGCCCTTGTATTTAGAGCATAGATATTCAGAATTGAGAGTTCCTATTGGAAGATTTTTACCTTTGATGAGTATGAAGTGCTCCTCCTAGTCTTTTTTGATGACTTTGGGCTGGAAGTCCATTTTATGTGATATTAGAATGGCTACTCCAGCTTGTTTCTTCAGACCATTTGCTTGGAAAATAGTTTTCCATCCTTTCATTCTGAGGTAGTGTCTGTCTTTTTCCCTGAGATGGGTTTCCTGTAAGCAGAAAAGTTTTGGGTCCTGTTTGTGTAGCCAGTCTGTTAATCTATGTCTTTTTCTTGGGGAGTTGAGTCCATTGATATTAAGAGATATTAAGGAAAAGTAATTGTTGCTTCCTATTATTTTTGTTGTTAAAGTTCACATTCTGTTTTTGTGGCTGTCTTCCTTTAGGTTTGTTGAATGATTACCTTCTTGCTTTTTCTAGGATGTGGTTTCCATCCTTTTATTGGGTTTTTTTTTCTGTCATTATTCTTTGATGGGCTGGATTTGTGGAAAGATAAGGTGTGAATATGGTTTTGTTGTGGAATACTTTGGCTTCTCCATCTAAGATTATTGAAAGTTTGGCTGGGTATAGTAGCCTGGGCTGGCATTTGTGTTCTCTTAGTGTCTGTATAACATCTGTCAAGGGTCTTCTCACTTTCATAGTCTCTGGTGAAAAATCTGGTGTAATTCTGATAGGCTTGCTTTTATATGTTACTTGACCTTTTTCCCTTACTGCTTTTAATATTCTATCTTTATTTAGTGCACTTGTTGTTCTGATTATTATGTGTTGGTAGGAATTCCTTTTCTGGTCCAGTCTATTTGGAGTTCTGTAGGCTTCTTGTATGTTCATGGGCATCTCTTTCTTTGGGTTTGGGAAGTTTTCTTCTATAATTTTGTTGAAGATATTTGCTGGCCCTTTGAGTTCAAAATATTCATTCTCATCTACTCCTATTATCTGTAGGTTTGGTCTTCTCATTGTGTCCTGGATTTCCTGGATGTTTTGCGTTAGGATCTTTTTTGCATTTTGCATTTTCTTTGATTGTTGTGCCCATGTTCTCTATGGAATCTTCTGCACCTGAGATTCTCTCTTCCATCTCTTGTATTCTGTTGTTTATGCCCGCTTCTATGCTTCTGGATTTCTTTCCTAGAGTTTCTATCTCCAGTGTTGCCTCACTTTGGGTTTTCTTTATTGTGTCTACTTCCCTTTTTAGGTCTAGTATGATTTTGTTCATTTCCACCACCTATTTGGATGTGTTTTCCTGTTTTTCTATAAGGACTTGCAACTCTTTAGCAGTGTTCTCCTGTATTTCTTTAAATGAATTATTAAAGACCTTCTTGGTGTCATCTACCATCACCATGAGATATGCCTTTAAATCCGGGTCTAGGTTTTCAGGTGTTTTGCGGTGCCCTGGACTGGCTGAAGTGGAAGTGGTGGGTTCTGATGATGGTGAGTGGTCTTGGTTTCTGTTAGTAAGATTCTTATGTCTGCCTTTCACAATCTGGTAAACTCCGGAGTCAGTTGTTATAGTTGTCTCTGGTCAGAACTTGTTCCTCTCATGATTCTGTTATTCTCTACCAGCAGACCTGGGAGACTAGCTCTCTCCTGAGTTTCAGTGGTTAGAGCACTCTCTGCAGGCAGGCTCTCCTCTTTCAGGGAAGGTGCACAGATATCTGGCGTACAGACTTGCCTCCTGTCAGAAGATGAAGGCCCGAAACAGGACCTGTCCCAGAAGCTCTTAGCTTCTGTAGTCCACAAGCTCTCCTGTGCAGACTAGTCTAGGTGGAGTGTGGGAACCAAGATGTCTCCTGCAGATGCTCTGGCAAAGTGCTCCCTTGTCACTTGCTTTTGCTTTTCAACAGGTTATTTCTCAGTAGATCAGACTGGCTTGCAATCAAGGATACTCCTGTTTTAGCTTCCTAAGTTTTTGGGTTTCAGCTGTATGCCAAATACATGTTAGAAAAAAATTGTTATGTATCCTTAACAGTACTACGAAATGCTGAACATTTCTGTTATCTCCTGTCTTCTTAACATCACTTATGTTATCCACATGTATGATTCAGCTATCAATTTGTAAGGGAAATATAGATCTTCTGATGGGCAGTCATATTCTCTCCTAAGTTGTCCTAGACATCCATCTTTCTCACATCTGTTTCCCACAAACTTCCAACTTACCTGTGGCCACTCTACCTAAACCATTTAAATGTAAGGGGTGATCCTAACAACTGTACTGAGAAGAGTGGCTTGAGCCCCCTAAATCTTTTAGGAATAGTTTCAGTGGCATTTATTGAGCAACTATTTCCTAAGACCAAAATCCCCCAAACATAAGGCATTCTAGAAGGGAGAAATATTTTCCTTGTGCATGTTGATGCATACTTTTTCTAAACTAAGAACATTTGGAACTCTGACTCATACTTAAGCAATCCTTAAAAATAAATTTCAAGAGTTTGCTTGGGCAGCAAATATAATAAAATTGGATCAATTGGGAGAACAGTAGCATGGTTCCTAGGCAAGGATGCAATGCAAATTTGTGAAGCATTCCATATTTTAAGCCTGTTCTTTTCTAATGAGAGACAGAAAGAAAACTGATTTTCAGGGAAGGTGAGATGGGGATGAATGGAGAGGAACAAAGCGAGAGGAAACTACAATCAGGATGTATTATATGAGAAATGAAGCTATTAAGAAAACATAACTATAAACAATAAATTAGTAAATAAATATCCAGCTGTTAGTGACAAAACATCCTGTAATTCAAGCAGTTAGGAAATGGAGGCAGGAGGAGAATTAGGAGTTTAAGGTTGGCCTCTACTACATAGATTGGACTATAGGAAAGATTGAAGCCATCCTGTAAGAGTTCAGAGCCCATGAAATAGAGGATACTTTTGCCTAGTGTCCTCTGTAGTAACATTTAGGGGAAGATGAGAATTTCAGGACACAGGTAGAGAGAAAGCTGAAACAGGGACAGGCAGGGAAGTACTAGAAGACATGACTACTTAGATGAAGACTCCCTCCCAGCATTACGCATTGGTCAAGTCAGTTTTATTTTTTTTTTATTACAATACCATAATGCTTTTACTACTATAGCTCTGTAGTACAATTTAATGTCAGAGATGGTGATACCTCCAGTAGTTATTTTATAATTCAGGATTGACTTACTTATTCTATTTTCTTTTGATTTTTTGTTTTGATTTGATTCTATTTGATTTGTCTGTCTGTCTGTCTGTGTTTCCATATGAAGCTTAACTTTGTGAGCATTTTCATTTCAACTTCTGTGAAAATTGTATTGGATTTTTTATTAGATATTTTCTTTATTTACATTTTAAATGTATTGGAGTTTTAAAAGGAATTCCAATAAATCTATAAATTATTTTGATAGGGTCACCATATTTATTATATTAATCCAGCCAATCCATGAACACAGGTATCATTTCCATCTTCTAACATCTTCTACAATTTCTTCAATGTATTGAAGTTTTTATTTATAAGTCTTTCACTTGCTTGATTAGTGCTCTCCTAAAGTGATATTTGAGGCTATTGTAAAATGTTTTGTTTCCCTGATTTCTCTTTCAGTGTGTTTGCCATTTGTATTCAGGAAGACTACTGGTTGTGTGTGTGTGTGTGTGTGTGTGTGTGTGTGTGTGTGTGTGCTAATTTTGTATCTTGTTATTTTGCTAGAAGTGTTAATCAGCTATGGAAGTTCCTTGGTAGAATTTTATAAATTTTATGTAAATCTTATCATCCACATAACAGATACTTTGACATTTTCCCTTCCAATTTGTATCTGCTTGAGCCCTTTTGGTTGTTTTATTGTTCTAGATAAGATTTAAAGTAAATCTAGATAAGATTCAATAGGATTTTATTGAATAGATATGGTCTAGAGTGGACATTCTTGTCTGTTTCCTAATTATAGTGAAAATGCTTTGAGTTCCTTTTAGTTTTATGTGCTTAAATTGCTAGTCTCCCTATACGTTTCATAATGAAGAGTATTGGATTTTTGTCAAAATGATCTTGTAGTTGTCTTTCAGTATGTTTATGTCATGGATTATATTTATTGATTTACATCTGTTGAACTGTCACTGTACTTGTGAGATGAAGCCTGCAAGATTTTGGTATATAATCCTTTTGATGTGTTCTCAGTTTGGTTTACTCGAATTTTATTGAGAATATTTACATATGCACACATAAAGGATATAGGCTTAGTCATTTTCTTTCTTTGATGGAACTTTGAGTGTTTTAGGTGTCAAGATAATAGTGGCCTCATAAAAAGAATTAGTTAACATTCTTTCAGTTTCTATTTTGTAAGATAATTAGAGATATATTGGCACTAGCTAATTCCTCTTTGAAGATCTGTTAGAATTTTCCACTAAATCCATCTGGCCCTGGGTTTTGTTGTTCAGAGGCTTTTAATTATTGCATCTACTTTATGAAGAGTTATGGTTCTGTTTGAATTCCTTATCTGATCTTGACTGAACTTTGCCAGAAAATTTAACCATTTCTTTTAGGTTTTACAGTTTGGTTGAGTACAGGTTGGTTTTTTGTTTGTTTGTTTGCTTGCTTGCTTTTCACTTTTGTTGTTGTTTATTTCTGTTTGGTTTTGGTTTTGTCTTAAGTACGTACTTATGATTCTGTGGATTTCCTTGAGTCTTTTGTGATATCATCTTTTTATTTCTAATTTTAATACTTTCTTTATCTTTTAGTTAAATTGGTGAAGGGTTTATCACAGTTATCATTTTTTTAGAGGAGTGCCTCTTTATTTCCTTGACTCTATGTATTATATTTTTTGTTGTTTTTTGATTTATTGGTTTTAGCCTCAGGTTTGATTTTTTTTTCTTGCCATCTACTCTTTGTAAGTGTTATTTTCCCCTTCTTATTTCCTTCCTTCCTTCCTTCCTTCCTTCCTTCCTTCCTTCCTTCCTTCCTTCCTTCCTTTCTTTCTTTCTCTCTCTCTCTCTCTCTTTTTCTCTCTCTCTCTTTCTTTCTTTCTTTCTTTCTTTTGCTCTTTCTTTTTTTAGACACACTCTTAGAACATGTGGCCCATAGGTTTGGCCATATTGTGTTTTCATTTTCATTCAATATTAAAGACTTAGATTTTTCTTTTTCATTTCATTTCTCACACACTTATTGGTTAGACTTACCTCTGAGGTTTTTGTTTGACTTCTTAAATTCTTTCATTTACAGTTTTAGCTCAGTTTGTGTTTCCTTTGATGATTTTATTTCAATTTCCAGGTCTTTATCATTTCTTTCTAGTTTGTTTCTGTTTTCACAGACTTCATTAAAGGATTTATTCATATTTTCTTTAAGGTCTTTGAACATATCCATAATTGGTATTTTGAAGTCCTTGCCTTGTGCTCTAGTAGAGTTGCTGGGTTCTAGTTGATATTGTGTTGTATTTTTGCACTGGTGTCAAGGAATTTGGGTTTAGGATGCTTGAGGTAATTTTCAGTGTTGATATCTGGTCTTGTCTTTGTTGAGTGAATATTCCATTCTTTGATTCTGTTGCTCTCTCTGGGTCTTATGAAAGGTTAGCAGCTCTGGTTTGTCTGGTGGAGAGTACTTCCGCAGCCTGGGTGGATGGCAGAAAAAAATAAAAGAGAGCTACCAGAATAGGCTAAGAAGAGGTTTACGACAGAGTTAAAGGGATCCAGTTCATACCAAGATGTGAAGATGACAAGGATTTGGAGGTGTGGTTGATGGGAATTGGAGATCCTGCAAAGTAGGTTTTAAAGAGGCAAAGATCAATCTGTAGCAACAGGGATGAACATGATTGAGAGAACCTGGCTAGTCTGGACAAAGGGTTAAAATATCCACTGACTGGAGAAATTATGATGGAGGACTGAAAGAATAGTTTTAATCTTCTACCTGAGTCACTGTCAGATGTGGCCATATGGGGTTTGGGGGATCCCAGGTAGAAAGTGTTTCTAGGTATCTGTGGCTGAAACAAAGGAAAGGGAATGGACAAAATGGGAAATGCTAAAGGGTTCACAAGATGGAGGAAAGCTGAGTCTACAACAGGGCTCTTTGAAGCCTCCAGACAATGGAGGCAGGGTGAGAGGAGAAGCACTTGCAAGTAGTCAGCTACAAGGCTGAGGATGAAACTGGAGTGATTTCAGTGGAGCAGAAACCAGACTCTGAAAACCACATTTCCCTTACGATATGAAGAAGACTTTCCATTCTGTTGTTTATTTTCCACATCCTTCTATAATCAGGGAGACAGGGAAGTTTCCTATGATGAATCTATGAAAATGAGCAAGGGGATTACCTAGAGAATATAGCCATTAGCCATACTAGCAACAGGGAGGGAAACAGCCTTTAGAGGGTATTTACTCCATGCTTCTGAACGAAGGCCATGTGTACTCTCCTTCCTCCCAATGATCAAATAGTCACCAGAAAACAAAAACGAACAAAAATGCTAAAGTTGAACAATCTGTAACAATGATCAATATTAAGTGGTGGATTTTCTTCCATATTCTTGTTATTTTGATAACTTCTTTACTATTAAAACCATCTATCCTTTCCATACTATCCCACCATTTCATGGAACAGAGTCAGTAGATAGGTTTCCTGTGTCATCATGCTTCTGATGTTTCATCTAGAAATCACTCAGCAGACAAGCCCTTCTCCTCATCATGACTGCTCTTATGAGCAGACATTTTTCTCTATTCCAGGTTCCAAAGCTGCCAGACTATGCCCGCGGCTTCTCCAAAGGCTTTCCTCACTGTTGTTTGTTTGGATTTCCTTTTTTATTTTCCTGGCATCTGAATTTATTTCACATACAAGGCAAAGTGTTTTGGCAAGTAACTCACTGGAGGCATTCTGACACTTCACAGCTAATTTTGTTACAAGAGAAATGCCCAAGCATTCTCTCAGAAAGCACGACTCTCCTATGGTGTAAACTGAACCTATTAAGAGGCTTATAATATATAGTGTATGTCTGATTCTTTCCAGTAAAACTTCAATAGGAATACTGGCTTTCCAAAAATAAAATAAAAGTAATGCTTTAAGAAGAGTACATTTAAAATAAAAAGGGAAGTCTGGTTCATTGCTGGCTGTTATTCCAGACAAACAGCTGAGTACAGAATTTCAAATATAAATTTCAAAAACTTTGTAGTTAAGGAAGTGATATTTCATCAAATGTTGCCCGAATGTGGATCTAATTCCAGTTTTTGAGGAACAGTGAAAAGACAATGCTGTATGATCTCAAAGGAAAAGATTCCACCAGGTAATACAAAGAAGCTTGGTGGAAAAATATCTCCAAATATGTGGATTTGGGATAAATGAAGGCATGAAGGGGTGCAGTGTTAGCTTATGAGTTGGTGAATGTTGATGAGGAACGAAGGAAGCTGCTTCTGAAAGAAATAAAATGCAATTCTCCAAAACACTTGAAAGCTAAAATGTCTCTATGATTTTTCTAAGACTGTTGGAACATGCAGAAAATACTCATTGATGCCACAGTAGAAGTACCCTACACTATATATTAAGTGGATATATTGTTCACATGAAGAACGTTCTACCTGTGGGCTAAAGTGCAGATGGCCAAAACACTTAGAAATAATGGTCTTTGTAAAAATGGAAATACAACTGGAATCAAAAGGCAAAGGCAGTGACTGATTGAAGTATTAGATGGTCCAAGGTGCCTACTATTACTGAACCTAATAACTGTGCAGAAAAGGGAGCAACACAAACAGAACAGTGACATGAAAGCAAGAGAAATTATTGAAGAACATCTAATTGGTAGAAAAATGAGGGATGGCAATTAAAATATGCCAACTGCATGGCTATATATATATATATATATATATATATATATATATATATTGAGAGAGAGAGAGAGAGAGAGAGAGAGCAATAATAATGGTAATATTAAAGTTGATAACTACATCTCATAATCATGCACTTAGGAACTTATCAATATAACTGTGTCTTATATAAAGTATCTAATTCAAAACTTGAATCACTTTCATACAGAAGCATCATCTGCCCATGTTCATTAGAAAAAGAAATTATGATTCAATGAAGGTTAAATAATTTGTTCACACATTGAAACACAAGTTAAAATGTCATGTCTTCAGGCTCAGGATTTTGTAACCTAAGACAATTCCCAAATACAGAAACCATGGCCATTCCTGTCAGAAGAAAGTCCCTGGTCTCACTTCCAAAATCTTTTACCCCCAAACCTCACCACCACAGTCCTATTGTGCAGCATTTTTTACTTGATTGTTGAGTCTGAATAATACATTCCTACCAGGCTTTTTCATGGTAAAATTTGTGTCACTTTATATGCTGGAACAACTTCTGAGCTCTGTGCTTTAGATCTCTCGACTGCTGGAGCCAACAAACATCAGTAGGCACTGGGCAAGCTCTTTATGGGTCACTGATGATCCTTCCTAAATGCTATGGAGTCCAGAAGAAGAAAGTGGGAGCAAATGGGCAGGGGGGCCTATGCTGGATTGGAGGATGACTGTCATAGACCATAATTGTCTTTTCCCAATGTTGTACGTTTGTCAGGAGTGCCCAGTGCCAATTCTATTATATATTTCTTACCCTGAAGAAATATCCCTTCTGATATAGTTGCTTGGATTGACTTAGTCTATTTCATGCAAAATGAGATTAGACTTACAATCTCCCAGAGCCAGGCTGGCAGCTTATACCTGTTGGTTGGTGAGTATTCCACACAAACAACCTCTTTTCTTGATCAGAAAGAAGGAGATGACCTGAAGGTCTATGGAAGTTACTGCAAATGTTTACATAGGTAACATCTATGCTCTGAAGGAAATTATGTGAAAATGAACATAAAAGCTCACTGCAAAGTAACTGAGATTTAAATTTTAAATAGTTAACAGTTTTAGAAATATAATCATTCTGTACTGTATATTTTATAATAATATAACATGTTTTCATTAATGTCAAGTCATAGGACTTTCCTAGGGTTTGCTGTGGAGACACTGAAGAACATCCACTCTCCCAGGATCATGCAAGAATGAATTTAGAGGTGGACAGGAATCAGATATTACTTCTTTCTACCCAGATGCTGGATTTATCTCTTCAATATAGGACCACCTTGTCTTTGCTAGGAAATAAATCCACAGATATAAATTCCTTAGACTATAAAATGAGGCATTATAGAGAGGGGTAAAGCCACCCGCCTTACTTCCTAAAACAACAGTATCCAGCTTGGACAAAGATGGGTGAGACAAGTCCTCTGTTACCCCTCAGGAGACAACTGTGTTCTTTTGCTTTCTCCATTAGGAAACTCAGGCTCATGAGGGAATCTGACACCAGGCAGCTCAAAGGCAACATTTCTGCTTAAACTTCAACCAACATCACAGCCGCTGCTTTCAGTTCTTTCAGTTTCAAGCTATTACATATATCAAAATAATTTAAAATCTTTTTATTGGATATTTTCTTTATTTGCATTTCAAAGTTTATCCCCTTTCCCAGTGCCCCCGCTAAAATCCCCTATCCTATCCCACCTCCACCTGCTTCTATGAGGGTTTTCACCCACCCACCCACTCCTGCCTCCCTGGCATTCCCCTACACTGGAGCATTGAGCCTTTACAAGACCAAGGGCCTCTCCTCCCATTGATGCCCGAAAAGGCCATCCTCTACTACATATGCAGCTGGAGCCATGGGTCCCTCCTTGGTTGGTGGTTTAGTCCCTGGGAGTTCGGGAAGGGCGGAGGGGGGTAGCTGGTTGGTCATGGAGGAAGTTTGAATTATCTTCAATTTACTAAAATTAGTAAAATTTACTTTCAAAGAACTGACCTGAGTTACATAGTTATTGAATATATGTAACAAACTGCTAAATTAACATATCTTACCTATCCTCAGTTGATGATATTAATGATAGTTGGATGGGAGATCAGTAGGGGGGGACAAAAAGAATCATGGCAAGCTGTTGGGAATAGGCTCAACATCATTGAAACCATCTTTCAAATTCTAATGTTATTTATTTTACAACTCAACTGCAGTTTCTGCTCCCTCCTTTCCTTCCAGTCTCCCCCCCCCCCCACCTTGACTCTCTTCTCAGATGGCCCCATCAACTCCTCCTCTTCTGTTTCTATCAGAAAAGGGCTGGCTTCAGTGGATATCAACCAGCCATGGCATATCAACTTGCAGTAAGACTAGTCACCTCCTCTCCTACTAATGCTAGACAAGGAAATCTAAAGGGTTGCCCTGAGTAAAGGGAAAGGGTCCCAGATGAAGGCAGCAGACTCAGAGACAGCTCCTGTTCTGACTGTTAGGAACCCTAACAGAAGATCGTGCTACACAACTGTAACATGTGTACAAAGGGGCTAGTTCAATTCTATCCAGGCTCCCTTCTTGGTCATTTAACCAAATCTTTTTTTCTCTCCTTTCCTTTCCTTTCCTTTCCTTTCCTTTCCTTTCCTTTCCTTTCCTTTCCTTTCCTTTCCTTTCCTTTCCTTTCCTTTCCTTTCCTTTCCTTTCCTTTCCTTTCCTTTCCTTTCCTTTCCTTTCCTTTCCTTTCCTTCCCTTCCCTTCCCTTCCCTTCCCTTCCCTTCCCTTCCCTTCCCTTCCCTTCCCTTCCCTTCCCTTCCCTTCCCTTCCCTTCCTCTCTCTCTCTCTCTCTCTCTCTCTCTCTCTCTCTCTCTCTCTCTCTCTCTCTCTCTCTCTCCCTGTAACCATTTTCTGGATAGAGATGCATTCTAGCCTTTTAAGTCTATGTGAATGAATTAGGACATGAGAAGTTTTCAGACTTAATATCCACAAAGAATATATGGAGTTTTATGTGAATGTGGATTTTATGGCAGAAAGTAGAATCTCAAATTACTCTGAAACACTGCTTCACCATTCTTTCTGTGGCCTTGGAATCATTACCTACAGGGGCCAAGGAGGTACTTTATTTCAGAATTACATTTCTGCTGTTCATACTCCAAACTCATGTTAACATTTTTTTAAAAGGCCATTTACAATAAACACTCTTGTCTTTGTTGGCTCCTAAGCCAGCCAATGAAGCCACTAAACTATTTGTGTTCTCTTCACCTTTGGTGTTATCTTGGAATGCTATAATGGAACAATGTGGAATCAGATAAGCTGTAATTTTTATTGTCATGATATCTCAAGGTAAATTTATAGGCTGAACTTGACATCAGAAAGACAGAAGAGCAACATGCTTTTACAAAATGCTCTGCTATTTGAAACTTGAAGAATGTTGGAAATAAGCTGCCTCTTTCCTCATATTAAGAATGTTACATACATTAAAATATTCCTTCATTAATTTATTGTGTACAAAGTAGTTTCATCAGCTAAACTTCTTATGGGTAGAATTATATTCATGTTGTAAAACTAGTGTTTAACGTGCAATTATATCACAGAAACTTGATTATGTTAAGTATTATAGATCTCAACATTTGATTTTAGTTCTCTTTTCATGGAAGGCTGAGAGGAGACATTAATTTATCAAACAATATAGTATTAGTATGGCTATTTAGGAAACTACTTCTGTGTTTAAATACATAAATTAAGTATCCTTCCTAGACTGTGGCCACATTGTCTCCAAACTGAAGGGCTCTAATAATTAAACTAAATAGTTGTAGCATCTCTGTTGAGCAGCAGCAAGTAGCTACTCTGTGCTAGTGGAGTTTTAAGGAGACACAGTACAGGTCTCCTCCATTGAGAGACCTTCAGTTTACTGTGGATCTAAGGACAACTGCCTGGCTTTCTTTTATAGAAAATAAATGAATGCACCTATTGTTTCACATAGACAGATATGTTTTGCTTCTTCACTTCTTCCTAACCACTTTTGTGTACCCTCAACTACAAAATGGGAAATATATTTGAATATAGTTTACTCCCATTATGGAAGTGAGTAGATTGTCGTTTTGTAACAAAAGTACTGTTGTTATATCTCCAAGACAATTATTTTAGGTCTTGGTAACCTGTTGCTCTAGGTTATGCCCTGCAACTGACATTCTTTCATTTTACATCTTTATTTTGCCCTCATCTATTTATTTACATTGCACTTTGCATTTACCATTTTATAACTACTAGATTTAGTTTACTGAGTGTAGGAGATTCCAGGACATTCTTTTCATCAAATAGTGCTTTTTTAAATTTTTTCATTTATGTAACATATATGTAAAGTAAAAACAAATATTGTAACAATATGATACAAAATATGATACAAAGCAGAAATCCAAAATTCAACAATTACCATTAAAATTTGTATTAAAAGTATTCCTCTAATAAACAGGTACATCAGATTTGTTTGCATCATATTTTATACATTCTGCAGATATGAGTGAACTGCAGGAGAATTAACAGTACTTCATCCAATGCTAGTATTAGCTTTAAGGACCTTAAGAAAAACCTTAGTTAACTCCATTTAAAAACACAGAAGAAGGTCAGATGTATATATTACATGAGATTTCTAGTCCATAGTTATGGGGTGCCTTGTGTATTTACTCTTGGTCAAGATATTGTATAGTGTTTCAAGCATCTGCTCTCCCATTCCAAGAGTCTTTAAGTTTAATGCAAGTCAGCATCAGAT